>NC_142346.1:30500000-31700000 GCF_054954075.1 Amborella trichopoda
TTGAAAACAAGTTCTACGGGAAAGGCGATCTTGAAAATCATATCATCGCTTACCTATTGTCTATTCCTACAATTGAAGAGAAACCTCGCCATCTCAAGGCCATGTTTCAGTACACTCTCTCCGGACAAACTTTAACATGGTTTCGAGATGTGGTATTAAAATACCCGAATCAAACTCCCGATGAGTTGTTTCAACATTTTGTTGAACAATATCATGGGACTAGAGAGAGATCAATGACCCTTGGTGAATTGGTCTCGACCAAACACAATCTGAGTGAGTGTTTACAGATTTTGTCCAACGATTTAGAGAGGCTATATAAAAATCATTGATTGCACGCTTTCTGAAGCCTCTAAGAACAATATAGCCATAGAGAATGCTTCCCCTGAGTATAAACTCTATCTCAGTAAAAGTATTCAGCCTTTCTCTTTTGACTCAATGCTAGAAATGGTTTCACGTTATGAGAGAACAAATAAAAGGGCCCGAGATCGGTCACCAGTTACACTAGGGCAAGAGCCTGATGAAACCATACTGGGGCAAGAGTCAGATGAAGTCATGAAGGAACAAGAGCCTGACTACAATGAATATTCATCTAAATGTAACTCTAAAGAGATGACAATTGAAGAATTTAACGGTGATCCCAAGTCAGAACAATCACAATAATCCTTTAAGGGCATAGATGGGGTTTACTCAAAGCAAAGCCAGGTAATATCAGATGATAAGACTGATGAAGATAAAGAAGTCCTAGCGGGTATCAACTTGATAAAGATCGATGAGTTGAAATCCTTGCTCAAGCTTGAAAATCATCCAATATGGCCTTGGGGAACAAGAAGAAACCGCCCTGGAAATGAAGACCGTATCTACTTGATGAAGATCGACGAGTTAAAATCCATGCTCAAGACTGAAAATCATCCAATATGGCATTGGGGCACAGGAAGAGGCCACCCTGAAAATGAAAACCGAAATGGTAGAGGGACGTATTTTACCAAGGAATTTCTGAAATCGAATGATAAGAATTTCCTTAGGTCTGGATCTATTCTATAGGGAGCTCCTATGGAATTAGAGAAGTTCAATGTACAAAAGGAGGAAGCAATTCGAATAGTCCCAATACAAGTTTAGAATATGAAGATACAAAGGGACCAAATTATCCACCCTATGAAAAAAATATCAGATGAGTATGAGTACACTCAAAACCTTGTAGCTAGGGAATTTCATAAATAAAATGTCAAGGATTGCCTTAGCCCAGGGTCCATGATTCAAGAGAGAATGAAAGAGCAAACTTCCATACAAAAAGTTCCAATTGAAGTGGAAGGAATAAACTTGCAGAAGGCTCAGAATACCCTTGTCCTAGATAACAGGGCAGGGGTAGATGACCCAAATCTTGAGGCTATAGATTCTCAAATTCAAATTAAGAAGAATAACTGTAGCCAGAATTTTGAAACTCAAGAAAATGAGAAAAATACAAGAAAAATCTCGATTCCGGTTGAAGAAACGAGCCTACTGAAAGTTTAGAACATGTCACCACAAAAGAAAATGACTCAATTAGTCTCATCTTTCAAGTAAGTGCAGTGGGTGACCCACAAGAGGCGCAAGTCATCCATTAGCTCTACCGAGATCCCAAAGTTAGGGATTATCCAGACTACATTTGTGAGAATGCCTTAATCTTGAAAGTAAAATTCAAGAAGAAACAAAGAGGTCAAGCCTAGGGGATTCAATTGAACTATCCCTTAATGTGAACCTAAAAGAAGATCCATCCCCTCAAGAATGGATGAAAGAAATTGAACCTCTAGAGATCCTAAGAGGCCCACTTGGGCCACCTTCACTTAACTTCTTGGCAAACCCACCTATTTAGGATGAAGAGCTGATTAACACAGAAAAGCAAGGGATCCAAATTTGATCAATCCTGAAGATCCAACACCTTTGTAAGAATTAAAAGAAATCAAACCACTAAAAGTTCTAAGGGGACCACCTGGGCCACCGGCAAAGGATTTTCTGAATAACCTGCCTATATGGGATGAAGAACCTGACATTGAAGATCAAATTATGTTATTCCCCCAAGAGAAAGGATCTCAGGAAAAAGACCCTACAGGGGCAGCCTTGTCAAACCACTTGATAAGGGTACCCTCACTTGATGAAGAAAATAAAGTAGGTGCAATTGGTAAGGCCCACACCTTATCTGACGATTCCCAAAATGCCTTGAGGCGATGTGCTCCTCAATAGCGACATGAAGTTGCAACTGAAAAAAATTATCGAAAATGCGTGGGGTGATCACTTACTCCTCCCTTTCAAATAAGCCAAGTGGGGCATCCATGCTCTGCTTAAGCATCCTACTCCATGGTATTGACAACCTAAGGAGTTAAAAAAAATAAAGGAAAAAAATGAGCTTAGCCAACCCAACAAGAGATTGAAGGATTAAGAAGCTCAGAGTGACTCCGAGTTTAAAAATCAAAGCTCTAGTAAAGCAGTTCAAGGAGGAAATATTCTTTAAAGATTTGACAACCTTTATAAAGGAAGCATTAGTTACTAACTAGGGACAAGGAAGCTCTAAGGATAACCAAGAGTAGGACCTCCCTGCCACTTGGAAGAAGGAAGAATGATAGAGTTCTTATCTACTTTTTTTAGGACGAACTATCGCAAGAAGGAAAAAATGCCCCAGCTCTTCTCGTCCTCCTCTGGTCCTATGTTCTTCAAAAGAAAAAAAAAAGAAATCTGTCGAGATGAAAATCGAAAAGAATCTCGACTGTTGGAAGAAAAAACCCACTGGGCTGAACACCAAGAGTAGGACCTCCCTGCCACTTGGAAGATGAGTAAGTACTTAGTAATTCCTCGTCTTGAACGTCCCAAGTAGAGGCTCTACAAGCTCATTAAAAAAGAAAAAGAAAAGAGAGCTCCATGGTAGGATGAGCGTAAACTTCTAACCGAACTTGTTTTTCAAAATTTCTCATCCATCTTCAAAATTTCTCCTATGTGTTTTGTGATTTTAAAAAACCTTAATTTCTTTGGTTAAAACGTAGCTCGAAACTTTGTTCTTGTTTCAAAATTCAATCTATCTTCAAAACCTTGTAAAATGTTTTAAAGAAACGAAGAAGTTTCATGAAGGCTTGGATATGATGCGTCCGCTGCCACCAAATGTTAGATTAACATGCGTGCAAACCTTTAGGAAAATAGAGACCAACCCATAGTTCCATACCAAAAAGCTTGGACCTGTAAACCCCAATAATCAGAATCGAAGGAGAACAAGAAATTCAATTAGCCAAAAATTCATCATCCCATCATTTCTTCTAAATTAAATCACATTCGATTGGAGAATCAGACCCTAAGAAAGAGTTCTAAAGTTGAAGATGACTTCACTGGCAGCTTCCCAAGTAGCATTAGAGTGACTACAACAAGGATTGTCACCGGCTCAAAATAACACGGTTCTTGTTGACTGTCACTTTGGATCTCGATTGTCGGAGACCTCTCAACCAAACTGACTTAAAGATAACAATGCTAGTTCGATGTCTTACATATCAAAAACATCCATCGGTATACCGCCTACCCAAAGGGTCCTAATCATCCAAAAAAATTTTCCTTCCCATCATATGTCATGTGGCTACTTTTCCATTCATCTAGTGCCTCAGGTGAATGCCAAAGAGGGGCAACTGTAGACACCCCTCGAAATTCTGTTTAAGGGAACTCCTATAAACCTCAATTATGAATATAAAAGACTACACAAACCCTAATAGACCTTAGGTAACCTAGACCTAATATAATTACTTCAAAATTTCCCAAATCCTATTCCAACTTGAATTATAATACGAGATCTTTCCAACGGTCCAAGAATGGCATGAATCGGACTTACAGATCAAATGATATAATAAATGACAATTTAGTCCTTATAAGACCCAAGTGTTGGGCCGCTGGCAGGGCTGTAACACGGGCTGAAAGGCCTATACATGGATTGATGACGCATACATGGCCTGATGACATAGTCAACGCATTTTATGATGCAGTAAAGGAATTTCCTTGAATTAGATAACGCTCAAACTCCAAGATAAATCAAAAAAATTCAAACATCAAGAAAAATCACCAATTGAATCTTATAAATACCCCCTCTCCCTAACACAAAATGAGGACGATAAGAAGACCAAAAAAAGAGAGAAAGAAATACCTTAGAAATTAGAAAAACTAGAAAAATTGCCTAAGAATACCAAAAAATAAGAAAAACCCTTAGAAAATTCCTAAACAAATTAGCAAAAAATCTTCTAAAAAGAATCACATAATTCATATTCAACCTTAGGAGATCCCAAAACCCTTAGAAAATTAAATAATCTCTCCTCCAATCCTAGAAAACTAAAGAAATTCTCCTCCAATCCTAAGAAAAGCCTAGGTAGACCCTACCTAAAATTTATAGCTTTTCCCATTCTTTAGGAACCCTAGATCTAGGCCAAAGAGTCTTAGATCTACCAATTCCAGCAAGTAAAGGTATCCAAAAAAAGAGATGGTGGCACAAATCGGAAGAGCAGCCTGATCCAAACCCGAAACTCCGAGTTTTGGGTCCCTAGAGGTAAGTATCAATTTTTTATTTTTTGCTTAATTCTCAAATCTTAAGTAAAAACTGACTTATTCTTGAAAAGGTAGAGAAAGTGGGGTCGCTTGAAATATGAGCTCAGATAAGGCTCATGTTATTTTTTTTTCTGAAAAATTTAATATTTATGGGCTCAAATCTTAGCAAAAATTGAGTTATTTTTGAAAAGGTAGAGAAAATGGGGTCGCTTGAATTATGGGCTCAGATAAGGTTCATTTTATTTTTTTTTCTGAAAATTAAAGTATTATTAGATTTGATTAAATTTAGAAGCGTTTTTAGGTCAAAATACAGATTTGGAGCTGCCGCTGTCAGTGGATTGAGAAAAAGACCAGATCTATATAGATCTGGGATTTTTTTGAGTCTATAATTCAAGCGACTCCACTCTCTCTACCTTTTAAAAAATACTTTAGTTTTTGTTAAGATTTGAGCATATCTCATCTCAGAGATCGGCGCAGATCGGAGCGTAAACACATATGTTGCATTGCCTTCATGGTACCATCATAATGGGCAGTTGGTATAATCGAAGCCCACCAGTTGGCTGGTTTGCAAGTGTGGCATGTATGGACTTGAGGTTGAGTCGTAGTCACCGGGGAGGTTTGGTATTGTTATATGTCATTTTTTATGTACTTGTATCCCCGAGGTGAATAAGGAAAGAGCTAGTAGTAACCTGGTCCCGTCGGTACTCAAGACACCGCCAAAACACGAGAACACTACAACAATAAGCCTAAAACTGGGCAACCTTTTAAAAAGTGTCATAATGGCCTCAAATTTCATGAGAGGGTATTTTAGGATACCTTAAGAATGCATATAAAATTTTGTCGCCTTCTTGATATGATCAGGATGAAACTTAGTTTTCAAATCCAGTTCCTATCGTGTTAAAAATGGACCCTATCACTACAACCCTATTTTCTGGGTTTCAAAATAGTAACAAAACACCGCCATTAGAACCAAAACTCTGAAAAACCCTCAGGGACCAAATTTGGGCTCAATCAGATCTTCCAGGACCATTATGGGCCTAACTTACCATAAAATGTGGGTTTTACACTATTGCAGTGCAGCCTTAGTGAACCAGAAACTGTGTTATCTCATTTTGGGATGATTTTTAAATGATCATAAATTGCTCGTTTTGAATTCAATTAAGCTAAAACTTGGACACTTGACGACCCAATCATTTTGATGTAAGACACGCATCTTGGTGTGACCCGGAATGAGAGAATTTTTAAAGAGAAGATATGCTCAGAAACATGAAAATTCAGAATTTATGCAAGAGAAGATCCAATTCTTTGGAAGGCCATACCTCAAGATCCCTATGTCGGATCATCACAAATACGAGTCCGTTGCGACCGTACTTCAAAGAGCTACAATTTGGTATAAGTTTTATACGTAATCGGAAGCAGGATGACACAAATTTTGAGGTTGAAGAAAGACATACTTTTTCAGTCTTTGGAATCCCATTTCTCGAGAACTTCCAAAATTTGGAATATGCTCAAATCAAGACCAAAACGGACGAAATTTACTGCAAAATGATTGTGACAATGTCCTCTTCAATTTGTGATAAAATGAAGACTTGGAATCTCACAAATCAACCTACATTAATGGATGAAGAATTGTAAAATTTATGGACTTGGTCGTAGTTTGGGTTCTTCCTAAAAAATATGTTCCAAGATGATCAAAGGGTATCAAAACGTTCACAAAAGTACAAGCATCAGGTCTACAACGATGGATATCCCAAATTACCATAATAATTGTGCAAAAAAGCTCTCGAAGACTAGCAATGACAAGAGGCCCCTCATAGAGGAATGGTTTTGTCATTTGTAGAAAAGTACTTAGGGGTATTTTGGTCTTTTGCTCCAAATACGGGGTGATTATTTTAATTCATTAAATATGTATATTTTAACAATTTTGGGTGTTTTTTTAGTATTCCACTTTTGTTTAGCAGTTGCTCTATATAAGGAAACCCAAGTCACTTGTAATAAGGTCTTTGGATGATTCTTGAAAGTTAAGTCATTTGATCAAGTTCTTTCTTGTGCTTGTGCTTTGCTTTCAAATTGAAGACCAAAGGAGAGGAGAGAGAAACATCTATAGAGAGAGAAAATAGACCACCATGCACCATTAACCCTAGACCACCATACACTATAGCCCACTCCCTACACTTCATTGCATGCCATACACCTTAGAGTTCCACGAACCGCGCCTAGACCCTAACCTTAACCCACCAAGCCCAAGCCCAAACCTCTCCTAATGTGCATGCAAAGAAGGCCCATGGATGTGCACTTAGGCTCAAGCCCATCCTAAGCTTACTCTCTCTCCTCTACGTCCCTTCTTTCTCTCTCCTCTTTCTTCATTTTGTTTCTTTCTCTCTCTTCTTTCTCTTCTCTCTTTCTCTCTCCTCCTTGTTCAAGCTCAAGGCGGGCCAGAACATCTCATTCCTTTCTTCCTTTCTTCTCTTTCTCTTCCCTCGCTCTCTTGTCTGAAGTCACGGACCCATGCTTAGCTCGACTTCCTAACCTTAATCCTCTCAGTCTTCTTCTTCCTTCGCCCTCTTGTTTCTCACTCCCTTTCACCTGTCTTCTTCCTTCACCCTCTTGTTTCTCACTTCCTACGCACACTCTTGCACACAACGGATCGAGGAAGCCTACTACTATTTTCTTTTCACTTGCATGCTTCTTTGCACACTCTTGCACACAACAGATCGAGGAAGCCCGAGGAAGCCTACTACTATTCTTTTCACTTGCATGCTTCTTTGCACACTCTTGCACACAACAGATCGAGGAAGCCCGAGGAAGCCTACTACTATTCTTTTCACTTGCATGCTTCTTTGCACACTCTTGCACACAACAGATCGAGGAAGCCCGAGGAAGCCTACTACTATTCTTTTCACTTGCATGCTTCTTTGCACACTCTTGCACACAACAGATCGAGGAAGCCCGAGAAACCAACAAAATATTTCGAAAACGTCCGAAATCCGGCATTAATGTTGTGAGGGGAATCTAGCCCTGAGAGCAGAGGCGGTTGGGATTCCTATA
Organism: Amborella trichopoda; assembly: GCF_054954075.1. Lineage (NCBI taxonomy): Eukaryota > Viridiplantae > Streptophyta > Magnoliopsida > Amborellales > Amborellaceae > Amborella > Amborella trichopoda. The sequence continues at coordinate 30,507,591 of NC_142346.1, forward strand.
ACTTTAATTGTGAGCGACCTCAGTAATCCTTAGCCTCAAAGAAACTCCACATACAATAGAACTTGGTAGATTTCTGTAACAGGTGGCTATGACCTAAATGGGGACCTACTGATCCTAGCTGCATTTCAATAGTTAGGAGCCCACTCATAAATTTAGGGCAAAGTTTTCAAGTGCATTGCTTGCTTATCTAAGTTGATTAGTCTTAGATCTCAATCCTGGTCCACACCTAGTCATAATTGAATCCTTTTGAGTCCGAGTCCAAGCTCGTACTCAACCTAGCCTAGGTTCGAACTAGGTTCATAACCAGGTCCGAGCCTAGGCCCCCTTTAGTCGGAGCTAAGGTTCGTGCCAAATCTAGTCTAGGTCTCAGTCCAGGTCCACACTCAGTCTGAACTTGAAATCCTCGAGGTCCAAGTTCAAGCTTGAAATCAGCCTAGCCCAGGTCTAAACTACGTTCACACTCAGGTCCGAACCTAAGCCCCATGTTGGTCCCATCCAAGGCTCATGCCAAATCTAGCCTAGGTCTCAGTCCACGCCCATTGCTGGTCTAAATTCTTTGTCCTTCTGGGCCCGAGTCTAGGCTCGTACCCAACCTAGCCTAGGTTCGAACTAGGTTCACAACCATGTCCGAACGTAGGCCCCCTCGTTGTTCTAGCCAAGGCTCGCGCCCAATCTTACCTTGATCTTGTCCGGGTCAACACCTGATCTGATATCCTAACCTTCTAGGTCCATGCCTAAGCTTGTGCCGAGCCTCACCCAAGTCTGAGCCAGGTTCACATTTAGGTTCGAACCTAGGCCCCCTCTCTATCCGAGCTAAGGCTTGTACCAATCTAGTCTTGATATCAGTCTAAGTCCTCGCCTAGATCTAGATGTAGAGTTGCCTTTAGAACTAGACTAGGTTCATCCAAGTTCAACGTCCAAACCAAACCCATCGAGTCTAGCAAGATTGAGCCGGTTTAGTCCTATCCTAAGCCTTAGTTTAGTGTGTGCCCCTAGAATTAGACTAGGCTCTCCCTAGCTCAGGGCTCCAACCTAAGCCATCATGTCTAGCAATGCCCTAGTGTTGATCTCACCCTAAGTCTAGATTCAAAAACTAAGTCAAAGAGAGCCATCATGTCGGTCGCCTAAGGCGACTATGATGATTGCTCTACAACGGACTCAAAGCCCAATCTGATCAAGCCTGAGGATCATTACGTCGCAATCCCATTGAATTATGGTGACAACCCGAGTTCGTCCATTATTCGGCGCCCTAGTCTCCAACTAGCAGCAGAGTCTTATGGATCATGTCTATATCTTGAAATACGTGTAGCCCGAAAGGCTAGCACAAACATGAAAACTTTGAATAATCAGGTCGTGTAGCACCTTGAAAGATAGCCGAGAGGTCCGTGCCCACCCCAACACCTATCAGACACTCTACAAACTGATATGAAATAAATAGTGCTGCAAATGCAGTTGCCACCCTTGGAGGAGGCCAAGGGACCTATAATTATTATTATGCAGGTCAATAAACTTGCATATTCATAATTCAGATTAAAATTACGCAGGAATTGTGGAATTCACTTAAAACCACAAATATTAGACAAACCATAAGATGGATTCTTAAGCGACTTAATACTTGTAGCACCTATACAGTGATTCTTACTCATTACAATGAGCTCCAAATATCCTTTATAAAAAATTTGATCTTTGGAATAAAAAAAAAGACTGCAAAAGTACTAAAGAAATGTAATATAAAAGTGGAAATTTGACCTTTGGAGGGAGAAGAGAGAGATGAAGATAAATCACACAAAGTAATATAAAGTGTTAGACAAAGTACGGGTTACCTTTTACAAGCCCCAAATCAGCAACTCCTTGAAGTCTTTGGAAGATGCAAAAATTCGTCATGAATCAAGCAAGCTTTGTAGGTTCTCTCTTTTCTCAAAATAAAGAAGCATAATAATAACATAGCCTCAAAAAGGGAACTTGACAAAATTAGGGTAGGGCTATTTATAGACTCTTGGAGGGGTACTTTATGAAAATTTGAGTGAAAATGGAATCCAAGGAAAAAGAGTGCGACTTCAAATAACGCCCTTGGGAGCGATTCCAAGTGTGCCCTAAAGATGTGCCATGCAAAATTGTGGACTTGGGGATTTGACACATATCCAATAAGCATGGAAATGAAGACACATGTCCCAACAACTATTTCACTTGGCGAGGCACTAATCCAAGTCGTGCCCTGGAGTACTATTCAAAGTAGCACCCTGAAATGGGTGTGTTGGTCTCCATGCAAAACGTGGGCCCCACATATGTGACATATATAATGTGAGTGGTGGAAATGAAGACGTGTCCCAACGGCTAGTTGATTGGGCTAAACACTGATCCAAATCACACCCCTATTTGGTTAAGATTAGGGTGTGATTTGAAGTTGTGCTCTGGAGCGCTATTCAAAGTAGTGCCCTGAAATGGGTGTGTTGTCCTCCATGCAAAACGTAGGCCCCAAATGGGTGACATTTGTAATGTGAGTGGAGGAAATGAAGACACGTGTCTCATCAGCTAGTTGACTGGATGAAAAGCTAATCCAAGTCGCGCCTCCATTCAGTTAAGATTAGGGTGCGATTTGAAGTCATGCCCTGGAGCACTATTCGAAGTAGCACCTTAAAATGGGTGCGTTAGCCTCCATGCAAAATGTGGGCCGCAAATGTGCGACGGTAAAAGCTACTTAGGTGATGCCACATACATCAGTGGTCATGTAAGAGGCAAATAAGGTGCAACTTTGAATCGTGCCCTAAGGCGCTATTCCAAGTAGCTCCCTGAAACGGGGTGCTTTTGAAAGCCATAAGAAATGGGGTGTTATTTCAAATAGCGCTCTGGGGGTGCTATTTCAAATTGCGCCTCTGGGAGCTATTCCAAGTTATGCCCTAATGTTTGAAAGCGATAAACACTGTAAAAATAAGATGTTGTATCTGAACCACTATATAATCTTATCTTCAAAAGGTACATATACATGTCGATTGAAGCGATGTATAGGTAGATGAGGTTTATGTCCTTAACACATATCTTTGGAAGTTGGGTATCTACAGGGGTCTGACCCAAGCACATCCTTCAAGGACTCACGAGGCGACAATGTGGGTTATCAAATGCTTACTCACAGATCTGACCAAGATTTACACAATCTTAGATCATTCTGCTCTTGAGTACATGACTTTCTTCAACCAAGATCTTATCCCCTACTCTTTCGACTCCATGATTGAGAGGGTGGCACGGCATGAAAGGGCTAAAGAAAAGATCATAACAAGTAGAATTTCAATTGAAGATGTATCCCCAAAAGTGACACAAGAAGTCCTCATCATCGACAATCAAACAGGGGCAGATGATCCCTTTAATCCACTCTTCCAAGTTAATACAATATATGACTCACACGTGTGGGAAAATAAATCAAACTTTCAAGTGCAAGATGAACTTAGGCATAAGCTTAATCAAGACTCTAAAGCTGTGGATTCCTAAACTCATGGTGACAAGGAAAACCTTAATTTCAGGACAATAAAACAAGAGAAGGTAGGGGAGCAAATTCTTCAAGGAGACTTATTTCCTCAAATATCAAAAGAAGTTGACCTTCTGGAAATTCTAAGAGGTCCACTTGGGCCACCTACACAAGATTTCCTAGATGATGCTCCCATCTGGGACGAGGAATTAAAAGTTGAGGACCAAATTGGGTCACCACCTCAAGAGGAGAGATTTCTAGAGCTTAACTGGGGCAAGGGCATTTGAGTTTGTTGGGTCCTTGCTGGTTTTCAGGACAAGGAATCATTGAATATTCCTTTATCTTCCAACCTCGGCTCTTGTATTTTAATTCAAAAAAGTGTTCTTTGAAGTTTTCAAGCAAAATAAAGTTTTGAAAAATACATGATACTGCCCCAGAGTGCTCAGAATCTCTTTGGGTTTCCAATTTCGTCCTCCACCAGCTACCTTTTGAAGTTCAAATGATTGAGGTCCTTAAACCATGTTTTATCAAGCTTTTTGACACCATTTTGACTGAAGAAGAGGGAAGAAAAGATGTTTACAGAGAAAACGACTTTAGAGAAGAGACGGAAGGGAGAGATAACTTTTTTCTCTTTTTAGCCCCGGGGTCCCTTTCAAGTGTTCACTCCGAGGTCCGTTGCTCTAATATTGGTTATCTTCAAATTTCCCTTATTCTAGGTTGGCATCCAATATCTCTTTGACAATAGTCTCCAAATTCCCATTGACATTTTCCTTTGAATTGCCCCACTTGTACCTTGATTTTCGAACTCAGAATCACACTCAGTTCCCTAGTCCCTCAATCTTTTTTTTGAACAAATAAACTAATTAGGATTTCCCTGTTAGTGGGATTATCTATGTTATTCATTAGGTTGAAATGGCTTTTTAATTATGAGGCGTGAATGCCCCATTTGGTTATTGCAAGGGGTGAGGGATCAGCCCACTCCTTTTTTATTTTCTTTTTTAGTTGAGACTTTGTATTGATTTTCGGTGGCTAACTCCGTAGTAGGCTCCTTCTCAGTGTTTGAGTCAAAGTGAGACTCTCGCTTAAGAATAGTGACTGAATTAAGACTTGATGGCCTTATGGTAGGTTGGGAGTTAACAAAATGGGGCTCAATTTCATCAACAGTCCTTGTTGTATTCTCTTCATGAGAGGGGACTACCCCTATCGAGTAGTTTGATGGGGCTTCCCATATATGGTATTTTGTTTTGTTAGGAACCTTTTATTCGTGGGATGAACTTTCTTGATATAGGGGTGCCTCGTTTATCAGAATCGTGCCCTTGCACAAATTAATTTTTGGAAATCCCTCATCATGAGGAGATGACTAAATTTGGTCCTTAGCTTTTAATTCCCCATCCCAGATGAGTAGATTATCTAGGAAGTCTTGTGAAGGCAACCCGAACAGGCCTCTTAAGATTCCTAGAATGCCAACTTTTATTTATTTTTGAGGAAATGTCTTCTTGAAGAACTTTCTCCTTTGTTTCCTTAGGAGTGATTATTCCAAGACTGAGGCATTTTTTGTCATCGTGAAGTTGGGAACCCTTAGCTTCGAAGACTTGGTTGAGCTTATGCTTGAGTTCATCTTTCTCTTGCGAGTTTGATTTATTCTCCAAAGTGTGTGAGTTATATATTGCATTAACTTGGAAGCATGGATTGAAGGGATCATCTACCCTAGTTTCATTGCCGATGATAGGGGCTTCTTGTGTCACTTTTAGGCCTGCATCTTCAATTAGATTTCCACATTTTATGGTCTTCTCATTGGCCTTTTCTTGGGTTATAGGTTCAGAGTTATGGTTATCCTCATTACTTTGATCCTAAGGATCCCTTGTCGTAGAATCTTGGATGAGCTTATGCTCGTTTTGTTCCTTATTCACTGGACTTTCCAGTTGGTTTCTTCATGCGCTCCAAGGCCATTATAGTGTGGGTACGGTTTGCGATTTACTTGAGTTATTCAGATTGACATCAACACTGGTTGCCGAGGTATTTAGAGTTTATTGTTCTTCTTTTCCATTAGGTTCCTTCTTTTTAACAATTATCGTGCCATTATCAATTAGGTCCTAAACATTATGCATGAAAGCTCGGCATTCCTTGATGTCGTGTGCGTAATTTTGATTCCAATCACACCATTCAGATGCATCTACCCCATGAAAGGGAGGAATCCTGGCTACTACAGGTAATTCTATGAGCATTGTTTTAAGTAACTTCTTAAGAATATCGATCATAGGCTTGTCAATGGGAGTGAATTCCCTTGGTGTGGAAGTATGCATCCTCCATGTGGTAGAGTAAGTTTTCGACTCTTCTCCAGGCTGGTTTGCAGAAGGTTCGCTCCTCTCGAGGAAGTTCACCCCCCATTAGTTGACCTTGCATTGTAATCTCCTTTATTAGATGGTTCTTCATCAGTCGAGTCCTCGTTCCCATCTCCTTATTATGGAGGATCAACTGTCATTAGGTTGTTAAAGACTCTGGCTTCATCCTCCTTGGCTCCCTCATATCACGATACTCTTGCAAACATAGCATCAAACAAGTAAGGGATCACCCCATTGCTGAAGAAGGTGACATATTCTAAAGTCATGTTTTCTAATGTCTTGCCTACCTTTGCAGATTTAGGGTGTAGGGTTTCGACGACTCACGTAGCGGCCTCACAAAACCTTGTTATAAAATCAGAGGGAGACTCGCCCTACTTTTGTTTGGTGGATGTTAACTTACCAAGCGTAATGAGTCTCAATCTTATGCCATAATAGCAAGAGGAAAATTGTCTGACCATTTCGTTAGGAGTTGCTTGAGAGTTATCTTTCACGAATTTTCAGTGTCACATTAGGGGCTTTCTTGATAAGCTATGTGAGAACATGACCTTAAGTTGATCGGGTAGGTATCGCAATATAGGGACCATTAACAGGCAGGCACCAATGTGTGTCTCAGGGTCCTCTTTTACAGAAATTTGTTTTTGAATTGTGGCATCACAAACCCTATTGGTAGATCCCCTATATTTTCTAGAGTCTCTTATACATAAGCTTTAGGAGCTGAAAAATCATCTATTCCCATCCTCTCTAAATAGTCTTGAAGGTGTTTCAGGCTTTCCTGCATGTGGGTGAATTGAGTTGTTGGTATAACGGTGACCTGGCTCGATTGTACAGCCTGTTGGACTCGAGTTTTCGATATATGGCTTGTATAGACTGGTGGTTGTGACCATGTAGCAGATTGCCCTAAGGGCTGAACCTGGGGAGTGTGTTGAACTTGGTATGCTGTTTGTTGGCTTGTAGGCTCACTTGAGTTAAATTAGGCCTAAGCTGACCCATTACTCCGAGTTTGCACTACAGGGCCACACAAGAAGGCTTGCAGGATAGGGTCATCACTTGACCGAGATGGACGACCTCGGCTGCAATGATGGCTAAAACTTTGACTGTGGGCAGCTAGGTCCACTTGCCACTGACCTTGGCTAGGTGATCTGCCCCTAATGTTAGCTCTTGCTTAGGAAAATACAAGAGTGAAAGAAGACCAAAATTACTGCCAGATGGAGCCTTCCCTCGAGGTATTCTTAGGCACGAGTGATGGCTAGAGTTACATCCCTGACCCTTAGTTGGTTGAATTTAGTTGGTTGAATTGGTAGGCTAACACCCCTCGGGTTATATTGGTTTGAGCCAACAAGTTGGAGGTGGCCTATAACTTAAAACTTTTGAGTTAACTTGCCTAGATTGACTACGTTGGATGGTGTACCCTCGGTTCAACAGGCCTTGAAAGAAGGCATGCACTCTTGGGTTATCTTGATACCAGGTTAGGTCTAGAAGTTGACCATTACTGGTGCTAGTAGACCTTCCTTAGCTCTATGTGTGTGTAAACCCAATTGCCCTCTAAGTGGCTGATAGCTAAGACTAGAATGTCAGTTGCTAATTGAATGTCAGGGTTAACTAGGCTAGGATTGGCTGACTCAGAGATCTGAGTCGGGGCCTTACCTTTGGTATATCGACTGGATGTAAGGGTAACCCCCATGTCTTGGAGGATTGCTATAGGCCTAACTCCTTGACTGTTTAGGGTGTTACGGACCCTACTAACCTGTTGGCTCATGGCTTCTAAATCAAGGCCATGACGGTTTCCAATTGGACGGCTTAGACCACTAGGTATGGTTCCATGTGGTTCAAACTTGGCTCACTAACACAAGTACTATAGATATGTGAGGGAGCACTTTGATGGTGCCTTTCAGATTGACTAGGTCCCTTGGATTTAGACTGGGTTGAAGTTGCATAGTTGGACCTTATTCTAGTTTGATCCTGGGCCATGACTCGCAAACTAGTACTAAAATAAAAAGGTTTTGACCTAGCTCGGGCATGGACCTAGACTAGGCTTTGACTTGAACCTAATTGGACATAGTTGGACTAAGGCTCGAACCTAGCGAGACCTAGACTGGATAAAGGTTAAACTTGGGTCTAGACCTGGGGTGAGGACTTATGGATAGACTTGAGTTCAAAACCAGGTTTGGTCAGACTCAAGAGTTGGGTCTAACTGGGCATGAGTCCTAACCTAGACTTAGAAAGACCTGGGTTTAGACTCGGACTTGGGTGTGAACCTGGTTCAAGCCTGGGCTAGACTAGGCACGAGCGTAGACTCGGACCCCATAAGGATCGAGTTCAAACCAAGTGTGGACCTGGACTAAGATGTAAGTTGGATTGGGCACGAGCCTTAGCTCAGACCAAAAGGAGGGCCTAGGCTTAGTTCTAGGTATGAACCTGGTTCGAAGCCGGGCTAGGTTGGGTGCGAACATGGACTCCGACCCAAAAGGATTGGGTTCAGACCAGGTGTAGTTCTGGACTGAGATCTAGATTGGAATTGGCACAAACCTTGGCTCGAACCAAAAGGGGGGCCGAGGCTTGAACCTGAGTGTGAATCTAGTTTGAGCACATGCTAAGCTGAGCATGATTTTGGACTCGAAGGCAGAAAGATTGTGTCTAGACCAGGTGTTGACCTGGAATGAGATCTAGGTTGGATTGGGTATGAGACTTTGCTCGGACCAAAAGGGGTCCTAGGCTCAGACTTGGGTATGAACTTGGTTCGAATCTGGGCTACACTGGGTGCGAGCCTGGACTCGGACCCAGAAGGATGGAGTTCAGACAAATGTGGATCTAGACTAAGATCAAGGTTGGATTGTGCACGAGCCTTGGCTCCGACCAAAAGGAGGGCATAGGCTCAGACCTGGGTGTGAACCTGGTTCGAATCCGGGCTAAGCTGGGTGCAAGCCTAAACTCGAACCCAGAAGGATTGCGTTCAGATCAGGTCTGGACCTGGATTGAGATCTAGGTTGGATTAGGCATGAGCCTTGGCTCAGACCAAAAGGGGGCCTAGGCTCGGACTTGAGTGTGAACCTGGTTCGAACTTGGGCTATGTTCAACACGAGCCTGGACTCGAACCCATAAGGATTGAGTTTAGACCACGTTTGGACTTAGACTGAGATCTAGGTTGGATTGGGCACGAGCCTTGATTCCAACCAAAAGGGGGCCTAGGTCCAGACCAGAGTGTGCACGTGGTTCAAACCTGGGCTAGCCTGGGCACAAGTTCGGACTTGGACCCAAGAGGATTCAACTTCAGATTGGATACCTAAACTGAGATCCAAGACTTACAAGCCTAAATTAAACACAACAATGCACTCGAAAATGTTTGAAAATTTTGCTCTAGACTATGGGTAAATCTGGCTGGTAGGGGTTCCTAACTATTGAAAAAGCTGAAATGCGACTGGGTTGAGTCAGACCCCATATAGGTCCTGGTCATCTGTTAAAGGAATCAACCAATCCAACTATGTGTGGAGTTGCTTTGAAGATGAGGATTACGGAGGGGCGCTCACTGTTAAAGTTACGTGAATCCTAACCACCTCTGCTCTTGAGGCTATCTAACCCTTCTGACTTTAATGCCGGATTTGGGGGTTTTCAAAAATATTTGTTGGTTTCCCGGACTTCCCCAGCCCGTTTGTACAAGTAGTATGTAAGAAAGCATGCAAGTGCACATGGGTGCAAGGTGTGACACACAATCAAACCAAGAAAAAAAACAAAATAAGAGAGATGTGAGTACTTGGTACACTCGTGCCAAGTAGGCTGTGCTTTCGAGTCGAATTTAACCGATCGAGAGCACAATTATCGAAAATATGCAGTTAAGAAAGTGGAAACATAACACAATCCATGCCTAGTTGAGGGTGCCCCAAGTCAAGGGTAACACGATCAAGGCGCAATTAGAGAGAGGGTACGTGACCCTTAAATTTATTTATTTAGAAATGAAAATAGATTTTTTGTTTTTCTTTTTAAATATATTTTTTCTTTCGTTTCGCTTTTTTTTGTAAAGAGGAAGAGGCCTTAAAAGGTCATATTTTTTAGAAGTGGAGATTTTCTTCTCCTTTCTTTCTTTTTCGTTTTTTTTGGGAAAAGATGAAGTGGCTAAAGAAAAAGAAACTTTTGTAGAAAAAGTGATTTTTTTTTTTTTTAAACCAAATAATCTTTAAAAAAAAAATTTCTCTTGCAAAGAAAATCTTCTTTTTTCAAAAATGGGAAAGGCCGCAATTAAATTTTTTTTTTGAAAGCGAGAAGGCCTTAAAAGAATTTCTTTTCTTTTTTTAACAAAGAGGCCCAAAAAAGTGTTGATTTTTAATTCTTAGGAAAGTGAAAATTTTTTTTAAAAAAATGAAAATGGCTAAAGGTACTTTTTTTTTTTTTTTTTGATAAAAAAATGGCCTTACACACCCTTTTTTTTTTTTTGATAGAATGAAAGAACAAAACAAATTTTTCATAACAATGAATATATATATATATATATATATATATTTATTTATTTATTTATTTATTTATTTATTTATTTAACTAAGAAACCTGAATATGTTTTCTTTATTTTTGAAATAGAGAGGCCTTAAAAAAAAAATTTATTATTATTTTTGAAAAACAAGTAGGTAAAAAAAAAACATTTTTTTTTTTTTAGCAAAAGAGATTTTTTTTTCTTTTTCTTTGTGAAACAAAGAGTTTTTTTTATTTATTCAAAAGATGAAAAATGCTTTTAGAAAGAAGATAGAGTCAAGATCAAGAAGATAGAGTCAACAAAGTTCTAAACTAAGCTAATAAGACTTGAAACAAAAGGGCAAGATCAAGGATGAGATCTACTTCTAAATAGATAACGCAAAGAAAATCTAATCTGTGCAACATAGAGATATAAGTAAAAAATAATGAATTAAAATTAATCTATCTCAGATAAGGATAAAACAAGAGACAAAGAATTTAAAAATCTAATCTATTGATAAAGAGAAAATAATAAATAAGGAATTTGTAAACCTAATTTACCTTTTTTTGCTTTTTTGTTTTTTAGAAAATAAATTGTTTTTAGAAAAAGCAATTTTTGTTTTTTGCAAGGGAGATATTTGTTTTTTTTTTTCTTTTTGAAGCAAATAGTTTTTTTTTTATTTTTTTTAAAACAAAGAGGTTTTCTTGGAATCAAAATAGCCTCAAGTGATTTATTTATTTTTAATATGTGGCTTTTAAATGCAATCTTTTTCTTAATTTCAACATAAAAAAGAAACCTACTTTTAAATGACAACAAAGAGATTATTTTATTTTATTTTATTATTTTTAAAGAGCAAGCTTTTTATTTTTTTGATTGAAGTTCAGAAATATTATTAACAGGGTACCTAGAAGGAAATTACAGAATCTGAGACATAATTCTCTGTAAGAAGAGTACCACCTTTCGCAAGGTAGGCAGTCAACACATTGGCATCCCGATACACATGCACAAAAAAGACACTAAAAGATCGAGTTAAGTCAAGAATCTGTAGCAGCATCGATTTCAAGTTCCACGATACCTTCTTCTGCCCCTTACACCAATTGATGACATTCAGGGAATCACCTTCAACAACACAACATATAGAGGTCCTAAATTCTTAGCCACGTAGAGTTTTAAACCATGAAGTAGAGCGAAGAACTCCACATGATTTGTTGTTTTCTCCCCAATATGACCTGCATAGGTTAGCATAATATTTCCTTCCCAATCCCTCACCACTCTTCCATAACCGCAAGACCATGATTCCTTAAAGGGCTACCATCAAAATTAAGCTTCAACACTCCCCTCAAAGGCAGTGACCATCTCCCTTTAAGTATAGAGTTCCTAAAGCCCAATTAGAGCAAGGTCGATAAGTTTCTACTACCATTAACTTCCAGGATATCTCTCCCAACTTTTGTAATCGATAAATACAGCCAGATGGAGTGTAAGATTTCTCCAGAATTCTATCAAACGACAGACTTATCCCATCAGAAACTCTTCTATTCCTTTCTTCCCACACTTCCTACAATATCATTCCTCTCGCAATTTGCCAAATCACCAATCCTGTTTGTGGTAACATAGATACCGATAAAGCTGCAATAATCCCCTTGACTTCTGGAGGTAAAACCAAAGGCACCCAAATCTAATAAAAAAATCATCGTCATATTCTAAAAGTAAAAGGACAATGAAGAAACATATGAGCACCTGTTTCACTATCGCCTTTGCAAAGCAAGCAAATATTTGGCAAAATCTTCCCTCTTTTGATGAGATTATCAGTAGTCAAAACCTTATCCTGCACAACCGACCACAAGAAAGCTTCCACTTTAAGCGGTAGTGCTCATTTCCAGATAATAGCAATTTCCGGCATGGACGATCTCCACCGATCATGGAAAAGCAATTGATACATAGATTTAACCGAATAGACATCATCTTTATCAATATCCCAAACTACCTCATCATCCGCATTTTGAGGGATATGCACATCATTTAGAGTAGATAACAATCCAATTAACTATGAGAAAAGATCATCGGGAATCCTATTATAGGGGAGAATAATTTCACATTCAACCTGATTACACCTCATCTCAAATAAATCGGCAATAAGCATATTGGGATTATCCATTCTATGAAAAACAAGTGGGAAGACGTCTTTCAAGGGATAATTGCCTATCCATTTGTGATGCCAAAAAGAGATTTTGCTACCATCACCAATAGTCCACCGGATGTTCAATTGTCCAATGGATCAAAGGTTTGCACGAGTTAGACATTCCCCTCGTACCATTTCTAACTCTAACCCACATCTTGTATCTACAATATCTATACTTTGAGGTGATCACTTTATACCAAAGCTGATCCTTGTAATTTAAACTTCTCCACCACCATTTAAAGGCCTGATTTATAATTTTGTTTTTCTTTATCTCCAAACCACCTTCCCTCCTAGGTGTATACACCATATCCCATCTAATAAGATGGAACTTTTTTAAATCTCCCGAGGAACCCCAACGGAAATTTCTCATTAATACTTAAAACAATCGTGTTTCTTTCGGTTATGCCTCATTAATACTTGCAACTGGTTAGTCTTGCTCCGATTCCTCTCTTCTTTAAATTGTAGATTAAAGCTTTTACTTCAATAAGGAAAAAGGTTATTGCTCGTTTAAAACAACCAAATTGTTTAAAGGTTTTACTTCATTAAGCAAAAAGTGCTGCCCTATTTAACAAACAAGAGGGACGATTCTTTGATGCAGTAAGTCTTTGAAGCTTTAAACTTTTAGGAGACCAAGAATCCGAGAAAAGAAAAAGAGTTAGAAATATGAAGTTGCAAACTGAGCTGCAAATTTTCCGCTCGTTATTTTTTTCTCTTTAAAATTAGAGGACCCTGAGTTTGCAACTTCATTTTTAAAAACAGATTGCAAGAAAGCAAAAGGACTTTTTTTTTTTTTTCCAAAAGGTGCTCTAGAAAAGGTGATCTGGCACTTTTGTTTAAAAAAATAAAATCTGAAAAGTTTAGGATGTTTTTTGTGGTTAAATTTACGGCTCTCAAGCTTGAGGACTCCACGGTGGGTACCAAACCATTTACAACGTAAAATCAGAGAGATCTTCCGCTGAAGATCCCTCAGATTTGACACTAGAAACTTGTTTTTTAGAGATTCGATAGAGAGTCATGTCAATCGAATTTCGATCCAAGGGCGAATATATACAAAGCCGAGTAGATCTACTATTTGATTAGTGGCAGAGCTAGCATCGATCCTATGCACAAAATACAAAAGAAAAAAGGTGAATAACTATTTAAATCTTATAAAATAATTAAAACAATAGAAAATAAAAAAGAAAGGTTACCTGGCCGGGCCAGTTTGTTTAGAATACCCGAAGCTTCGAGGCCTCACCCGTATCAGGACTGTAGGTGTTTGAAGCCTCACCCGTATCAGGCCCGTAGCTATGTTTACACCGTGAGTCCTCTATGTCTCTCTTCAAATTTGACCAAACCTTGCTTGGTTGAACTAGGTTTTCCTAGATCTGATTTGAGGTTGCAGGTTGAAGATGGTTGATGTCTTAGGATTTTACTAAGGTTTTACCTGGATCTAGGGTTTTTCTCTTCTACTAACTCTTTGATTTCTTGGTTCACATGTTCTCCTCCCTTAAAGAGGCATGAAAATGGGTTTTTATAGATTGAAAAACGTGTTGAATGGATAATTACAAAAAACCACCAGATCTGCTATGATATTAGATTACATAATGGAAATCATAGACTACAGCATTCTATGGTTTAGGGATCTTATGGAATTTGACAGTTTTAAAAGTGGGGTGTCTACAATTGCCCATATTTAGTACTTGTACTTTGTAGGACAGGTAAGTGGCAAAGAAGTAGACACTGCTGATTTTTTTTATATTATCTAGATGTCATGTGGTAAGAGGCCCATCAGTTTTTATGTTCAAGAAATTTTTTTAGAAAATGCCTTAGGTGGGTGAGCGGGGAGCACAATATCTTGGATGTAAAAGCTAGTGTATCTTCTGACTACAGGACATCAAGATAAAATAAAAAATGTTAGCAGTGTCTACTTCTTTGCCATTCACCTGTCACTCGAAAGACAGGAAAGGCCAAAGAGGGACAATTGTAGACGTCCTATTTTAAAATGGGTAAATTCCATGATTTTCCTAACCTTAGACAACCTTTATGACCATCGAACACTGTAGTCCATGGTCCTCATTCTGTGATCCAATATCCTGGTAGATCAGATGGTTTTGATATCCAATCTACATGCTTTTCAGTCTATGAAAATACATTTTCGTGCCTCTTTTAGCGGGGAGAACGTGTGAGCCAAGAAAATCCGAGAGTTAGTAGAGGAGCAAAACCCTAAGTCATCAACTATTTTCAACCTCCAACCTCAAATCAGATCTAGAAAATCTCAATTCAGCCAAGCCAAGGCTTGGTCAAATTTGAAGAGAGATACAAAGGACTCGCGGTGTAAACATAGTTGCGCTCGTAATACTGATATGGGCGAGGCCCTAAAGGCTCGGGCGTTCCAAGCCAACTAGCCCGACTAGGTAACTTTTCTTCTTCATTTTCAAATGCTTTAATTAATTTATTGGATTTTAATAGTTTTCCATCGCTTTTTTTTCGTATTTCGTGCATAAGATCGATTGGCTCTGCCACTGATCTGAGAGTAGAACTATTCGTCTCTAGGTAGATCAGTCCTCGGATTAGAATTTAATTGACCCCACTCTCTATCAAATCTCTAAAAAAACAATTTTGTAGTGTTAGATAGGAGGGATCTTCAGTTGAAGATCTATTTGATTTTGCACTGCAAACAGTTTGGCACTCTTTGTGGGGTCCTCAAGGTTCTAATCCGTAAATTTAACCATAAAAAGCATCCAAAAATTTTGAGATTTTATTTTAAGAAAAAAAAAATAAAATAAAATAAAAACAGTCCTAGATTTCCTTTTCAAGAGCCCATTTTGAAGAAAACAAAAATATTGTACTTTTCATTTTCTCTCTCATTCTGTTTTTAAAACGAGGTTGCAAACTCAGGGTCCTTTAATTTTATGAAAAAAAAATTAATGAGAGGAAAATTTGCACCTTGGTTTGCAACTTCATATTTCTAACTCTTTTTCTTTTAACGGATTCTTGGCCCCCTCCCCCTAAATTTTAAAGTTTCAAAGAACAAGCTACACCTTTTCTGTTGAAATGAACAAATAAAAGGTTACTGTTAAACAAGCAACACTTTTTTCTTAATGAAGTAAAAGATTTAAACAATTTCGTTTTAAACGAGCAACAATTTTTTTCCTTATTGAATTAAAAGCTTTAATCTACAATTTGAAGGCGAGAATAATCAGAGAGCAAGATTGAACCAATTAGAAGTATTAATGAGCGGTATGTTGGGTTTATGTGGCACTTAAAAGCCTTATGAGTGTTTGTAAAATGAAATGATATAGTGGAACATGAACTCAGTAGGAGTATGGCTCCTCATACTAAGCAAACGATGGTTTGTTGATACTGATTCGTACTTAACAATCTAGGGCAATCGGTTGGAAAAAATCCTTTTTTCCTGGGTATGAAGAACAAACCGATGAGGGTTTATGGGTTAGCCCTTGATGAGGTCGGAGAACATGCCAGAAATCCACCTTTTAGGGTGAAGCATATGCATGTGCGAGAGATACCCCTATGCGTCAAAAAGTTGTGGTCGCATAAGGTCTTGGTGACCTTGACTTATCTCTAGGGGATGACCTGAAATCCATATTCTGGGATTGCGATCCCTTGGCTCATCGGCTGGACATTGGTGACGCGTTAATGAGCCCTTGCTTGGACTGTAGGTTATGGAAAACACTACGTCGGTCTGATAAAGCAAGTGTGGTCTGTAGTCCACAGTTAAAGGTGGAGTGCCCCATGATTGTTGATTCCTAAATCATATGGATCATTTTCCCATCAGATTAATTTAATTGTGTTTGTTTTATGATGAAAATTATTTTAATATTATTATTTAATTTTTTATGAACCCTTGGATATTTTATTTATAATTTTTGGATTTATAAAATTAAAAATATTGATTTTACAATTGTTTAAATATTCAAATAACATTATAAAATCTTTTTATTAATTTTAAATATATAAAAATATTAATTGTGCACATGGGTCCACTATATTTTTTAAAGGTGGGGCTCATGAGTGCCTCTCTTGGGTGGCACACCCTACCCTTATTCACATTCCTATTTTTTGATGATATGGCATGTGGCCATATGGTTGGAAGATATTGACTAAATATTGACTTTATATATATTTGAAAGATTTTGTGAAAAGATTGGGTAGACTTGTGCTATTTTATGATATGCACAATATTTTGATTAGATTTAATTTGTTTAATTTCTATTGATGAGAAAATTGTTTAGGAAAAGGGGATAATAGTTCATGCACCTTTCATAATGTTGATGGCTCATTTATGGAATTGATGGTTCAGATTTTTCACCCCATAAGTCACCCTTGATCGACATTTTATGTTCAATCTCACAAGAAGAGGCAAGTCAAAGAAAACCCTAAGAAATCCTAATCTTATTCAAAACCTATAAAAAGGGATTGTCTCTGCCAAAAAAAATATCTACACCTTATCTTTCTATCTCTCTCTCTTAAGATAGTTTATCTCTCTCATGTTTCATCTCTCTCTCCCACATTGTGAAAGAACCTAAGGGTTTATGTTATGGAGTTCTTCTCTCCTATCATTCAAATATGGATTTACGGTTAAGGGTTTTAGGATTTAGCAAAAAGAGAATCCGTCTCTCTCAAACTAAGTTGCTAAGAGAATTCACCTAGGGTTTGAATTTGATCAAAGGGGTTCATGTTCCATTGGTGTGGCTTGGTCAAAATTTGTTTTCTCGGTTTGAGATTGAAGCTAGACCGTTGATCTCGTGTCATCGGATGGTGGTGACTCGATGTGGGATGTAATAAACCCAGTTGAGGTAATCTTCGACGCTCTTCATTTTGTTTCTTACTATCTTATCTTTTTTTCTCAAGCATAGTGCATGGTTATTTCAATGACATCAAGTTGTTAAGATCTTGGTTTTATTGTTATGTTGATTTTATTTTGAAATTTACTTATTATAATAAAGACCACCTATAAGTGATCTTTTTCCAAAAAAAAGGGGTGAAAAAAAAAAAAAAAAAAAAACAACAAAAATACATGAAACAAAAAAAATGCATTCCCTAGTAAAAGATCACATAGGTCTTTCTTTCATTCGTATCAGAGCTATTGATACTTGATGCAATTAGTTGTCTTTTCTCTTTATTAAGTTTAGATGAAGCTTGGGAATGAGATATAAGAAAGCTAATGACCTTTGTGGTAAAAAAGTATACATACGGTTAAGAATTATTGAAATACACCAACACCGAAAAGTCGCTCTGCAGAATGAGAAAAATGGACTATATTGGAGTAGTGATATGAAGAAGATAATGATCTATTTTTCTAATACATACTTCAGTAATATTTTGTGCCTTTAAGAGTAGGATCTACCTGCAAAATTTCAGTGGGATATCTTATAGGAATTAATAGTTATGAACTCACCTATGAAGGGTGTCATTTCTGACCCTGCAAAATCTAGAAACTGTCCATTGAGTTCCATGATTTTTTCTACCAATCATATACTTTTATTTCTTGCTGAAATTTTATCGTACTTCACAAAATTGAGTCTACTTTCAAGAAAAAAATGTTTCATCAAGAAATTCTTTGTGGTTTGAAAGATATGATCAATTTATTGAATGATGCGCAAATATTATTTTCTGCAACAAAAAATATTTCCATGACTTGGAAGTCATGATTTTATTTCTATACTTAACAGAATGTTTTGTGATCCACACTAAATTTTTATACTTTCATTATGAGTCTAATTTGTAATAAAATTTATTAGAGGGAGAAATATCTACGAAAATAGAAGAATACAAATTTTGGATTGAAGAGATGTCAACCTAAATTTTCTATAATTTGGTATGTCCTTCATTGAAGACATGAACATCTATATTTATGAAGCCTACTTAACAGATTGATATAAGGCTTGTGAAAATATATGTGTTACTATTATGTATCTAATTTCAAAAAAAGTTAGTTTGAAAGGGAAACTCCATGATGGTAGAGAGAATAGATAATTTTACTAGATAGTGTTCATCCTGAAATTTTGCATTATGATTTATTTTGTGACGTGAATGTCACTTATTTATTTATCTGAATAAAAGTATTATTTGGAATTCAAACTAAGATGTTATGATTTGGTTTTGAGTCTAGTTTTCAACACAAAAGATTTCAAGAAGAAATTCTTTTAGGATTGAGTGAAACAAATTTTATATTGAGAGGTGCTCAACCTGATTTTCAACTGAACGAAATTGTATTGTGATGTAAATGTCACTAAAATGACTATTCACTAAATGGTATGATTTAGGGATGGAACTGAGCATTATTTTATATTTTTTAGTCTATTTCAATACTCAAAAGGATTCGAAGATAAACTTTTTATGAGTTGACAGATGTCATATTTTTATCATGGGATGCTCATGTTCTATGCTACAGTAAATTAAAAGATGTGGCATGTTAAGGCACATCCTTGAATTCTCAATTATGGAGACCTTTAAGACTCATTTTAAAAGGTTTTATAGTGTGCCGTGAGTATGATTTATTATAGTACAACTTCAGAGAGATATAATACAGAGTTGGCAAGATAAGACACTCTATGTGAAGAGTATTCGATTTGGAAATAGCAGAAAGAAGAAGAAACACAACCTATAAAACATCTTGTTTTATTCGAAATGAAGGGATATATAGAGAGATTTGGTGGTGGTATAGAAACGCTAAAGATCAGTGAGAAAATCGAAAATTGTGATATTTGATATAATAGAATGAAGAAAATATTTTCTTCGCGGTATGAGACAAGAGAATCCAAGTGTCGAAGAAATAGACACTTTGTGACATGTGAAACCAATGACCAATATATTCTCCAACCGTTGCATGCACTTCCAAGATCACAAAAGCTTGTCAAACAAGTAAAATCGATAAATCAAGAAAGCCCAGGTATCACACTACATGGTTTTGAGGTATGGAATCTATCCCACTTTATATGGTAAGGTCATAGGAAAAGATGATTCAATAACTTTGTTTAATGTGATGTGGTTATATTTTGGCTAATTGTTTTATGAATATGTATGAAATGTATGGACATTAAGTGATAAGTGCTAACAAATTTTACAGTGTCAGTTTTGAATACCTTGTATTTTTGTGTCTCGTTGTGCTTGATTATGAACTACTTAAGGTAGTGATACACATGGAGATGTGATTTGATCATGGGCTTTGAGCCTTAAGGATGAAACACGAGAGATGAGCGTGAGTTATTCAAATATGTAAGCACAAAGGGAGTGTTCTTATTGAACTTGGTCTTGGTGACCATCCTCTCAATAATGTCTATAATATGATGTGTTGCACGTGATGATGATCTTTTGATAAATTCTCTATAATTGTCAAAAAGGAAGTATTTTGTCAAGGCTTTAATAGACAATATTTAGTCGTGCTTTATTTTGGATAAAATTATAAGATAGTATATATGATTTGTTTTTATGGCCATAAACTTGACTTGGTAGGAAATTAAAGGTGAATGTAGTAAAATGATTTATGAAGGCTAAGCATGTATTTTATAATTAAATTAGATGATTTGATAAAAGCCTAAGTCTATGAATATGGTTTTGAGAAAACCACATAGTCTTGCAAGGTCCATTAAGTTTTTATGAAAATCATTTTAAACTGTCGTACTATTATATAACTATTTCTTGTGAATGCATATATATATACCAAGTAAAAAAAATTTATTAAAAAGAAAAACATTCTATCTTGAAGGTATTTATAAAAGTAAGAGAAAAATTATCATGCATTGTTTTTTCTTTTAAATACTTATATGCCGTGACCCAGGTTTCTAGTTATTTAGAATCCTCGATTACTTAAGACTTTGAACCATAGGGAATGTTTTAGAAATGCCATCATATTAGGCTTCCTTGACACATATTATGTTGATTAGATAACTTAGTTTGTATGAATTTATTACCAAGATATCCAATGTGGTTGAACCTTTGTGATTCATGAATGTTTTTGCATATTGTGAAACCAATGGGTATTGAATTACATATTGCATGAGACTTGATA
Organism: Amborella trichopoda; assembly: GCF_054954075.1. Lineage (NCBI taxonomy): Eukaryota > Viridiplantae > Streptophyta > Magnoliopsida > Amborellales > Amborellaceae > Amborella > Amborella trichopoda. The sequence continues at coordinate 30,528,024 of NC_142346.1, forward strand.
TGCTATCTCATGGTATATGCATAAGAATGTTAAGAATGTATATGTTGTATGTGCAATAATTGAGTGGGAGCTGCTACAGTCCCACGATTTTTTTAGCTGTTTGGATATTCAGATATACGAGTGCAAGCTATCTCATAGATCCAGATGATGCGAAGTCTACATCTGGATATATGTTCATGCTTGGAGGGGTACAGTTTCTTGAAAATCAAAGAAACAGGATGTGTCGAAATTGTCCACCATGGAGGCAGAGTACGTGGCGTGCTGTTTGGTGATCGAAGAGGCTATATGGATTAAGAAATTTCTTAATCGACTTGACTTTCACCTCGTGCATTGTGAGGCAGTAAGAATTTTCTGTAACAGCACGGTGACGATATGCGTGTCAAAGGAGCCACGATTCCATAAGAACTCCAAGCATATAAAACCAAGTTTTTATCACCTAAGGAATCAGGGGAGATTGAGAAAGATCGAGATCTAGATAAACTAAATATTCTAGTAGGAGTACCTGCTAGTATTTGACATGTCAAATGGAACAAGTGTTGTTCACCCATAGAACCCAAATGTTTGGTGCTGGTTGTATGGCTACAAAAGGGAACAACTTATTTGAAGAACTCTTTTGAGCTTATAAATATACGACCACATGCGATGAGGATATATCATGGTCTTTTGCAACAACAGGTCTATGATTTGCGATGCGATGTGAAAGATGAGCTGCGACTATTTTTTGGATGAGATCCGAGCAGCAAATAGAAAAATGTATTGCTTCTATAAATCCTTTTGTGAAAGGAGATGGCGAAAGTCATGATTAATGTATTGAAATAATAAGAAAAAATTCTTGAGAGAGACTGTAATTGGGAGAGAGAGATGAGAATGAGAGAAAGTGAGAAAGAGAGAATGTAAGGCAATCAAAGGTCAAGTGGGAGATGTTGGGTTTATGTAGCCTTTAAATGCCTTATAAGTACTTGTAAAATGAAATGATATAGTGGAACATGAACTCAGTGGGAGTGTGGTCCCTCATGGACCATATTAAGCAAACGATGGTTTGCTGATACTGATCTGTGCTTAATAATCTAGGCCAGTTAGTTGGGAAAAATCCAACTTACCTGGGCTTGAAGAATAAACCGTTGAGGGTTTATGGGTTAACCCTTAATGAGGTCGGAGAATATGCCCGAATGATTGAGCCGAGGGACTATGTGACCTTTGTGTGTGATAGTGGCCTATAGAGATAAAGGTCAAAACCTCATCCATGTACCATCACGCGGCATGCATATCGATAGTTCGTTCAGAAAAGCCAAAAATCCATCTTTTAGGGTGAAGCGTATGCATCTGCGAGAGATACCCCTATGCATCATAGAGCTGTTGTCGCATAAGGTCTTGGTGACATTGACTTGTCTCTAAGGGAGGACCCGAAATCTACAGACTGGGATTATGATCCCTTGGCTCATCGGCAGAACTTTGGTGAACCGCTAATGAGCCTCTGCTTGAATTGTGGGTCATGAAAAATACTGGGTCGGTCTAATAAAGCAAGTGTGGTCTGTAGTCCACAATTGAAGATGGAGTGCCTCATGATTGTTGATGCCTAAATCATATGGATCTTTTTCCCAACAAATTAATTTAATTGTGTTTGTTTTAAGATGAAAATTATTTTCAGATTATTATTTGAATTTTTATGAACACCTGGATATTTTATTTATAATTTTTGGATTTATAAAATTAAAGATATTGATTTTACAATTGTTTAAATATTTAAATAATATTTTAAAATCCTTTTATTAATTTTAAATATATAAAAATATCATGGGGGCCCATTGTGCAGATGAGCCCACCATATTTTAAAAAGGTGGGGCCCATGAGTGCCTCCCTTGGGTGGCACACCCCACCCTTATTTTCTTTCCTATTTTTGGTGATATAGCATGTGGCCATATGGTTGGAAGATATTAACTAAATATTGACTTGATATATCTTTGAAAGATTTTGTGAAAAGATTGGGTAGACTTGTGCTATTTTATAATATGCACAATATTTTGATTAGATTTAATTTGTTTAATTTCTATTGATGAGAAAATTGTTTAGGAAAAGGGGATAATAGTTCATGCACCTTCCATAATGTTGATGGCTCATTTATGGAATTGATAGTTCAGATCTTTCACCCCACAAGTCACCCTTGATCGACGGTCTATGTTCAATTTCACAAGAAGAGGCAAGTCAAAGAAAACCCTAAGAAACCCTAATCTTATTCAAAACCTATAAAAAGGGATTGTCTCTACCACAAAAAACATCTACACCTTATCTTTCTTTCTCTCTCCTATCTTTCAAATACGGATTTACGACTAAGGGTTTTAGGGATTAGCAAAAAGAGAATCTGTATCTCTTAAACTAGGTTGCTAAGAGAATTCACCTAGGGTTTGAGCTTATAATCAAAGGGGTTCATGTTCCATTGGTCTGGCTTGGTTGAAATTTGTCTTCCCAGTTCAAGATTAAAGCTAGACCGTGGATCTCGTGCCATCGGATGGTGGTGACTAGGTGTGGGGTGTAATAAGCCCGGTTGAAGTAATCTTTGGTACTCTTCCTTTCGTTTCTTGCAATCTCATCTTTTATTCTCAAGCATAGTGCATAGTTATTTCAATGGCATCAAGTTTTTAAAATCTTGGTTTATTGTTATGTTGATTTTATTTTGAAATTTACTTTATTATAATAAAGACCACCTGTAAGTGATATTTTGCCAAAAGAAAGGAGTGAAAAAAAAAAAAAAAAAAAAAAAAAAGAAGGAAAAAATAAAATAAAAATTTATTACCCTGTAAAAGATCACATAGGTCTTTCTTTCACGGTAAACGAAAGAAGCATGACAGTTTTAAACATTAACTTTTTTTCGTAATTTTAAAAAGCTTGCTCTTCAAAAATAATAAAAAAAAAAAAAAATCTTTTCGTTGTCATTTAAAAGTAGGTTTCTGTTTTGAAAAAAGTTTATATAAGGTTGCAACCTCAAAATGTAGAATTATAGATTAACCTAAAAAATCCATCGGAAAATGTTGTTTTAATGTTGAAAAACCCTCTGATCCATCATTCGACATCGAGATGTATGAATTTGAAAAAAAAAAAAAAAAGATTTTGACTCCCATAAATAGTTTCTCTTGCAACAAATTATCTGGACCGTTCAATTTTCAAGATTTTCATATGTTTATAGATCAACTTGATTTTAACCATTTTTAGAGTTTCAAATTTTATTACTAGAGATGAAAATAGATTTTAAGATAATCCTAAGAATGTTTTACACCAAAATTACATGTTATGATAAAATTTGGAGGTGCACCTTAATTGGATTGTTTAATGTTGCAGTAGAAACCACACCCTTTTTTTTTCTGATTAAATTCAGAAAAAGTTTTCATTTAAAAGCCACATATTAAAAAAAGAAATAAAAGGAAACCTCTTTGCTTCAAAAAAAAATTCTTTGACAAAAAAATTTGTTTTTTCTAAAAACACATTATTTTCTAAGAACAAAAAACAAAAAAAAAAGTTAAATACAAATTCCTTATTTCTGGTTTTCTCTTTATCTATAGATTAAATTTTTAACTTCTTTATCTCTTGTTTTATCCTTATCTAAGATAGATTAGGTTTAATTAATTAGTTTTTCTTTTATCCCTATCTTGCACACTTAGAATAAGGTTTCTCTACGTTATCTGATTAGAAGTAGGTCTCATCCTTGATCTTATCTTTTTGTTTTAAGTTTTATCTGTTTAGTTCAGAACTTTCTTGACGCTATCTAAAGTATTTGTTATCTTTTGAATAAATAAATAAATAAATAAAACTCTTTGTTTCAAAAAGAAAAAGGAAAAAATATCTTTTACTAAAAAAATGTTTTTTTTAAGCCACTTGTTTTTCAAAAAAAAATAAAAATTTAAGGTCTCTTTTGTTTAAAATAAAATAAAAAGAAAAGAACTTTTTAAGAACTCTTTGTTTCAAAAAGCAAAAACAGAAATCTTAAGGCCTCTTTATTATTATTATTATAATAATAATAATAATAATAATAATAATAAGAATAAAAACAAGATCATTGTTGTAAAATAATTGTTTTGTTCTTTTCTTTTTTAAGGCTATTCATCTCAACAAAAGAAAAAAGTGGGTGTATAAGGTCATTTTTTTTTATCAAAAAAAAAAAAAGAGAATGGGCTAGGGTCTCGGTAGTAGTACCAATGAGTTCGAGAATGAAGTGTCTGACTCCATTCTCACCTAAAAGATAGGACCCAAATCCCCACTAACTTACCTTTTTACCAAAGGGTAGTGGTTCAAATCCCCACTGAATTACCTTTTAACGAGAATGGATTGGGGCCTTGGTGGTAGGACTAACGATTTCTATGATGAAGTCTCTGACTCCATTTTCACCAAAAGGTAGGGGCCAAATCCCCACTAACTTACCTTTTTTTCAGGTGGTCTATCCTTACCCATTTTTCAGCTTTTAAGAGAGCATCGATTTACTTAGGCACCACGATTTGGCATAGTCGCTCGCCATATTTTCTTTCTCTTGTTTTATTACATGATTTGGCACAACTGCCCTATTATAAAGTGGTAAGATAATGTATTATTTATTTTTCAATTAATGAAAAAATTGGGTGGATAGTAGTATTGCCTAGTCCCATGGTGAAGTCTCTGACTCCATTCTCACCAAAAGGTAGACCTCACCATAAGGCTAGGCAATACTACTGCTTCGGCCCCAAACCATTCTCACCAAAGGGTAGGGGCTCAAATCCCCACTGACTTACCACTTTTTTTTTGTTCGGAACTTTTCACTTGTGCCCTAGCCAATGTTCGTAAAATCGAACTGTAACGGTTAATCAGACATGGGCTCTAAAGTGATTTAACCGGTCTAACCGGTAAACTGGCCAATTCAACCACTCTAACCGGACAAGTTTCATATGATTAAAAAAGTGTTAAAAAAACTAATATATATATATATATATATATAAAGTCTATTAATATATGAAAAGTATATAAAGAATGTGATTAAAACAAAACACACTCAAATGAAGTTGAAGGTCAATGAAAAAAATGGATTTTAATGAATCGATTTGTGCCTAAGGGTATTTTTAAAAATTTTTGAGACGGATGGGAAAATATAAAAATATTATTGACCAATTTTTTTTTTTTTTTTTCATAATGTAAAGAATACTAAAATAGTGTTAAAAAATCATCTTAACCAACTATTTTTTTTTTAAAGAAAATAAAAAAAAATTAAGTTATATATAATATAGGCTCCTCTTTTTGTCAACTAAGTAGGATATGGTGCATTGGTTAGAGGGTCTAATAATAGAGGACCTGTTTCAAGTTTGATTCCAAATTTTAACCATCAAAGATAACCAATAAATCATCCCATAAAAACGAACCAATAAATCATCCCATAAAAACAAAGCAAAATTAGTCATTTTCATATTAGAAAAAGATCGCTTTCCTAAAAATTAAAAAAACAACACTTTCTTTTAGGCCTTTTTGTTTCAAATATAGGGAAAAAAAAAAACTTTTAAGGCCCTCTTGCTTTCAAATTTTTTATTTTTTAATTGAGGCCTTTCTCATTTAAAAAAACAGAAAATTTGCTTTGCCAGAGAAAGAACCCAGGTCCCCGTGGGAGCCCGAGTGCGGTAGATCCAGGCCTAACCACTCTATTTTTCTCTATTCTATCTCTCGTCTCTTATTCTTATCTCTTAAAAAAACCCAAAAATCCCTTTAAAACCACACTAGAAAGGGTAAGCGAAATAGATGGTATTCTAAGCAGTTTTATCAAGTGGGTATGTACGCTGTGCAAAGTTCGCAAGGGAGCAGAAGCCAAACAGAGTCTTAGTGGCCGGGGGGCTTCCTCATCGATCTAAGAGGGCTTTGAGCTCGGGCGCATCCCGATCCATACCAAGCGAGGAATGCCTTACCTCGCACTCATTCGTTTGCTGGTTTGAACCGCACACACCGTACCGTCTAACCCTTATCCTAGCGGGTACATGAGTCCTCCTCACACGTATACACATGTAAGTCCAAAAGGGAGGCGCGGAACACACATACGAACCCTCTTCTCTTCCTCTCAGTAGAAACTCTCTCTCTAGAAACGAGAGGGAGGGCTCGGAAGTGGTCTTAAGAAGAGGGTCTTTCTTTCTTCCTATGTGAGACCTGCGCGGGGAAGAGAAAAATCTAGGGCTGACCAATTGTTTTTATTTTAAAAAGAGGTGAATATGTAATAGAAGATTGTTGCTAGGTTTTTCAGTTTTTTATCTTCTCTCTTCTCACAAAAAAAGGAAAGTATAAGCTAAATTTTTATTTTAGGTGCAATTTTTTTTCTCTGGAAAATCAGGAAAAATAAAAGAGAATTTTTTTTTTGGAGGCATCTAGGCGACTAAAACAGTGTGTGTGACTATAGGCGGCGACTCGCATCCACATAGGACTCTTGCTGCTATTTTCCCTTTTACCTTTTTCTGTCTCTTTGCACCTCTCGGCTTTTCATCAAACTCTATCTTTCCTTTTGGATTTTCGGTTTCAACAATAAAAAAAATAGGAAAGAAAGAAAAGATGCATCCTGCTTTGACAATCCTCCTTCCTTTGTTTGATTTATCTCTCTCAAACAATTTAACATTCATAGTTTTTTTTCCCTCCACCAATTGTCTCTTTTTTTTTTTTTACTCTGTTACCTTTGCATTGGCACGCTTTTGTTTGGTTTTGGCTTTTTGCTTCCTAAAGAAAATAAAAAAATTATTAATTTGTTTTAAAGATAAAAGTTTTTGGTCCATTTGTTTATAATCTTCTAAAAAAAAAGAAAAAAAAGAAAAAGAAAATAAAACTTTATTGCTTTGTTTGAGCCTTGCTTATATAGACTAGTGTAGGCACCCCTTTTTGGAATTGATTAATCTTTCCTAAATTTCTAAACCCCAAGGATTGCAATAGCCCAGATTAGATTTATATAGGCCATAAAACAATCATCCTGGACAATATTCAGCCTAATGTACATAAGAAACCAACCCAGACATCGATCTGACATCCTAAGACCTTGAATCAACACCCAAAAGGTACCTTTCAAAAATTAACCAAATTGGGCTAGATATGATTCTAATTGAAGAAGAGATCATAAGCTTTCCAATGGTCCAAATATTGCTTGAATCCGCTTCGCTTTTTAGGAGTTATGGTCCAAACAAAATTGTATATCATAAATTTCATAATGGTCCCTGCAGAAATTCCAGAACACCCCCAAAAATTTTGTAAGCTGTTGTGGCGGGTTTTGACTTCCTGATAAGCATGTTTTTTGGATCAAATTTACCTAGGATAATTAGAAATACTTTTAGGATAACTTAAATCATATTTTAGAAATTTTTAGAATTACTTTTGACCTACTCCTATTTAAATCCTTCAAAAAATACCAAAACACCAAATTCAAGGGAAAAAATACTGAAAAAAATCCAAAAATTCCCCCAAATTAAGAGAAAAACCAAAGATTAGAAATGCCCCTAAAATTTTAACAAAATACAAAAACATCCCCTAGGTTAACAAAAGTCTTTGAAACCCTAACCCTCTAGATCTAAGAAACCTAGCCTTAGGTGCAAGAAAACCCAAGCCCTAGGGGCCTAGACCTATGTATATTCAAGAAGAAAAGTGAAGGAGCACAATGTAAATAACTCACGGTTCTGATACAAGCACCAACTCCAGGTCTTTGGGTGTGTTGGGCCGGTCAACCCGTCTAGGTAAGTCCTTTTATTTTTAGAATTATCAGATTAATTTAATTCAATTATTTAAATTAATTTGATGAATTAGTTTAATTTAATATATTTATAGTTTTAGGCAATGGTTTAAAAAGCGGATCGGTAACCTGGATCGGGCACCTAAAAAACCGATCTGGATCGGCGAATTGGCGATCTGGATCGAAAATCAGCTGAAAAAATTATTAAAATTCATTATAAATGTTGTTTTTTAGGAATCCAATAAGAAATGAGGGTACTACATTATTAACTTTCATTTTTTTCATTAATTTGTGAATATTGAGATGCTCTTTCCCTGTATAAACTTAAGTATTAAATTTGCATCACATAAAAGAAAAATCATAGAACTATCATGGATAAAATATATAATTATACATGGACTATAATAAAGAGTAGACTAAATCAATGAAAGAATGGTCATTAAAATCTTGTGTTGGCGAAAAACCCTAATCCACTAAAAAAACCCAAATTATTACAGCCTAATTAACTATAATCCAAAATTATTACAACCTAACTAATTATAATATTATATACTGAAAATATAATTATTAGTTTACATTTTATAATTATTTTATCAGACAACTAATAACACATTAAAAATATTTTATAATATTATTTAATTTAAAATGTATTATTGACAACTGTAAGAAAAATAGTACATTACATGATTTATAATGTAAAAATTAATAAATAAAAATAAAAGATTTGGTTATCAATGTAAAAATTAATAAAATGTGTACAAATTTTGAAAATAACACTTTAATTTATTATATGCCTAAGGGGGAACAAAAATTAACTCAAGAAGGGATAAACTACTATATGGCCCAAGGGGGGATTCAAATTTGATAAGTCAAAGCAAATAACATTAGTGATAACCATCATGCCTCCTCATCATATATGTTTAAAATTACATATTAATAGCCTATATTTACATTTTGTTTTCATTTAATGATGTTTGGGAATTATCCCACATCGAAGGATGAGTATTCAAATATGCTATATAAATAACTATGTAATTGGAAGATAAACATAAGTGAAAACACTAGGGCATCCATGCAAATGCACATGTCCATGCGCATGTCGCACATGTGGGAGTGGTGTGTCGCACATGTGGGAGTGGTGTGTGTTTTTAAGGTGCGTGTTGCACGTATGGCACATGTGGGAGTGTGTGTACCGCTCGATACACACGTGTGAGAGTGTGTGTACCGCTCGTGTCACACGTACACATGTGTGAGAGTGGTGCATGACACGTACATATGTGTGAAGGTGCTTTTGAGGCTAGAATCGGGAGCGAACCGCTAGAACCGGGCTAAACTGGATAGAACAGGGTGGGAACCGGCGGTTCTGCTCTAGAACCGGGCGGTTCCCGGTTTTGTGCTGACACCGGCACGGGCTGTGCCGATTCCTGAGTCGAACCGGGTTCGAGTCGTCGATTTTTAAATCATTGGTTTTAGGGTTTTCTAATAGGATTTTAAAGATCTTGAGCTGGATCATCCGACAGTTCTTAAAGAACCTTGATCTCCCTAGATATGGTTTTTTTTAAAAAATATAATTTGAGGATCCCACTAATCTCTACTTATCATTATTTTAACTCGTTCAAAGCATAAATGACGTTTCCTCAATGTTACAGTTAAATCCGACGAGATCTCTAATGAAACATCATTGAATTTATGCTTTCAATGAGTTAAAAATAAAGATAATATAGATGAGTGGGATCCGTCAAATTACGGTTAAAATAGAAACCAGATCTAGGGAGATCAATGATCTTTAAGAATCACCACATGATCAGGCTCAAGAACTTGAAAATCCTATTAGAAAACCCGAAAACTAGAACTAAAATAAATTAAACTAATTAAATCATCTGAAAAATTGAATTAAATTAATCTGAAAATTAAAAAACTAGGACTTACAAGCCGGGTCGACCGGCTCAGCACACCTGAAAACCTTGAGTTGGTGCCCAGTATCAAGGCTGCAGGTTGTTTAAATCATGCTCCTTCACTTTTCTTCTTGAAGATGCCTAGGTCTATCTCCCTAGGGCTTGGGTTTATCAATGAAAATTCGGGATTTGAATTTGGAGAGAATTGAGTAGGGTTTATTGCACCTAAGGCTAGGTTTTCTAGATCTAGAAGGTTAGGGTTAGAGAGAATTTTGCTAACCTAAGGGATTTTTGGCATTTTCTTAATATTTTAGGGGTGTTTCTAATTTTTGGATATTTTCAATATTTTTCCCTTGGATTTGGGATTTTCTAAGAGTGTTTAATAGAAGTAGGTCAATGGTAATTCTGAAAAATTCTAAAAAATTCTAAAAAATTCTAAAAAATTCTAAAAAATTCTAAAAAAAGAGTGTTTAATAGAAGTAGGTCAATGGTAATTCTGAAAAATTCTAAAAAACCCGCCACAACAACTTCCATAAACTTTCAGAAAATTTTGAGGTGTTCTGGAAATTTTGCATGGATCATTTTGAAATTTTTGATAAACTATTTTGTTTGGACCATAACTCTCAAACTATGAGTCGAATTCCGACAATTCTAGGACCGTTGGAAAGCTTAAGATCTCTTCTTCAATTTAGAATCATATTTAGCCCAATTTGGTTGATTTTAGAGGGTAGTTCTAAAATGATAGGACTTTTAGGTATTGATTATATGTCTTGACCTGTCTTATCGATGTCCGGTTTCCTATATTTATTAGGCACAATATTATCCAAGATAATTATTTAAGGGATTGGATAAGTCTAAAGTTTGGGTTTATACCTCAAAAAGGTAACTAAGGTCTACTAGGCTGTTGTGGTCCCTAGGGTTTAGGAATTTATAAAAGATTAACCAATTCCAAAAATGGAGTGTCTACAGTTGCCCCTCTTTGGTGCACTCTGTTCTTCAAGGAACAAGTTGGCGGCAAAGAAATAGACACATGCAGACAATTATCTATGTCTCTTAATTTCAAATGGTCAGAGGACATACTAGCTCTTTTTCTAGAGCTATAACACAAGATATCATGTTCATCGCACTCATCTACCTAATGCAGTATGCTACTAGGCTTTTCAGCCTGAGTTTTTTTTGGGATGGTTTTCTCACGCTAGTCTGGACTCCGAGTGGATTTTCTAGGCATGTCACTTGATCTTAGGCTATCAATTATGAAAAATTTTGAATTCTGAACTTAGCTATCTTCCCATGGTTCCATGTCCCTTTGGGTTCTTCTAAAACTATATGTTTGCGCTTAAGGTCCTACTTGGAATGGCTTTCTACTATGAAGGATTCTCCTACTAGGAAGGTTTTCCTAAAATTTTCAAAATTCATGTTATTCTTCAAGAATTTTGTGAAGGTGGCAATGCAGTTACATCATGGACAGGCTGTCAACCTCCTTCATTATAGGAAATATTTTTAAAAATTTTGAAATCAGGGAAGAAGTTTAGAAATAGAATCAGGAATTTGGGAGTAAGATTTTAAAAAGAAAATTAAGATTTTCGAAAACAATAGACACTTAAAGAAAAGTTTGAAAACGCGACATATATTTTGAAAACAGAAATTTTGGTGTAGACACCCCGATCCCGATTGAGGAAACTATTTTTGGTGACCAAAATTCCCCAAGCCAACCACCTTAATGCATGAACCAGTCACACTCATCTTGACCCATCCCTAAACTGCCCCCTATGATCCCCTATATCGCTTAAGCAAAACTGAAGTCGCCCGAAGAGCAAATCAAAGCAAAGTACAGTAGACCTGGACTACCAAACCAAGAGCTACTTAGAGCAAAAGGTTATGGCGCCACTCCTAGTGGCATTAAGGCAAATCTAAAAATAAACATAGAGGCAACATAGAAGACACACAAAACAGAAGCAACCCGAATGGAGAGAGAAGGGTCGGGTGCCATTACCAATGACGTCGGTGCCCCTTAGGCATACGTCATGCCCTGGATGGTCAAAACTAGGTGACAACCTAAACGTACAACCCAATGTTGTGTGTTAATACAGATTGATACGTGTCGGAAGGTATTAACATGTCAAATGTCAATACGGCAGAAGTTGTCGACCTCAAATTCTTTGAGGAAGCGTTAAATAGCCACGAACGGTACGAAAGAACTGGAATGATTGTTTGACATCGTTGCGGCTGTTGGGTGAACTTTTAGTCACATATAAGACTAGTATTCTAACGAACACTTAATAGAGATTGAGGGGCTTATAAGACAAGAGGTTCTAATGCATGCTTTAATGATAGATAAGCTGCCTCAACGAATGCTAGATAAAGATATGTGAGCTTGATAAGCTCAGCCTTTGAAGATATGCCTTGGTAATTGAATATGTTCTTAGTCGCCATATGCAAGACTAAGAATGTTCAAGATTCATGAAGATAGTATGATAAATCAAAGTCTTTTGACGCACACTTGATAACTGTCTTAATGGACAATGGGTAAGATATGAGCATGGTTGTTGATAATACTTGCCAAGATATGCCCCTGATATAATATGAAGGTGTGATATGCCTTTGACATGATATGAAGATATGATATACCCCAATAAGATATGAAGATATAAAAGAAATGGTATGCTCAAGATTCATGATATGAAGGCTTCAATATGTTTTCAGAACCCTGACACATTGGTTGGCCTCTATATGTTTAGACTTACAATCGATAAAAGATATAATACCAATAGCTCATCAATTAAATATGTTCAAGTTTAACTTACAGTCTATGATAGAAGATATAAAAGTCATCTTATTGTGAGATAGGTTCTAGGATACATATACTCCTAAGGCACCGATATGCCTATCTATGTGATATATGAAGCAACCTGATACAGTTTGATATACATATTTTCATGAATCTATTGTTAGTTACACATGTGCATTGTGACTTATGGTCTATGATAAGTGGTCATGAAGATGTTTCAATTTGAGATGAAACACTAGGATACATATACTTCCATGGCATATGTATGCCTCTTCACTGGATATTGGAGGAGTTTTGAGTGAGATGTGATATTACTCTTTTAATCCGTCGTTAGTTAAGAGTATGGGGTTTTAATGGATGGAGCATAAGGAAAACCTCGCCGTATGTTATATATTGAAGTAAAATCCTTGAAGATATATATATAATGAGGTTTGATATGCTTTAAAGTCTAGAAATCATATAACTTGGGAAATATTCAGAGCTGGCTTAACCCGTGTCTGTATCCATTGTTAGTAAAGATATGCCTTGACTAACACCCCAAAACTTGATGTTTTGAGATTACGTCAAGACTATCCGGAACCCATGTCTGAGGCATTATAATCTTCACCCGAAAGTTTTATACCAATCGGAGGTAGTTTAACCTATCATTCGTATACCCCAGCAGTTAGAGCCTTAAAAGCTTTATACCCGTGCATTACAACCAGGTTGACACCTGGTCACTAAAATTGGGATGTCTCTCTTGATATGAGAAGTTTTCTCATGGGATCAGGGCCTTTAGATTCTTGAATTGATTATTCATAACCTTTAAAAGATTCAGCATTGATTGATTTGTATATTGGAAGCGATAGCATCCAAAATTCACTGGTTATGCTGACACAATTTTCAACATAAACATAGTAATGTGGATGGACCATATTTCTCTCATTTGAGATGTATTTGAGGCGAGACTTGGAACATTGTGTTCATCTCTGAGTCCTCTATCATATCACTAAATTTTATATTCAAAGAATTTGTTATTTGAAAGAGGTTGCATTCACAATACACTGGTTTTGCTGGCGCATTTTCCAACTGAAATAGGTTCACTTTGACATACGAGATCTCGCTCATCCTTGATCCATTTAAAGTGAGACTTGCACCATTGTGTTCTCTCTGAGTCTTATTTCATTCCCCCAAAATTCATGATCAATTGATCTACCATATAAAAGTAGTTGAATAAATACAAAGATATGTTGAAACTATACTGCAAAAGCTTAAGTTACACTCGATAAGCGATAACAAAATCCTTGATTTTGCTCACGCGATGGCTCTATTGAATCTGGGATATGTGAATTCAAATTGAATATAAGAATTGACTAAGATGTATGGATATCATCAGTACACACATGTATAAGCATTTGAAATACATATTTATCGCTTTGAAGATTGGATTAAGAAGATGAAGACATACGATTAAAGGATATGCGAGGATCACAATTGTCGTGCTTATCAATTCATAATTTTGAGGATGCAGATCAACAGATGGATAAGAATTGAAGATTTCATGGTCGTGAATTGACAGAACTATATAAACCTCTTTTTTTGCTGAAGAGGGGGTTCGATTACTTTGGATTGAGAGGATTGAATCAATGTAATAGTATGTTAGAGTGAAAAAAATAGAGAGTGACTTAATTTACAATGCATTAAGAGGCAATCCCATATATGAATGTTATTTGATTCGCATATGAGATAGAGAGAGAGATACTATAGGTTTTCAAATGAACTTGAAGTTTGATCTCGATCAAGAACAGGTCATACCATAGTACCCTTGTGTTTAAGCTCAGGTATACGGGCCTATATGCCCATGGTATTATTTCCATTTATGTATGACTACATATTTTCTTTTCTAAAATCGAATGTGTAGGTTTTAAGGCCTGTATCAAGGGTATTTGGCCTATTTTTCTTTTCTTTGGTCTGATGTAAATTGTAATAGAGGATTAAACATCTGGAACTTGTTTGTTCATAGTATATGATATATAAAAACCTGTGTTTCTATGATATGGAATGCATGAGCGAATTTGACCCCGAATGTGTTGTCCTCTGGTTATTCATTTGGAGTCATATGTTTCTTAAACATCTTAATTAATTAATTAGGCATCACTTTTCGGAGCATCTAGAGCGCCGAAGGAAGTTAGAAGTGCTTTGAAATTTGATGGGTCCATTAAATGTATAAAAGAGTACCCAAAAGAGGACACAGTAGATTTTGCTGTGAAGCGGCTCCAACTGGCACCGACGCCATTACCAGAGGCGTCAGGCCTCTGACACTCCACCCACAAAAATGTACTTGCACCAAGTCACATGAGTAGAGAGCATTTAAAACACATTTAATTTTGTTGACTGCATTTAATGGTAATTAATGTGAATCCGACGTCATTGCCAGTGGTGTCGATGGATGTCCAAAGGGCGACAGAAAATGAAGGGCCTAGATTGCACAAAAATAATCCAATAGTCGTCGTAAGCCTATTTTTTCAATAAATAAGGCCCTTGACCTTGAGTCCAGGGTCCGATATTTTTCATATTAAATGTGTAAGCTCTGTCATATCGAATCCTAACCTTACCCGAACCCTATTCTACCCAACACCAAACCCTTTAACCTAAGCTTGACGTACTTAAACTCGAAGGCGATCTGGATAATTAGACCTTCTAGATCGTCTTCCATCTACATTCACTTGCACCATCAAAACCCGAAGGCATAACCGTGAAATGATCTACTCTTAATAATCGCCAACTCCACACACCGGGCTTAGGGCCCAGCTTCAACTATCGTTTTTCCTCTTTCTCTTCTCTTTTATGGTCATTTATTAGCTTCTTTCTTTGTTTTGCATGTTTATGTTACTATTTATGTATGGCTTTAGCCTTGTTCTTGCGTACTTATTAGCCTTTGATTAATTTCATTTATTGTCCTCTTTATTTAACGCTTTACTTGCATGTTTTACTAGCCTTTTTGTATATCTATTGCTTCACTCTCTTCTCCTTCTATTTCTAAAAGTCTTTTATTAAACCCCTCCTCACGTCATAAAATATTCCACAGCCTCTCTTAAAATCCAAGGCTAAGGCGTATGGGAAGCTCGCTTTACCAGTGGTCCGAGCGAGAGAAGGTCTTATGGCTCGAATCTCACCCGGAAAGTAATTTTTCGGGGCCCTTTCTCTATCAAATTTTTGACCCGTTTGCACCCAAAACCAAGGCGAAGAATGTAGTTCCTTGCCCGCATTTTCAAGTATAAACAGTCTGACGCCCACCCTGGGGCCTGTCAAGCTTACCTTGCATCTTGGTCTTGCCTGGAGAGACACCATCAACCTGTAGTTCATCTCGGCTCATTTTGAGCCTTTCTTGTTTTTTTTGAAGACCTGAAATCAACAGAAGCAACTAGAAATAACATCGCTGCCTTTTTCAGTAGCTTCTACCCATCTTAGCAGTGTCCCTTTGCACTTTCTAGAGTTCGGGGAACGTTGCCCTTGGCAATAGCTTCGCCATAAGCGCCATATCTGTGATCCTAGAAAGTTCCACTGGCCTTTCGAGGCTTGCTTTTGGCATGCTATTTAGAGTTTTGAGAAAAACTAGTTCAATGCAATTGGCACGGGCACTAGCGCCACTGGAAACAGCACCAGACCTGTTCTTCCTTGCTCTCTTATTTTCTATGTTGTCTGAAGTAACAATTGGCCCTTGGCTCTAGTACCAACTGCATCAGCATAGTTCGCACCAGCACTAGCCCTCTGTCACCTCGGACAGTACTGGTTTTACTTGGTAACATAGTTTTATCATTTTCCTACATCTCTCTGCCTCCTTGGCAATTCCAGAACAGAGAGGTCCTACCCTTTGTTATGAATCGTGCTTTGAGAAGGTCACACATGGATCCAAGCGTGCTCGATTTGGCAGAATCTGCACTTTTCATTTGGATCACCCCATTTGGTTGGCTTCCCAACTATAAGCGTACAAAACTAGGCACCAATGTGCCCGATGTTCACTCATTGTTGGGGCATCTAGCCCTTCACTCTCATTGTGCTTTGATCAACTTATCGATTCAAAGCGTGTGTTGCTTAGTACAAACAATACTCACATTCATTTATTAGTTTGTGCATATCAATGTCAACTTATAACACGATTTTCACGTCCACTTGTGCTGCTTTACGCACTTAAACTTTTGCACCCTTGAGCATGAATAAAAAATCTCTTTCAAATATAGTTTTTCAAAAAAGCTGCATTTGACCTTAAGGCTCCTGGAGTAGGCGCCTAGTTCCTAGAGGAAAGGCAGTTGTGATCATTGGTACTCCCTTCACCCTCTATATATACCTGAACTCTAAGAACACTCCACAATACTTTGGACGCATAATCGCCTATAGGAGTGGCTCAGACCAAAGATGGGCGTACCCTGTCATCTTATCTCATATATAAAGAAGGTTTACCCTAGGTCGGAACTTTAAGCCTAGCCTTACCTGCTAGCGGTTTAGAGGTACCCGTGTCTTTTTTATTGTTGTTTGCCTAAGTAAAGAGATGTATTTCAATTCAAGTGTGAGGGTGTGGGACTCGGACATCGAGTCCATCGCCAACTCATATTGAAAGTTGAATATTTTGACTGGCCATCCAGTGAGACCGTATGCCGCTGTCCCCAGGGATTATGGGACTCAACCCCAGCCTAAGTTAATGATTTGGTGTCCTAGTTATCTATCTGACGACCAACTAAGTTACTAGCTTGATACTAGGGGTCATCAGGTTTGTACTGCTAGGAGTACCCTGAACAACCAAGGGGTCAGGCCAGGTTCAATTCTCCTGCAAACTGGAATGTTGCAGTCGTTCCGATGCTGGACGCAAGATGGGGCTTGTGCCTTCAGTGGCGGTAATGTTGACGATCTTAACATAGGTGATCCGTAGGTCCTAATAGCTCCCCATCAACCCAATAGGGAACATTTTGCTAGGAACAGTGTCACCGAATCCTCTAATGCTCATAGTAGTAATAGGGCTAATAGAACACCTCTTAGAACCACCCCTCCCTAATGCAAGGATAAGAGAAGACCCTAGTATGGTCCAAATTCCTCTAGGGACTAGTCCGCCCATTGTAGGTAGCACCATAGACCCAGCTGTGATAGCCCAAGATGTTCTCCAAGCCATGGCAAACCCTAGCCTAAAACATGTAGCAAACCTTTCAAACCGACCTAATCTGAAGTCCCCCTCAGTTCAATCAAGTGCAGCCTGACATGGGCATGGTTTCAAGATGACCCGCTTTTGAGCCATCTTACCATTTTAACCCTTCTCAGCCTAGGGAAGCTCCACATATCCCCATGCACCGACTTACCCAACTGCTCATCCTACGACTTTCGGGCACCATTTGCTCAGGCGGATGCCAAATATCTATCTTTCAACAATCAGGTTAAGGTCATGCATGGAGCTTTACAATGATTGGGGGTTGAAGGTCCAGCCCTCACATAACCCTATGATGAATCCTACCTAGATGGCCTCACTGATCTTCCTATGAACTTCGTACCATTGGATTTTCTGAACCATTTCAATGATCCAGAGGCGCGAATCTGCACGTGACATGTTATCTGCTCGCCGTGTCTACTTTACGTGACAATTCGTTTGCCCTAAAGGCAATGTTTGTTCATAGTCTCATAGGAGACACGATCATGTAGTATAACAAGTTTGTGAGATATTAACCCAAGGCCTCCTGCGGTAAAATGTTCAAGAAGTTTGTAATAGACTATTGTGCTAAGAAGCCACATCCGATCTCCCTTGGTGAGCTAGTGGCCTTCAAACAAGGACCCAACAAAGTATTCACTGATTTCGTCGGCTGATTCAATGCCATGGTCGCAGGGGTCACGAAATGTCCCTTATCAGACCCTGCCAAGATCAGCATGATACTGAAAAATGCCAACCTTGAATACAAAACATGCTTCAGTTATGGTGGTGTCCCTCTGACCTTCAACATCATGTCAGATAGGGTTATGCTTTTCGAGAGGACCACGTCCTAGACTCCCGGTTCTAAGTCGATCAAGAATCAAACATCAACAAACTCCCAAGAAAACTGGTCCGAGGAAAGGCACAACAAGTTGGTGAGGTGAACCAAATCATCCTCCACCAGCCAAATCCGAACAATCGAACTCCTTCGGCTGGTCAAAACCAGTGAGGGAATCAAAGTGAGAGTGACAATAGGTACAAATCGCACAAAAAACCTGTAAGACCGCTGAGACACTTCACTCCTTTAAAAGAACCATTGGATGAAGTCCTCTGATAACTCTTAAAGGAGGGAGGCCTGGTTCTTCCTCCCCAAATGCCACTGCCATATGAGGCGAGGGACAAAACCAAATGGTGTGAATGACATCAGTACTATCACCACAACACCCAAGATTGCATCTCCTTGAAACACCAAGTCAAAAATTTGATAGAAAAGGGGGTGATTAAGGTAGTCAAGCTTGACGAGCCTGTTAAAAAGGCTAACCAAAAGATGGGAATCTATGCCGACCCATTGCCACACAATGATCTCCAATCAAGCACGCCACTCGTGACAGCCACAAAAGATTTAATGGTCGACCCAAAGGAAGGCCTCAGTCTCAACCATCCATGAGGAGCTGTACCTTTTAGACCCTTCTCTATTCATGTTCCCATGCATAATCCTCGCTACCCTAATTTTTAAAGTCCCAAGGGAAGCTGCCCCTCAAGAACCCTTGCCACAACATCAAGATGCCGAGATACCCCCCAATATGGAGCTAGAAGAAGAAGTTCACTCCTCCCCTGCTAACCTAGGAGTGATCAACGTTGAAAACAACTACCCTGCTCAAAAGATAATTCAATTGGAAGCTGCTGACGAGGTGGTCAACACATGGATTAAAGATGAACCCTCCTATGTACTTGCCAATGGAGCAATCACATGCCTCAAAAGGCATGATTGCCACTTTAAACCAACTCGGCTCAGAGCCAAAACCCCACAAGAGAGGATATGGAACCCTGCCCCTACACCTCTACCTACTTCATTGTCGTTTTGTAAGAGAGCTATGGGATTGGGCGTGTAGTTTATCGCGTTGGAGTTGGGTTCAACCAAAGTGCTTTAACCATTTTCTGAAGCAGGGATGATCCCCAATGTTCATGGCTCATGGTTTTGATCCTTTGGAGGACTATGTCAGAGAAATTTCTCTGGAATGTCTAGAGGGCAAGAATCTACATAGTTTTTGAGATATCTCACAAATATGTCATGATGTAAAGAACTTTGTCACGCACTAGGAACATATAACTCCCATATATAGAAGCCTCCCAAAGGAATATCTATTCACTCACTTTAAGGAGATCCTCTTTCAAAAAAAGAGTAGATGTTCACGACCAACTGTATAGCAAACTTCTTCAGAAGGGTGGGTTAAACTTAACTTTGATGGCAGGGTTAATGTGGAGGAGCAGATTTCGGGATATGGTGGTATCATGTGAGATTGCAATGGAGTTATCTAGTGGTCATATCAAGGTGGTTTGCATCATTGTGGGATTAGTGAAGTAGAGTTGTGGGCTTTGAGGGTTTGGTCTAATAGGTTTGGGCTTCTTAAAGTAAGATAAAGCAAGGATGTTGGTATCTAGATCAGCCCCTTGACAGTCCACCAAACTGGTTTGATGATTGCATCCATGAATATAGGTGGTTAAGGATAGAGGTTCTCACTCGGTAAACATCCCAAGCCAGGATATGAAAGGTTCTATTATTCCTCTCATGCCATATGTTCCATAAAATAGCAGTTGTGAGAGCCCTTCATAACTAAATTCCTTGCTTAAAGAAAGGACGTGAGTACCATTGAGTGAAAAGATGGCTCACCAAATGAGGGGTTAACAAGCGAGCCGTAACTGGGAGAGGAATGAAGTCCATATGGTTTTGGAAAAGGGGCAAATGAGGAATAGATGATTATTAGTTTCTTCGTTCTCCTTGCGGAGGATACAAACGTTCATGATGATAACTTCCCTCTTTCCCAAATAATGCACTCTCTAGCGCATGTTTCTAGTACCTAGCCAAAGAAAGGCCTTTACTCTTTTAGGGGAGAAGATGTTCACATAGTTAGTTGCTAATATAACTAAGAAATTTCTATCCAGAGCCAACTAATGATACTATGATTTAACTGAGAACTGTCCCCTTGGTTCCCTGGTTCAAGCTCCCAAATGATGCACTTTGCTTTGTAAGGGGCATTGAAAAGGAAATGTAGCTTCTGAAGTAGGTCCATGAACTGACCTGCACCAATATCTGTGACCCTTCTAGTGTTTTGCTGAATGTCCTATGTCACGTTCCTACCTTGTCTTGTGACAAGATATTTGACTTTTTCTCTTTTGGATACTACCTTGGAATAAAAGTTTATGCATTTGTTGTACTCCCATTAGTATTTCAATAAAACTTAAATGTTAAAAAATTAGACATTCACAATGACCCAATTTCAAATATGACAGAAATGATGATTGTGACCTGCTTATATTAAAAGTAAATAGTCTCTTTGTATACTTTTTTTGGTCTGTCTGACAAAACAAAATCTAAATATTCAAATTTTTAGAAATATAGATAAAAGCATTACTTGGTTTTTCATATATTTGAAATATATATTATCCTGGTCTACGTTTTTTGTGCATGTTTGGCTATCTACGTGTAATTTAAAAAATTTTATATGAAATATTTAACTGAATGCAAGAGTGCAGATACAACCAATGCCTCACAAGTTCTCCAGGTAAAAGACAAGTGTAGAGATTTCAAAAGCAAGCCTGTGATATCACTCCTGGCCCCAAGTAAACCTCAAATTCCCAAACATAATAGAAGCATTCTATCTATGAACAAATTCTTCTCTCTCTCTAAATACCATCGATAAAGTGGCAAAAACTATAGAAAAAGTTGTTCAAACACGGATCATCACCCAAATCATCCTTTGTGTTAGACTTGTTGGCTTCTCTAGTTGAGCCTGGCAAGATGGATACTTTGGGTGAAGAATGTAATAGAAATTAGGGGTAACCTTTGCTTTAATGGCGAAATTAGGGGATCCTGTTACTTGTAAGCATGAATAACAGCATAAAAAAGCTCCCATTGGAGCTCGAAAGCTAAACTATTTCCTTCTGCAATTTTATCTCAGCAAAACTGAAACCACCACTAAAGCAGAGGTTAAGGTTTCTTCTCTCTCTGCAATTTCATCTGTCTCTACAATTTTCATCGTTCGTTGAAATTTCGAAAGTTACAACCTAGCGTCGCCATTTTCATCTCCCTCTGCAATTTCAATCTCTCTCTCTAACCCCTCCGTTATTAAGTTTCAACCCTTTCTCCAAAACTCGTATCTCTCTCTTCATTTTCTCGCTCTAAAACTCTCGTCTCTCTATTCAATTCTATTTAGTGGAGGAATTTGGTTTTCCCGTGGACTAGCGTTTCCTGCTTTTTTAGTGAAGCAGACAGGTTTTCTGATGCTACTTAAATGGAGCAATTGGCGTTTTCTGGTACTTTAATGGTGGAAATAGGAATTACTGCAAACATATAGGGAAAACTAGAGAAGGTTTGGTCTGCTGAGAGCTCAAGGCCTGGTTTGATTAGAGCTCGAAGCTTTGCTTTCCATTTGACGTTTTACTGAAATTCTGAAATATAACATGGCGGACATTGTAGCGAAGTCATGACCAATTCCAAGGTGCTTTTCCTGTGTTATGTTTCAAATCACCTTTCAGAAAATGGCAGGATCAGGAAGGATGGTAAAGAAAGAGACTCAATAGAGAGAGCGGATTGAATGGATTTAGGCGAAGCAAGAACATGACATTTTCTAGAGAGAGAGAGCACACATATACCATCCAATGATGAAGAAATAGAATCCCACCCAGTATAATATGGAAAAAGTTTATATAAGGTTGCAACCTTAAAAATGTAGAATCACATATGCATCTAAAAAATCCATCAGAAAATATTGTTTTATTGTTGAAAAACCCTCTAATTAATCATCTTGACATCAAGATATAAGGATATAACAAAAAAAAGATTTTGAATCTAAAAAATAATGCATCTTGCATTATACGGACGGTTAATTTTCAAGATTTTCATATGTTTATGGATCTACTTGATTTTATCCATTTGAAATTTTATGGATCTACTTGATTTTATCTATTTTTGAAATTTCAAAATTTATAATTAGAGATGAAAATATATTTTAAGATAATCCTAAGAATTTTTTACATTAAAATTACATATTATGATCAAATTTGGAGGTACACCTTAATTAGATTGTTTACGGTTGCAACCTTATAGAAACCACACCTACTTAATATATCCCAAAATTTCTACTCAAAGCTGAATTTTTTAGGGAAAATTACAAAAAACTCCAAGATCACACTTTTTATGGAACTTATCCCTCAAGTAACTTCTTCTCTCACTTTTTTCCGTAACTTCTTCTCTCACTTTTTTCTCCAAAACAAACTTTATGCGTAAATACCCATAGGAAAAAGTTCATTTGTTTAGACGGAAATACCCTTCTCGTACACAAAAATCATTTTGGCCAGATTTGATGTTGACTTTTGGACGCTTGTAGCATGTTGCCAGAGTGCACCATCACATTACAGGAGCGCAAAAGTGTCGGACTGGTCTAATAGAACTATCGGACCGAAACTGAGTACTGTCGAACCGCCCTGTATATAGTGCCGAAGCCCTAGAATCCAATAACGTCTATTGCCGGACCACACTCTACCACTGTCGAAGCCTTGGAATCCAATAACATCTGTTGCCGGACCACACTCTGCAACTGTCGGAGCCCTGGAATCCAATAACATCTATTGCCGGACCGCACTCTGCAACTGCCAAACTACACTTTACATCGCACCGGAGCCCTACTCTCGGATCACATTTTACACGGTGCCGGAGCCCTACCGCCGGATCGCACTTTACACAGTGTTAGAACCCTACTATCGGATGCACTTACACAATACGAAAGCCCCTATTTTCGTGCGATAGAAGAGAGAGCATGATAACATAAACGTAAGAGAGGGTAGTTTAAGCATTTTTTTTATGTTTCATTTGGTTGGAGGTATTTATATAGAAAGCCTATTTTGGGGAAAAAAGTGAGAAAAAAAAAGTTAGATTGGATATAAATTGCATAATAAGTGAAGTCTTGGTTTTATTTTATTTTATTTTTTGTAATTTTTCCAATTGTTTACTATTCAGATATTAGGCCATTATTTGAATATAAAATAAGAAAAATATCTCTTTATCCCTTATTTTTTAATTCTATATATCATGAGACCCAAATATTGAAACTATTACTTATAAGCAAAATGCCTCATCTTTTTTATCTTACAACCCCTGTAACCCTTTGGCCATGAATGTTTGACTTAAAGAATCACTAAAATGAGACCCTCTATAAAATTTTTTCTTTTCAATTAAAGTTTTCTCTCTCAAATCACCGTTTATCTCTCAACTCCATATCTCTTTAAAACCCGAAATTGTAGAAAATTTTCCTCTATATC
The DNA here is from genome assembly GCF_054954075.1 of Amborella trichopoda. Lineage (NCBI taxonomy): Eukaryota > Viridiplantae > Streptophyta > Magnoliopsida > Amborellales > Amborellaceae > Amborella > Amborella trichopoda. The sequence goes on from NC_142346.1 coordinate 30,551,873, forward strand.
GTCTCTCTCTTCTCTCTAAAAATTATCTCCCCTCTCTATTTCGATTCTCCGTGCAAAGACATATCAAAGTATGAGACTAGCCGTATCGATTTAGCACAACTTTTTTGAAGAGATGAATTTTTATAGAGAAGATAGAGACGATATAGAGAGGAGAACAACTTTAAGTTTTAAAGAGAGATGTAGTTAAGAGACTGTGATTTGAGAGAGAGAAAATGTTAACAGGAATTTTTTTTTTTTTTTATGAGGATGTTATTTTAGTGTTTGTTTGAATAAAAAATTTATAGTCAAAATGGTCTTTGTAAGATAGAAAAGATGTAGGCTTTTTACTTATAAGTAATATTTTCAAACAAAAAATAAAAAATAAAAATATATTTTCCAGTAAAATAAAACTATTCGGTAGCGTAAAACATGGCACACCAACTTCTATAATTAAAATCATATTTTATTCTACAACATGCTCAATTATCATGATGTTAGTATGTTATCAATCGTACCCTTAATTGCCCATTTATATACAGCTGGACCCAGCCCCGGAAGTTAATTGCCCGCGCATTTACATCTACCCAACCCATCCGATTCGGCTGGTAGAGTCCGGGTCCGATTGTCCTTGACCTAGACTGTATCTAGTCGTGTCGACCAGGGCTGCAGGCCCAACGCTGCCCACCCCACCCGTTTGCACCCCACTACAATCTAATGCCATGAAAGGGCCGACGAATCTTTCGGGCGCTGCAATTGAACGTGGTTCAGAGCGTAATCCCCGGAAGCAAATACTCTTCCTTGTTTCCCGCTCCCCAAATGCGAGGATCGCCGAAATATTATATATGATATATTTTCACACCATGTTTGACCTTCAATAATCCAAATACTGCCTTTTCCAATTTCCTTACTCCTCAAAGCTAGGATACAGACATCTGTGTTTTAAATTTCATGGCTTTCATCGAATGGCATTGCTCTTATTTAAGTCCAAACCAGTAGAGAGAGAATCAGAACAAAAACTGAGATTTAAAGTGGAGAGAGAATCCATTCTTGGCTTTTATTTACTCTTATACTGAAATGAGAGGAGGCTTCCATATATCTTCTTTGCAATATTTCTATATACTATATACGACGCATGGGCATGGGTTGCTTCACTCTGTACTCGGGAGAAGGAAACAGCGGGGGCATTGACGACAAATGTGCCTTGATATCGAGAAACGAAGACATGGGGTTTGTTCTAGAGGAGACAAAAGAAGAAAATCATAAAATACAGCAACAGGAAGGTTAGCGCACGTTTTGATGGCAGAAACGCTGAGGTGTACTCTGATAACTTTGCCCCTGTCCACAGTTTCATGTGCTCTGGTGAAGCTTTGGCCTCTGAGATTTGGAAAAGCTCGCTTCAGTGGAGTCCATGGATCTAAAAGAGATTGGGCTCTGAATTTTCCAAGTGCTAGTTTCAATGGTGTCTGTGGAATAAGAAAATTTTGGGCTCTGAATTCTCCAAGTGCTGGTTTTAATGGAGTTTATGAATTGAGAAGCTGATATGGGAAACCAGGAGCGATCTTTGGCTGAAACCCCAACTTGGTTTGTTGCGACTGTGACTACTGGAATGGTTGCCGTTTGTTTCATCGTGGAGAGATTGATATATCGTTTCGGAATGGTAATAAGTCTTGAAAAATCTAGAAATGTTCTGTTTATTGGATTGAACAAAGAAACCTCAGAAGTTCTATTTCTTGGTTAATGAATTCATCTGAATCTCCTATTTTTAACTCTTTCTGGGCTTTTTATAGTGGCTAAGGAAGACAAAGAGGAAGGCTCTTCTAGCTGCTCTCGAGAAGATTAAGGAAGGTGAAGCGTGGAAGTTATACATTCTGTTTTCCCCATTTTTTGTTGCCTTTTGTATTGGATGGGTGTATCCCTTTCCCTATTTTTCTCTCTGTGTATTTCGTTATAATAATTATTATTATTTTTGTGGTTGTGGGTTTTTCAAAATTTAACATTGTTTCTGATAGTCGAGTTTGTGTTTATGGTGTGTGAAGAGCTTATGTTGCTGGGGTTCATATCTCTAATGCTGGGCCAATGTGCGAGATGGATCTCGGAGATTTGTGTGGACTCTTCTCTCTTTAGCAGTAAATTCTATCCTTGTGCTAGGGGGGATTTTGAAGGGTTAAATTTGTTAATCAATAATTTTCACTTGGAACAACAAATGGATCATTCAGCTGAAGGAGTCGACTCTATGCCTTCTAAGTACTGCAGTGAGGTAATCTTTTCCTACAGATATATCAACTGGTTCCTTTATTTGCATTGCAACTTACAATTATTTCATGTCTAGAAACTGATTTTATTTAATGGGCCTTGGTAGTTTTGGTTTCATTCTCATCGGTTTGGATGAAAGTATAGACGGTTCAGCTTGAAAGCTCCTTTGTCATGTATTGGGAATCCATTTTTATCATATGCGTCATCTAGTGATATTGCATCTTTGAATGACTAACTATTTAGGATCTGGTTTTGTTCCTTGCAGGCATTAGGTGGTCAATGTACTTATTCAGTCTGTTCCTTATTCAAATCTGCAACTTGAGTCTCTTATGTTTTCCTCTGTTTCCTGAATCTTCAGGGTCATGAACCATTCGTTTCATATGAAAGCCTCAAGCAGCTTCTTCGCTTCTTATTTGTCCTTGGAATTACACATGTACTTTATAGTTGTTTCACAATTGTTCTTGCTATGATTAAGGTCACACCTGAACTCTCCAAATTGGTGTTTTCTGAGATTATTAGGGCTCCATGTTTACTTGAGCTTATACTTTGTTTCTTGTTAATGCAGATATATAGCTGGAGGAAATGGGAGATACAAGCCAGCCTAGTCCCTCGTGCAAATGTACAAGGTTAGTTCTAAATGGTTTAAGAATACTTGTAGAGAGAATCAATGGTTTAGCTGCAACCATTGGATGAGTAAAACTTTTTATGTACATTCAATATATTTGCATTGACATATACTTCTACAAATTCTGGTTCTTTACTTAGATCTATAAAATTGATATTTGGTTGCTTCATGGGGATGACTTCAATATGTTCATGTACTCCCTTGTGTCTCTGATAAATAACATGGAAATTTATCGAAATACTCCTAACTTTTCAACAATTTAATAGTTTACCCTTCTTCAACTATTCCAAATCATGGTCATGTGTATTTTGAAATTAAATAAAAAGATATGGGCAAAATATTGAATAGTTAATCTCTTATGTATATTTTCTTAAATTTTCTTAATTAATATGAGCATCCCTGGATAACTTCCATATGCATGTACATGTGTTGTCACACCCTTTGAAAGGAACATTTTGAATGACTAGTTTCTCGATAAATCAACAATGGTGATTTTTGAAAGATGCTTTTGTTTCTGCAGTGAACTATAGATTCACCTGACATTACTTTTATGATAAAATGACAATCACCACGATAGTGGCAATTTGAGAGAAAATCTTATTACTTGTTGAACATTAGTTATAAATTTATATATACTATATATATTTATACCCTAAGACCCAGTAAGACTTCACTTAGTTCTTTAAAAGAAAATGGAAGAAAATTAAGAATTGGTAAGACTCAGTCCAGTCTTAAGAAATTGGCTTGTACCCATGAATAGACTGGCTAGCCCTAAGGCGTATTCTCAGCCTCTCTACAATACCGTCAAGCGCACACAAATTTTTTTTGATACATTGTACGTAATCTTCATTGGGTTTCATTATACAACTATTTTTTTCTAGAGTAGGGAAATCAAGAGATGTGCTTATAATAGTTTTTTTTTATATAGTAAATTACCATCATTCACATCGGTTCTCCAAAAGTCTATTGGAAAGAGTAAAAAGTGATTTTCATGCAACACTCGGCATGCAGTCAATAATGTAAGATCCATTGCATTAGATATTTGCAGTGCTATTTTTCTTAGGAGATAACATAGCAGTATTTGCTATAATTTGGGATACTATTATTGTGAGAATTGCTTGCTCTACCTATTGTGTGACTACTATGATATGCATTAATGGTCTCCTTCAGTTAAGCATGAGTGCCTCATAAGCCTAGCACTTCATTAAATCCACAAGGGATTGTTTATTTGTCATCTAACTAAATTATTCATTGCTCATTCTGTTTGTAGCAAGGAGAAATGTTGTAATCAAGAGGCAATCTACATTTGTTTTTCATCATACATCACATCCATGGAGCAAGCATAGGGTTCTCATCTGGATGGTAATGCTTCATTTTAAAAATTGTGTTACACACTTTATTCTATGTGGGCATTCTATCATATTTTGTTCTTTGTTTTAATGCTCATAAAGGATATTACTATCATTTCTGCACATATTTTTTTCTTCACTCATTTTTACTAACTGAGAATCATTCTTTAATTGAATTTCTTCCAAGTGAATGTGTTCTTAAAGCCCAAACAATCGATTCTATATACATTGTCCTGAGCCTCTTGGATCAGTAATATAAGGAATGGGAAACACAAGACACCATGGACTTGGGTTTGAATTCCACTTGCCACAAAGCAGAAACTTAGGATTTTTTGCATCTATTGTATCTAGAGAAGTCCCCTATTTGAAGTACTTTGAGGGCAGATAAAAGCTACTTACACTCAGTTTCATTGTTATACCCTAAACACGTATGTAGGTATCGTACACATTTGTCCGTTTGAGGACCTATATTTGCCTGGACCTCCCTTAAGGATTTTGATTAAAATATCAAATTTATTAAATCATGTTTGGACAAGATGTTTCCAAAACAATGAATTTCATTAAAAATTGGGCCTTCTGTAAAATTGTAACTCTAGAGATTTGCAGGTACTTGGATTATTCAAAACTGAAGGACCTGACATATATCAGGTCATATATAATGTTTTAAGTCCAAAGAAACTCAGTTGTGGTTATAGAATATGTTTTCTTCATCTCGAGGAAATGGGAGGAGAAACTATACTAATGCCAAAAATAAGTGCCTTAGGTGCAGGGTTACCTCTTTAAAGAGGTCCAACTTGGTACCTGACCTGCACTTTCTCATTGATTTTGAAACTTATTGAACCAACACTAGCAATATTTTCCAGTTAAATGGGAAATTTCCCACCTGTGGTCCTAGCATTTGTAGAAATTTCTTTTTGGAAGATACTTCTTAGGTGATTTGTGGAACAAGTATAGAACTGGTTAAACCATAGTGTTTTCCTGCTAACTACATCAAGCAGGAGACTCAACACATCTTTCACAATACTAAGATAAATGCTGAGTCGTGAATTCAGTCGCACCTTTCATAGATCTCAGTCTAACGAGATTCACTTTTCCGATGGGTTCTTGGGACTGTTTCCAACATTTGTTTTAAAAGGTTAATTGAATTGAAATTTGACTTGAAGGTGACCATGCAAAAGGATATGATTTTAGTGACTAGTATGAGAAGAAGTCTTTGATTGATTTACTGGTTGTTATTGACCTTTGAACATTTTGGAAACTGTTCATGATTGGTAGGGACGGACCGTTAGAAGTGTTGCTCCTGTCTGACCTCATGACCTCTCTCATACAGCCATGTAGAAATAATTGTAATTTTACCACTATGACATCTTCATCTGAAAAATGTTTCATCAAGTTTATATGTATTTGGGACTTAGTCCCTCACTTGAAATTGGAAAAACATTATAGGCTATGCTTATTCAATGTCTTCAGTGTCACAAGGGATACTAACAAAATCAGATCATTTTTACATTGCCTTGCGCCATTGCTTCTTTACTGCTTTGTCCACAAAGTTGATTTGATAAATATTTTCTTTTTGTTTGCTAGGGAGATTGTGGGTCCATGAGACCTAAAAAAATCCCACAACGTCTCCCATATTTACTGATTTTTGGAAAAGCATATGAGCAGGGATGAGAATATAGAACAATCTATCAAACATATGGTGATGAATCACTTCTAGAAGCCAATGGGCTTAGAGCTACAGTATAAGCCGAACTCAAAAACACATACCAAGAGGAATGTTTTGGGCTGAAATTTGCCCAACATCTTTGATTTGTAAAGTAAGCAATTTTCAAAAAAAGTTAATTTTGAGTTCTTGATCCACCAACATCAAATTGATGACCTGTGTTCACAGAAAATGGCGAACTCATATTTCAACATCTTTTGTGCAAACTAAAAATATTTTTGTTAATTTTGTTACCTAGATGAGATCTACGTGAGTGCAAACTTTGGGATCCAATGAACCTCTACTTTTCCATGTGACTTATGCTACAGCAAAGGCCTGTTAGCTTATATAATTTGTTTCTCTTTGATCTAATATATTTTTGCAATATATGGGAAGTCACCAATACCTTTATTTTACTTTTGGAAGGCTGTGACATTCTTTGTTGGAGTTTTATGAAATAGCTCTAAGTCAATGATTTTCTAAAATATCTAATCGATATAAGACTTGTAAAAAGTGAAATTAGCAATTAATTTTTTTGTGAAAGTGGTTAACTTAATTAATAAAAAGGAGAAATTACAGAACCACAAGGTTGGTAAAAATGGAAGTCCACAAAATGGGTGCTCAGAGTACAGGGAAAGAAGAAGAGTAAAACCAAGCTAAAAGAAGAGAAAAAAGATAAAAAAATAAAAAGGCTACAAATAAGTAGAGTACTACTAGAAGGAGTGAAAAACTGCTCATAGATGTGACAGAGGGGAGGGCCAGTAGAAGAGAGAGCTCCATAAAAGAGAAGATAAACCCAGGGAATATTAAAGAAGATAGCAGTCCATCGTTCAGTGCTAGGGGGTCGAAGGTGACCTGTAAACATGATTTGTGACGCTGTACTTTGGGAGGTCATGGGTATCCTGTTGCGAGATCTGTGGGAGAGTGAGCTTCCAAGTGCGAGCGTGAGAAATTGTCTGAGAACCTCTTCTGGCCCTCCCATGCTGTAAGACGTCCCTTGGAGATGACCTGCAGGAAGAAAAGAGAAGAGGGGAAAAGAGAGAGAGGAAGGCCTGCGAGCAGGTAGGGGGAAAGAAAGAAAAGGAAAAGAAAGAGCCCAAAGGAAGGGCTCTAAGTAGGAAAGAGTGATAGAGCAGGTGAAAATAGGCTTAGAGAGTAGGGGCAGCACAGGGAGGACAGAGAGAAAGAAAGAAGATGGGGGAGAAGAGAGGAGGGGGAAGAGAGATAAAGAAAACATCGAGCGGAAGGGAGAGGAGAGCGAGAAGGTTTGCGAAAGGGTGGGCTAGGTGCGTACCTCTTGGTGAGAGCTCAAGGGTAAGGAGGTAGCTGCGAGATCTGTTTGCTGTGAGGCCTTGAACTTGGTATATCCCCTGTATGGAGGTCACAGACTGCAGGTCTCTGTGGCAAGAATTGCAATGAGGGGTAATGTACTTAAGGCTCCTCCCTTAGTCCGCCACAGAATTGACATCTCTAAGAATGTGGGTGAAAGCCACTGCCGGTAGGTCTCTGCCCAAATGAATAATACAAATAATAAATTTGGGCAAAACTTATTGATGTATGCCTCTTCAAGTTAATGGTTTGCCCTGCCTTTTATTCTTATGAGAGATTGTGAACGGGTTTTCACTTTAATAGAAATTTATCTAATATAATAATAACTTTGAACATTAAGAAATCATTCAAAAAATTAATATATCGGAACTGAATTCTGTTTTTTCCTACAGTTTTGACGACGTATGTTATTATTTGAACTTTTTTTTTATATTTTAGTTTTTCTGTGAAATGTATCAAGATCTTAGAACTGAGGGCTGTCATAGTTTCTTGATTATTGCTTTGCCTTATAGTCGTTTCTTTATATGAAAAATTGCTGCAAGAGTAACTATTAAAAAGAATTTGTTCAAGGAAACCTATATTTTTTTCGCCAGATGGACCTAGAATTTCTTGAACCGAACTTGTGGTTATGTGCTTCATTTAGTACTTTCATTTTGAGTCTCCAAATCTACATGCGTAGTTATTGAAGAAAACTGAAGAATATTACATCTGCCATATTAACGAGGATCTCATGAAATTCACGACTGTCTTATGAGATCCTAAAATTAGATTCATTTATTCAAAAGGGTGCGGTTTGTATAGAGCCGAGGCTCTAAACAATCAAATTTGAGCCCACCTTCAAATAGTGTCGAAAAATATGGTTTCAATGCGGGAAAGTTTTGTGATAGCCTTAAATTATATTTTTATCTTTGGTTATAAAATTTAAAGCTTCAAAAATAGTGTAGATCGATCAGATCTATGAAAACTAGAAAATCTTAAAAATTGACAGTCGAAAAATGCATTACAAGATGCACTATTTCCAAAACTTGAAGTTCATTCTCATGTCCATGCATCTTGATGTCGAGATGATCAATTTGATGATATTCGGGCATCGAAAAAACCTCTTCTAGTGAATGTTTTGAAGTAGGCTCTAATTTGATTGTTTAGAGCCTAGGCTCTATATAAACTTTTCCCTATTCAAAATGCCAGTTTTCTTTTTTAAAACATGTGAGGAATAGAATTATGCAGTGCATTCCTTGTAAACGTGATCTCTCACCGACAACTAGTTTATCGTAAGTTCATTCATAATTATTGTCTTCTTTACTCCATCTGGTATGAGCCATAAGCATGTAATTGTTGATGCTATGCATGTATAATTAAAATATATAAAACCACCTTGGCATAGTTTATTGGGTTTTCATACCACACTTTTTATTTCTCCGTTTTCAATATCCAGGGTACCATTTTGCTTACATTCATTTATATGCATTATAAATTTTTTTTAAAGGAATCCTCTTTCCTGTTTATGATAAAATTGTGCTCATTCACCATCCTCAGAAAATCTTTCGAGTTTGTCCGTAGTGATAACCACAAGCATAGAGTGGCTTATAGTGTTCAACTTAAGAGCATGAAATTTCATTCCCTTTAACCGCATGGTATGATGCTTTTCATTGCATAGCTTTGTTTCATACGACAATTCCAAAGCTCCATAAAAAAGTCGGACTACTTGGCATTGCGCCTGGGATTTGTTACTGTGAGTACATATTTTGATATTTTGTCCTCTATTTCATTTCCATCCAATGATTTATGTAATGTTGATTGTGACAAAATTTTCTCATTGTCAACAATATATGTATAATGTCAATGCTTGCCATAGATTCTACTATGATATATTTATTTTATCAGTTAGTGAATGACGTATCAATATTTTAGTATGCTAAGAAATATGAGAAAATGGCGTAGTTCATGTCAACATTAAGCTGCTAGAGTTACTATCTTGTTGCGTCCTGTGAACTCATTATAATTTGTTGCAGGTCTTAACAGTTCACATTTATTCCTGGGTTGAGGCTTTCTAACTTGTTTTAAAAATATTTCTGAGCGATCTACGTCCTTTGATCACTTGACTGAAGAGATAAAAGGATTCTCAAAATAAGAATCCTTTTTTAACATAGTGTGTTCTTCTTCATATCATGTCAAATCCCAATAAGAAATATCTATATGCATGATTTAGAAATTCGGGTAAGTTAGTTTGGAAATTGCACAACTTGAAAGAGAAATTATTTAATTACCTTGTCTATTTTTTTTAAAATTTAATAGTTTGTTATTGTATAGCTAAGAGTATACGGGATATATAAAGGATATTTTTCAAAGAATTTGCTTTTACAAATATTTATTGAAAAGTAAGGATTTTTCAAATATTTTAATTTAATTTTTCTTGAAATATTTTGTAGAGCATTTATCTAGAAAGTTTTGTGGGAGTTTTTGTATAATAAAGAAGTCCAGATTAAAACAGAAAGCAAAAATTTGGCTCTGAAGATGTAATCCTATCTCTTATGGTTTTAGGGAAACAATGACTTTGGATCTCTAGAAAAAAGAGCCTAATCATTAAAGAAAGATAGGCCTAGACTTCTTAGAACTCTTTGATTAGGTGCCTCCATCTTGCCCTCTGGGTTGGGATGACTTGGTGGCGTGGTTCCGGGTTCGAGATGGACTCGGGACCTGAGATCGCTCTCTCGGGAACCACATAAGGACGCGGGCAGGAATACCAACCGGTGAGAAATGAATTGGGTCGTGAGGCGGGACTTACCTCACCTGGGTCCATGACACGCTCGGGCTGGCTCGCATGGGCGCCCTCTTAGATCATGTGGAATGCCCCCTTGGCTTGTGGCCGGTTCGGAATCGTCTCTCTTGACCTGTTTCTTCTTCCCTGCAAAGACACACACACATTAGAATACAGATAAGTAGGTCAGAAGACTCCACCTGGTCTTTGAATGAATGCACATAGGCATGTACATTTGAGGGGATAATGAAGGAACAATGCTATTGGATCCCTGTCAATTGGACAGCTTTCCGATGTCTTCTTAACAAGAGATTCGCGACATTATTTCTTAATGAAAAATGAAAGCAAAAGTGGGTGAGATGAATAAAATGAGGAAAAGACAAAGAAAGACAGAGAAAGAAAAGTGTAGAATAGAGGAACGAAGATCAGTTTGATTTTCACCCGAGTCTTCAGAGAGAGAGAGAGAGAGAGAAGACAGTAGAGATAAAAAAGAGAAATGAAGGGCTAGTATGTCTTTCAACTAGTCCTTCAGAGAGAAAGTAAAGAGAAACTTTTTTAAAGAAAAGGGAAACGAAGGGCTAATATGCCTTTCAACTAGTCCTTCATAATGCAAATGAATAAAGAGAAAATAAAGAGAGAAGGCTGGTTTTTTTTTCACACAGATCCTTTAAAGAAGAAAATACTAAAAGAAGCAAGAAAGTTAAGAGAGAAGAGAAAAGGAGAAGAGAGAAAAAGAAAAATGACAAGAAAGATACAGACGGTGACTTAATTGCCGTCTGTGAAGAGAGAGAAGAGAGAAAGAGAGCACAAACGATGGCTTAGCTGTTGTCTGTGAAGAGAGAGAAGAGAGAGAAAATACAGACGACGACTTAGCTGCTGTCTGTGAAGAGGGAGAAGTGAGAAAGAGTGAGCACAGATGGCAGCTTAGCTGCCGTCTATGAAGAGAGAGAAGTGAGAAAGAAAGAGCACAAATGGCAGTTTAGCTTCCATCTATGAAGAGAGAGAAGAGAGAATATAGATGGTGACCTAGCTGTCGTCTCTGAAAGGAGAGAGAAGAGAAAGAGTACACTGACGGCAGCTTATATGTCGCCTATGAAAGGAGAGAAGGAAGAGAGGGAGTACACAGACGCCAGCTTAGCTGCTGTCTGTGAAAGGAGAGAAGGAAGAGAGAGAATGCATAGACAACGACTTAGCTGTCGTTTGTGAAAGGAGAGAAGGTAGAGAGAGAGTACACAGACGGCGGCTTAGCTGTTGTCTTTGAAAGGAGAGAAGGAAGAGAGAGAATATACAGACGGCGACTTAGCTGCTATCTGTGAAAGGAGAGAAGAGAGAGGATACATAGATGGTGGCTTAGTTGCCGCCTGTGAAAGGAGAGAAGGAAGAGAGAGAATGCACAAACGGCGACTTAGCTATCGTCTTTGAAAAGAGAGAAGGAAGAGAGAGAATATACAGACAGTGGTTTAACTGCTGTTTGTGAAAGGAGGGAAGGAAGAGAGAGAATACACAAACGGTGGCTTAGCTGCCATCTGTGAAAGGAGAGAAAGAAGAGAGTATAAAGACGACGGCTTAGCTGCCGTTTCTGAAAAGAGAGAAGGAAGAGAGGGAAAGAAGGGGAGAGCACACAAATGACGGGTTAGCTACCGTCTGTGAAGAAAGAAAAAGAAGAGAGGAAGGAGAGAGATAATACAGAAACCGCAGCGAGGCCTGCCAAAAAGGGTAGGCCCACGTCGCTCCCCTGTGAGTGGAAAGAGAGAGAGAATACAGAGACTGCAGCAAGACCCGCCAAAAAGGGTAGACCCACGTCACTGTCCCTGTGAAGAGGGAGATAGAAAGAGAGATAAAACAAAAAGAAAAGGAAAGAAGAAGAGAGAGAAAGGAAAGAAGAGAGGGAAAGGGAAGACAAAGAGAGAAAGGAAAAAAGCAAAGAGAGAAAGGAAGGAAGAAGAGAGAAAGAAGAGAAAGAAGAGAGAAGAAGAGGGAGAAAGTAGAGAGAAAAAGTAGAGAGAAAGAAGAGAGAGAAAGAGAGAAAAGAGGTTACCTAGATGATTGAGGGGTACCCGCTAAAATCATCTCTCCTCTCTCTCTAAACCGTGACCCAAAACTCAAGCGAAAGTCAAAATTTTAATTGATCAAGATCGGGTCTCTTACATGTGAGCATCACGTGCTTATATAGATTTTAAGTCCAAACATGGGTGGATGCCCAATTTTTAGCCTAATTGTAGAAAAATAAGAATTAAATGACTTAAAGAAAATTAAGAAATCATTTTGCCCCTCACCTACAAATCCTAAAATTCCAATTAAGTCCCTTTCATGGCCATGCAACCTTCATGATCTTTCGGGGTCCATTCAGGGTCGTTCCAGTCTTCATCCGGCCAAAAGATTATTCTTTTCTTAATCGGCTCGGGAAGACGGTCGTTTTGATACCTATTTCGAGCCATAGATCAGACTTTTGGGCCACGATCATGAGATGTGAAAATCATGAGAAACTTGCGATCTTTGATTCAAGATCACACGTGTTTCATCGTGTTTTTCCATGATTTGTTCGCTGTATTTTGGCAAGCATGCCGTCATGAGCGTTTGGCGACGAACGTGGCTCGATTTGGTGTCCGAACGACCGTTTTCGAAATTTGGTATTTTGGTCGGAGTTTGGTTTCCGGTGGTCGAAAATTGCAGCAACTTCGACTCCATCGTGCGACGAATCTAGCCGTCCATCACGTGTGAGGTTCGGCTCAGAGGAAGCCTTTGACCTCGTGCTCGTAATGGGTCTAGTTGTGCGTCGATTTGACACATGAGCGCCATGACGTGGGCGTTCGATCGAGTGGGCGTTCGATCGAGGGGACGTGCTGCTGGAAATTTCCTGCTACTTTTGGAACTTTTCGGTGAATTTCTCTATTCGATTTCTCTCGGCGCGGGCCGTGTCATCGTGCGTGCCGCATATCAAATCAACCCCGTCGACGAGACGAACGTGCTCTCAAAATTTGGGCTCGATCTGACCCGGGATGAGGAAGATATAGCCATGTGAAGTTTGCCCCCGAAATTGAGAACCACAGTTTCCACTGGTTCGCTGAGGGTGCACTGTAATAGTGTACGACCTACCCATTTTGGGTAATTTGGTCATAACTCACTACAGAAGCGTCCGAATGCGTCGAAAATTGGTATTCGGGAAATTTCGAACGTTCTGAATCCAATGACGATGGTCTGGAGACTATTTGATGCTCTGATTATGGTGCTATAGTCAGGGTCCATTTTCAGTATGATATAGGCAGAATTTCTCAAAACTGTTTCTTCATCTGCACTACCTTAAACTTGTCGGATCGCGGCGAAACTTGGCAGATGTTCTTAAGAGACCCTTGGCACGATCTTGAACCTTCTTAGGTCATTCTGAGACTTTTGAAAATTTTACTTCTGGATCAGGGCTTATTGACCTACGGCTTCCGTAGTCCACATGCATTTTGGTACCTGCGGATTTGGGTTGCGAACTGCTTTTTTTCTTATTCGCATCGGGGATGCAAGTGTTGAAAAATTCCTTCAAACAGCTTGCCCCGCCGCATGTTGTGCTTCAAGAGAAGCGAGAAGGACAACATTCAGAATCAAAATTGGCATTTGACTTTTGTTTTCTTCCTGACCATTAGTTCACCCGAATGCCAAAGGGATACTCGTGCGAAGCTGCTTCCCGAAGGGATGACCAAGGTGCTCAAACATCTGGGGGCTATGTTTAAGGGATTATAGACCTAGACATGGAGACTTCTAGGAGGGGAAGAGACTTGAGCTACTGGTGGGGGACATCTCATGGAATGACCATGGTCCACGTTAGGAGCTCTTTTTAGGTTCCAACAGCTGGGGGCGTTGCTTACAGGCTTGTAGACCCTGTCGGTCAAAATCCAGGCTTGTCTGGTAGTCGTGGGCTTGGCTTAAGGGCTTTCTTCCCAAGTAGTCAGATTTGTTTGTGTCTTCTGGTGGGGGACATCTCATGGAATGCCCATCATTCACGTCAGGGACTTTTGTTTTGCTGCTGGTGGGGGACATCTCATGGAATGCCCATCATCCATGTCAGGAGCTCTTCTTTCGATAGACAGCCAAGGAGCCCTTGGTGGGCGTTGTTTGCTGCTACACCACGTTTGCTTTGACAAGTGGGGTACCTCTGTGGGCCCCATCCTGCCGAGTCCAGTCGGGGGCTTTTTGTTGGCCTGTCCCGAATGTCTAGCCTTGAAAGGGCTCTACCCTGGTTGTTGTGGGCAGGTATTGACTTGATTTGACAACTTCTTGCTTTTGAGGAGTGTCTTTGGCTTGTCAGAATGACTTTCTTATTTTTGTTCGACTTCTTGAGAATGAGATTGTTTAGCATGGAACCCCGACTTGTTGTCTTGGCGATTCTTCTGACTCCTGGGTCCTTTCATGAACAGACTCAGACTGTTGGATTTTTCTTGAAGATTTTTGTTTGGGTTCCAATAGCAGGGTATTCTGCATTGGGGATTTTTCTTTTTGACGTGTTGGCTGAAGCCGCCTATGGACGCGAGCGTTGTGTCAACCTACTTATTGGTTCGAGTGCCCTTTCGGGCTTTCACCTGGATTGGAAGTGGTGCCGTAAAGACGGTTTTCACCAACTCCCTCTTTTATTAGACTCTTTTGCCCATGACCTGACGGCCACGTCTGCCATTTTGCCATTTTTACTCATGGTCCCCTTTTCGGGTTTTCACCGTGTCCGGTTTTTATTTTACGGAACACTCTTACTTATGGTTTCGTGACCATGCCCGTCCATCTTTTTTACTCATGGCATTCCCCTTTCGGTTTTACACTATGCCCGTCCGTCTTTTTTTTCTAGGGTCATGCCTCTTGGACTTGGGCTATGAGTTAAGGTCATATAACCTTGACCATTGTGCGAAGCAGTTTAACGTCATTTGGCCAGGACGTGTGCTACAGTTTAAGGTCATATAACTTGGACCGTGATGGCGATGGATGATGGTCTGTGGAGTCCATAGAGTGAGTGTGATGGTGGCTTGACTCACTTGGGGGAGGTGGCACGAGACCGTCTGTGGAGGCCATAGAGTGAGTGTGATGGTAGCTTGACTCACTTGGGGGAGGTGGCACGAGACCGTCTGTGGAGGCCATAGAGTGAGTGTGATGGTGGCTTGACTCACTTGGGGGAGGTGGCACGAGACCGTCTATGGATGATGGGTGCTGTATGGAAGATGGATGATGGGTGGCCCACTAGCTGTCGGTGAGTATCGATGATGGAATGGCTCACCGAGGATTCATGAGCATGGGCCCGACTCACCGGGGAATGTCGCGAGTTTATGAGGGCCAATGGAGATGGACTCACTGGGGAGGAAGTGAAGGTGGTATGCGCGCGCGGACGAGCCGGCTAGGGGAAGCATGCATGGAATGACATACAAAGGGCATCCGTGCAGCGGAGGAGGCACACATGTGTGGAGGCGTGTTTAAGGTCATGCCACCAGGACCTGGGTAAAGCAGTTTAACGTCATGCGGCCAGGACGTGCGCTACAGTTTAGGGTCATGCAATTGGACCGTGGTGCGAAGCAGTTTAACGTCATGCGTCCAGGACATGCGCTACAGTTTATGGTCATGTAACTGGACCGTTGTTGAAAGCAGTTTAACGTCATGCAGCTTGGACGTCGCTACAGTTTAAGCTCATGTAATTGGACCATTGTGCGAAGCAGTTTAACATCATGTGGCCAGGACGTGTGCTACAGTTTTAGGTCGTGCAACTGGACCGTTGTGTGAAGCAATTTAA
Source organism: Amborella trichopoda (assembly GCF_054954075.1). Classification (NCBI taxonomy): domain Eukaryota; kingdom Viridiplantae; phylum Streptophyta; class Magnoliopsida; order Amborellales; family Amborellaceae; genus Amborella; species Amborella trichopoda. The sequence goes on from NC_142346.1 coordinate 30,567,620, forward strand.
CGTCATGCGGCCAAGACGTGTGCTACAATTTAAGGTCATGCAACTAGACTGTGGTACAAAGCAGTTTAACGTCATGCGTCCAGGATGTGCGCTACAGTTTAAGGTCATGCAACTAGACCACGGCGTAAAGCACTTTAATGTCATATGGCCAGAACATGCGCTGCAGTTTAAGGTCATGCAACTGGACCGTTGTGCAAACCAATTTAGCGTCATGCGGCCAAGATGTGTGCTACAGTTTAGGATCGTGCAACTGGACCGTTGTGCGAAGCAGTTTAACGTCATGCGGCCAGGACGTGTGCTACAGTTTAAGGTCGTGCAATTGGACCGTTGTGCGAAGCAGTTTAATGTCATGCAGCTAGGACGTGTGCTACAATTTAGGGTCATGCAATTGGACCGTTGTGCATAGTAGTTTAACGGAATGTGGCCAGGACGTGCACTACAGTTTAAGGTCGTGCAACTGGACCTTTTGTGTGAAGCAGTTTAATGTCATGTGGTCAGGACGTGCGCTACAGTTTAAGGTCGTACAATTAGACCTTTTGTGCGAAGCAGTTTAACGTCAAGCGGCCAGGACGTGTGCTACAGTTTAGGGTCATGCAACTGGACCGTTTGCAAGTCGTCATGTATGAGGGTAATTCAGTGGGGGGTGGACTCATTGGGGGATGTGAAGTGGATAAAGCTCCATGGGGAATGAGTCTATTGATGGTGGTCTAACTCACTGGGGATGAAAAATGGCGGACACCATATATGGGCAGTGGGTTCAGAAGGTGAGGGTGACCTAGTGAGGGATGGTAAGCAGAAACAGATTCACTGGGGGTTAGGGAGTGAGTGTACTCCCTGGTGATTAAAAATGCGGCTACTCATGTGATGGGAAGCATGATTATGACTCCAGTGGGGATGGAAAGGTGATGAGGGTCGAATTTTACTGATGCGCACATGAACAGGCCAGCTAGGGAAGGCATGTGTGGAGGCGCATGCAAAAGGTGTGTGCGTAGTGGCAAAAGGATGCTGGTGGTAAAGTGAGAACATGCACGGCGGCTGAATGCTCATGGTTGTTCGTGCACAGGTGTGAGGCACACCGCGCTTGAACGGAGATGAGCACGCACGACGGCTGAATGCGAATGTGGACACTCACGGTGGCTACCTAGTGCTTATGAACACTCATGACGGCTACGTGGTCTTATGAATACTCACTGCGGCTTCATGGTGCTATAAACACGCACGACATCTTCATGGTGCTATGAACACTCACGGCGGCTCCGTGGTGCTATGAACACTCACGGCGGCTACGTGGTGCTATGAACACTCATGGCGGCTACATGGTGCTATGAACACTCACGGTGGCTACGTAGTGTTTTGAGCACTCACGGCGGCTACATGGTGCTTTTGAACACTCACGGCGACTACATGGTGCTTTTGAACGCTCATGGTGGTTAGATGAGGCTCGAGATTTAGACTCGGGCTTGGTCCAGCTCGGCCAGGCCCATTGTCTCATGGTTTATTCATTGCCTTGGCTTCTCGAAAATGCCCTTGGTCTCTTTTCGAAATAACACACAAGTTCTTTTAGACTTGGGTGTCATTTACGCCTTTAGGAGGGGTAAGACAGGGAACGTCCGGTTATAAAAGGGGGTAACCCCTTTCACTTTTACTCATCTCAGTAAAAAGAGAGTTAAAGGATTTTCACTGGTGGGAAAGACAGAACTCCGACACCATTCGAAGGTTTTGGCAAAGGTTTTGGTGAAGACAAAGAAGAGAAAGGGGTGTACAGGAGATTCTGGGCAGAGATTCTAGTGAAGGGAGTTCTGCAACAGGGACGCCGTGATCGTAGAGGGGATTTCCGGGATGTTGTAGAGTTTTTTCGGTGACCTCTGGTACCTTTCGATGTTGAGTGTGGTGAAGTCCGGGGTCCTGCGGCATTTCCAATGGTCGCAGGGTTGAACGTGTGGTGGGCTGAGAGCTTGTGGCGGTTTTCCAGCAGTCACAGGGCTTCTTCGGTGACCACTAGTAGTTTTTCGGCGAGCAGGATAAGGAGCCGTAGTCGCGGCTTTTGAACGGTTACTGCTCGCACGTGTGAAGGGGTCAAGCGTGCTGTGAGGTGTCAGCCGGAAAGGCAGCATTTTCAGGGGAGCACGTGTGTGAGCCTTTGTTACACTCACGGCGGCATCAGTGAGAACATACATGGTAGTGACACGCACGGTAGTGACATACGTGGTGGTTGAACGTGCATGGCGAAGTACACGCATGGCGGCTGAACCTGCTCGGCAGAGTACATGTACGGCGACTCGAATGTGCACGGCATAGTACACACACGGCGGCTGAACATGTACGACGAAGTGCACTCACAGCAGCTGAAAGTGCTCGACAGAATGCATGCACGGCGGCTCGATCGTGCTCGATAGAGTACACGCATGACGGCTTGAACGTGCACGACGACAACTTTGTAGAATGTCGGGGATTTCAAGGAAAAATTTGCCCAAGGCCAGGGAGCTTGAGACTGGTCTTTTGACAAGAGCCAATTTGGTCAGCGGCGACCCAATCTGGCTTGTACAGGCTTCGTGCAAGCCACAATGGCCTCTTAGCATTACTTATGCTAGTGAGTTTGCACTTTTCTGCGTCCGCGAAGACGCTGATGGGAATCCTTGTGCGGAAGAGGATGGGGTCCCTCTCTTTTATTTCTTACATAGGGGAATAGCCTCAGGTGAGAATCTACCCACCCTTGGGAAAAGAATGGTCAAAACTAAGGGATTGGTATGGTCCTATGCGGGGCTTCGAATGCAAGGGGAGCATCAATTGTTGAAGGGATACACTCCTTGGACCTTGGAGGTGCTGCGATCATACGGGAGCATCCTAAAAGTCTCTTCCCTGGCAGCGGCGGTCCAGTGCTCAGAGGGTACTTCGACCGATGTCCCAACACCATAAGGGCACTACTAGAGACTTGGAGCCATGTTAGCAACATGTGGCTCTTTAGTTATAGGGAAGTAGGGATTTCTTTGCTGGACCTGCACTTCGTGGGTGGCCTGCCGTTGATGGGGGCTATGTATGACGAGTTTGTTCCGAAGAACTCAAGTCATTTTTGGTGGGGCATCCTTGGAACGTGAAGTGCCTCTTTCTGGTCTCAAAGAGATATTTGAAGCATACCAGTTCTTGCACTCTCAAGCAGGTGACGACCTTGTATCTTTTGCTCAATGGGTAGAGTATTTCTTTGGGGAGCAGCGTGACGCTGCCGAGTCGGCCTACTCGGTCATGGGAGGGAAAGGCAAGGAGATATTGGAAGCTACTCCCCCTGTCTATGTGTGCAAGTCAGTAGATGACTGTGTTTACTTGGCCGCCTATTTGGTCTTGTTCCTTTGCAAGTTTGCCCTGCCAGGTGGGCAAGACGTGATTTGTCTTGGCTGCTTTTTCGTGGCTTGTGATATGGCGGGCGGGCACCAATATGCTCTCATGCAGCCAGTCTTATGCAGCATTTATCATGGGCTGGGAGCAATATTCAGAGGGAAACCTCTCAAGGGTGCAGACCAATCCAATGAAGCTTCGCCGGGGAACTTTAAGACGCCCTTCCCGGCTCATTATATGTTTGGATGGCTCGCGACATACTTCTCGGGGTCATACACTAAGGCCACTGTCTTGGAGAGGACTATATGCCCTCAGCTTGTGAAATGACTGAGGATGAAGGTCCAGACTCTACTCAAGGGGAAGCCTCTGAGGAATCTGGTGGTATGGGTTTCGAGATTGCACCTCCAGAGGCGGCTATAGACATGGCCCTCGTTTCTTTAGAGGTGGCTCCTCCTATCGATGTGACCCCCGTCACGGCTACTTCAGCCATGGTTCCCTTTGCTGACGTGGTCTCGATTCCTGACTTGTCCTGAACCGTGGCTTAAGGCACCGACGACCCAAGCATGGCTGAGGATGTGCTTCTTGTGTACCTTCTGCGGTTAAAGGGGCGATCTCTCACAGAGCTTGGCCCCGACAATTGTCAAACTCCAGAAATATGTCCTCACACTGCGTGCTGTTGAGGGCGACCTGGAGGTCTTTGACCGCCTCATGACTGAAATGGAGGGCTAGAGAGCGAAGGGGCTTCAGCAGGAGGCGTAAACAAGCGAGTTGGCTTCTTTAAAAGCGTCGCTCGCACGTCGCCGTGAAGAAGTGGATTCCTGCATACAGAAGAGAGCCGCTGTGGCCACTTAGCAATCCGATCTTAAGAGGGAGGGGAAGGCCGGTTGGGCAAGGATGATAGCCATAAAGGCAGAGATGCGGAGACTGAGGGGCGAGTTTGATGGACTTTATCATGAGATAAATCAGAGGAAGGCCCTGGATGTAGTCCTAGCTGAGGAGCTATTGGAACTTGTCCACACCATGGAGTCAGAGACTGCCTCTATGGCATAAGAGGCTTGAAGGGTGATTGAACTGAGGGAGCGCACTCAGAGGGTCAGGCGGCGTCCGAAGAGCCCAGGGCGAACATTGATGAGATCATTGACCGTTTCTAGAAGCGGCTTCACTCCATTTTTTTTGTTTCATTCATTTTTCTGACTATATACAGATACGTTTACACAAATTTTGCTTATATGAATGAAACACCACTTTCTGCCTTTTGCTTGTATTGTTCACGGCTTGCATTTCTTCTTTTTTCATTACTGCCTTCCTGGAGACCGTACGACAGTAAGGGGCCCTCCTTGTAGACTCATTTGCTCTCATGATTTTCTTGCGATGCCCTCTTGGGTTTTCATCGTACCTCATCTTTTTATTTGATGACTTTTGCCCAAGATAGCTGGCGATGCTACCATGTCCTGTCATTTTTTTGTTTCTTTTTCTTTTGACGCTTTTGCCCATGGTGCCCTTTTGGGTTTTCACCATGTCTGTCTTTTGACATTTTTGCCCACAACCCCTTTTCGGGTTTTTGTTGTGTCCGTCTTTTCAGAGAGAGATGAGAGGAGGTAGGGTACCCAAGCCCTTGTCTTGTGGCGTGGCAATCAGATGCAGCCCCAATGACTTCGGACGGAGCAGCGGTTCCCTATTCTCCGCTTAGTCCTTGATTGGTCAGGGGCTCATAGTTCATTGCCCTCATGATGTGATGAGCCTGCTGACTATAGCGACTCCAATCAGGCGAGGTTTTGGCGTCTGGACGGGATGGGTTCTTTGAGATCTCATGTCTGTCATAGCTCTTTGATTCTGGCATGAATCCCTCCAGGGGTTTTGAAGCGGTCCATATTGGAGGGGCTTCTTCTACTTTGGCCTTCCCTTTACGTGAGGCTTCTAATTGGTTTTGAAGACCTTGCATTTCTTTTCTTAGCTCGGCAAGAGTAACTTGACTTTGATGTTGGACCGAGCAGTTTTCATTTGGCTTCTCTTCTACTAAGGAATCAGGGATGTGCAGGACTCTTAGAGAGTTACATACCTGGGCTGGCCCTTTGGCCAGATAAGGGACATCTTCTCTTAGGGAGGCTGGGATGCTAAGCATGCTACAGTCTGGCTGCTGTGAGGCTTCTGCCTCGTGGAGTGCAATAGGGATGTGTAAGACCTTGTGCTGGTCTGGCTTATAGGTTACCCTTGGGCCAAAGCATCTACTCCCATGGCTTCCTTAGGCTCATTAGTAGTCACTGGTTCAGCAGCCGGTGGGGGTGACTCTAGACTGGAAGGAGGGGAGAGACTCATCTTTAGGGGAAGCAGGTAATGCTTTAGGGAGAGGATATGGAGTATTGGGGTGGATAGAGGTCAGAGGGAGGATCTTGCCGTCTCTCTCTTCTTCCTTGAACATGTCCAAGAGCACTCGTCCTACATCCTCAGCATCCTCATGAGGGGATAGTTCTGCTCTTCTTATAGATCTTCGTTCATCATCCTTGCGTTCTTGAGATGGTACCGGGTCTGCAAAGTAGTACTTTGCATCGGCATAATGTGTCTCGGCGATGGGGAACGGTCTTTTGTCAGCATAGACCATGTACTGTCTCCCATCCTGGCTGTATTTAAAGCATTGATGAAGGTTGGACGGAACCATTCCTTGGTCATGCATCCAAGGGCGACCAAGGAGGATGTTGTACGAGGTGTCGGTGTCAATTACATGGAACTGGGCGTAATCGTTTAATTCACCGATCTTGAGACGAAGGCGAACGGTGCTGGCTGGTTTCTCTCCCCACTGATTGAACCCCTGAACTGTGATGTTTGTTGGTGTGAGGTCATCAGACCCCAGCCCTAGATGGGTGAGAATCCTTTTTCGGATGAGATTGATTGCTGATCCCCCGTCTAGCATAATTCGGCTGATGGGACATCATGCAGCTCGCCAGTTACGAAGAGCGGCCAGTTGTGGAACTTTCCACCCAACTGAAGGTCGTCATCATAGAAGGTGACTGCCAAACAGTTGTTTATGATAGCATGGTCCATTTCGATGGGCTCTACTTAGGTCTCGTATACCTCTGGGCTGGAGAGAGCTTGAACGAGGGCCATACGGTAGTCTCTCGAGAGCATAAGGGCGTCGTAGACACTGAGAAGGGCAGGGAGTTTCCTCAGGTGCCCAACCACATCATACTTGACCTTGTCATCGACAACCTTTTGAGCTCCTGGACCGGCCACGGGTTTGGGTGGTATGGAAGGTTGTGGGGTAGGCTTAGGTGGTGATTTGTTTTGGGGTACCTGCTGACTTTGTTGTGCAGTCGGCATTGATTGGAAAGGTTGTGCTACCGAATTCAGTGCTGACTGGCCAGGTCTTTCAGCCGAGTTTGGTGTGGACCTGTTAGATTGGGTGATAGGAGTTTGTGTTGACAGAGTGGAGGTTGAGAGTTTGGAGTTGGTTGGGTGTATTGCACCAGTGGTGGTCCCGGGTACCTAGGGAGTGGTGGATTGGTCGGTGTGTTAGGGTATTGTATGAGTGGCAGACCTGGGTACTTCAGGAGCTTTGGTTTTTGCATGAGTGGCTGTAATCTCTTCCCGGACCTTAGACTGATTTGGTCGCTGCTTCAGAGACCTGCACCATGTGGCATGCTTCGTGAGAATGGAAACTCTGCCCTCTTGACTCTCTCGGTCTTTGCTCGGAGTCGGGCTCAAGAGGCCATTGGGGTCTCTTGGCCTTGGGATGATGAGCTCCTCAATAGTGAGAGGAGGCTTCTTGTTGGCTCAAGACACCAAGGCGTCAGTGACTGTTAGGAACCCAGCTGCTTGGGTCACTGTCTTTTTCAATTGCTTTCAATGCCGCCTACTAATGTTGCGACTTTTCAGCTCTTTATCAAGAGCCTCAAAGTCTGGGCATTCGAGAGTTGTACCTGCACAAGACATGTTAGCAGAAGAAGAAAAAGGGTTAGAAGAGTTGGGGATAGAAGATTGGAGAGAGCTTTTAAGGTCGTCACTCAGATTGGACCGACTCGGGTAGCTTTTAACGTCATCATCGGAATTGGACAGGTGCAGGGAATCTTTTAAGTCTTCAATCTGCTTGGACCGTTGAGGGATGCTTTTAATGTCGTCACCCTTATCGGACGTGTTGGGAACCTGAGAAGAGGAAGGCTCAGGAATGTCCTCTTGACTGGATTGCGGGTCTTGGTCTGTGAAAGCGACTGACTCAGGGAAGAAATTCTGCAAGGTTGGCAACGGAGGAAGGGGTTTGAGGAATTCATCCTCAATCTGAGGTTGAGGGAGTTTCCTCCTTCGGTGAGTGGCCCTTGGTGCTCGTCTTCGTCTATCATTTTTGCGAACGGGCATAGGCTAACCAGGTTCATGTGGCTTGGGAGCTGGCTTTGCTTTGCGAACCGCTTCCCTTCTCATGGACTTCATTCTGTTTCGTCCTGGATAGACTTGCCATGGTTGGGAAGTTGAGGGTTCGTCAGGATCAGAAGGCTCGGGTGGTGCATTCTCACAGGAGGTCTGTGTTTGAGTGACTTCTTGTGTTGGCTTTCCCGTGGTTCGAATGTCATCCACTGAGATAGTGCCAGTGACGTGTCCTCCTTGGACTTTCTCCGTGATTATGGCTTGGAAACCGAAGCACCCCTCTAAGTCGTGACCTAGTATCTGGTGATACGGGCATCAGAGGTTCTGGGTACCTCGAGCGAGGTGTTTGGGCTGTCTTGATGGCTTCGGTGCAATGACCTGTACTTGAAGCATCATGCAAAACATGGCCTGAAGAAGGTCTGGTGGAAGTTCATCAAGATGATATTCTTGCTTGTCTTCTTCTTGAATTGTCACCAGATGAGACGCTTCAGCTGCCCTGAATGCCTTCTTGAGACTATCGAGTTGTATCTGCCCCTTTTGGATTAAAACCTCGATGTGATCTTGGAGAGTGAAGCAATCCTGAACAGGGTGCCCCAACATCCTATGATAGGCACAATAAATTTTGTGGGTGACAAAGTCAGCATCTTTTGGCTTTTTCATCTCAAGAAAGGTGATCATTTGTTGCTCTATCAACATCCGGAGTAAGGTCGGGACCCACTCCTTGTCGAAGCTGTAGACTTTCCTTCTTTTTCAGCCCAACAGTCCTCTTTATGAAGCCCTGAAGGTAGAGGCACCTTATTGTAGGACTGCGGTTTCTATTGGCTTGCCTGGGGTGTCCCTTGAACATTTTTAGGGTTCACCCCCTTGGAGAAATCCAGAGTTTGAGGTGAGGCCTTTTTAGGGTCTGATACAGTGACAACAACACTGATCATTCCTTTTTTTTGATTGCCTCGAGAATTGGGACGAATATTTCCAGGGCTTCGGTTGTTTTCCCCATTTCACGATGGGGTTTGAAGTTTGCCATGATGCTTAAGGAGGCTCTCTATCTGGACTGCTTTGGAGATCAGATCCGATATAGAAGTCGGGTTTGACGCCTCAACATGTAGGGAGATTTCCAGCCCCATGTTGCGCACACATGTTTGGACCGCATCAATTTCAGGCATGGGGGTAGCTTGGTGTGCTGTTAGATCTCTCCATCTTGCAATGAATTGATCCACTGACTCCTCTGGGCCCTGGGTTAATGTGAGAAGCTCAATAGTCTGGATTTCTCTTTCAACTTCATAGAAGCGCTTGTAGAACAAGTGCTCCATTTCTTCGCAGGTTTGCATTGAGTTCGGGGGGAGTCGGGCATACCACTTGAATGCTGGCCCGTTAAGAGTTTCAACAAACTAACGGAGAAGAAATCTCCCATCAGCTGCTGTCTCTTGACATGCCAAATAGAACTGGGCAATATCTGGTGAGGTGAACTCGTGCCGTTGAAGAGCGGGAGTCTGCCCTTCTAGTAATTAGGGGGAAATGGGAGCTGATCAATGTAAGATGGATAGGGCTTCTGATACAAGGCTGTATCTTGAATGCTCGGGATTTGTTTGGCCCTCAAACTGTGGGTGACCATGGCATTGATGCGACTTGTGAGACCTACTGAGAGGAGGAATGGTCATGCGAAGGAGGTGGCTGCCTCAGGACCGGATTGGCTGGATGAGGAGAATTGGCTTCTTGGTGAGATGAGTTTCCAAGGGGCCGGGTACTTTCCATAGGCTCGATCTTCTCCATCATCTTATGCATCATATCCTCGAACCGATTCATACGGTCTTCTTGATTGTTGTTGGGCTCCTCAATGACCATCACACTGATTGTTTCCTCAGGGGGATTGATCTCTTGCGTGGTCGGGGTCTTGCGTACCCGCCAGACTGGGTGCGGTAGGTCAATCAACAGGGGCTCGACATGCCCCGACTGAGCTCAAGCCTTGTATGCTGATCAGGTCAAGACCGGTTCGCGACGGTCTTGGGACCTCAAGGGCTGCAAGGTTGGGTTGTCTCCTACGACACTGACGACCATGCAGGATTCCGGTTCGTCCACCTCAGGTCCTGCTGCGACCTGTAATGGGTAAAAGGGGTTCTTAGCCAGGGGATCAACAGGCTTGCTTGCCCCGAGTGTCTTGGGTTCTTCTCTTGGCACTATTCGCACGCCTCGATCCTGCCTTGCTCCCAAGCTTTGGTATACCTCCCTCTAGAACCGGACTGGGACCGTGATTGTGCATGGTCCGCTTTCTTCAAAGACGTTCGGGCAGTCTCCATGAGATGAGGCAAGGGATGTGGACCAGGACCAGGAGTCAGATCGGGCTTCTGTCTTAGCTTCGGGAGACACAGGGGATGGAAGACCTCATCACCTAAGGGAGCCTTGCCCCGAGCTCTTTTGTGAGCTGCAAAGGTAAGGCTCGTCTGAAGAGGGTACTTCAAGAGGGTACTCTTAGGGAAAGCCTTCGAGTATCAGGTCTTGAGCGGTTCGTCCAAAGAAGAAGGGACGAATGGGGGAGGAGATAGATGTCAGTGACCTTTCGATTGGGAGCTCGAGGTAGTTTGTGGAGGTGGCACGTGTGCGCCCTTTGAAGAAGGGTTCTAGGTGACCTGGGGGTCAACCTTGGCTCGAGCAATCGGTCGGGCCTTAGGAGGCCGAGTATCGCGAGCATGTGTTTGTCAGGGAATAGTCTTGTGACCACCCCTCACAGAGTATGCAGGTATGTGCAAAGAGGGACGACGAGGGGGTCGTCTCTCGTGTACTCGGGTAAACGCAGCAACAGGGCTGCCTCGAGTAGTGCGATACATATGTAACATATATACAGGGCCGGGTCTAAGAGGACCCGAACCTGGACAGGCTCGAGACAGCTTAAGGGTTGCCTCGAGGTGTGGCTCAAGTGGATGGACCATGAGCTCTGATGCGTGTGTGAGAGGTGGTGGCCTCAGGACCCCCCTCCTCTGTGTGTCGAGCCTCTTGTTACAGGGATTCGATGTGGTAGAGAGTGGGGAGTGGCCTTACGACGACCCGCAGCAGCACTGACAGCTGGACTGCCATGTGTAGGAAAGGAAGGGGTGGCCTTTCGACTGCCCTGAGCAGTGGAACCGACAAATGATTTGTCGATAGTAGGGTGCATGCGGTGTGTGGTGGCTAGTGCGCCACCCATGCAAGGTGCATTGGTGGAGGGTCCATCAAGGCTAGGAGATGGGGAGTGAAGAACTTTTAGGTCCCCTGTCGCACCAATCCAGGTTAGGACCTGGGAGCAGGATATGGGGTCAACACTCTGAAGGAAGGTCGGGAACGAGGTTCAGGGAACCTGTTCCCGAAGAAGACTCACGAGTGCGGGCATTAGGAAGTCCCTGACTCGGAAGACGGGGTTAACCAACCCTGAAGTCGTGTGTGTGTTAGTGAGCAGGAAATAAAAGAAAGGAAAATCAAACGAGGACGATCCAACTATGGGGTAGCGTGTCCTCAGTAGAGTCGCCAAGCTGGTTAAGTGCCTCGATCTCGCCCTCCGGGTTAGGATGACCTGGTGGCGTGGTTTCGGGTTTGAGATGGACCCGGGACTTGAGATCGCTCTCTCGGGAACCACGTAAGGAGGACGTAGGCAGGAATACCAACTTGTGAGAGAGGAATTGGGTTGTGAGGTGAGACTTGCCTCACGTGGATCCGTGACACGCTCGGGCTGACTCGCTGGGCGCCCTCTTAGATCAGGTGGAATGCCCCCTTGGCCTGTGGCCAGTTTGGAATCGTCACCCTTGACCACACACATTAGAATACAAACAAATGGGTCAGAAGACTCCACCTTGTCTTTGAATGAATGCACACAGGCATGTACATTCGAGGGGATAATGAAGGAACAATGCTATTGGATGCCTATCAGTTGGACAGCCTTCCGGCGTCTTCTTAACAAGAGATTCGCGACATTATTTCTTAATGAAAAATGAAAGCAAATGGGGGTGAGATGAAGAAAGTAAGGGAGAGACAAAGAAAGACAGGGAAAGAAAAGAGTAGAATAAAGGAACGAAGATCAGTTTGGCTTTCACCTGATTCTTCAGAGAGAGAGAGAAGAAACTAGAGATAGAAAAGAGAAACGAAGGGCTAGTATGTCTTTCAACTAGTCCTTCAGAGAGAAAGTAAAGAGAAACTTTTTTAAAGAAAAGGGAAACTAAGGACTAGTCTTTACGTTTTTAAAGAAAAGGGAAACTAAGGACTAGTATGCCTTTCAACTAGTCATTCATAATGCAAATGAATAAAGAGAAAATATAGAGAGAAGGCTGGTTTGTTTTCACTCAAATCCTTTAAAGAAGAAAATCATAAAAGAACTAAGAAAGTTAAGAGAGAAGAGAAAAGGAGAAGAGAGAAAAAGAAGAAAGACGCAAAAGACGGCTTAACTGTCGTCTGTGAATAGAGAGAAGAGAGAAAGAGAGAGCACAGATGGTGGCTTAGCTGCTCTTTGTGAAGAGACAGAAGAGAGAAAGAGAAAACACAAACGGCGGTTTAGCTGCCGTCTGTGAAGAGGGAGAAGTAAGAAAGAGTGAGCACAGACGGCGGGTTAGCTGCCGTCTATGAAGAGAGATAAGTAAGAAAGAAAAAGCACAAACGGCAGCTTAGCTGCCATCTGTAAAGAGAGAGAAGAGAGAAAGAACACAGATGGCGGCTTAGCTGCCATCTGTGAAAAGAGAGAAGGAAGAGAGCGTACATAGACGGCGACTTATCTGCCATCTGCAAAAGGAGAGAAGGAAGAGAGAGAGTACACAGACGACAACTTAGTAGCTATTTATGAAAGGAGAGAGGGAAGAGAGAGAGTACGCAAATGGCGGCTAAGCTGCCGTCTGTGAAAGGAGAGAAGGAATAGACAGACTACACAAACTGCGGAATAGCTGCCGTCTATGAAAGGAAAAAAGGAAGAGAGAGAATACACAGATGGCGGCTTAGCTACTGTTTGTGAAAGGAGAGGAAGAGAGAGATTACACAGACGGCGGTTTAGCTGCCGTCTGTGAAAGGATGGAAGGAAGAGAGAGAATACACAGACAACGACTTAACTGCCGTCTTTGAAAGGAGAGAAAGAGAGAGTAAACAGACGGCGGCTTAGTTGCCTTCTGTGAAAAGAGAGAAGGAAGAGAGGAAAAAAAGTAGAGAGCGCACAGACGGTGGGGTAGTTGTCGTCTGTGAAGAAAGAAAAAAAAGAGAGGAAGGAGAGAGAGAAAGAGAAGAGAAGAGAGAGAATATCGAGAGAATACACAGATAGAGAGAAGAGAGAGAATAAACAGATGGCAGTAGAGCTGCTGTCTATGAAAAGAGAGAAGGAAGAGAGAGAATACACTGACGGTGGCTTTGCTGCCGTCTGTGACAGAAAGAAAGGAAGAGAGAGAATACACAGACAGTGGCTTAGCTGCTCTCTGTGAAAGGAGGGAAGGAAGACAGAGAATACACAGGCGGCGACTTAGCTACTGTCTGTGAAAGGAGAGCAGGAAGAGAGAGTACACAGACGGCGGTTTAGCTACCGTCTGTGAAAAGAGAGAAGGAAGAGGGAAAAAAGGGGAGAGCGCACAGACGGTGGGTTAGCTACCGTCTGTGAAGAAAGAAAAAGAAGAGAGAGGAAGGAAAGAGAAAGAGAAGAGAGAGAATACAGAGACCACAGCGAAGCCCGCCAAAAAAGGTAGGCCCACGTCGCTCTGCTGTGAGAGGAAAGAGATAGAGAAAATACATAGATTTTAAGTCCAAATATGGGTGGATGCCCAATTTTAACGTAATTGTAGAAAAATAAGAATTAAATGAATTAAAAAAAATTAAGAAATTAGGGGCAAAATGACGATTTTGCTCCTCACCCACGAATCCTGAAATTCCAATTAAGTCCCTTTCATGGCCATGCAACCTTCGTGATCTTCCAGGGTCAGTTCAGCGTTCTTCCGGTCTTCATTTGGCCAAAAGATTATTCTTTTCTTGATCGGCTCGAGAAGACGGTCGTTTTGATATCCATTTCAAGCCATGGATCAAACGTTTGGGCCATGGTCACGAGATGTTAAAATCATGAAAAAAGTGAGATCTTTGATTCAAGATCACGTGCGTTTCTTCGTGTTTTTTCATGATTTCTTCGCTGTATTTTGACGAGCATGTCGTCATGAGCGTTTGGCGACGAATGTGGCTTGATTTGGTGTTCGAACGGCCGTTTTCTAAATTTGGTATTTTGGCCGAAGTTTGGTTTCCGATGGTCGAAAATTGCAGCAACTTCGACTCCATAGTGCGGCGAATCTGACTGCCCATCACATGCAAGGTTTGGCTCAGATGAAGCCTCTGACCTCGTGCTCGTAATGGGTCTGGTTGTGCTTTGATCGGACACGTGAGCACCGTGATGTGGGCGTTTGATCGAGGGGACGTGTTGCTGGAAATTTCCTGCTACTTATGGAACTTTCCGGCAAAATTTGGGCTCCATCTGACCTGGGACGAGGAAGATACAGCCATGTGAAGTTTGCCCCTGAAATTGATAACAACTGTTTCCATTAAAAGGTTTGCAGGGGTTCACCGTAATAGCGTACGACCTACCCATTTTGGGTAATTTGGTCATAACTTGTTATAATTTGGTCATAACTTGCTACAGAAGTATCCGAATGCGCAGAAAATTGGTACCCGAGGGTTTTCGAACGTTTTGAATCCAATAGTAATGGTCTGGAGACCATTTGATGCTCCGATTATGGTGTTGTAGTTCAGGGTCTATTTTTAGTATGATAGAGGCAGAATTTCCCAGAACTGTTTTTGCATCTGCACTTCCTTAAACTTGTTGGATCGCGATGAAACTTGGCAGGTGTTCTTAGGTGACCCTTAGGCACGATCTTGAACCTTCTTGGGTCATTCTAAGACTTTTGGAAATTTTACTTTTGGATCAAGGCTTATTGACCTATGTGGCTTCCGTAGTTCACATGTATTTTGGTACCTGCAGATTTGGGTCGCGAACTGTTTTCTCCTTATTCGCATCGAGGATACAAGTGTTGAAAAATACCTTCAAACACTCTTTCCAAAATTAAAACTTATAGTTTGGATTGAGAAAAAGAAGAAATCAAAAGGATGACAGTTTTTTGTGGTGAGAGGCATAATAGCTTCTGAAACGAAATAGATTACAAAAGAGGTTTATGTGGAGAAAGCCCATGTATTTGATATGGTGTATTTGGCGTTTGTTTCTTTTATAGGATTGTACTAAAATCATCCTTTTCTCTCAACAATGTTGTTGTTTATATCGGTGTCTTTAAAGTTGGTGTGTGGAATTAGGAATCACTTGTGAATCACTTGTGTCAACTTGCCTTGGGCACTCAATGTTTTTCAAAGTACATAAAAAGGCTAGTGCTTTTTCTATTATTTTCTTTTCTTTTTAATTTTTCTTTTCAATGAGATTTAGTTGAGTTGACTCATCTTGGGACCAGGCCCAGTCCAACCCAGTCCTTGTTTATGAACCTTGGTGTTTATATCTTTTATAGGAGGTTTTTTTAGCATGCATAATGGAAACTCTAGTTTTCTTGTGGTATAGATCCACTAAAGGGCCTACCATGGCGAACAAGAGTATGAGTTGAGAATGTTTCTTCTATTTCATTATGTGAGAAAGAAAACCTTGGTGTTTATATCTTTTATAGGAGGTTTTTTTAGCATGCATAATGGAAACTCTAGTTTTCTTGTGGTATAGATCCACTAACCGGCCTACCATGGCGAACAAGAGTATGAGTTGAGCATGTTTCTTCTATTTCATTATTTGAGAAAGATAACCACATCTGAATATTAGATGCTAGTACAAGGGCCAAAAGATATAACACCCAATATGGGCTCCATGATATTGTGCCTGCTTGTACATATGGCAACTCCAATGACCTTGTGCATATGGCAACCCCATTAACCTCTCAAGTGTAATATGTACAAAGGATAAGTAATACCTATACATACGGCAACATTATTGACCTAGCACTGCGTATGCCTTATCCATGAGTTACTTGAAAGGTGTGGCTATGTAGAACTCAAGGTATTTAAATTTTAAAATTTTTCTTTTATTTTTATTCCAAATACTTGAATTCCACTTATATGGGTAACAATATTTTTCTGGAAAATTAAAACAATGCCCTAGATACAACCTAGGATCTTTATTTTTATTTCCAAGAGAAATAGAAACTATCCAAGAACTTTAAACTAACTTTTATTACAATTCTTAGCACAAAAAGTTCCTGAAAATTTACAAAAAATAAAAAATAAAACTTTAAATAAATAAAAACTAATGGGAAGACTTACTGGAAGATGCCTGGAGTTACCCATCCAAAACTTGGTACACCCCACACTCGATTCCCTGACCAATGGCGCACTTTTTCTCTTGAAGTTGTTTCTGTAAATTCTAAGATACGGAAGCATTGTAGGTAATCCTCGAGGGTTTCCTCTAAGGCTTTAGAGAGGTTAAAAATAATATCGGGCTTATAGATATGGAAACAAAACAGGCTGAGCTTGGAAGTTGATCTCTCTAGGCTAGGCTTCTCTCTTGTTTCTTCAAAAAAAATACAGCAAACCTATTTTTAATTAATCCTCTTCTTCGCCTTCAAAAATAAATTACTCGAAATAAAACAAGTGAGAAGAGAGAATTGGTGTGTGAGAGGAAAGCTCTCTCCTTTTTGGTGCATGGGTAAGAGAGAGAACTCCCCTAGTTTTGGTGCGTGGGAGAGAGAAAGAACTCTCCTCATTTTGGTGCATGGAAGAGAGAAAGAGAACTCTCCTAGTTTTGGTGGGTGGGAGAGAGAAAGGGAAGATCTTTGGGAAGAGAGAAGATCTTGTCATGGATCTCAAATAGGTTCAAGCTAGGCCTTAAATAGAAAAAAATCTAGAAGAAAACTTATCTCTTTGTTTGAATCGGATTCCTACTTTATCTAATTTTCAGCAAAACCTTTTAAGATAATTAGAAAATCTTTGGGGTGAGAGATTAATCAGAGCTATCCATCCCAAAAATCCGCCATCGTGGTTTTGGGTGGAAAGATTAGGAACCTTAGCCCTTTATACTTTCACCTAATCCACTCCTATTTAAAATAAACCAATTAAATTTAAACTTTATCTTTTTAAATTTGAACTCAAACTCAAATATTTTTTAGATAAGTATTATCTAGATTTTCCACAATATTAAGAAACCATATTTCATTATATTTCCCAAGTTAGTTTAAAATTAATTTAAATTAAAACAAAATTTTGGGGCATGACTACTTCTCCTCAAAAAGTGACGTGGGGGTATTATGCCACAAAAAGTGGCGTGGCACTTCGACACTTTTCTGTTTTAAAAGAAAATCTTTTTAACAAAATGGGGTGCCCCTATTTCCCTTAAAAATGGTGTGCCACTATTTTTTCTAAAATAGTGACGTGCCCCAAGCCCTTTCTTCCTAAGATGGTGGTGTGCTTCCCTTATTCCAAATAATGGCGTGCCACTATTATACTTTGCAAAAATAGTGTGTAGTCCCTAGGTTGCACGTGCTCCCACATGTGGGGCGGGATCCTTGCTCCCACTTGTGTTATTTAAAGTTCTAAATATGTTAGAAATACCATTTTATAAAAATTACACAAGAAATAATATTTTAAATTTCTGAAAAGAAATATTCAAAAATCAAAGAAACATTTATAATTTCAGACCAATGGATCAAAATAAATGATGATAAGGGCACTTCACTCACCTCAGAAACCATGACCCACAACTGTTCTCTTATCTAACCCAACAAAGTCCCATGACCCACATTCTCTTTGCAGGGGCTCATGATTGTCTAATTGAAGTTGGATAATAAAACAGTGAGAGCATGATCATCGAACGTGGATTTCAGTTCCCCATTTTAAGAGTAAGTTTAACACTTGTCACTACAATGCAAAGGGGGCTCTCTCAATACACATGTACACGAGGCTGTCATATGTACATGTTGTGCAGAAGTTTGTTGAAGATTTGGCTCTTGCTCTCACAGGCTTACAACCGTACACAGGAGACTACACAGTTCTCCTATCCTACAAATATGATCCCTAGGCATCTCTCCGACCTCAACAAGCAATGACCTACATCAAACCCTTCTCGGTTGTGCCACATGCCCAAGCCAAGGGTTTTGGACATGATCAGGGCCATAAATTGCCCAACCTTGGTCAGTCAACACACATACACTCCCACTAAAGTGTATATTTTACTATACATTTTTTTACAAGCTCTCTAGTTCTTTAAAGGCAACAAAACCCACTATCTACCATTTGGCTTTTGAACGCCATACAATCACTCCCTCTCAAATTCTCTTAAGCCCATCTCATGTACACGTTTGATAACAACATTTGCCACCAATCCTTTTATCAAAGGATTTGCTAACAATGTCTCAATCGGGAGATACACAATCTTAAGCTCTCCTGCTCGGCTCTTGTTGCGAATGCAATAGTAACCTCGGCTCTTTCAACACACAAATAGTTGTCTGGTTGTCACAGAAGATTCTAACACACGGGCATTTCACTGGATCAAATTTGAGTTGAATCAGGAACTTCTTCAACCAGACTGCTTCTTTAGCCGTGAAACAAAATGCCACATACTTTGACTCCATAGTCGAGAGTGCTAGTATTTCATATTTGTTTGAACACTAAGAAAGAGCTCTACATTCATGCGTGAACATATAGCTGGATGTGGACTTAGTCTCACCTAGATCGCGTGATAGTCCGCATCTGAATATCCATATATCTATATATCTGAGCCTCCTCCATAAGTGAATGCATAATTAACAGTTCCCTTCAAATATCGCAATACTCTTTTGATGGCCTTTCAGTGCTCTATGCTTGGATCATTCTAGAACTTGCTAATAAAAAACTCATAGCAGAGGATAAAACTGGTCTTGTCTCTGATATAACATGCGATAGTGACCCAAATATACTTCTGTACGAAATTCTCTGCAAGCCTTCCTTTACTTCTGAAGTAGTGGGACACCTGGCTAGGCTGAGCTTGGTCTTCTTTTCAATAGGGGTTAATATGTGTAAGCAATTTTCCATTTCAAATCTTACAAGAATTTTCTTAACGAACTTTCCTTGACCACTTTTATTCATAGACTCTGGTTAAGTCTTCATTTAGATTATTCAATCATTCCTCTCTCTTTAATCTCTCCATCCCTTTTGATTTATATGTGCCCTAGTCTCATGTGCCATATTTATACATTATTGATATCAATATAACACGAGACCTAAGAAATGGAATTCTTTATTAAAGAAGCTTTCTACAAGATGATCAGTCATGACTAATTCATCTCCATATTTCACCTCCACCTTGTTACCATTAAAAATGGTCGTGTAGCTTGCCTTAAGCCAATATAGCGACCGGAACCAAACTCTTCCTTATCTCAAGAGCATAAAAAGTTTGCTTGAGAACCATGCTTTTGCCATTCTCCAGTTGAAGGATGGAATCTCTAATACCCAAGATTTCAGTCTTTTGATTCCCACTCATATAGATATACTTATCCCCAGGGGCAACAGGCTGGAAATTTCTATATCCATCCTTGGTGTTTGACACATGGGTAGTGGACCCTAAGTCAAAACACCATGACCCTACTTTAGGGTCAGCTAGCTTAGTCTCTAGGACTACACAAGCATGCTCCCTATTGCCTTTGGAATTCGCTTTCTTGGGTGTTTTACAATGCTTAGCTATGTGCCCAAATTCTTGCAATTATAGCACTGGGTATTCTTAAAATCTATCTTTTTCTTAGGCCCATTATTCTCTTCTTAATTCTCACTAGTTTCGTTCTTATTCTTTTCTTTGCCTTTATTCTTCTTGAATGAATCAGAGTGAGGTTTAAGGTTTACCAAATTTATGGAGGTCATTCAAGGGCAAAGTATCGTGAGAGAATCTCCTTTCTTCTTCGGCTTTAAGTTTGGTGATGATCTTGTCCAACTTCGGCATGCTCTCCCTTGGCGTAAGGCCTGAAATGAAATTTTCCCATGAGCTTTGCATAGAATTCAACAATTTGCTGATCTGCATAATTTCATCTGGCTTGACTTGTGCAGCCTCGAGTTCCCGAACTAAGGCTTTGAACTGCTATATATGCTCGGTTAACTTGCCTCCTTCCTTCATCTTCAAATCTGAAAATTGCTTCATAGCTATTGTCTTTCTTGTGAGGGAAGAAGAGGCATAATCAGTCTCGAGTCGTTTACGAATCTCCTGGCAGTCTTTAGGTGCTCATACTCAAGAGCATGGGAGTCATCCATGGCCATAAGTAGCACATGTTTTGTTAGAGTATTTTTGTGCTCCCACTGAGCATGAGCTTCTCTTATGGCTTGACTCTCATAAGCATTACCTCTTAGGATTGGTGGGGGTTCATCAGTAAGTATTTGGCTAAGTCCTTCTTCAAAGAGGACATAGCCTATTTTTCTCTTCCAACTAAGATAGTTTTTCCCATCAAGTTTTTCAGTCTGAATAAATTCAACCAAGAAACCTTTGAAGTCATGTTTCTTAGACCAAATAAAAAAACTCCTAAACTATGACACTAAAATATAAAAGCTCTGATACTAATGAAAGGTGTGGCTATGTGTAACTCAAGCTATTTAAATTAAATTTTTTTTCTTTTACTATTATTCCAAATACCTGAATTCCACTTATATGGGCCATAATATGTTGCTGGAAAATTAAAACATTGCCCTAGATACAGCCTAGGATCTTTATTTTTACTGCCAAGAGAAATAAAAACTATCCAGGTACTTTAAACTAATTTTTATTACAATTCTTAGCACAAAACGATCCTGAAACTTTACAAGAAAAATAGAAAATAAAACTAAAACTAAATAAAAACTAATGGGAAGACTTATTGGAAGATGTCTGAAGTTACCCAACCAGGACATGGTACACTCCACACTCGATTCCCCAACTAATGACGCACTTTTGAGGTGTTGCTGAAAATTCTTAGATGAGGAAACTTTTGTAGGCAATCCTTCTTCCTCTCGGATTTCCTCTAGGACTTTAGAGAGCTCAAGAATAATATAGGGTTTATAGAAACCCTATGGAAACAAAACAGGCTGAGCTTGGAAGTTGATCTCTCTAGGTTAGGCTTCTCTCTTCTTTCTTCAAAAAAAGTACAGCAAACCTATTTTTAATTCATCATCTTCTTCTCCCTCAAAAATAAATTACTCAAAATAAAACAAGAGAGAGAAGAGAGAATTGGCGTGAGAGAGACAAACACTCTCTCCTTTTTGGTGCGTGGGTAAGAAAGTGAACTCTCCTAGTTTTGGTGCTTGGGAGAGAGAAAGAACTCTCATAGTTTTGGTGCATGGAAGAGAAAGAGAACTCTCATAGTTTTGGTGGGTGGGAGAGACAGAGAAGATCTTTCAGAAGCGTAAGTATCTTGTCATGGATCGCACATAGGTAATAGGTTCTAGGTCTTTAAATAGAAGAAAATGTAATAAAAAACTTATCTGTTAGTTGGAATAGGATTTCTACGTTATCTAACTTTTAGCAAAACCTTTTATGATAATTAGAAAATTTGTGGGGTGAGAGATTAATCGGAGCCATCCATCCCAAAAATCAGCCATCTTGATTTTGGATAGAAAATTTAAGAACTTTATCCTTGACCTAATCCACTTCTATTTAAAATAAAACCTATCAAATTTAAACTTTATCTTAAATGTTTTCTAGATAATATTATCTAGATTTCCCACAATAATGGGAATCCATATCTCATTAGATTTCCATGTTAGTTTAAAATTAATTTAAACTAAAATAAAATTTTGGGGTGTTACTACTACTCCTCAAAAAGTGGCGTTGGAATAATATGCCACAAAGAGTGGTGTGACTCTTTTCTCTTTTAAAAGAAAATCTTTTTAACAAAATAGGGTGCCCCTATTTCCCTTAAAAATAGCGTACCACTATTTTGCTAAAATGCTGGCATGCCCCCAACCCCTTTCTTCCTAAGAAGGTGGCATGCCATCTATTTAAAATATTTTAAACAATATGAAATATTAAAAAATGGCGTGCTCCCTTGTTTCAAAAATGGCGTGCCACTATTATGCTTTAGAAAAATAGGGTGTGGTCTCTACGTTGCACATGCTCCCCCATATGAGGCTTGATCCTTGGTCCCACATGTGTTATTTAAAGTTATGAAAGTTTCAGATATATCCTTTATAAAAATTACACCAGAAATAATATTTTAAAATTCTGAAAAAAATATTTAAAAGTAAAAAACATTTATAATATTAAGATAAGATATACTCGGAGTGGACTTGTACCTATGGGTCAACATAGATGACAATAAGGGCACTCCACTCGCCCTTGAAACCATGACTCGCAACGGTTCTCTTATCCAGCCCAACAAAATCCCATGAACCACAGTCTCTTTGCTGGGACTCATGATTGGCTTGTCAAAGTTGCATAATAAAACAACGAGAGCATGATCATTGATTATGGATTTTAGTTCCCCCTTCTAAAAGCAAGTTTAGCACTTATGATTACAATGCAAATGGGGTTCTCTCAATGCACATATACATGTGGCTGTCATATGTACATGTTGTGCGGAAGTTTGTTGAGGATTTGGCCTTTGCTCTCAGACGCTTACAACCGCACACAAGAGAGCACACAATTCTCCTAGCCTACAAACATGATCTTTGGGCATCTCTCCGACCTCAACAAGGGATGATCTACATCAAACCCTTCTCGGTTGTGCCACATGCCCAGGGCCAAGGGTTTTGGACATGACCAAGGCAATAAACCGCCCAACCCTGGTCAGTCTACACACACACTCCCACTGAAGTGTATATTCCACTATACATCATTTTACAAGCTCTCTAGGCCTTTAAAGGCCACAAAACCCAACATTACTCTTATAAGGACATTTTAATGTGGCTGATCTTATTAGTGATCCCTCTATGTGTATTTTTAATTCCAATAAATGTTCGGTATCCAATTCCTCCAAGTTTCCTTCCTTAAGTTCGGGCAGTCTGGTGGCTAATTTTTGGTATCTTCTTATGCATACTTTGGTTTAGATTCATGATTTTATAGTCGAACGCTGGTTGTTGATTTTAGACAAGGTAAACACACTTGTTAGTGAAATTTGGAGAAGAGAATGTTAGAAATGTTCTAAAGCATGAGGGGAAACATGTTTTGAGTGAATTAGGTTACAAAATCATCATATATTTACATAGATGAAGGTCCTTGTTTAAATTGTAAAGGATAAACAATAATACACATATAGGAAAGAAGTACTCCTGCTTGCATATGTATGGGCCTATGAGGCAGAGATTTGTTGCTCATACAGCTTATTTATTTGCTCCAGGAATGCCATGCATGGGGTAATCATTCATTAATGGTCCTAGTTTGCTACATACTTTAATAAAATAAAGGAATTACTTATCCTAAGATAGAAAAAATGAAACAATGTAACCATTATGGGTGTTCAGGCATGTGGACTTACAGATGTGTGTCCAAGTGATTACACATGCATATATTTATGCATGCGTGCATGCATGAACACATGAAGGATTGTGTGTAACATATGTATGCGTACATGTATGCACATCTGAAAGTACATATGTGTAAGATTCCTTTTTTTTATGGTTTTATTGTTGTCTTGTTCAATGAAAGATCTTCATAGAGATCAATTGAATCATGTTTTTATATACCCATTTGAGGTCAACATTGTTAGTAGAAATTGCACTAGGCTATCATTTTGAAGATGCTTTAGCAAATTAGTACGAAACATTTGGGTCAATTGCTCAAGTAAGTTTTGTTACAAACAATGATTAATATGCAAATCCATTCTTCATTTGGATATGGTTGATTGTGAGATCCCGTTTAGATCTTTTGCAGGGAAAAATTTGGTCATTGGATAAGTTATGGTTGGAAAATTTGGTCATTGGATAAGTTATGGTGGGAAATTTCTGTAATGGTCATTTTGTACGACAAACTTAAGTGCTATAGACACTTGGGACCTTCACTTATTTTTGTTTTGTTTCTTTTGCAGAATCACAAACTGCCCCTCACTTATGATTTTCATAAATATATGGTTCGTAGCATGGAAGACGAATTTCATGGTATTGTAGGCATTGGGTATGATCTTGTACATAAGAAACACATTTTATCAAAGTAATTTTTTGTTATTAGTTCATGAAATAACTGAGAATCATAACAGAGAGGTGCATTTGGGTACCAGTCAGGGAGCATCAAGTACATTTAGGGTACGATATCATGATCTATTAACTTAAATTTGTGATCTTGTTAGCTATCAATTCACTTTCTAAGTCTTTATTCATGTCCAATATTTCCCTAAATAGATTTTATGTACCATGCCCTTGAAAATCTTCTTCATTAAGTAGTGATCTGATTATATCAGTGAACTTCCACATTATTATCCCTTAAACTTCAGCTTAGAGTTAGACATATCAATTTGGGTGAGGGAGGTCAAGGGTTCATACCTTGGAAGTTTTCTTGTGCCAAGGAATCCAAACAAGCTAACCTAGCCTTGCCTATGGCATTTAGCCTTGATGGTTTGGCATGTTGCGAGTGTAACTTGATTGGGTAGTGTTCATACCCCCTTCCCCTGAATGGAATGGTGGTCAGTTCTTCGCATGCCATGTACTTTCACGTTTTTACAGCCATGTGAGTGAAAGTGAATTAATAATCCACCTATTAGATGGTTTCATAATACACGATCAACCACTAGATATTGTGTTTTCTTCAATGCCCTTCCAATTCAAGGAAGTGCCGTTTGCTAACCTCTGGTGAGACTCTGAGTTTGGTGCTCTTTCTTAGATATTGGAATATTTAAACTGCCACTCTACTACATGCATGTAAAGAAAGTGACATTAAAACTGCCGTCAATTCAGTATTGATAAACAAATTAATATTATATAAATTGAAGGCCATTTTTGATGGAAAGACGTGTATGTGGATATCTTTCATACCCAAATAACAGGCATCCTTACAAAGATTACGATGGGAAAGCAACGCTTAAATCCTGCTAATTTATTGATGTCTGATCATCTCCACATCAGTTTGAGGGAGTATAAATAACCTGTGTATCATATTTGTTGTATTTGTGTATTTCTTTGATGTGTTTTTATATTTATTTATTTTTATTTTTTTGTGTATTTCCTTGATCGTGAGTATTAATTGCACAATTCAGTAGGGCTTGTAGTAGATTTTATTAATTTAATGGAAACTGTGGATGTTTACCTTGCTCTTGTACTCTTTACCATTCTTTCAGCCCCATTTTGAGCTTGATGAAAAATATACAACAGATTTTTCCATCTAGTTCTTCTAACTGACTTCAGTTGTTATGTCATCTGTGAAACTATCTTAGATGAAAGAAAGCTTAATTGTATTCCATCAATATGGACATGAAATCTAAGCAACAAACTCTCTTGTTCAATATTTCAATGCAGTCATGATCTTAGCTTGCTGGATGGGGCTGTTAGAGTCTATATAGGTACTCAGGGTATTTGCCTAAATGTTTGTGAAATTCTAAGGAATAAGCACAACAATATATGAAGTGCTTCTTCACCATAGCTTATTGTAGTATATTTCGAATTGCTGTACGATAAGGATGTATTAGTGGTATTCTATGTCGTACATGTGCTGTCCAAAGTATAAATTTTGGTAGCTAGGTGCCTGGTTCTCTTGCATCGTATCTTTTTAGGAGTTTTTAGACTTGGACTCACCAGTTCAGACATGTAAAATGGAAATGTGTTCTTTGTCCCAATTGATCATTTTGCTGTATATGTTAATGTACCTTGGAAGACAATGGTCCTATTTTAAGAGAGGCATCCTTGCACGAGTTTAAATTAGGGAGATTTACTTGGATATCCCGCATATATCTGTTATTTAAACCCCCTCCCCCTTCCCCTCCCAAATTTTTTTTTCTAACAACCACGGCCTCAAATCTCAAGATCCTATGTTTACTGCTTTAGACCTCTGAAGTTGATTTGAGACCTTAACTGTCATGTACAAAAACTTCGGATCTTCAAGGTCCAAAGTATGTTTATGAGCAGAAAAATATTGAACTTTAGACCTTCAAGGTCTGAATAGGGACATTTTGAGAAAAAAAAAAGAAAAAAGAAAAAAATGAACATAATATGAATTCTTGAGGGGGACTTTTTAAATAATGGTAATTTAGGGGATTTATTAATGTACAATTCTCTTTAGATTATTACTGACGACATAAAAATTTCATGCTACAAGAAGATGTATAATGATCCTTGCTTTTGGCTTCATTATTTTTTATATTATTACCTTATGTCCATGATGGCTTCTTGATGGTGGGAAAAATTATACTTATTTTTAATTTCTATTCTATTTTAATAGATGTATATTTTGATTTTAGTTTTAGGGTTTAATTCTAAGGTTTTTTAGCTTCTAGGATTCGAGGGACTTTTTAGATATTTTAATTAAAGTTAGAGTGTTTAGTTTCAAGTTATGCATAAGTTAGGCCCTTTTGGTCAAAAGTTAATTTTATAGCAAATGTTGTCCAAAACAATAATTTTTCAATATAAATAAGGTCATGCTGGGCTAAAAGAGTCATTCATGTATTCCTCTTTAAGAAAAGAAAGATTTTGTCTTGTAAAAGAAGCATAAGGCTTGAGCTCTAGGTAAGAGAAAACTGTAGGGTTTCTCCAAAATTTCTTGTGTCAAGCTACTTTTTGCTGAGTTTTATATTTTTCAAATTTCCCCTGCATCAAAGTGGCATCAGAGCTCGTGATCTACATGGAAGTTACCATTGCAAGTATGGAACTTACTGTAGCAAGTACATAAGTTATTGTAGAACATACGGATTTACTGTAGCACCACTGTTTTTGGTGCCCTAGGTCAACAACAATGAGGGGAAGTTATAATTGGGTCTAGGGTTAGTTGATTTTGGCCAAAGTTTTACCAAAACAATCTAGATCTTGCTGATTTTAGCAATTTTTGTTAATTATTTGCATAGAGTTTGTGATTTCGGCAAACCTATACTAGTGGGAAGGGACTGTAGAAGGGGGATTTTCGTAGTTCGACTCCGTGATCCCATAGATGACAAAATTGAGGAACTTGAAAGGCAAGTACAACAGTTGGCGTAGCAGTTTGCGAGCTTCAATAATGGGCAAGACGGTGGTGATCTTTCAGCCCAAGAGGATCTGGAGTGCAAGCATTTTCACTTTTGCGCTCCGCGTGTGGAGTCGGGTGATGAGGACAGCAATAGAAGACCTAGATGTGGGGATTATCATTCTAGGGTTTTCGATTTCATGGATGAAATTTTTTGTTTTGACACCAATTGTATGGAAAATCAGCAAATTTTAGATTGGGTTTCACCATCAATCTTTGATATATACTCAAATGAACTATAAAATCTTTTAGGAGATCCGATCTATGATAAGGATCAAGATGATCGTGAAGATATTTTGGAAGAGTGGGAAGAATACGGAGAGAAGGCAGCAGGAGGACTGATCAAAATCATGCCCTTTGAATGTCTCATCAATAGTGAAGAGGTCGAATGTTCAACAAATTTAGGGCATTGGAATCAGAGTAACGCGATGGAAGTGTGGTCGTCCCAACCGTAAATTATGGCCTTGATTTCAGAAAATGATCAAATAGATGTTGAAAAAACCTCCAAGGACCAAAAAATTGAGTTTGGAATATCTTACATGATTTCCAATGGGAATTCAAAGATAACTGAATTTGATAAATTTGCTTGGATTCCTCAATATGCATATCAGGACCCATTTCCTGAGGATTGTTTTTTACCTTGAATAATATTTGAGCCGACAAGGAAAAAGAAGGTAGTTTTGATGCTGAATTCATCTTTAGCACAATTTAAAACTCGAAGACGAGTTTTCTCTAACAAGGGGAGAATGATGGAGGGAAAAATCATATTTATTTTTAATTTCTATTCAATTTTAAAGGATGTATATTTTTATTTTAGTTTTAGGGTTTAATTCTAGGGTTTTTTAGTTTCTGGGAATTCTGGGGACTCTTTAGATATATTATTTAAAGTTAGGGAGTTTAGTTTCAAGTTATACTTAAGTTAGGACCTTTTGGTCAAAAGTTAATTGTATCAACAAATATTGTCCCAAGCAATAATTTTTCAATATAAATAAGGGCATAATGAGCTAGAGAGTCATTCATGTATTCTTCCTCTTTAAGAAAAGAAATACTGTCTTGTAAAGGAAGCCTAAGGCTTGAGCCCCAGGTGAGAGAAAGCCTTAGGGTTTCTCCAAAATTGCTTTGGCAATGTGTTTTTTGCTGATTTTTATGTTTCTTCAAATTTCCCCTACATCACTTCTGGTAACTACTGTTAGATGTATAATGGTCCTTGCTTTTGGCTTCATCATTCTTTACATTATTACCCTATGTCCATGATGGCTTCTGGTAAATACTGTTTTAGTCCTTTTTGTTCAGGAATGATCCATGTATGCCTTCTTTGCGGGATATTAACCTTCAAAATTCTTATGTTCAAGAACTGCATTCTGACTTACCTATAGTTTATTTGCATATGCACATGGGGATTTCTTAGCAATCATATATTTTTTTGATAATTTTGATATAGTACATATTATGATACTAAAGCATGGTTTTTGTTGATCAATTTTGCAGCTGGCCACTTTGGGGTTATGCTATAGTCTGCATTTTTGTGAATGTCCATGGTAATGCCTTAAAAGACTCATGTTCAGCACTGGAAAATTATGGGATAAGGTCTATCTATATTGATAAAGGACTCCAACAATAAAGTCCCTCCACATTGAAAGTGACTTTAAGACTTAGTTTACATTTGACCCATTATTTGTGTTTGTTTTACTTCGTGCAGGCCTTAATATTTATTTATGGTTGTCTTTCATCCCTGCAATTGTAAGTATTTCTCTTTGCTTTGAAAGGAAGCGAGTTCCTAATATTTCAATGTTTCCTTCACCTTCATGGATGGCTGATTGAACTTCTGCTTGCGTGCATTCAATATGGATGAAGTTGATCTTGGTTGTTGGCACAAAACTTCAGCATGTAGTGGCATGTTTAGCTCTTGAAATTGTAGAAACAACTGGCCCACTTACAGGGAATCAGCTAAAGCCACGTGATGAGCTCTTTTGGTTTGGAAAACCTGAACTACTTTTATGGTTGATACAGTTCATTTCCTTTCAGGTTGGTGAAATGTAACTATGACATTTTTTGGCATTATAAGGTCATCCGCTCTTCGAATTTGATTAATATTTTTGTTCTTGTGCATGCAGAATTCTTTCGAAATGGCAACATTTATCTGGTCATTGGTAAGAAGCCATTTGATCTAGTGCAGAATATGAATTAGCTCTGTGGCTACTTTCTGCTGGAGATGTCTTCCAGTTCCTTACCATTTCCTTTTTGACTCTTTGTTCAATAAGAGTATCTTTTTTAGTTTCGCCCAGCACCTAAGCGGGCGCCCAGAACCTGGGCGGCACAGTTGAATCCAGAAAGGATTCTACAGTGATATATTATATAAAATATAAGAACTAGGTATTTAAGGCACATTAGAGTTGAAAGTATACTGCACATTAGCACACACTCTATAAGCATGACCATAAGTTGGTCCATAATCCATATCCAATTAAAACTTAAAATTTACCATTCATAGTTCAATCAAAGTTCAAAGTTTAATAATTATTCAACATTCATCATTTATCATCAGAAAAATTAGGGTCAGCAAATTAGGGTCAGCTGAGTTGGCATCATATTCATCGGAGCTGTTACCCTCCTCAACATATTGGTCGCCCTCCTCCGTCTCTTATGAATCTACCTCTTATTCCTCATCTTCCTCCTCCACCCTCATTCTCTGTGTAGAAGATCTAGTGGCCCTAAGAGGGTCAGCTGATGTCCCTATAGCATCCATGACCATGTCCCATATCAATCCTTCATGTTCTTCTACCTCATCATCATCAACTAACCACTCCATAGCGTTGTCCATATTTTTTGATCTGATGGAGTCTCTCTTATCTCTCTTAGCAAACCTGTCATTCAAGAATCGATTATACTTGACATAGACTAGGTCATTGAGCTTCTTTGATTCAAGCATGTTCCATCTCTTTGTATGAATCCAACAAAATCAAATGAAACTCATTAAAATATGTGGTTTCATGTATTATTAATACAATTATATAAATTACTCTTACGACCTTATCCCTTCAAAGTACTCCAATTGCGCTCACAACCGGATGAGGAAGTGGTTAGGTTTAAGATCCGAATGGCCAACTTTTGTAAATTTAGAGAACTACACCCATGTTGGCTCCACCAATTGGATGCAAAGATAAAGAATAAAATCATAAATAAATAATAGAATTATAAAAATGAAACTTGATTACTTGAACTTGATGAACTTAAGAATGTTATTACTGTTTGGATCAATTTTGTTCCTTTGCCTCATCGCCATTGGACTCACAAAAGATTTTAATGAGCACATGTAATTTATCAGCTCATCAGCGCATATAATATCCTGGATATCAGGATCAGGGACTAAGACATCTACACACTTATTAATTCCAATCATAATTGTGCTATTTGTGTGTATATCCTTGTAAGCATAAAAAAAAACTGGGTTCAAATAATAACTAGTTGCATGCAATGGCCGATGTAGCTGCCTATCCCACTTCTCATCAATAATCTCCTAAACAGGCTTGTAGCAGTTCTCATCATTATCAAAATTTTGGGCTATCTCTCTTTTGCATTTCTCCATAGCCTCATATATATATAGCCCATAGAAGGCTTGTCACTATCAACCATGCGAAGGACTTTGACAAGAGAAAAAAATACCTTAAAAGCGCCCTTCACCCCTTGCCAAAAAGCAGTATAGAGGATAATATCTCGCCCCTTCTTCCCAACCTAATCTTTGGACCACTTGCATGCTCTCCCGTCATCCGAGGTAAACATCTTCCGTAACTACACTGTCCTCGAATGTATGCTATCTAGGTATAAGTACCAGGTCGCAAATCTCGTGACCACAGGCCTTGCAATCTCTTTCTTTTTTGTAAATCTACGCATCATGCTGAGGGTGAGATGGTGGCCATAAATGAAATTTGTAACTGACGTTTCCTTCTTCACTGCACCTGATATCTCGGTTAAACTACTAAGAGCCTCAAGCATAAGGTCTATACAATGTGCTGCACATGGTGTCCAAAAGATTCTAGGATAAGCTATGCACAACAAATTAGCTGAAGTAGCATTAGGAGGGGCATTGTCTGTGACAACCTGTACAACATGATGCTCCCCAACCTCCTTGATTCCCTTCTCTAAAACTTGGAATATGTAATGGGTATCATGGATATGATTAGAGGCATCAATAGACCTCAAAAAAACAGTCCCTAAAGGTCAATTCACAAGCAAATTCATCCGACTTCTTCTCTTTCTATCACTCCAAGCATTAGTCATAATAGAAACCCCATACTGAGCCATGCATCTTTCTTAACTTCTGCAGCTTCCTTCCTGACACTCACCACCTTTTTCAAAAAAGGCACTTTCTCTCATCTTTTTTTATTTTTACTATATTCAAAAAATTGGTTATTTCCTCTTTAACAACATTAGGAGTCTTTTTACATTGGGCAACATCTCCCCTGATACCGACAAGATGTTTCTTGAACCGGTTTATGCCCCCTTTTGTATCCTTCTCACAAAAATTGCATCTTATACAATTTTTATCATTAAGATCTGGGTTGTAGTCATATTTTCAACCGAGATCACCACTCCTATTAGATCCCGAAGAAGACATCTCAAAATAATGCAATTTATATAAGCAATAAAAAATATCACTTACTTTGAGTTTGATTGCTCAATCTTCAAACGTCCACCTCAAAGATGCTTCTAAGGACTCAAAATCTTCCAAAAACCGCCCCAATAGATTTATAAAACATCAAAAATTAAATCATATATAAATGGGTAATGTTTTGATCAATTTCTCATAACTTCGAAAAACCCTACAATCCTAATAAGTTTTTTGGGGGCTTTCTCTCTCTAATAAGTTTTAGGTTTCAAATGGACCTAAACTCCCCATTTTTGGCCCTTTATTATATAAAAAAAAAGGGACAAAAAATAACCATAACGAAACTATTTTCTGCCTCTGGGTGGGGTGCAGTTCCTGGGCGGCCGCCTATGTCTGGGCATTGAGTAGCCGTCTAGGCGGGTGCCCAGGGACCACCACTTGTTTAGGGCGCCTAGGCCTGTGCGATGCGCCCACCCCTGATCCTCCCAACGTTGGGCGATCCACCTTTTGGAACACTGGTAGCAGCAGTGAAATGTAAATGCATCTTGGTTATTACTTCCAAGGATATGATAGCCTGCCCTCGTCCATTCCTTCAGGAACCATGGTTTTAAAATGCGGCAGCGTCGCCGCATCATGCCGTATGCGGTGGGCTCCGCACCAGAAATGATAGCATATGAGCTTTTGACCTATGCAGTCGCATATGCGCCGCATCATGCCGCATCTCGCATCACACCGCATCGCACTGCATCCCCTTCTGCCAAAGTTTTTTTCGATTTTGCCCCTCGGGGAGGGGTAAAATGGTCTTTTTGACCATCCAAAAGTGGGAGAAACTGTTTGGGGGGTATTAAACCCCCTAAACGATGATTTCCAGCCACTTTTGTGGCTTTTTTTGGATCAAATCGAGAGAAAAAAAAATTGGCGAAAATTTATTTCTCATTCAAATCTTCGATTTGGCGGCTGTTTGATACTTGGATGTTGATTTGATGCTTTTGATTGTTAATTTGGGAATGTTAGGGTGAATTTGTGATAAGAAATCGGGGGTTTTAGAGGCCGTGAAGAAATCGAACACTGCTTCACAGAGTTAGTAACTTTTTATTCCTTCTTATATAGTAATATTGTAATACTTATTTTTGAGGCAATGTCTTCTTTCCAATCTTCTAGTAATAAGGATCTGGCTTGGAAATATGCTAAACTTAAAAATCTGAAAGATAAAAATTGTGTGATATGCTTACTCTGTGGAAATACTTATATGGGTTGTATTTTTCGACAAAAAGAGCACTTAGCCAGAATTTCTGGGAAAGTAAAAGCATGCTCAAAATCTATAGATGCTATAAAAAGGAGATTAGAGAAGATTTGGATAGATTGAAAAAAGATAAAGAGAAGTAAAAAATGAAAAGTAAAGAATTACTTGATGATGTGCAATTATTTGATGATGATATGTCTGAAGTTGCTATGAGGTAAAGGGGTACTCGTACTCCAATCTCAAGAGAGAGGGTTATAAATATTGGTAGTGTTGAAAGAAGAACACATCTCTCTAAGGGGTCAATGGATGCTTTTTGCATCCCTAGCCTTGAAATTGTGGTTCAGGAGAAAGAAAAAAACAAAACAAACCACAATTGAAAATAGATATAAGAAAGAACAGAAGAAGTAGATATGTAAGTTGATTGCAAAGTGGATTTCTATGGCTGGCATTCCGTTTAATACTATAACTCTGGATAGTTTTGCATGTATGGTCCAGGCAATTGGGCAATATGGCCCAGGGGATAGTGGATAACTGGATACAAAATCTCTGGCATATAATAATTTTGAAGTTAATCATTAAACTAAAATACCTATTATCACATATATCACCTCCATATTTTTTTCTATGCATTAACCTATTTTTTTAGATTTTTTAAAATTTTTTTACATTTATTGACCGCATCGTCACGATGCACCCTCATCCGGGCCACATCATTGCATCGGCTTCCCCACCACTTTTGGTTGCATCCCGCATTTTAAAACACTGTCAGGAACTTACTTTCTTGGAGTAGGACAACATGGAATTAAAATGTGATGTGATGTTTCAATCATCAACATTGTAACCATTGAAGCTAGTGCCCACTTAGCATTGATTCTTAATGAGTATTGATGCTTAGATTCCTAATTGATCATTTAAGTAGCTAATTTATTTTACTTCTTTGTTTTATAAGATGGTTGTAAGACCAACCATGTTTTATAGGGAGGAAGATTGGGTGGTCACGAAACACAATATCCATAGATAGAGTGTAGCTGAGAAGAGGATGCTAAGATTGTTGAGTGGCGACAAAAAAACATAGAATTTGGAATGAATACATCCGAGGGAACTTAGGGGTAGCTTCAATATAGTGGATCAAAAAAAGGATTGGTGCCCCGGATCGAGCACCCCAAAAACCCATTTGGATTGGTGAATCGGTGTTTTGGATCGGGAATTGGCAGAATCGATCAGATTCGGCCTTTAATAAAATCTAAAAAATTATTAAAAATCATTATAAATATTGTTTTTTAGGAATCAAATAAGAATTAGGGGTACTACATTAATAACTTTCATTTTTTTGCATCAATATGCGAATATTGAGATGTTCTTTCCCTGTATGAACTATTGTTAACCTTTAAATTTACATCACACAAAAGTTGAAGCATATAATTATCATGGATGAATTATATAATCATATATGGACTACAATAAAGCATATAATTCGTAAAATACGACCTAATACCAAAATGAAAGAACGATGTTGTTCTTCATCTTGGTCACGCTGGTGCCATTGATTGAATTCGCGTGACAATTCATTGACTCGATCTAGGAACGAATCATCTAAATTAATGGGCACCTGAGATTAATTCACACTTTTAATCAACAAATTGCTTTAAAATTAATTAGTCAAAGAACCCTAAATTTTACAATATGTATTTGCATTAATAAAGTTGAACAACACAAGTTATTTTCACATTATAATTATAAATTGACAATCAATTGACTATAATTCACAATGTTATGATATTAAAAATATTATGTAATGAAATTTTATGTAATGAAATTGAAATTATGTAATGAAATTGCAATTGTTGTTTATATTTTATAATTATTTTACTATACAAATAAGGACAAATCTAAAATGTCTTATAATATCATCAAATTTAAACAATCTTATTTACGACTATAAGAAAAATAATACATTACATAATTTATAATGTAAATAAATAAATAAATAAAATTCAAGATTTGGTTATCAATATATAATTATTAATTATATTATTATAGTAAACGTGATTAAAAAATTATTAGCAAATTCTTCCATATCATATAATTAAAATTAAAAATAAAACCCCCAATAAATTCTAATGTTATGATATTAAAAAAATTCAAAAAAACTTTACCCAAAAAAATGAAAAATAAAGATATCAAAATTCAAAAAAAAAATCCACAATATGCACAATAGCTACAAAAAAATTAAAAATAAAATAAAATATGGTAATAAAACCTATCAAAAAAACCATTTTACTAATAAATAAAAAAAACTTTTAAATGGCTGTTTTTTAATTTGACACACTAATTAATTTATTTAATTAAAAAAATATGTTGTTGAGGCTCATTTAATATGACACGTTAATTTGGAAACATGACACACTCATTAATATGCCACACTAAAATTCGTAAATTCGAGGTCATGCTAATTTGATATGGCATGCTTCAAAAGCATGCTCATTTAATTGACACCCATGCAGTTTTATCATAGGAGTGCATCTGGGATTACTCACCCAAGAAAAGCGTAGACGCACGATCTACCCTAATTTACTGTGCTAAGGCGGTTGACTGGCTTGCTCAAAAAAGACACAAAAATTAGTCCCACATTGACAATTTTTGGAAGGTCAAGTTTGTTTAAAATGGAGGTTACCATCCCAGTTGGCATGAGCTTGACACGTGGAGGAGCCTGAACTCATGAGCTCGTGTGCGTTAATACGTAGCACGTATTTTAATTAACTCTAGTAATCGAAGTCATCAATTTGATTGAGCTCCAGTAACCGACGTCGTCAATTCGATTGAGCTCCAGTAATCGACATCATCAATTTGATTCTTGGATGCAAATCGTCCGTATTCCGTGTTATTAGCAGAACCGGAATGGTGTCACCGATACCCGATCCGGATCCCCCGATTCCGGATTGGATTGGTGCTTTTTTAAATACTGCTTCAATAGGTGAAAAGATGTGCGAAAATAAACTTAAGTGGCATGGCCATGTGCAGTGTCGACGTAGAATAACACCAGTTAGGAGTGGTAATTTGGTTCAAGTGGAAGGCTTTAAAAGGGCAAGGGAAAGACCTAAAAGGATATAGATGTAAGTGGTGAGAGCTGAGAAGAGATGTGGTGACTTATGGTTTGATTGAGCGTATGGTCCTTGATAGAATGAAATGAAAAAACATGATTCGGGTAGCCGACCCCAAATAATTAGGATAAGGCTTAGATGATAATAATTCTTTATTTTACTTGGCTTGGAAGATTGATCATTTCTTTCAATTGCATGCTTTGTTGATTGCATCTCTAGACAAATCATCGAACTATTGTTCAATTTCCATAATGGAACCAAAAATATTATATGTAGAATTTATACGGACTCACAAATATTGTCAGAATCTCAACAAATGGAACTATAGAGCAGTCCATAATCATCTGAGTCTTATTCTGACTATTTAGGGTCAACTACACAAATCTTGTTTTGTCGTTACTCTATCAAGGGGAATACCCTTAGTCAGATGCCACTACAACATGCGCCTACGGGGAATGCCCTAGCATGAGCATATTGGATCAGGAACTATAGAACAATTGCTAATAAAAAATAGACAAAAGAGAATGTTGTCATCAACTGATTGAATTTCAACAGTGCCAACATTAATGTGTGTGCGCTTTCCTGTTGATGTCAATGTATGTGTGGAATTTTGTATGTATATGTTGTAACTACAGGGTTGAATCCAATGTTTTTCAAGCAATTTGAGAATAAGGTTCAATATATAGAGCATACATTAATTTGTGGGAGAATGAGCCATTAGGGTTCTTATATGCATTTTATTATGATGCCATTGCTATAAAACATGGACATATGCATTGCTGTCTTCAAGAATGGTTGTAGGACATAAAAACATGGATGATAATAAACTATAAATAAGTACACAAATTATGAAGATGCCGTCATACATAGGCGTGCATATGTATCTACAATGTATAAATATTCAATTATCCCCCAATCCTGCTGGGATGACAATGAAACTGATGAAACAACAAATATTTACTAAGTTGGAAGAGCCCTTGGCCTAAGTGGTCAGGGTGGCAAAGCCACAATATGATGTTTAAGGGTTTCACTCCTACCTTGTTAACATGTCCAAAACAAAAATTATTTACCAAGCTACCTTTTATGTGGCAAACACATTTTCTATTTTCTCAGTTTGTAATAATTGATGATGAATCTACCATAATGAGTTCTATGCAAATGAGTTAATAAAGACTAAGTTCCTTCTCTTCATCAAGCCAAGCTGAAGCGAAGCTTAAGCTGGTCGTCCACCGTTGTAAGCCAATATTTTATATGCCCAAGCTTGGCTTGGCTCAGCCTGTTGACATTCCTAAAAGTGGTGTATTGGTTGGTCATTTCCTTTTGGAATTTTTTTTGTTCTATTATATTTTGAAGTAGTTTTAAAGTAATTAAGTCATTTAAAGGTTTGGTCATCATCCTTCCTTCTTGATCCTTTACATTGTATGTCCTTAGGGTCAGCCATAACTGGTATATAAGTGCAAGAGACAGAAGATATGTTGTTAGATTGCATGATTTCTTATGTTTCTTTATGCCCTTTCACTGGGTACAGATGTTATGAGGCATTGTTGTCCAGCAATGCATAGGCATTTAAATTTTATTTATTTATTTATTTATCACATTTAATGGAGCTATATTACTCAATTGATGTCATTCATGTTCCTATGAATAAAAAGATGGATTCCTCCCTTGGCTAAGACTTTCATGGAATTTGTTTTGACCATGCTCTGATGGGGTCATCATATTTTGGACTAATCATATTTTGAGCTACCATTGTTGGCATTCTTCTATCTTATTTATCTTTTGTTGGATTATTTTTAATGAACAATTCTATTTATTTTCAGTGGGGTATAAAGGCACAAACTTGTTTCATGAAGAATAGTTCCATGGTTTTCATTCGATTGATTTCTGGGTATGTTTCGTGCTTTATTTCATGCACTGTTAGTGTTGCATTTAGGGGAGTGACCATGAAAATAATTTTGTTAATGAAACTTTTCGTTTTCTGTAAAAGCATTAAGACTTGATTTCTACCTTTTTCTTCTAAGTGCCTATAGTTTTGCCCCATGGCATTGGTAGAAATGTTTTTAGCTTGTTTACTGGACTTCAACGAATCCGTTTCTCTCATCTGGGCCTTGTCATGTCTTTTGGAGTATCATGAACAAAACTACTGTTATGGTGGTTTCCGTTATGGTGCCGCAAATTAATGGGTAACCTGACTGACATAGAGTCATCTCAATACTTGTGAATTACATCTTATGATTCTGATCATGGTTTCACTCGAACATCGATCTATGGTGAGAATAATGTATTCTCTAAATAAAAAGTGCTCCCATAGATCCCTCAAACCCTGCTCACTACAGCTTTACTTTTGTAATTTTGAATCTCACTCCAAAGAATCTCGGTCCACATGAACCCAAAATCTTGAGTCGAATAATCTATATCAGAAGTCCTATGCTTGCTATAATTTTTCTCAAAATGGCCACTCTATATGAATGCTTTTTTCGTCTTAGATGAAAATAACAAATTCCGAGAACATGCCCCCTACATGGGGGTTTAAAGAGCATCACATACATATAACTTTTGGTATTTGGGGATGGGAAACATGTGTTCACAATCGTTCTTGGCCACTCAAAACTTTTACAGCTCTCTTACACTCTTATATATATATATATATATATATATATATATATATATATAAGAAGATACTACAAAACGCCTATAGGCGAAAATGAACAGTGATTTTGCCTACCCTCATCACCGTCCAAAGTTCATCGCACGGTCACGATTGTCTGGTAGTGTTCGTTTTTCATTTTTTTTCTACAAATCGGAATGACCTGAAATTTGGAGTATGTGTTCATCAAAAATAGATGAATCTACAAAAAATATCAAAAAATTATTTTACATGAAAATAATTGACCAAAATACCCCCGAAAAGTTTCAAGAGTATTTTGATCAATTTATTTTTCCCGAATTATTTATTTTATATTTTTATTAGGTGCGCCTCACTAAGATGTACACACGCTCCAAATTTCAGGTCATTCCTATTTGTAGAAAAAAAAAATGAAAAAATGAAACACTACTGGACAATCGTGACCGTGCGATGAACTTTGAACGGTGATGAGGGTAGTTCATTTTTGCCTATTAGCATTAGGAAGACTTTTCCACATATATATATATATATATATATATATATATATATATATATGTATATATATATATATACAATGTGAGTGAGAGAGAGAGAGAGAGAGAGAGAGAGAGAGAGAGAGAGAGAGTTTTGGATGCACACAGGTTATATGCTTTTTGGAACTTAATTTTTATGCATGCAGGTTACTTGTTCAGTTTTGGTGCAGCTACAGCACATTGCCTCTTAATGTGATCATTACCCAGGTGATTTTTAAACCTTTGAATTGCTTGGTATTTAATTCTAGGGTTATTGTGGTACGGATAGCGGTGGAAATAAACTTTAATAACAGCAATTTATGTTTCTCTATAATTAGAGGAATATTTCTGACTTTGTCTACTTGAAGGACTGATTATCTGTGTTATCAAGATCGGACCAGCCATTGAGTTGGTGAGGCATTGGTCTAGTCATGTATTTTAGTACATGAGAAAATTTTAGGAAGAATAAGGAAATTATGAAATCATAAATTAATAAGTAGAAGTAAAGAAGCCAACAAATATACAAAACAATCAAGCATGCATAAAGCACTCAACTTATTAAGCATAAGCATTGAATTTGAAGGGCATTAATTAACACCAAGCAAGCGTCATATCCATAGTTACATGCCAAGGGCAATACAAAGCCCACTAGGCCACACCATAATTGTCTCACAAACTCATAAACCATAGGTCATAGTACGAAAGCAGTAAAATGTGGTCCTAAGGTTTATATAAAAATAACAAATCACATATACTCAAAAAGTTATAGTGTTTAAAGCTCATAGCCTCAAACTCAAATTCAACAATATCCAAGTTCAAAATTCAAACCCCTGAACTTGCAAATGATATACACTCAAGACCTTCATATTCATCTCATCCTCCATTTTCTACATTATTGCCAGCCTCATCATTGACATCCCCATCATTGACACCCATGAGATCCTCATCCATCGCCTATGAGAAACATAGTATATCACTAAAAAACCATAGTGTGTTCATTTATTCAAGGCTCTTTAGAGGAACCCAAAAAAAAAAATTACAAAATCGAAAACAGGCATTGAATGGTTACCTCCCTAGGGAGGTTCCATTTCCATCCAATTATGTAAGACATCTTCAACACCTTCGAGAGTCTGTTGCTCCTGCTTGACAACCCATTCTTCAACAATATCAATATTCTTCAGCCATGTTAGCCTTTGAATGGTCCTATATTTTACAGTATTTCAATACTTTAGGGCATTAGTAACTTGCCTTTGTATAATAGATAAACATTATTTAACATATTGGCAAATTGACCAGCCCAATACTATAATTTGTTATTGTTACCTTTGTCTCCCTCTAGTTATGTTGCATGAAGACTGTCATTGAGCCTCTTATTTTACTTTTTTTTCTCTTATTTTACATGTTTCTCTTATCTGTATGGATGCATTGAAACACGCTTCAACTCCTCGCACAACTTCATGCATTGCAAGTTTGGTTGAGGATATGGATGTTGAACTTCTAAAGGTTATAAGCATCACACGAAACTTTTCCAACATTCAACTGAGTAATAGATAAAATAGTATGAGAAATTGTATTGTAATGTCGAGTAATATATAGATATTTCAAAACCGATCTTTTAAATTAATCAAATGGAACATTCAAACTTGGAAGAGGACAAACTGAGTTAATAGGGGGGATATCATCATGTATGTTTATTTGCCCTCTTTCTCCCAAGATCCTCATGGCCCTCTCATACAAGCTCATCTCCTTAACAATCCCACTTGCATAAGGAATGTGCCCGAGGCCTATGTGGTCAGGCGGCGAAGCCACAATGTGACGTTTCAGGTTCCATTCCAACCTACTGTTAACATGCCGAAAAAAAAAAATTCCCCACTTGCATACGTCTCTGTAAAGGTGTATTGATCTCCATCATAGAATGCATGCGTTTAGAGATTTTGGCTGGGTCGAAAGTTTGGTTGTGATGTAAAAAAAAACTTAGGGTTAAACCAGTAAGCAACTGCATTTTTGGGGTGCGGAAACTACTTATCCCATTTCTTATCAATGATCTTTTAAAACTTCTAGTATTTGAAATTTCTATAAACATTTCAGCAATTACCCTGTCAATTAACTCATATGTAACTAATGGATTGCCTAGTGTTATTGTGTACTATCCTCAAGACCCTTACCCTGTGACTTTGGCAATATTGGCAACTGTTGACCAAACTTGAAGCTCAAGAGGTTTGACAACAGGCTAGTTCGCCTGACATGGCCCAGCCAGTCGGCCGCAAAAAACACAAGCTTGGGCCATTAAAGTTGGCTTCTAGGCTGGGAACGAGCTTGAAATGCAAGCCCAATGGCTGGGGCAGGCCAAGTGGGACCTATGTTGGGGGTTTATGGCCCGGCCTTTTTTTTTTTTTTTTTTTTTTTTTTTTAACTTTTAGAAATTATAAAACAAATTTATAAATTATTGTTAGATGGGGATTGAACCTAGCCATACTAACCAATAGTTTTAACACGCATGATAACTAATAAATTTCGAAAATGTAATTAGATGTGGAGTTTCACATTCATGCTAACCAATAATGTGTTGGAAATAATTAAGTATTTGTATTTGATAGGTATAAATGTCTTTTATTTTGTATAAGACATATATGTCCTATTTCATTAAGAATGGGCAGCGTTATGATTAGGCCAATATATTAATTTAAATGAGAGGTATGTGCTGGTTTTTCTTAACCATCACACCACTCTTTCTTTTCTCTTCCTTCTCTCTCACTAACATCTCTTTCTCTCCCTTTTTCTCTTTGAAAGAAGTTGCTATGTGGAATTCAAGGCAATAAAGTTCAAGATTTTCTCTTTTCCTTTTATTAATCAATTTGAATTCCACTTACAAGTGCCACAAACTCTGCTGCAATTTAGGAACAAAAACCCTGAATACAACATTAGACCTTTCCTCTTACTATCAAATTGAATAGACACAATCCAGTAATGAAATTGAAGCTTTCACTAACAATTTTAATATAAATAATGTTCTTGAGAATTCAAAAAAATATGCAAATATGATTAAAAAATAAAATCTAAGAAGACTTACTCGAATGTGCCTAGGGTCACCCTAATAGGCCTTAGTACACTCCACATCCTATTTCCTGTCTGATGGCGCACTTCGATCCTATTAGTTTTGCTGAATTTTCAGAACTAAGAAGCTTCCTTAAGCAATACCTCTCAAAGTAGGGTTTGAAGAGCATAAAACACACCTTGGGATTATTGGAACCCTTTCTAGAACAAATCGGGCATATACCACAAAGGCACCTCCCTTTTTTAGGGCTGGGCATGCCCAACTCTCTACAAACCCTAACTTTTTAGGCATACCAAACCTTTTTTCTTATGGGTGGCATACCACCTAGAGAGAGAGGAGAAAGAGAAAGCTAGAGAGATGAGATGAGAGAGAGTGGGGCATGGAGGAGGTAGAGAAACCAAGGGAAACGGGCTTGAGAATTGTGTAGAGAATGGGGGCCAGTCCCCTCCTTATATAAGGCTTAACCCCCTTAGGTATGCCTGATTGGCATTGACCAATAGGAATTTAGGAAATGTGTTAAGTGAGAGAGAATTAAATCTAAGTCAGCCATCCCATAAATCAGCCATCATGATTTAGTGAA
This sequence comes from Amborella trichopoda, assembly GCF_054954075.1. Classification (NCBI taxonomy): domain Eukaryota; kingdom Viridiplantae; phylum Streptophyta; class Magnoliopsida; order Amborellales; family Amborellaceae; genus Amborella; species Amborella trichopoda. The sequence continues at coordinate 30,610,107 of NC_142346.1, forward strand.
AAATATTGAGAACTTTATCCCCTTATTCTATTTCCCATATCTACTTCTAGTCTAACTAGGATAAGACCAAGCTAAAAACCTTCTAAAACTGCCTTTTTTATTTTTTCCTCTAAAAAATTATAGTCAAAATAAAATATTTTGGCCAAATATAATTCAAAAATTAACTCCACAAATAAGGGCAATCTTGTTTAAAAGATTGGCCAAAAAATGAAAGGGCAATAAAATAGAGGGGATCAAGATCTCACAATTAAGAATCGCGATCCCGCCTAAGCGAGAACTTGGAGTGGGATAGACACCTAGGTTGGGAGATCTTGGTAACTATCATCAAGAATATGTAGTGCTAAAAATTTGGTGAACTAAGAGATGAACAAGTAGACATGTTGCTAATATCTTTTGATTTAATTTCCAAACACCCAAAAGAAAACACAGGGCTAGTTGGAATTGTTGCAAATGGGTAGAACATTAAACAGTTCATCTCTCATAGGTTTTTTGATAAATTTCCCATATTTATTTTTTGAAATATCCTTGCCACAGCTTCTCTATGTGCAACTCTGCTACCTCTCCAACTAAAAGTAACTACTTAAGTCTGCTTTTAGAATTGGTTATTTTTAACACGAAAATAGTACTTCATGCACATCTTTTCTAGTTCAAATGCTTAATGAATTATTTAATTTGTTCTAGATCATTAGCCTCTTGGAGAAATACTTAAAATGCGTAGAGCAAGACTAAGATAAAATTATTAGGAGATTTTGTCGTTTGAAATCCTTTTTCCCCCATATCATGTTCTGATTTTCTTGTGGAAATAATCTACCAAGTTCTTGGCACATTGTTCCAACCCTGTGGAGGCTCTTCATAATTCTCTAGTACTTCTCTTTCCCCAATCCAATATGTGATGTAATCTGATAATTGTATGATTCTGATTAAAATAAACTGGATTCTTTCATTTGATGGCCGCCTTTTCAAAATAAACCGTCAAATTTCTTCTGAACTTGCATTATTTTCAATGAATGCAGATGGGATCTCGTTTTAAGAAAGCCTTAATTGCAGAGAGTGTGAGGCAATCACTTCATGGATGGTGCAAGAGAGTGAAGGAAAGATCCAGGCATGATTTGCAGTCACAGCTTACAAGATCAACGTGTTCACTCGAGTCAATTGTAGATGGGAGAGAAGAAATCATCACAGTTGCCTCTGGGTGCCTGTCCAGGTGCCCTCCTACAGCGACACAGAGATCAATATCTCAGAGGACATTCTCTACTGGTTCAGTGGAACATGATCCTGGAGTTGACACCAAGGAACCACTCTGTGATTTCCTGGTGAATTTCTCAATTAGTTCTTCTTCTTCTGAAAATGGCTACCCCCTAGAGCTGGACTTAGATCTTGATGATCATGAACATGACGTGGCTGGTGATGTAGATGGTGAGAGTACATTACATTGCCATCAACCACTTGAGAATGTATAGATTCTAAAAACTCCAGTGGAAAAGAAATTGAATTAATGCTTTTGCTTTCTTTTCTTATATGAAGTTCAATAGTTCAGTGAAACTTTAGAAAGAGGACAAGAAAATGCTGCAGTAAAAAATGTTGTAGGGGTTTCCTGGCAACCTTTTAATCTCTCTTTCTCTCTCTCTCTCTCTCTTTGAGCAAATAAGAACATTTTTTCAATGCTTCTTAAGTTTTTTAGGCTCCTCAGACTTTTAGGCTTGATTTATCTGCGGGACATGATATTGAAAAACACATGGAAAATGAGAAATGGAACATGCATGGATTGGTTCAAAGCTACTTAAAATGTCCAGTTCCAAAAGGGAGTTCCCATTGAGCAACATCGCTGGGCATTTGAACATGTCCCAGACGAAACATGTGGCATGTGACGTGGTCCTCATTATTATACTTTTTTTTTTGGGTGTAAATCAGCGGGTTAGGGTCCTTACTGTTTTCAATATAATTTCATGACTTGCAGGGGCAGTTTTCAAAATCAATGAACAGTTAAAGAGAAAATCAGGTCTGACCTCTAATCTAATGCCTCTTTGTTTTTTGACAATATCACCAAGCTTTCATTGATAACATGAGACAGTACACCAGATTTACACAATTAGAGAGTCACTTATAGTGGGAGTTGCAAATTAACCCCTGATCTTGCCAATCCATTTGCCACATCATTAGCCTCCTTGTAAACATGAGCAAAGGATAGATTTCGGCCAATGCATTGGTCCATAATCTCCGACCATACAGCCTTCAGTTTCTAGGGGGATCTTGTTTCATTCTTACACCAATTATTGACATTTAGTAGATCTCATTCAACAATGCAGGGTACTATTGTTGGGTTTATGTGGCTTTTAAAGGCTTTATGAGAGCTTGTATGAACATTTTATATAGTGAAACATAAATTCAGTGGGAGTGCGGTCATCTTGTGGATCATATTAGGGAAATGCGATTTGTCGATACTCGAATTAAGCTCGACGTGTTAGGCCAGCCGAGTTTGAAAAAACCCAAGATAATTGGGCATAGGGATCTATCGAGAAGGGTTTAGTGGGTTAGCCCTTGATGAAGTCGGAGTATGCCCAGATGAAAGCCGAGGAACTGTGTGGCCCTTGCGTGTGATGAATAGCTTTTTGAGACAGGGTTAAAACCTCATCATTATATCATCACAAGGCATGTACATAGATAGTCATTTTGAGATTCGCCACTGAGGGTGAAACGTAGACATGTGCATGAGAGATTACCCCTATGTACCATAGAGTCATGGTTGCATCATGATTTGAAAGATCATGATTTTTTTGTCTCTAGGGGAAAACCTGAAATCTATAAACTATGATTGCGTCCCTTAGTCTATTGACTAACTTTGATGGTCCAATCATGAGCCCCTGCAGTGAACTGTGGGTCATGGGAACTGCTGGGTCAGTTTGAGAAAGTTAGGTAGATCGTGGTTTGCAGTTGAAGGTGGACTGCTCCTGTATATTGATAAATTCTTAGACTTAATGGATCTGATTCCCATCAAAATTAATTAGTTTTAATAAATTTTATGATATATGATTTTTTTAGAATGTTTATTTGAATTTTTGTGAATATTTTGATATTTTATTTTTGTCATTTGGATTTATAAATTAAGATAAATTAATTTTTCAATGTTTTAAATAAAATATAAGATTTAAAAATTTTAAATACAAAATAAAATATTTTTTAAAATTATATTGGACCCTCCATAAATATGGGGGCCCAATTTAGAACATGTGGGATTTGGTGGAGCCCATGGCCACCAAAGGGTGGCACGCCCCACCTCTCCAAGATTGGGTGATAGTTATCCCCTTATTTGTTGGCTTATCTTTTGGGTATAGACAACTCACAAGTTGAATATTTGAAATATTTAATAAATATTTGAATCAAGATTACTTGATCCAAGAGATGAAGATTGGATATACTAAAATACAAAATAAGATATATATACTTTTTTTATTTAAAGATTTGATGGGAATAGATCTAGAAAAGGGACAATAAAGCTCCTAGCGCATCTCCTTGAATCTTGATGGTGAATCAAAAAGATGAATGGCTCAAATCTCTCACCCCACAAGTCTCTTTAGATCGACGGTCAAGATTTGACCTTACTAATTGAGACAAACCCCAAGACTTAGAAAATCTATGAAAAGAGACTCTGCACGTCATAAAATCTCTACACTTGTTTTATCTTCTCTCTAAGGGTTTATCTCTCTCTTTTAAAGATTTCTCTATAGGTAACACACCTCACCTAGGGCTTCAAGATCTCTTCCATGTTTTTCTAACGGAGCACAACCAACCAAAATCTCTCTCAAGCCAAAAGGCATGCCCAAGTCATCCCTCTCGTTTCTAGGTGGCACACCCAAGCTAAGGTTAGCTTGTGGTGGTTTGATTTTTAGGTAGCAAAGGGGCTGATCTCTTTGTTAGTAGATATCTTCTTCTCTCTTTAATCTATCTCTTATCTCTCCAAAGATTAAGCTAAAGGGGCTTGAGCAAGACTAAGACATTGAGACGAGATCCATATACGATTGAGATCTATCTCTCATCTCTCCAAAGATCAAGCCAAAGGGGCTTGAGCAAGACTAAGACATTGAGGAGATATCTATATACCATCAAGAGGATTTTGTCTTATGTAGGAGAATCAAAAGACCGATTATAGATCCCAAGCATCATCAAAAGGAGAAGACTCGGTGTGGGGTGTATTAATTCCGGTTGAGGTAATCTCCGGCACTCTCTCTTTGTTCCTTGCCATATTTAATAATATTGTCTTTATATTCCCAAGCATAAGAATTGTAGATATTTTCTTTGTTTAAAGAAAACGGGTTTAATGACATCAATGTTTTTTTTAAGATCTTGGATTTGTTAGTTTTATTTTTTTTGAAGCAAGAGCTATGGTAATAAGACTACTTGTAAGTGATCTTTGCCAAACGAAAAGAAAATGGGTGAAAAGAAGAAAAAAATAAAAAAAATATTTCCCGGCAAGATCACATTAGTCTTTCTTTCAACTACAATTCGCTTTTGAGAGATCAATTTAATGGCATTTTTCGGGCGGCTATTTTTAAAAAAACCAAAGTTTTGGTTTGAGGTTGAAATCGTCGGACCACAACTTTAAGTTTTGACCAAAAAAACGATATGAGGATGATATCTTCAGACTGAGGGATAATTTTCTAAAAAGAAAAAGTTGTATTGACCAACCTTAATTGTAATTTTCGAGTATAAAAGGATACGCCGTATGAAGAATCTTCCAATTCCACACTTTGCTAAGATTGGGCTGAGACCATCTCAACCGATCATGAAAAAGCCAGCTATAAGTAGATTTCCCTGAGAATACTCCATCATTTTCTTGTTTCTATGTAAGTTCATCCTCAGTATTCTCCAAAATGTAGACTCCCTCTAAATCTTTCCATAAACAGTCTTAGCAACCCTATGGTACACGCAATCAACATTCCAAACTATTCGGGAACCACTTCTCTCATAAAGGTCAGAAACCTAGCAAAAAGTTCTGGATATGCCACCTTCAATGGCCTATCATCCACCCACTTCTGATGCCACAACTTAATATTATCCCCTCTTCCCACCACCCACCTATTATGATTTTGAATAATTAGTTTACACCTCAGAATAGCCGTCCGTATGTGCGAATTTCGAGCACTAGAAGACCTCATTTCCGATGCCTCAATGGACATAATAAATCAATGGACCATCCTCAGGGCTTCCTTCCTGTAGATGGAATATCGTCCATTGTTGAAACCAATTTCAATCTACACCTCCAAGTTCCTTCCACCTTGTTTTTTGTGATGGTCAATCTGAGGCATTCATGATAATTACATTCGTGCATTGCAATTTTTCTGGTTTTTTTTCTGTTAAAGTTAGGTTAGCTTATTTGGCTTTTCGCGACAAACTTCAGGACCCTTGACCTCATTTACGCAAACTGATATATCTCACTGTAGACGCATGAAGGACAAGTTCTATTATATTCATTCTTGCAGTTTATCTCAACTGCTGAATCAAACTTGATTTGTTCCGTCCATTCAGGCATCGGAAATGAGGAGATTTTTTGGTGCCAAAAAATCCCAACTTATGGAAGGCTATTCTGAGCTGTAAACTACTTAATCAAAAGAGCCGTAAACTGTGATATTTTTAAGGGAAAAGTTTATACAGAGCCGAGGCTCTAAACAATCAAATTAGAGCCCACATCAAATTATTTTTAAAAAAAGGTTGTTTTGATGCCCAAATATCCTCAAATTGATCATCTCGATATCAAGATGCATGAACATGAGAAAATAAATAAATTTCAAATTTTGAAAGTAGTGTATTTTTTAATGCATTTTTGGACCGTCAATTTTCAAGTTTTCATAGATCTATCGATTTGTATTATTTTTTAAGCTTTAAACTTTAAAAATAAAAATGAAAATATATTTTAAGGCTCTCACAAAGAATTCCAATATTGAAACCATATATCTTGACACTATTTGAAGGTAGGCTCTAATTCGATTGTTTAGAGCCTGGGCTCTATACAAACCGCACCCTATTTTTAAATGGACTCGGTTAGCGTGTGGCCAAGCCCGCACATGTAGAAATCCGGGCTTGACAATAAATATATTTTTTAAGTATAATTTGATCCTAATTTTTGGAGAATATATAATCTTTAATATGGAGATCATGAATACGATTTTTTTTGAAAACTAGAAATAATAATTATATTAAGAAAATATTTGGACTGTGAGTTACAATTGCTTTTAGATGGACCACCTATTTGCATCCATCTTTAAGATTGATGCTTTATACCTTTGGGCTGTATATTGTAGAAATGCGGTCCAGCCCGGTTAAAACAATTGTTCTTTTTAAATTACGATATCATATTAATAATATCATAATAAAAAATATATATTCTAATAGTAACATGATATTATATTAAGATACTAAGATAATAACATAATATTATAATAAAATATATTTAAATGATCACTAGTTGACTAGTTCAATAATAAATATGTTAAATAATAATATTAATAATAACAATAATAATAATAGTTTAATAATAAAAATAATAACAATAGGGTGTGTACATTGAAATTTTTTATTTCAAAAACATGTCAACATTTCCTTAAATTTAAGATATAGGACTACCGGAAGGAATATCAATTCCGCCTTCAGCAGGAACCAAACATGTTAGTCGGGCTTTCCATAGAAACGGGAGTAGAGCGTGAGCCTATGCTTCGTTGTTGGTATCCAACTGATGAACGTTGGCGCCATTCTTATCTCTTATTAGAATCCTTCCATATCCTGTGCTTCAGGGTTCACCATGATATCCCATTGACAATGGGCTTCACGCAAATCCACTGCATGTTCACCGAACTAAGCTTCTTCATTCCCAAATGCCTAGATTACGAAGGAGAATGTCTTTCACCATCGGGAAAAGGGTTGAGGCCGTGGTGGTTGCAACTGCACCTTAATCACCATGTTGTGATTTTCATTCCCACCACCCTACTAACACCTTCAGAAAAAGTCTTTCACTATGGCGAAACCTGCCATGAATGCAGAGACCGCCACAATAAGTTCTATTACACCCTTGTCTTGCAACTCCTGCCAATAATCTCTTCCTTGGGAGCTGAAGAAGGCGACGTTAGCTAAAAAATTGACTTAATTACCAATCTCAATGAGCCGAAGAGCCTCCCCAAAGAGAATAGCTCCCTTTCCAATGCCCTACCAAACAGTGACCTGATGTTGGGTGGAGTTTGATGAAGAACAGTATTTTAATTATAGATGCGTATTGTAGAGCCAAGGCTCTAAACAATCAAAGTACAATGCACTTTCAAATAGTGTCAAGAAATATGGTTTTAATACTAGAAATCTTTGTGATAGCCTTAAAATATATTTTCATTTTTAATTATAAAATTTAAAGCTTCAAAGATAGTGTAAATCAAGTAGATCTATAAAAACTTTAAAATCTTGAAAACTGACAGTCCAAAATTGTGTTACAAGATGTACTATTTCCAAAACTTGAAATCCACTTTTGTCTCATGTCTATACATCTTGATGTCGAGATGATCAATTTGAAGATATTTGGGCATCAAAACATCCTCTTCTAGTGAAATTTTTTGTGTGGGCTTTAATTTGATTGTTTAGAGCCTCAGCATTATATAAACTTTTTCTTTTAATTATATGCCTTCGATTTGGTGAATTATTCTGTTTAAAGTCTTGGGTTTAAATTAGTAGCTGTAAAATTAGTTCTTGCATATTTTAGGTTCCAACTATTATTTGATATTTTTAACAAACTACTTCTTAGTTATTGTATTTTATTATTTTCCAACTCCTGGTCTTTAAAATTATATGGTGAGTCACATTATTTAAAGCTAGACAATACTGGAATAGAGTAAAAACAACCACATGGTACAAGGAGAAATGAAAACATTTAACTAAACACTTAAGCTGGAAAGTAAAACCACCTGTAGGTTTTTAATGGATGCTGAGGAAAGTACAATTATAGAGCCTCCCGGTGTCATTCACTAATATCAACCTTTTGTACCAAGGCGAGCAAGGGAATGTGAGAAACAATCGTTCTCTGTATTCAATGAATTGAATTAGACTACAATACAATCGTAGATTTATAGAGAAGTACAAGCAATACTTGCTAAAACTATAGGATATAGTTTTTGTATGACTGTAGTATACAATTAGATACTGACAGATCTCAATATCTTGTTGTCAAATCTGTTGTAGTTGTGTTCACTGTTTTTGTCGAACGTAATGGCAATCGACTTCAATATGTTTCGCGCTCTCATAAAACTCCGGATTTTTTGAAATGTAAATAGTACTTTTGTTGTCACAATAAAGTGGAGTTGGAGTAGAGATAGTGAAACCAATATCTTCAAGAAATCAACGTAGCCAAACAATCTCGGTGGTGGTTTGTGCCATAGCGCGGTATTCAGCTTCCGTAGTTGATTGAGCAATTCGTTTAGGTTTTTTGCTTTTCCAAGACATAAGAAAATCACTGAGAAAAATGCATAACCCTATGGTAGATTAACAATTACTCAGATTACTTGCAAAATCGAAGTCTGTATAGGCCTGAAGCTCAAGTGCAGTAGTGGAGGAGAAAAACAAAGCTTAGTGACGGGTATCCCTAAGATAACGAATAATGCACAAATTAGCAGCGAGATGTACAGAATACTGAGTACTTAAAAACTGACTAACCATATGAACTGTATAAGCAATATCTGGGCGTCAAATTGTCAGATATATCAATTTCCTAACCAGTTTCCTATAAAAGGTTCGGTCCGGAAGAGCTTCTCCATCTGTAGCATAAAATTTGGCATTAACCTCAAGAGGGGTATGAACTCTCTTTGTATCATCCTTGAGTCGAGCTCAAGAAACAATCTCTGAAGCATATTTTAACTGTGACAACAGATAGCCGCGAAGAGAGTAGACAACTTCTAATCCAAAGAAATACCACAAGAAACCCAAATCTTTCATTTCAAATGTGCTATTGAGCTTCTATTTGATTTTGTGAATTGTACACATATCATTACAAGAGATAATCATGTCATCCACATATAATAGCAAGCAAACTCATCCTTCAGGAGTTTCATACACAAAGAGAGTTAGGTCATGATGACTTTGTCGAAATCCAATAGAAAGAACTTCATTATGAAATTTCTCAAACCAAACACGAGGTGCTTGTTTGAGTCCATATAGGGCCCGTTGAAGTTTACACACTCATTTTTGAGAATCCATAATGCCAAGAGGTAACTTCATATACACTTCCTTATCAAGATAACCATTGAGAAAAACATTGTTGACATCTAATTGATAAAGAGGCTATTGTTGAACAGAAGCTACTAAGATCAGTGTACGAACAATGTAGTCATATGGGCGACGGGAGCAAAGGTTTCTGCAAAGTCGATACCATATTGTTGATTGTAACCTTTCGCCACAAGACGAGCCTTGTATCGTTCAAGGCTGCCATCTGCGTTGGTTTTAATTTTACAAACACAGCGACAGCCTACAACAATTTTTCCTTTTGCAAGAGGTGCTAAGTCCCAAGCATGCATGCGCTTGTGAGAAATCAACTCATCAATCATTTCTTGTTCCCATTCAGGTTCACTTGTAGCTTCTTTGTAAGTTTGAGGTTCAGAAAAAAATTGAACAAAATCAATGAATGTTTGGTGCTGAGGTAAAAAATTTTCATAGTTAGCAAGTTAGGCAGGTGGGACAAAGAGTCAGGTGCTTCATCTAAGAGTAGAGAGCTGCAGAGGATCAACAGGTGCAGGGTTCTGATTAGGACTGTCAACATGAGTTGGTGGAGTTGCTTCTTGGGCTTTAGATGGAAGGATATGAGTAGAAGGACCAGAGGAATTGGGAACAAAAACAGAAAATGAGACCAAGAAAGAAAGATAATACGATGAGTAATCATTTTTATTATCAAATAATGGAATATGCTCATAAAACACTACATGTCGGGATACCAAAATTCTTTTGGTCACAAGGTCATAACATTGATATCTTTTTTTATGATCAGGGTAACCTATAGAGCAACATTTCACAGTCTTTGGAGATAATTTATCTCTCTCAGTTGGGGGTAACAATACAAAGCAAGTGCAGCTAAATACACATAAAGGGGAATAATCGGGTGATCGTGTATATATTTTTGAAAAGGTGTTTCGCCAGATAAAATAGAGAATGACATGATGTTGATGAAAAAGGTTGTTGTACAAACAACTTCTGCCAAAAATTCTTTTGGGACAAATATAAACAAAAGAATGGATCTTGTGGTTTCCAAGATATTTATGTTCGGCAACACCATTTTGCCGTGGTGTATAATGATAGGTTTTGTGGTGTTGAATGTTTTTATTAGTAAAAAACTGTTGAAGTAAACTACTAATATATTTCCCTTTAGAATTTGAGCCTAGGGCTTTGATTTTAGTAGAAAATTAGATTTCTATATATGAATAAAACTAAGTGAAAATTTTAAAAAATTCAATACGATTATTCATAAAGAAAACCCATGTATAACAAGTATGATCATCAATAAAGGTTACAAAATAGTGTGACCCTCCTTTAGATAGAATAGGTGCAAGGCCCCACACATCAGTATGAACAAGATCAAACATAGAAAATGAAATGGAAGTACTTCGAGAAAAAGGTAAACCACAAGATTTAGGGAATTATGTTGGACATCAATAAAAATTTTGTTTTTAACAGTACTAAGCACATTGCAGGAAAATAAAGACTGTAAATGAGAACCAGAAATATGACTAAGACATTGATCCCACAGAGACGTGTCATCAACAATAGAAACAATACAGACATAAGGTTGGCATATGCAGCTAGTCCAGGTAGTACAAATTTCTAATGTTACGTCCAGTCCCAATCAATCGCCATGACTTTCGGTCCTATATATTGCAAGAAGATGGAAAAAAAACATCACAGTTGGAACGAGTAATCTGATCGGCAGACAATAAATTCATAGCAAGAGAAGGAACATGGCAAACATTGGAAACCCTTAATTTACCAAAAGGGTCAGAGATCGGAGATATGGAGCCCATTTTTGAAACTTTCATAGTGGCTCCATTAGCAGGATAAATAGTATCTGAATAATACTTACAATCAACTAGGATGAATTCAGTGGAGGTCATATGATGAGAAGCTCCAGAGTCGTTCAGCCAAGAGGTAGAAACAAAGTTATCTTAAAAAGAAGGGGCGGGTTCAGATGCCAGATGTGACTGTAAAAGCATAGACTGTACTTATTCAAGTCTAAATGTCACAGTTGGTGAAGCAGGAGTAAGACTGGGACAACCAATTTGGGTTGGTGTGTATTTGAGCAATAGTTGACTTGTATCAGCGACAGCAGCGAAGATGGGTTCCTTTTTCTTTGGGCATGTGTACTTAATGAGTTCCAGTTCTTTACAATAATTGCATCTGACAGATGACATGTTCTCGGGAGGAACATAGTACGAGTTACGCTGATGATATTTAAGCACATTTCATCTCTGAGGTTGGGTTGCCGCAAAAACTGTTTCTCCTTTAAATCCCAAGTTAAGAGATTTTACATTGGTTTCTTTTGCAATTAGCTCAGAAAGAGCTTGATTCAGAGTGGGAAGAGAGCTTCTGTGGACCAGACCATTTCTGACACTTTCAAATTCTGGACGAAACGCTATTAAAAATTCAATAACTTGAAATTCCTCTCGAGATTTGGTAATTGTTTTTGTGCTAGGACAATCTTCAATTACAACGTCCATAAGTGCTAGAGCATCCCAATGTGTCTTCAAGGAAGAGTAAAAGTCTTGAATAGACTGCTCTCCCCGCTTAAGGGAGCGAAGTTCCTATACTAACTGGTACTTTCGTGCCCAGTTAGTCAGATTATAAATTTCCTCAAGAAATTTCCAAGCTTTTCGAACAATTTTGAAAGTGCTCAGATTGATCCCTATTACTTTCTGATGAGCCTATTAGCCATGCTATAATTCGAGAATTATTTATGCCCTATTCTTCTATTTTTTCGAGCTCATCAAGTTTCTTATGTGTCTCATATATGTATCCGATAAGGCATTTTCTATGAATGACATTCCGCATAAATGAGGCCTAGAAAGTGTAGTTAGTGTCATTGAATTTAATGGGTACAAGCTGGAAAGACTCAGATTTTTCCATATGAAGGGAAATTGGGTCTATACTTTGGGATCATAGAAAACTGTGAATAGAGCAAAGCCCAATGCCCTATTATCTAGGAGATAGAATTTAGGAGAGAGAGGGAGGGATCAATGAAATTAGGAAGAGAGATCAACGAAATTGAGATATGGGAGATAAGAGAGAGCTTCAACACAAATTGAGAGAGAGAGAGAGAGAGAGAGAGAGAGAGAGAGAAGTTGGGCATCCACGTAGAGAAAAAAGGAAGAGATTTTGAGAGAGAGAGCGATCAAAGAGCTAAGAAAGCATCAACGAAATTGAGACAACGAGAGAAATGGGGCTTCCACGTAAAGATCAAAGTTTTTTTTTTTTTTTGAGAGAGACAGAGATAAGAGAGAGCGTCAACGAAATTGAGACAAAGAGAGTAGTGGGGTGTCCATGCCAAGATCAGAGAGATTAGAGATATTTGGGCGAGAGATAATAGGAAGAGATTTGGACAAGAGAGATAAAAGAGATAAGACAAAGAGAGCGAGAGATTTCTTCGCAAGAGAGAGAGAGAGAGAGAGAGAGATGGATAGCAGAGAGATTAGGAAGAGATCAGAGATTTTTGAGAGAGATTAGAGAAAATCTTGAGGTAGATCTTGAGAGAGAGATTAGAGGAGATCTGAGATCTGGAAAGAGAAAAAAAGAGGGAGAGAGTAGAAAAAAATAGTGAAATAATAGAGACTGAGAGAGGAGTACCAGTTTAGAGAGAGAGGATGTCATGTTTCAAAGAGACCAAAAAAGGAGAAGGGCACCAATGGCAGAGACTTTTGGGCCGAGGTGCTCACACTGAGAAGTATATCAAAGAGCGGGAATAATTACTGACTGGTGCGGACTGTTGCTGCTGCACCTTTGAGACTAGGGAGACTGAGAGCAGAGAACCAAGCTCTGATACCATGTGAGAAACAATTTTTCTCTGTATTCAATAAATTGAATTAGACTACAATACAATCGTAGATTTATAGAGAGGTACACGCAGTACTTGCTAAAACTATACAATACCGTTTCTATATGAGTATAGTAAACAATTAGACACTGACATCTCAATATCCAGTTGCCATATCTGTTCACATGGAAAACCATAATAAAACCAATCAATTACTGTAGTAATTGTCTCACCCATTATTACTTAACCAAAGCGAAAATTCATATTATAAAAATTTATTTTCTTGGATGAAATTCTTACTCTTGTGTTGGCCGAATATAACCAAATATGTTATATCCGATTCATGATCCTTTCATTCCCGATCTTTACTGTTTTGTCCATGAAAACTTAGTTTGCCATATGGACTACCACAATTGGCATCTGTGAACGAGATTTGATACGTAAGAAGCGAAATTATCTAATATGATCAACATTTAAGAAATCTGAATTCATGAAGTTACATTGTGACATTCTGATTTCCAATATCCGAAATCACAAGGTCACCTCATTAGGACATTGGATTAACATATGCCTACCTTATGACTTTAGACATTGGAAATTCGAAGTCATAAGGTGACCTTGTGACTTCATACATTGGACATGAAAAAGTCATACAATAACTTTGTGACTTCAGATTTCTAACATCTGAAGTGAGGGAAAAATGGGAATGAAAAATGGGACAAAAAAAGGATATGCTTGCAATAATTAAGAATTGAGGATTTTAGTTATTACGGTAATTATATACGATATATGGTAATTTTCTCTTAAAAATATATTATTGATTTATGTGTTGAGAAGCAATGCCCTTCCCTTCTATGTATGAATCAAAGGTTAAAACATCCCGCAATGTATGTTTGTGCAAATACCAAAAAATTGTCAATTTGCAAAGTGCCAAGAAAAATAGAAATCACAAATCACAAAAAAATGTAAAGTTCCACCAAGCACAATCACAATACAAGGTTTAATGTGGAAAACCCTTCAATGTAAAGGGAAAAACCATGGGGCAAATCTGAGAGAGGAATATACTAAAATCAAATGAGGGTTACAATATGAGTTTCTTCTCAAGTTTTTGCTCAAAACTTGAGGCTTACAATCAAACGAGGAAGAACAACAATAACTTGGAGAAAATACAAAGTTACCTCACAAGCAACCAGATAGCACACCAGCTGTTCTGATTTTTTAATTGAGTGTTGAGTGTGAGAGATATAAAAAATGGCATATGGAATAGCCTGAAATGGTGATAGAAACCTTGCTACAAACCTGCACTTTCTTCTCTCCAAGAGCCTTAAAAAAATAAAACCTTATTTTTGCTTGCAAGAGTCTCTAAAAATAGAGCCCCAATTGAGAACCCTTTTTTTATCTTAAAAACACCCTATATGTTGTCTCTTTAAAAAAAACTCTCTCTCTCTCTCTCTCTCTCTCTCTAGCCCTTTCTTATTTTATTAGTTTTTTTTCTTTCACTTACTCCACCGTGCCATACAAAAAAACAGCTCTCCACTTCATTTATTTGTTGCATGACTCTTAAGTCTGGGTTCTGTCTTCTCATGGGGTTGGACCCCACAAGGTAATCACTACAACAAACTCCCCCTCCAGACCCATGAGAAGGGCTCCCCCATTCTGGATTCTCACATTGCACCCATGCTTGCCAGAGCTCTGCATAGCTCATGCTTCTCCTTTGGCACTGTCTTCGTCATCATGTCTGACAGATTCCTATCAGTATGGATTTTGCTAGTCTTCATCAACCCATTTTCTAACACATCTCGAATCCAATGGTACTGCACCTTAATGTGCTTGGTCTTAGAGTAGAATATAGCATTCTTGCTCAAATCAATGGAGCTTTGACTGTCACATCTAACTACATACTCATTTTGCTTCAAACCCAACTCTATAAGAAAACACTTCAACCATAGCATCTCCTTACAGGCTTCTGTGGCAGCAATATACTATGCCTTTGTAGTCGAGAGTGCAACACATTTTTGCAACTTTGATTACCAAGAAATGGTTCTTCCTGCAAAAGTAAACAAGTAACCCGAAGTAGACTTTCTTCTATCAAGACTTCCTGCCATATCCACATTTGTATAGCCTTCCACCAAGGGTGATGAGTTTCCAAAACATAGATAAACTTTAGATGTGCCTCTTAGATACATTAGAATCCATTTTATCGCTTCCCAGTGTTGCTTGCCTGGATTTGCCAAGTATCTGCTAACTACACCGGTGCGTGTGCTATGTCAGGCCTTGTACACACTATAGTGTACATTAAACTCTACGGCTGATGCATATGGGATCTTCTCCATTTCCTTCTTCTCTTCACTGCTGGTTGGAGATAACTTGGTACTCAACTTGAAGTGACTAGCTAGTGATGTGCTGACTGGCTTGGCATTCTTCATGTTGAATCTTTCAAGTACCTTCTCAATGTACTTTTCTTGTGATAACCACAACTTTTTGTTCTTCCTATCATGCTTGATTGTCATGCCCAAAATTTGTTTTGTAGCCCCTAGATCCTTCATGTCAAAAACCTTGTTCAATTCTTTTTTCAACTTATCGATCAAATTAGCATCTTAATCGATGATAAACATATCATCAACATATAACATGAGAATAATAAAGAAAGACTCAGAATACTTTCTAAGGTAAACGCAGTGGTTTGCAATGATTCTAGTAAAACCATGACTCATCATAAAAGAGTTGAACTTTTTGTATCATTGTCATGGCGCTTGCTTCAATCCATACAAGTTCTTCTTCAACTTGCATACCATGTGCTTCTTACCCTTCATTAGGAAATCTTCTGGTTGTTCCATATATATTTCTTCCTTTAGATTCTACACAAGAAGGCTATCTTGACATCTAACTGCTCAATCTCCAAGCCTTGACAGCAGCTAGACTTAAGATAGTGTGAATAGAAGTCATCTTCACAATGGAAGAAAGATTTCATCAAAATCGACACTTTTTTTCTGTCCACATCCCTTGACAACCAGCCTTGCCTTGTACCTCATTTTCTTATTGTCATCTTCATTTTTAACTTAAATACCTACTTGTTCTTCAAAGCTTTGCGTCCTTTTGGTAGCTCAATAGGCTCATAGGTTTTGTTCTTCTGTAAGGATTCAAGTTCTTCTTGTATGGCTTTCTTCCATTGTTCATTTTGCTCATGTATCATAGCTTCTTTAAAAGTTTTTGGTTCACCCCTTTCAGTGAGTGTGACATACTTTGATGATGGATATTTTGAGGCTTTTCGTTCCCTTTGTGACCTTCTCACCATAGATGGCTCTTCTTGAGGAGGCTGCTCCTCCTGCTCAACATCACTATGTACATCATCAATACCATGCCCATCATCATCATGCACATCATCTATTTGAGGAGTCTCACCACCCCAAACTTTGTCATATTCATCTTGAACTTGCTGCCCATCATCATGATGTATGGGTAAAAGGGCTTGTGCTTTAGGCAGCTTATCTACAAACCTCTTTGGCGGTTGCTCCTTATCAAAATAGAAAAGTGTTTGATTTTCATGAAAGAACATATCTCGGCTTCTATGTAACTTCTTGACCTTCGGATCCCACAACTTATGCTCAAATTCATCATCTCTATAACTCAAAAATACACATTGGGTTGCTTTGTTATCTAACTTGCTTCGATGCTCTTTAGGTATATGCATGAAAGCCTTGCATCCAAAGACTCTCAAGTGTGCGTAGGATACATCCTTGTCTATCCACACTCTTTTTGGCACATCCCCTTCCTATAGAGCTGAAAGAGATAAATTTATCATGTAGCACGCCGTATTCATAGCTTCACCCCAAAACTCCTTTGGTAATTTAGTTGAGGAAAGCATGCTTCTAACCGTTTCTATTATGGTACGATTCATTCTTTCTACAACACCATTATAATGCGGTGTGGAGGGAACAATTTTCTCATGTCGTATGCCATGCTTGGTACAATAGTCATCAAACTTCCTTAAGGTGTACTCTCCACCATTATCTGTGCGAAGGCATTTCAAGGACTTTGTTGTTTGTCTTTGAACCATGACATGGAACTTTTGAAACATTTCAAATACTTGGTCTTTGCACTTCTTGGTAAAGCTCCAAACTTTTCTGGATGCATCATCAATAAAAGTGACAAAATACAAAGCACCACCAAGAGTTTTCACAGTCATAGGGCCACGTACATCAGAGTAAACTAAAACAAGTATTTCAGTATCTCGTTTAGTTTTAGCATGTAAAAAAGAAAATCTATGATGT
The DNA here is from genome assembly GCF_054954075.1 of Amborella trichopoda. Lineage (NCBI taxonomy): Eukaryota > Viridiplantae > Streptophyta > Magnoliopsida > Amborellales > Amborellaceae > Amborella > Amborella trichopoda. The sequence goes on from NC_142346.1 coordinate 30,627,414, forward strand.
TTTCCTACTAAACAATGATCGCAAAGGGTTAAGGACGTACCTTTGAGACATGGAAGAGAATTTCTCTTCACAATAATCTCCAAACCTTTCTCACTCATGTAACAAAGTCGCTGATGCCACAAGTCGGATAAAGATTCTTCAAAGGTAGTGTTCACCTCACCTTTGGATAGCTGGGCTTGGTCTTGTAGATAGAGCAACATTTCTTACTTTTTGCACAACAAGAGAGCCATTTTTCAACTTCTACACTCCATTGCCAAACTGTGACTCATATCCTTCATCATCAAGCATTCCTGTTGAGATCAGATTCAATCTGAGGTTTGGAATATGTCTCAGATTCTTAAGGACCAACTTGTAGCCAATATTAGTAGTAATACAAATATCACATATTCCAACAGTTTTAGATACTCCACTATTTCCCATCCTTACTGAACCAAAGTCTCCCGACTACTGCATGGTAAAGAAACATCTGTGTGAAGTAGCATGAAAGGATGCTCTTGAATCAATCACCCAATTTGAATCATAACATGCTGCACTAACACAGCCTTCACCATACATCGAGAGGATTATAATTTCACCAAAAGCAACTGCAGTGGTTTCCTGATGTTCTTTGTTTCCATCACCATATTTTCCTTCTTTTTGATTCCTTTTGAACTTCCGACACTCCTTCACATGTTCAGGCTTCTTGTAATAGTAACACATCACTCATTTCTAAAGTTGGATCTCCCTTTTGATTTATTATGATTTTCTCTATTTTTAGGTCTCCCCCATTCTTCAGTGACTAATGCGTATGAGTGAAATGAATCTGAAGATTTTCTTCTCACTTCTTCATTCAACAAATTATTTGTAACTTGGCTGATGGTAACAACCCCATCAGGTACCGAATTGCTAAGGAATACAACAAGGGTCTCCCAAGTGTCAGGCAATGAGCTCAACAACAACAATGCTTGCAGCTCATCATCTAGCATCATCTTCATAGCCGCCAATTGATTTACAATGCTTAACATTTCATTCAAGTGCTCCGCAATCGACCCGTTCTTCTTAAACTTTAAGTTTACAAGTTTTCTAATTAAAAATGCCTTATTTCCAGCCATCTTTCTCTCATACGAATTATGCAATTTTTTCCACAAGAAAATTGCACTAGTTTTCGTTGATACATGGTGGAACACAGTATCATCCAACCATTATCGAATGCAAGCAATTGCTTTTCGATCTAACTTCTTCCAATCATCATCGGTGATGGTTTCTGGTTTCTTCTCTATCCCTTCAATTGACAAATAGAGGTCTCTTGAAAAGAGAAGGTCTTCCATCTTGGCCTTCTAAATTGACCAATTACCCCCATTCAAACTAATCATCCATGTAGAGGGCATCCATCTTTGATTCACATACAACCTGGTTTTGATACCGGTTATTGAGAAGCAATGCCCTTTCTATGTGTGAATCAAAAGAAAAAACAACCCACAATGTATGTTTGTGCAAATACTGAAAAATAGACAATTTGCTAAGTGCCAAAAAAAATAGAAATCATAAAAAAAAGAGGGGAAAGTTCCACCAAACATAATCACAACACAATGTTTAACGTGAAAAACCCTTCAATGCGAAGGGAAAAACCACGGGGCAAATTCGAGATAGGAATCCACTAAAATCAAATGAGGGTTACAATGAGTTTTTTCTCAAGTTTTTGCCCAAAACTTGAGGCTTACAATCAAATGAGGGAGAAGAACAATAACTTGGAGAAAATACAAAGTTACCTCACAAGCACTAACAAGATCATCTCTTTTCTACCTCAAAAAACTCAAAAGATGGTCTTCCAATGGCTTGGAGAAGCAACCAGACAGCACACCAGCTGCTCTGGTTTTCCAGCTGTGTATTGAGGGTGAGAGATAGCAAAAATGGCATCTGGAATGGCCTAAAATGGTGATAGAAACCTTGCTACATACCTGCACTTTCTTCTCTCGAAGGGCCTAAAAAAAAAAACCTTTTTTTCTGCTTGCAAGAGTCTTTAAAAACAGAGCCCCAACTGAAAACCCTTTTTTTTATGTTAAAACACCATCTGTGTTCTCTCTCTAAAAAAAACTCTCTCTCTCTCTAACCCTTTCTTATTTTATGAGTTTTTTTTTGTCTTTCACATTACTCAACCCTGCCATACAAAAAAAAACGGCTCTCCACTTTGTTGCATGGCTCTTAAGTGTGGGTTCCGTCTATGACTTATTCAAGAGCAATGCTTCGACTTGTAAGTGCCATAGATAACGAAATGGTTAGCACAGAGGAGGGTCTATCCCTATTTGGCCCACTCGTATATAGAGAGGTAAACTAAAAATTTAGAAAAATAAAAAATAAAAATAAATAACTAACAATAAGGAAACCTATGTGTAAAATGAAAAAAAAGTAGAATGAAAATTGACTTTATTGTCATTACCCTCGATGGTATTAGTGATTTTTTATATTTTCCGCTACATAATATTTTAGTACTCAGGATCTCCCGAATCTGAAATTTTGAGTGGAGCTTTTGTAGAAAAATAAGCATTTGATTTGATAGATACTAAGAAAAGAAGAAATTTCAAATAAAACAGAGGGTTGCAAAAAACATTTGCAAGACTTTCAACTTCGTCAAAGCCTAGATGAAAACTAAAAAGAAAACATCGCAAATATGAGATTTTTTTATTTTTTAAAAATCTCCCACGTGACATTTTTAGAGGATGCAACAGAGTGAATTTTCAGAACAAATAGAGTTCTAAATGACAAAAATTGTGGAAGGTAGTCAGTTTTATGCAGCATTTGTTAACTTCGCCAAGTTACTGGACTCTGGCCCCATCCCGAGCCAAGTCCTCGGGTATAAACTCGGGTAAAATTTGATGTTTTTTATATTGATTTATGAGTTTTATTTGTATCCTATTTTATAATTTTTCCTTTTTCTTGGATTTTTTAAAATGTTTCGAACTATTTAAATCCTCTCTTTTATATTATTTTTACATGCTATTTGGATTTTCAATGTTGCTTATAGTTATCTTTTCTTTTATACAATTTTTTTTAACAAATTTTTTTTTCGCTTTTTATCACCCTTCCTTGTGCACACTAGACTCACCTAGGTAACTTGGCTTGGGCAAGGACAGAATCCCAAGACTGAGGTGAGTTTTTTAAACTTTGGTTTTATATGGAAAAGTGTTTAAAAATTTTGACAAACTCGCCAACCAAGTTAAAACTCGATTTGTGTTGGCCTTTTTGGAAAATGGTTCGGTGAAAGGGGAGAAACAGTAGTACAATTTTTAGAAAAATGAAGCAATAAACCTTCTTATTTTTGGGCACACAAGAGCGCTATCTCAAAATAAAATTTTCCCCCCTTCGATATTGTATTTGGTGTGCATAAGAGGGGCAATTAATCGTTGAGATACATGAAAATAAAGAGGTCTCTTTGATGTTTCAAAGCTTTATGCATCCGAATTTGAAACTCACGCACAAGACACCAGAGTCATGGTATTTTAGAGAGAAAGAGATAAAAAACGAGTAGAAAGAGATAGATTAGCCCACTGTTGTGGTCCATGGAATTTCACAGTAGAATGGTATGTAGAGAGAGATGCAAAAAGTTATGCTCTAGTAACTAACTTGTACGGGATGGAGTGCCCTTATTATAATACTACAAGGAGGTTGCACACTTATTGTAGTAGTGGTTACATACAACACCAATAGCTACAAGTTACATACACCTCCTTAAGGCTGCTGTTACAAGCCTTTATTAGCCTTCATTTCTCATCAATGACTAGCTGACTGGTGGATGTTCGACACGAACTGGGCTCACAAAAAGATATTGAGCCTTGGGCTGGATCCACACACGTTCTCAGCGAGGGGTGCCTCTCGCACCAAGCAAGCGCGCAAAGTTCAAAGTGTGCCACCAAATACCCTTGCGCCCATGCCCTCTCATATGCATACGCATGTGCATATGCACGTCGCACACTTCGCGTGCTCTAGACAAGCACCATATCTCTCATCTTATATTAAGCGTATATGGCATGGGAATGCCTAATCTTAAATATTGTTCATATAACTCTCTCTTCTTGAATGTGGGATTCAAACCCATAGCTTTTTTTTCCCAAAAACAGCTTAGACAAAGCACAAAAACAAATGAAGTTATTTTGAAATACACTCAAGCATTTTTCAAAGCAAAAAATATTAACATTTTTCTCCACTATTTCAAAATAAAAAGAAAAAAAAGAAAAAACAAGCATATGAAACATATTACTTGCAAAACAGGAAGGTATCTTTCAATTTGAACCTTCACTTAGAGTGTACGCTATAAAGTTCGTTAAGTACCGTGGTAGTATATAGATTTGAACCAAGTTGCTCATCTAATAGACCGGTAATATAACTCACAAACAAAATTCAACTCTGGTTTCTTTTTAGCTACTAATATCTTTTGGGCCTTGTGCTTATATCTCAATTTCATAAGGGCTCTAGAGACGAGTCTCATCTAATAAGAAGCGATCTCACTTCCACACTTACATAGGTGTGTCTGTCAAGAGTGCCACTGTACATAAAACACTCCGACTTATTTAGTCCATAGACAACGTTAAGAGTATAACACATCCTATTAACTTAGAAACCACTTTCTGGATTATCTGAAAACGTGTGCCAATAATATTTTGCCGTCTAGTGATCAAACTAATCACACAAAAAGTTTGTTTTTACCACATTGAAGTTAGACTTGTGAGGTTACAAAATACTTGGTTGGGTTCCTACTGCTGTGGATGATTGTTCAATGAACTCTAGCCCCATTCATTGTGACATCTTACTAATCTCACGCTTTGTAAGGCCTTTTGTCAAAGAAGAAGCCAATCTGGCATATTTTCTGTCGGACCACATTTTATACCATGCTCTTCTTGTCCAACACATTTTTTGTCGGACTGTGTCAAAAACAATGGAAAAATGCAGTCCGGCACAAAAGTGTACAGGACCGCATTCTTGCTTCAAATTTCAAAAGCCTCACTACCAATCCAATACACTTTTGCGTCAGACTGAACTTTCCCATTTTGGGCAAGGAAAGAGAGAGAGAGAGAGATCAGGCAGAGAGCGAGAGAGAGAGAGAGATGGAGAAACTGATATTAGGCAAGGGCGAGATATATATATCTGGTGGGGAGAGAGATATAGAACTTGATATCAATCAGGGACAGATATTGATATTTGGTGGAAAGAGGAAATGAGAGACTTCTATCAGGTAGGGAGAAAAAAATGAGAGATTGCTATCAGGTGGGGAGAGAGATGATTGAAAGGATAGTTTGGTTTTTAACTTTTGAACCAGGGTAAATACAAGAAAAAATAATAGTTAAGTCAAAGGACGTGATATAAAAAATACTGGGGGTTGGAGGTCGACAAATTACATTCCAAGGGTATCCATAATTTTTCCTCTTTGAGCCTAGTCCCTGATACAACTATCCAATTTGAACTTTGATAGGCAATAGTGACTATGACCTCTTTATACCAAGAATAAACAATATTTTTATATACCTTTCTATAAATTAATTACCGTTCTCCATGATACATGTTGTAACTAACACTCATTAGACTTCCTCCCTCATCATCGATAAGGCAGGTCACAAATATGTAGAATGGAGAATCTGCTTTCAGTTTAATCAACCTCTTACATAAGCATATACTAACAAACAATTACTCATGAAAAAGAGAGAGAGAACGAAATCTAAACCAGGTAAAAACAGTCTTGAGAAGGGAATCAGGAGAAAAGGATCAAACAAGGTGCAACTTTAGAGAGAGAGAGAGCAAGAATGACAAGGCTCAAAGAAGCTGCAACCTATACAGAGAAGAGGGACGAATATCAGCCCATGAGCTCCTCTTCCTTGTGGGTCTCTATGGTGACATCAGACATAGGGAAAGCGACACAAGTGAGGACCCAGTTCTCACTGAGCTGGTCATCGTCCAAGTAGTTCCCATCCGACTGGTCGACGGTGCCACCCTTGATCTTGCCAGCGCATGACGAGCACGAGCCCGCCCTGCATGAGTAGGGAAGGTCGATGCCCGTATCGAGGGCTTGGTCCAAAATGTAGGTGTCGTCGGGGCACTCAAGCACCTTAGTTCCCTCCGGAGTCACCAGCGTCACCTTGTAGGTGGCCATGGCAGTCACTCGGCCACCCCGAGCGCTCCTGACACCAAATGCCGTATAACCAACCTTCGGAAGGGCGCCACACAGCACCGCCGAACGGCGCTGGGTGAATGCGGTGTTGGAGCTCACCATCGCGGTCGAGAGCGTACCCGAGGCCATCTCTCTCCTCTTTCTCTTTCTCTCTCTCTCTTGATTTGTTTTTCTCACAAGAACTCGCAGAGCCTGGTGTATGATTAGGGAGAGTGGGGAGGAGGTAGAGTGTTGAATTTTGGTGGTGGGAAATGAGAGGTGAGTGTGAAGAAGTAGGAGAGAAGGGGGGTCCAATCCTATCTGCCACGTGTCGCGATGCTATGGACTGCTTATCTACCTATTCTCATCAAGATGGTGGGTATCTAATTTGAGGCTGAGATTTGCTTTTCAAATCCAACGGTTCAGAAAAAGGCACGAAGTCCATATGCTTAGGAGTGTTGTAAAATGGATTTCTAGAAGTAGCCTTGCATTAGTGGCATGCAACCAGAGATAATTGAATTTAAGAACAGATAATTGTGTGAGAGAGAGAGGTTTGATGTGAAAGAGGCGTGGGTGCAAGGGACATTTAATAGTACTGGACGGGTTTTTGGTCCATCAATGGAGACACTTGTTCCAACGAGCATTTTAGATGGATTTTGGGCTTCGAAATTTTATACGCTGTTCGGATCTAAATTTTGGATCCATACCCGGATCCGGATAGAATTCGAATTCGGATTTCAGATCTGGATCAAGTAAAGACTATAAAGCATATCTCAAAAACCACTAGGAAAAAGTTTTTTGGATTTATATTAGTTTCTTTAATATCAAAAAACCCTTAGTTGATCTTCTCAATCTTAAGATACACGAAAGTGGAAAAAAAATGAATTCAATTTCTAAACATGGTGCATTATGTAATACATTATCTAGACAGTCCATTTTCAATATTTTTAAGTGCTTCTTGGATCTGGTCAATCTATATTGTTTTTTAGTCTTATATTTTTCTAATTAGATGTGAAATAGATTTGTACATCAACTTTAAAATTTCCTATACCAAAATTACATCTTACCAAAATAAGAATTATTTATTAAATCAATTACATGATTATCTGTGACTAGAAGAAATCTATTGGAGGCAAATGTGTAGAGTTAAATAGCTCAAGGAGGGTGATAATAACACAAAAAAATTTCATGCCATAGCTAACACCCGCAGGAGGCAAAATGACATTTCCGCCTTGCGTATGCCTGGAGTTGTTGAGAGAGCTTCTCTGGGTAAAGAAAATGCTATCACCAATCATTTTCTTAAGGCTTTCCCATGTAAGCATAATCTTGGGGTTATCTTGGATGGGATTCCATTCAAAATCATGTCCCCTACTTTGGCCAAGGACCTTGAGAGGGAGGTTTCTAAAGAAGAGGTGAGAAATGTTGTCTTTGGGCTAGCAGGTGATAAGGCACCCAGACTAGATGGTTTCTCTTTGGTTTTCTTCCAATGTTTTTGGGGTTTGCTTAAATTCGGTCGTTTGTCTATGGTAAGGAAATTTATGTGGAGTGGTAAGATTATCAAAAGTATTAATTCTACTTATATCTCCCTTATTCCCAAACAGATATAATCGTTGACATAAGAGATATTAGGCCCATTAGTCTATTGTCGAGCCTAAAATTATTACCAAAGTTTTGGCTAAAAGACTAAAAGTGGTCTTCCCTTCTCTGGTCTTGGGTGAACAGTTTGCCTTTATACGCAATAGAATGATCTCAGATAGTATTTTGATTGCGCAAGAATGTCTTCACCCTAGATCTCTTGAAGGGAAAGCCGGGGTAGTTATCAAGTTGGTATGGAAAAAGACTTCGACAGGGTTGAATGACAGGTCCTTCAAGAAATTATGAGGTGTATGGGTTTTGGCACTAAGTGGATTTCTTGAATTATGGGTTGTCTTTCGTCGGCTTATTTCTCCATCTTAATTAATGGATTTCCCATAGGCTTTTTCAAAGCTTCTAAAGTTCATAGGCAGGGTGGCCCTCTTTTCCCTTTCCTATTTTCCCTGATGGCAGAAGCGTTCAGAATGATGCTTAAAAACATAGCGAGGAAAGAAAGACTGGAGGGGTTCCAAGCTGGGACCAATGAGCCTTTTATCTCACACTTACAATATGATGATGGCACTTTGATCTTTTGTGATGCAGATCCAGTCATGATTAAAAATATTAGTAATTTCCTCATGTTCTGCCAACTTGCCCTGGGCCTCAAAGTAGGTTCCAAGCTAGGACCAACGGGCCCTTTATCTCACACTTACAATACGTTGATGACACTTTGATCTTTTGTGATGTAGATCCATTCATGATTAAAAATCTTATTAATTTTCTCTTGTATTGCCAACTTGCCCTAGGCCTCAAAGTAAATTTCCATAAAACCTCTATGGTTAGAGTTTCGTGTGCCAGTAATTTGCTTCATTCTTTGGCTCTTATTCTCGACTGCATAATTGATTCTTTCCCTCTTAAATATTTGGGGGTTTGTGTCTCCTAATCAAGGCTTCCTAAATCGGTGTGGGATCCTCTAGAAGTCAAAGACCCTCACCTTAAGAGGCTGTATTACCCTTGTCAAATCACCTATGTAAAGCTACCCATTTATCTCATGCCCATTCTGCAAATGCAAAGCGATATTATTAAAATCATTGAAAGGTTTATGTGCAAATTCATATGGGATTCTTTTGATGATGATCATAGAAAATTCCATTTGGTAGCATGGGATAAAATTTACACTCTTATGAATATGGGAAGTTTAGGAATTCGAAAGCTTAAATATATGAATTGGGTTCTTTTCTCTAAATGGTGGTGGTGAATCATTCAAGGCCCCAGTCAGCTATGGAAATATATCTTGGCAGCAAAGTATGGTATTAAACCTTTCACTTATTTGATTAAAAAAATGAGAGGAGGTAAATTTTTTTCACAAATTTGGAAGGGAATTTATAGTTGCAAAAATATGGTGCTCAACAATACTCCCTCGCTTATTGGTAGTGGGGATGAGATTTTATTCTGGTTTAATAAGTGGCATGGGGATCAGCCCTTATACTTACTCTTTCCAGATCTCTTTGCGAGAGTGAGCTCTCTGGCAAAAAAAGTTTCAGATTTATTCTCTCTCTCACTCTTGGGTGCCTCTGTATGGAATTGAATATATCTATAACAGGCTATCGGACCAAGTCATTTCACAATTTTAGAGTTTATTATCTATCCTTGAGGATGTTTATATGTTGCCTACAGGTGAAGATGAGGTAATATGGGAGAGTGAAAGTGACAGGGTCTTTTATGTTAAATCCGCTTATCGATTACTTTTTTATAATCGTCTAAGGTGGTCAAAAGACTATCTGTCTGCAATCTGGATATGGCCTATCCCCAAGAAGATTAAGGCTTTCTTTTGCATTGCCTTAAAAGAAAAATAGCTTACAATAGACAATCTTCGAAATAGGGGAAAAATTATTCCTAATATGTGTATCATGTATAATAATCATGAAGAAACTTGTTGCCACCTTTTCTTGCATTGTTCCTTTGTAGATGACATTTGGAAGTGGGCTTTCAGTCTCCTGGGTATCACTATTATCATGCCAGCAGATCTAATTTCAGTTATTAATCATCTCAGTTTCACATCTTTGCCCAAAAAAGGAATTCTTAATTGGAATATTTTCAGAAGTGGAATGTTATGGTAGATTTGGCTAGAGCAGGATAGGCATATTTTTTAAGGAAGGTCATTGGATCTTGCTAGCATTAAAGATAAAATTTTGCAAACCTTATGGGACTAGTTCTCTATTACTGTTGATGGGAGATGAACTTCAGGGGCATATATTTTTGTTAACTTAAAGATGCTAGCATTTTCTTATGTTCTAAAATACCATCCGTCTTACACTTGGATCCCACTTCTTGAAGGTGCTTACAAATTAAATTTTGATGGAAGTTCTTTGGAAAATCCTAGGCAAGCTGGAGTAGGTCGTCTTCTTAGAGATCACGAGAATGCCACTATGTGGATTTACTAGGGCAAACCAGACTGAGATGGTTTCTCTTCTTTAGGATCTGTAAATCATTTTTAGCAGGGGTATTCAGGGCATTATTCTGGTCGAAGAAGACTCTCTCAATGTTATCGGATGGTGTAACCAAGAGCAAATAATCATTTGGTCCTTTCATGTCTTTTAGCTGAAGATCTTTGATATTTGTGCTTCGATGCCATCGGGTTTCCTTTGTTCATGTTTATCGAGAGGCAAATGATGTTGTTGACCTCTTAGTTAAGCTTGGTGTTTGTCTTTCTTCCCTTTTTATTTCTAATCCCGTAATTACGGCTCTGTAATTTCATGCTCTTGTAGCATTTTATCACTAAAAGACCCTGATCATTGTTAAATACAAAAAATAAAAAAAAAGGTTTGGAGATGTGCCTTACGCGATTCGTTTAAGGTTGAGACCTTAGACAAACGCACCCTTAAAAATATGGCGTTCTTCTTGAGCTTGCTTTTGAGTCAATCATTCCCCATTAAATTTCACTTTTTAGATATTATTAAATGTTCACTCTTTTTTTAGCTACTAAAATAATTGATTTAAACAAAAACATGTTTAGAGTAGCTTAGGATGCTTCAAATCTCAATACTTAAGATGCGTTTTAAATAACAAATACTCCTCAAAAATAAAATCTTGAAAGCGAACTGCATTTGAATAGAACATCATTTAAACTTTTTCCTTGTTAATTTCCTTTAGGAGAATTAAGGGTGCGTTTGATAACTTTTTAGCAGTTTCTTTGGAATTCTCCATCGTGCTAACTTTCCTAGATTTTAGGAAGCAAATGAAAATTGGTAGCTTTAAAATTTGGGACCCTGTTTGATAAATTGTGGTGCTAGTATTTTCACATGTTTGGCATTAGGAAAGCTAATATTATATATATATATATATATATATATATATATATATATATATATATATATATATATATATATGGAAGATGCTACGGTACACCGATTCGTGTACCGCTACAGTAAACGTCCAACAGCCCAAATCGAATCTAGGCCGATCTGACTATTACGGATAACTGATAATGTTTGAATTTTAATTTTTTTTCTACAAATCAAAATCGCTTCTAATTTTAGGCGTGTGTTTTTCAAAATAGGTGAACCTATGAAAAATATCAAAAAAATATTTTACATGGAATAAATTGATCAAAATACCCCCGAAAAGCTTCGGAGGCATTTTGGTAATTTTTTTTTGCGAGAATTAATTTTTTTATATTTTTATTAGGTGCGCCTTGATAAGAAGAACACACATCTAAAATTTCAAATGATTTGGATTTATAGAAAAAGAATTAAAATTCAAACACCCTCGGACAACTGTGACCGTCAGATCGACCTCTGTTGGGCATTTACTGTAGCGGTACGGATATGGGCGTGTATATATATATATATATATATATATTAATTTTATATAATATCATATATAATATTATTATAATATGTAATACTATTAGTATAATATATATTAATATTAGTAAATTATATTATATTATATCATCATCATCAACATTTTGGCCTTTTTTTGGGATCCGCTACATTAATCTTGATTCTCCATTCTGCTCTATTAAAGGCTCAATGAGGTCATAAGTCTCCATATCTTTTCAAACTACTCACAACCACGTCATTTTGGGCCTACCCCTTGCCCTTTTTAGTATTTCCACTTGAACTAATTCACACCTCCTAAAAGGTGTTGTAATTGGTCGTCGCCACACATGGCCAGCCCACCTAAGTCTACTCTCTCTCATTTTATCGTGCATTGGTGCCACACCTAAATTCTCTCGAATTGATTCATTGTGAATGTTATCCCTTCTTGTCTTTCCACTCATCCAACTCAATATCATCATCTTTGCTACACTCTACTCCATATACTCTGTCTTAGTCCGACTTATTTTAAAACCTTTGGATCTAGAGCATCCCTCCAAAGTTTTAACTTTGTGTTGATGTTATTTTGATTATCATCAATCAAAACTATGTCCTCTGCAAACAAAATGAACCACGGTATCTCAAAACCATATCACAGGCTCAATGCTGACCCTTGATAATATATAATACAAACGTAATATTAAGTCGAGTGCCCTCTTTTATAGATGAGTTTTAAGTTCAAGATAGTCCTTCTTCCTTCTTAAACAGTTGGTAGTGGAGATAAGGTAGCATCTATCTGGGACAATTGGAGGATAATAATGCATCTTTCAGCGACAAATGGCCTCTTCTTGAGGTAGCTTACAAACATCTTTTTCTTGAGATGTCAGGGCTTTAATGGTGTGACTTTCTTTTGAAAATATATTTACTTTATATTGTAGCTGTATACCATAGTGGTTATTTTATGCTATAGTATGAACAGTTATTGTCAGAAAGTGACTATAGTAGTTACTTTATGCTATAGAATGAATAATACTTGACATAAAGAGACTGTAGTCGTTACTTTATGCTATAGTATGAACAATACTTGATATAAAGGGGGATTTCTGTCATCCCATCCATTCCTTCTTTGATAACAGTCTGAGTCTACAATCTCTTCTTTGATATATTCATACTTGATATAAAGGGGGATTTCTGTCATCCCATCCATTCCTTCTTTGATAACAGTCTGAGTCTATAATCTCTTCTTTGATATATATATATATATATATATATATATATATATATATATATATATATATTATAGTAGATTATATTATATTAATATATTAATATGATAATATTATATCATCATCATCAACATTTTAGCTTTTTTTTTGGATCGGCTACATGAATCCTGGTTCTCCATTCTGCTCTATTAAATGCCATATCCTCAATGAGGCCATAAGTCCCCATATATTCCAATCACATCCTTTTGGGCCTACCCCTTGCCTCTTTCAGTGTTTCCACTTGAACTAATTCGCACCTCCTAATAAGTGTTGTAATTGGTCGGCGCCACACATGGTCGGCCTACCTAAGTCTACTCTATCTCATTTTATCGCGTATTGGTGTCACACCTAAATTCTCTCGAATAGATTTATTGTAAATTTTATCCTTTCTTGTCTTTCAACTCATCCTCAACATTATCATCTCTGCTACACTCTACTCTATATACTTTGTCTTTGTCCGACTAATTTTAAAACCTTTGGATTCTAGAGCATCCCTCCAAAGTTCTAACTTTGTGTTGACGTCGTTTTGGTTCTCATCAATCAAAACTATGTCATCTGCAACAAAATGAGCCACTGTACCTCAAAACTATATCACGGGCTCAATGCTGACTCCTGATAATATATAATACAAATGTAATATTAAGTCGAGCACCCTCTTTTAGAGTTTTAAGTTCAAGATAGTCCTTCTTTCTTCTTAAACAGTTGGTAGTGGAGATAAGGTAGCATCTATATGGGACAATTGGAGGGTAATAATGCATCTTTCAGGGACAAATGGCGTCTTCTTGAGGTAGCTTACAAACATCTTATTCTTGAGATGTCAGGGTTTTAATGGAGTGTTTTTCTTTTGAAAATATATTTACTTTATATTGTAGTATGCACAATTGCGGTATATTATAGTGGTTGTTTTATGCTATAGTAGGAATAGTTATTGTCCGAAAGTGACTATAGTAGTTACTTTATGCTATAGAATGAATAGTACTTGACATAAAGAGTATGTAGTAGTTACTTTATGCTATAGTACGAACAATACTTGATAAAAAGGGGGACTTCAGTTATCCTATTCATCTCTTCTTTGATGACAGTCTAAGTCTACAATCTTTACAACAGAAGTGGGGTCCAAATCTTTATTATTCAACCAAAAATCAACTTCTTCTTCTTCTCAATTATTTTGTTAAAATCCGTTTTTTCATAAGCTCTTATTTTTATAAGTCTTACAAGATAAGGGAGCTCATGAGTATTTGTAAAGGCATATTTCCATCGGGGGATCTAGAGAATTCGTTTCTAGATAATATGGTAAAATATATCCAAGGTACTAGTATAGTTAATTGAAGAAATATATTCATTCAGCAGTGATGGCATTACATCTAAGTTCATCCCGAACTTTTCCCACCAACCAATAAACCAGTTTGGGAATAATTGATTAGAATTATCAAAAAAGATAATCAACCATGTGTAACCAAAATATCTGATTTTTTATGCAAACAATATTTTCTCATGCATCTAATTAGTCATATTAAGAGTAATTATTGAAACATTTATAATTTGCTGATATTGGTCCTAAGAATTTTTTATTATAAAAATGGCTCATTCCAAAATCTTCAAAAGTAATAATTTTGTTTATAACCATTTGGGAGTATACATATTATATGTTATCATCATAATTATTTTTAATGAAACAACTTTTAGAGTCGATCAGAATTCTTTTGTTAAAATGTCAATCTTTTCTTATTGTTTTTATAGGAAATTTAAAGGTTGTGCCAAATATTTAATTGCATTATGTTGGGCCGTCAAACTAGAGTTTATATCTGATTCTTCTAAAGATATAATAGTAGGGGCATAAATTTTTTCATATGGTAGCGAACCCCTTTGGATTCATCAATGTTTGTAGGACTCCTTCCTGTCGGACTAGACGATATATTATTGTTAATCCTCGGATAGGTCCTAGAGGCCATTATTTTCTTGAAAATATTCTCAAGTCAAGAATTCAAGTAAGGAATTAGAGTCTCCTTTTATAAACTTTATATTAAATTCAAAGATTGATTGAATTACTTGCCATCTAGTGAAACAAAACTTTTTTATTTTAAATGTCACTTTGAAATTTTAACAGGGTTTTTACAATGGCTAAAATTTTTTTATTTATTATGGAGTAGTTCTATTGGGCTACATTCAAGACTCCTAAAGTAAACCTAACTAATTATTCTTTATTATTGATTTTTTGTTTTTATATACCCTCGTACCCCGTCTCAGAGGCATCTGTTTGAATTATTTTTGAGGGAAATGGATCTAGGATAACTAGGAAGGGTAGTGATTTTATTTGATGTTTGATGCATTTTACAATTAAAGTCATTTTAACATTCCATGTCAAAGGGTTTTTTCGTAATTTCAGGGTTAAAGTCTTTCTTTCTTGAGCTAAACTAGGGAATTTAGAAGCTCATAACTCGGTCCATCGATTTTGTTTTTACTTTGCTAATGCTATTACCTAAAAAGGCAATATCAATATTAAAAGATTTGATTTTTCTAGCTGAAACAATTAGTTTGTTATATTTGACAGCTTCAAAGAAAAAGTTTAGATGCTTCCAATGTTATTCCATGGATCTGGAAAATACCAAAACCTCACTATATAGACAATAACAAAAATTTTATATTTAGCAAATATTTTACACATCATTTGTTGAAATTCAAAGAGTGTATTTTTTAAACCAAATAGCATTACATTCCATTCATAATGTTCTAGAGGAACCGTAAAGGTTGTCATATATTTGTCTTCTTCTTTCACTTGGATTTATCAAAATCTTGATTTCATATCAAACTTTGAAAATACTTTGGATCAGTGAATTCTAGTTATGAGGTCTTGTCTATTAGAAATGGGATATCTAATCTATTTTAGAATTTTATTTGGAGTTAGGACTCCCCAATCTAATTCAGCAGCATTTTTAACATAAAAAGCAAGACAACTCCAATTTGATTTACTTTTTCCAATACCTTGGGCTCATGGCAATAATGTTGGCTTTAGTAGGAATTTTAGATTTATTAAAACCTTATATGTAAGGGGGGGGGGGGGGGGGGGGGGGGGGGGAGAGATTTGAGGTTTCTTTCTTTCCCAAAAAATAAAATAATTTTTTAAAGTTTTAACTTTTTCTTTTAATTCTTCGTCTTGTTCTAATCTTTACTTTTTTTTAAGATTTTCTACATAAGTTTTTAGCTCATTTATAAACTTAGCGTTTGTTATTATATTATTTTGTAACTCTTCGATAGGTTTATCACGAAATTTAAAAGTTACTTTAAAATTTCCAATTAAATCATGAATTCCTTCTTATCCACAGTATATGATTGCATCATGATTAAAAAGGGTGTTCCTGAAAATGCCTTTTGTCTTAGGTCATTTACTAATAAGAAATTAGTAGCTAGACATAAGCCTATTTTGTAAACATGAGTATTAGAGACTATATTTTAATTTTTAGCTTGTTAAGATTTGCAGTATAAAGTTTTTGATCGATTTTCTCAAAATATTGTTGTGGAATTAATTATTCTTTTATACAATTTTAGTCAGCACCTGAGTCTATCAAAGACCTTTGGGTTGAAATAAAATCATTAATTCTTACGGTTATTTCTACCAACCATTTTTTGAACTTTAAATTGGAGGTTCTTAAGAAATTTTGGGGTCTTCCTTAATTTCTTTTTCTGTAATGGGGTTATACTTTTCTTCTAGGACTTTTATTTTTTCTTTTATAGTTTTAACTTCTTCTTTGATTTCATTAATTTCTCTTTTAAGATCAACTATTGCAATGTCTTCTTTTAAAGGTTTTCTAATTTTTGCTTCAATTATTATTTTATTGAAGTCACTGGTGGTGTTAAATAAAATCTATTTTTTTCTTTTATTTGTTTATTCTGACTTTCAAAATGTTCTTTTAATAGTTTATTTTTAAATTTTAAATTTGATGTATTAGAAAATATCTCTATAAAGGTTTCTTATTCAGCAGTTAAAACATTTAATGAGCAATAACATTTCTTTTTTTAATTTTTTGAATCAATTATTTCCCATTCAAAAGATGGATAGTTTTTTTTTCTTCTCCAAAATTTTTTTCTAAGTTATTGGTATGTTTTTTAAAGAAGCATTTATTAGCATAATGTCCTATTTGTCCACACTTAGTATTAAACCTATTTTGTTATATTAGTTTATATTACTACATAGTATTAAACCTATTTTGTTATATTAGTTTATATCACTACATAGTATTAAACCTATTTTGTTATATTAGTTTATATCACAAAGCTGAAGTAGCATATAACGCTTTTCGAAAGTCCCGGCCGGCGTCTTCGCAAAGGCATCAAGGGTACCAGTTCTTCCATGACAAATGTAGAAGTACCCGCCCACAATTATGCATGCATGGTTCTTAGGTGTTATTGTTCAATCAGATGATGTGCAACTATCCGGCCTTGTGTGAATGAGCCTTGATCACTTACTATAGTTTTGGTAGTCCCAGAGTATCGATATCATCAATAGAAGCATCAAAAGTGGAAGTAGTAGAGCGCCTCGCTCGAAGAATCTGGCATATGCAATCGATCTCTTGAATGAGACGTGACCCACATCAACGAAACAATCTATGTGGCCCGATCACAATCAATTCTTGCTTCGAGTAGTCGTCGTCTACCCTACCACTCATGCCCCCCATTCTGTCTCGCCCTAAATGGAATAGCTCTCTTAGTTATGTTGTGTCGTGGCCCGAGTTCCCATGTCTCTGCCCGCAACCAAAGAAGTTGGATACTATATTTTAAAGCATAGATAATATATTTTAGTACCATATAATATTATAATATAATATATAATATTAGTATTATTAATGTAAAATAATATTTAATATTAATTTAATATAATATAATGTAGTATATATCACTTTATATTCATATTATGTTATATATTATATTTTATATATTTTATAATTATAGACATTTAATTATATTATATTAAATATATTATATATTTATATTTATATTTATAATATAAACATATAACCCTGTTAATTTTTAGAGAAAATTACATATATATCAGTTATAGTTTCCGTTATTACTCTACCGAATAGTTTCCATTATTACCACCATGTGCCTTTTTTTCATGTCAAAAACGAAAATTTTAAAAATAGACGACTTTACCCATTTTCGGTTGTTGAACAACCGAAAATACACCAATTTCGGTTATTGAAGAACTGCAAATTTATGGTTTCTGGTTATTGAATAACCAAAATTTTTGGGGGAAAAGTTCGCCATTATTAGCAGGAAGGAGTTCTTTTTTGCGATAATTTAGGGAAAAAAATTTTGGTGCCCAATCCTACGCACTTTACTGTCCCCCAATACAGTATCCCATAAAGTTAAAGAAATTGGCTCTCTATTTGGTCGTGATTGGTACCTTTCATACTCTTTCCTTATATTGTTGATTAATTTTGGTTAATTTTGTCACAATTAATACAATATTATATTTTTTTATTAGTATTTGTTGTGTATTTTGATTAATAAATAATATTTGCTAAATAGTGTTGAAGTTGTTTCTTTGTATAATTATTTGTTCTTTGTATTAATATTTGTTGTTTGTATTATGTTGATATATAGTAGTATACTACATATTGTATTTGTTGTTTATTTTAGTATTTGATGTTTTTTGTTGTTTATTGATTAGTAGACTTTTTATAGTAGTGCATTATTTTAATCCATTATGTAATACTCACATTTTACGATCCCTAAAGTGGTTAGAAATATCCAAATTTTTTGTATTCCATATTGTATTGATTTTTTTTAACACGAATCAAACTAATACAATAGCATTGACGATGGTTACCAAGGGAGTGCAACTGGTATTCCAATATGGGGGCATTTGAGACGAATGCATATGACAGACGTGTGGTTTATAAAGGGGGAAAATTGAAGGCTACGAAGTATAATGGAAATAGTTTTTTAGAGGAACTAAAAAGACATTTTGATAATTTAACATCATGTGATCCAAAGAAATTGGTTATTATATACCACAACACAACTCTATTTAGTGGGCTTGAATTGATTGATGCAAGTGATGATATAAATGCATCTTTTACGTTGGGAGGGGAGTCTTCGAGCATTATTGTCTATATTGCATCTGCATTAGAGTCAAAACGGAGATCTATAAATTCCCAACGGCAGAATATGTTGGTGACGGCCCATCTTCAAGGAATACGTATATCTACAATTTACTTTTTCATCTCTATTTTGCTTTATTTGAATATTTTATATGCAGAAATTGTTGCTTCATCTTACACTCTATCCTTTGTCAACAGTCGTCGTAACGCTCATTTACTTGATCAATATCAAAACATTGAAGTGGTGCCCGATGATGAGTTTGTACCAGAGCGCGATATGGAGGATATTGAAGCATTAACTATGTAGAGGAGTTGGTAACGAAGTTTAATTGAAAATTTGGCAATTTTTTGTAAATGTCAATATATGTCAGCATTATCTAGTTGATTTTGTTATCCACAATATTTTTTATTTTAAAGGTTGACAAAGTGAATTGGGACAGGTATGAGTAAATTGTAAGGAAGAGGGATGCACTTGGCAAGTGCAGCACTTACGAGTTGGCATTACGGCATACTTCAAAGTGAAGTCGATGGTTAAAGAGCGCACATGTAGTGGTCTAATGGGGAGGGTCCATCAGCCACTAGTTCGTAGTGATTGCCGGCAAACACGATATTGCATGTACGACTTGGTAATATCGTCAAAGATAAGCGTCGTTATACACATTGCAGTTTCGAATGTCTGATGTCTTTCATCTGAAATGGCATCATTAGGCTTCAAATAGGGATTCCATATTACCTGTTATATAATATGCAATCACACATACGACAATCAGTCAATAAAAAAACTACAAATACTTAAATACAATTCAAAATAATTAATATCAAAGTACACACTAACCTCATCATGTTGGAGGTTATCCAATCCTTGTCTAATGGGAGGCACCAAGTTATGTGGATTGCCATAATAATTCTTCGGTGGCTCCCATCTTTTTGCCCTAGGCATATTTGGAGAAATATTATGCGGTATGGGCCTCAAATGCATAATATGCTCATAAGACCAGCACTGCATTATATCAAGATATGATAAGTAATAAATATTTTTTGTAAGTAGTCTAAACTATTATACTTATGTCTATACAAAAATTTAATTTACCTGCATAATAGTGGCTGAACTGCAAAAATGTATTCACTTGAAAGTACAAGTTTTTCCAAGAGAACGATAAAGACATGCGAGGCCTGCAGCACCCCAAGCATATCTGTCAGCTTCCTCAATATCTTCAAAGAATTACAAGTACCTCGTTGGCACATTGCAACTGACGCATAAGAGAAAATGGTGACACTGATGAGGAAGAGCAGATAGGCTTGAATATATCTGACTATGTCCACAGGGGTTGCATCAGGTGGCAATTCCCTAAAACTGGTCTTTAAACATGAATGCTTGATGACTATCAGGTTGCCTCCAGTGGGGACTATATCCAAATTGTTTTTTATGAATTCCTGAAGGTCACTAATAGGATGACATGTAACAAGCTCGCCATCCACAACCAGTCCTAATATCCCGTACATATCAAATAAAGTTGGTGTCATCTCACCAATTTGAATGTTGTAATGGAATGAATTGGTCTTAGAATGTCACCTCTATACACTAGCTGTGACCAAAGGATGATCAATTCGACTGGCCGGATGATAGATAGAGCACCCAATCCAAACGGGTTCACTAATTGAACTTGCTCATCGGTTAGATGTCAATCACTCAATTGAAAAGTCTTCTCAACGATTCTAATTTCTTGTTTTTCCTTGAATACAACAAATAGAAAACATATGAGTCACAATATATATACACATATATTTCCCATATGATGTTGAAACAAACTATAATTTATTGAAAAATAACAAACTAATGGAAAGAGCAGATGAATATATGCATATACTTGTCCTTCCCATATGAAATATGATGAATGTTCTGGATGAAGCAGTAGCAAACTAGGGTCCGGGGACCTCCTGGGTATCCCCTTTCTCGATAGACACGACTCATATTCACTAAAACCCCATATGGTCACCATGTTAATCATAGGATTAGATGCAAAACTTAACTGAATAACAAATAAAAAAATTTGAGACTCCAATAACTCATCATGCATTTTAAAATTGTATCATGCATTTGTCTACAGAATACTACTCTAGGAAAAGAATATGATAATAAATTTACATAACGAATGAGATCTCAAATAAATCTACTCACAAATTATTCTATCCAAAATATTGAAGCCAGGATGCATAACGTTATTTATTACCTATGTACTCTTAAACCTACAAGCATTTGCAAAATATTCAAGATAAATAGTTAGCCAAAATATAAATGGAGTTACTAACACCTCTGCAACTCATATGTAATCCATATATCAGTAAATCATATATTACTAACAATGGAATGGGCATAAAGTATAGAAGTCAAATTTTGTTCTTATATGATAACCCAAATAGTGTTCTATACCATCTCTGTAATTTTTCATCTATGTGCCATCTCTGTACCTATTCAAAATATATACTATAAGAAATTTCAAGTTACAAAACCCATACCCATTCATTATAAGCCTATACAGCTATGAAAAATCAAAAAAATAAGCAACTGAGACACCATTTAGGACAACTAAGGTATTGGTTCAAAAGGGGAAAATAAAGACAACTATTGTTTTTTGCATTTATTATAACCAAAATGTTAACTACAACAAAATACAGACAACAACATCTAACAACACAGAGTAACATCCAACAATCTGTATTAAGCTACTCATTTCAAATTACAAGTCCAACATAGCATAGGCCATACATTTTCAAAGACAAATGCAACATCCAATAACAGAGGGTGTTATATTAAGCTACAGATTTCAAATTACAAATGGATTCATTTATATACAGTCACAAAACACAAACCCATTCAACAACTAAAAAACCAAAACCCCCAAAACGTAACATGAAACAAAAATATCCAAATGCTTAAAAAAAAATAGATATCACTCATAAAATCAAAATAAAGCATTAATGGGTCAAAGATTCAAAGATATCTAAAAAAATATAGAAAGCAATTTTATCATAGCACTCATTTCAAGTTGCAAACCCAATATAGCATAAGTTATACATTTTTCAAATGCAAAGGCAACATCCAACAACACATTTAGCTATATTTAGCTATTGATTTCAAATTGCAGATGAATTCATTTCGAGTTCTAATAAAACCCCCAATTTTGTAGTTCTCAATAACCCCAATTTAAAAATTCTTAAACAATAAATAAGAAACAAACATAACTCAATAACTCATGTATATCATTCAAGATCAAAAAATAACCCCAAATTTACAGTTATTAAAAACCCCAAATAATTACACTTTTTAAAAAACCCAACTATCACTCAAACAAATTGTCATTTATGGATCTGTAAAATCCATCAAATAAACCCTATATCGACCGCTTCTACTCAAGTGTGAAACCCTAAATCATTATCTTATAGAATGTTAACTTCTAAAAATCGAACAACAAATCAAATTATACATACCTTCACTACAAATTTGAAATCCGTCAAATGCTCTCAAAATGAGGCAAATGCAATTATGATTCGTCAAAATACTTGTATCCAGATCTAAATAACTGTTTTGATTGTGACAAAGGTAAAAGAGAGTGAGAAATGGGGGGAATGAGAAGATAATTGGACTGGTGATGCCCAAGAAATAGATCCAGAATTTTAAATCGAGCCCCGCCCAATTTCGGTTGTTAAACAACCGAAAAGTGTAATTTTGGGTGTTCAACAACCGAAACTATAGTGGGAAGTTTAAACGAGCTAATCCCATTTTCGGTTTTTAAACAACTGAAAATACTTTGAATTTGATTGTTCAACAACCGAAAAAGGGTAAAGTTGTTTTTTTTAAAATTTTTGTTTTGACATGAAAAAAACGGACATGGTGGTAATAACGGAAACTATTCGGTAGAGCTGTAATAACGGAAACTATAACGGATATGTATGTAATTTTTCCTAAATTTTATAATAAAAATATTTTAACGGTATTTTTACAATGACCATAGAATTTCAACTTTCCCATTTTAGAAGAGAAAGGGAACTTTGTGGTGAAGTTTAAGTTCCCAGTACTGTAGCATTTCCTGTGCAGTCAAACACGAAAGTGCTACAGTATTTATTAATATTATGTTTTTGGACCCAAATGTTATTGCAAATAAATACGCCCCCTAATGTATAGAACTTGTGTACTTCCCCCTATCCAACCATCCATTCTACATGGAGTGGACGGTTGAGATGACTCCAATCACAATGTCACGCCTCTATATAATTTTATTTTAAATTTTTTTCTACAAAATATTTTGACACCATATTTTCGGCCTCCTCTCCTCTCTTAAATACGAACCTATAAAAAATATCAAAAAATATTCTCAATAAAATAAAATAACCAAAATACCCCTAGAAGATTTAGGGGTATTTGAGTCATTTTATTGTATCAAAAAAATATTTTTTTAATATTTGTTTTAGTGCGCCCCATTGAGATGATGGCACTACCAAATTTCATATTCATATAATTTGTATAAAAGTAATTAGAAATAAAATAGTCTGATGTGTCGGATCTAGATGAAACGATTAATGGTTCACTTGATCAAAACTTAGATGGCTGGAAAGTATATAAATCCTTCCTATATGTTTTTATTTTCTTATTATTGATTGGCATATCAAAGTTAATACTCTTTCTAAAAATCTCATATCTAGAAATTAAGAGAGAGGTGTATTCTCCACCTAAATATTCTCATACCTAGAAATTAAGAGAGAAATATGTCCATGTTCACTTATTCATAACCCCCTTTCTAGAAACACCAAATGTCGATTCTCTTACCTTCTTGGTCACATTTAGACAAGCTTCTTATATGCAATAAGGATAATATGACACATTCACCAAATTACAACGTGGAGTAAATATCTTTTCTAGAGAGAGAGAGATGTCCATGTTCACCGTTTCACAATCCCCTCTCTCTAGCAAGAAAATGTCCATTTCCCTTATCTCCTCATCTTAAATTTAGAAAAGCTTTTTACAAGTAATAATGTTAATAAAACATATTTGTCAAATAGTATAGTGTGGAGCAAATATCTCTTCTATAGAGAGAAATTATTTCCTTAAAAAAGCTTATGGGGGTTCTATTCTTTCCATTTACTCTTTCGTTATACATATTATAGGACTACAATATAATATATTATTATAATATTAATATTTTATAATTATGTATTACTCATTATATTATTATATACTACATTATATTATATTATATATATATATATTATTCAATGGAAAGAAATTATATGAGGTTGCAACCTTATAATGTAGAACTACGGATGCACCACAAAAATCCATAGGAAAAATTTGTTTTAATGTTGAAAAAAACCTGTGACTGACCATGGAGATGCATGACTATGAAAATTAAAAAGATTTTGAGTCTCAGAAATAATGCATCTTACAACATATTATCTACATCGTCCATTTTCAAGATTTTCATATGTTTATAGATTACTTGATTTTAACTATTTTTTAAATTTAAAATTTTATAATTAGATATAAAAATAGATTTTGAGATAATCTCAAGAACATTTTACATCAAAATTACATATTATGATAAAATTTGAAGGTGCACCATAATGGGATTGTTTACGGTTGCAATTTTATGGAAACTATACCCTTATATAATACGATATAATTACATTAATTTTATTAATGTAATTTGTATTATAAATGGGAAAATATCTCCTTATCCTCTATTTTTAACTTCTATATCTCATAATACCCAAGAATTGAAAATATTACTTGTAAATAAAAGGTCTTCATAGTTTCTATCTTGCAACCCCCTAGATTCATTTGACCATAAAACTTTGATCCAAAAAAATGCTAAAATGACACCCTATCCAAACTTTTTTTATCTTTTTCAAAACTCCATCTCTCTCTCTAAAACCCAAAGTTTATCCAAACTTTTCTTCTATTTCTCAAAACTCTATCTCTCTCTCTAAAACCCAAAGTTGTAGAGAAATTCCCCTTTTTACATCGTCTCTTTCTCCTCTGTAAAAATTGAGAATCCATAGTTTTTAAGAACCAGTTTCTGTGTTTTATCATAAACGAGCTTCACCGCTGGAGAAGCCTTAGATCGTCTTGAGGCCATCGAGCATTGAGTCCCTCTCTCTTTCTCTCTCTACACACTCTCTCTCTCTTCTCTCTTCTCTAACAAATACAAATGCTTTGTCTTCCTTTTTTATTCTTTATCGTCTTATTCTCACTTTTACTGTCACTACCTTAGCATACGCTAAAGGACTGCCAAAGTCACTGGAAAAATATGCTTCCCTCCTCTCCGACCGCGGTTTATTCAGTCCCGTATAAGTCAATGTGCTCTTATTCTTCGGAAAATGGTCAGACTTTTAATCAGATAAATTTTCGGCCATGAATCGGAATTTACAACATAAATATTTCTGGCAAATCAATCGGAATATCTCCCTTTAAATGGCCATATTCGCCATGTAAAATTACACAGGCATTCAACAACCCCGACATTCATAAGCAAATTCTATTAAACTGGAATCCAAAAAATATCTCGAAAGACAAGAAAATAGGGCAAAAATGGCGATCTCACCCTTTTTCTACAGGGAAAAGAATCCGAGAAATAAAAAGGGCCTTCTTCGTTTCTGAAAAATCTTCCTCTAGGAGCCCACTTTTGGTTCAAATGAGCTCGGTTTGGTGCACAAGGTTTGGTTTTTAGGGAAAATATGTTAGATAATTTTTAGAGAGAGAGGAGAAATAGACGATGTAGAGAGGGGAATTTCTCTGTAACTTTGGGTTTGACTAAGAGAGAGAAGGAAAGTTTTGACAGGGTGTCATTTTAGTGTTTTTTGGTCAAAATTTTATAGTCAAGGGGGTTCAGGAAGTTGTAAGATAAGAAAAGATGGATACATTTTGCTTACAAGTAATATTTTCAATTCTTAATTTTTAGAAGTTAAAAATAAAGGATAAAAGGAAATTTTCCCTTATATAATATATATTTATCATAAAATGTCATCGACAAAGATTATTTACAAACTAAATAAAAACAAAACATAACAATTGAAATTGTAAAAAAGGAAACGAATAGAAAAATGGAAAGGAAAACCAAAATATCATTGGAAAATATCATTCTATACCTCATTTGCAAGAGCATATTCCATCTCATATTGAATTTCCCTACAAATCATCAACAAAATGTTGCCTTCAAATATGGTTTTGTGCATCTCAGCTATATAATTTCGAATCTGAGACATGGGTTTTGGGGGAAATGGTCTAGAGATTAGGGCATTGTTATTGTTGGGGTGCTGCTATGAAAATTAAGGTTTTAGCTGAAGAAATTGCAGAGGAAATGAATGGCGTTCTGTGCACTTGCAGGAGCCACGTCATCGATCGTGGAAGCCATAAAGTTTGATCATGTAGGGAAAACTATTGGGTTCTACAATCCACAAAATTTAGGGCTTTGGATGAACTTTGTAACCTGAAGATAGATTGTATTTTGGATTTAACATTAGGGTCTCACAAGAACTGCGAGAAGATAGAAAGATGTATTTAGGCTCCAATACGTAGGGTTTCACAAAAGTTTCAAGAGCACAAACAAAATAAAGCAGAGAGGGGTTCAAATAGGCTAGGAGCAAAAGAGAGAGAGGTGTTGAGGCTCACAAACAAACAGAGAGAGGAGAAGCACAAGGAAGGAGAAGAATACGGGGATTTACTTTCCCAAAAAAGATTACGGTGATTTGGGTAAAAGGAGATGACAGGGAAAATTTGTAAACGAGAGTATTATATGTTGAAAGGGTTAACAGGAACAAGAGAATGTTTGACCTCAAGATTATAATCTCATCCGATGGTCCATATCTAAAATCACAGGAAACCTGTGTATCTAAAATTCACATGATCAGTCTCCTTATAATATATAATTTCTATTGGGAAAGTCTTCCTAATGTCTATAGGCGAAAATGAACAGTAATTTCGCCTATGTTCATCACCGTTCAAAATTCATCGCATGGTCCGTTGTCCGAAAGTGTTTCATTTTTCATTTTTTTCTATAAATTAGAATGATCTGAAATTTAGAGCGTGTATACATCTTAGTGATGCGCATCTAATAAAACTATGAAAAAAATATTTGAAAAAATATAAATTGACTAAAATACCCCTATAAATTTTTAGGGGTATTTTAGTCTATTTATATTTTACGAATTATTTTTTATATTTTTATTAAATTCTTCTATTTTTTATGAACACATGATCCAAATTTCATATCATTTCAAATTATAAAATAAAAATAAAAATAAAAATACTATCAGACAACTGTGACCGGAGCGATGAACTTTAGATGGTGATGAGCATTGGCGAAATCACTGTTCATTTTCACCTATAGGCGTTGAGCAGTATTTTCCATTTGTAGTATATATATATATATATATATATATATATATATATATATATATATGAAAAATACTACAAAACGCCTATTAAAAGAACATTTTGAAAGTCAGAATAAATAAACAAAAGACAAAAAAAGATTTGATTTAACACTATCAGTCTATGACTTCAATAAAACAATGATTGAAACAAGGAAAAAAAAAAAACCTTCGAAAGAAGATATGACAAGTTTAGCATAGTCATAACTCGTTAATAGAAAGACGATACAAAGTAGCAATACACAAAATGGGTTTGTAACATCCTCTTGTGCTAAAAAATTTTAAATATAGAAATCTTCGTTCAGAAGAACAAGTATTTAAGATAAAATCTCTTTCATCATATTTTCTTAATTATTACAATCCATACTTAAAATACATTTTGGTTTGATTGATCTCAATTTCCAAACTAGTGAAAAACTTGTTACTATAAAGGAAAATGCTATCTCATACATGAAAATCCTTTTTCATAGCCATTGAGCCTAACGTGTCATGTAATAATCCTCATATGACATTCATAACATAATACCACATTCACTTATTCACATAAGAATTATGGAGGGATCATGCATCACTAAGTACTCACATTAGCTCATCATTTCGAAATACTCAAAGTAATGAAGCATGTAGCTTGAGGCACCATAAGGATTAATCAATGTCATAATCATGATACATCTTATGAGTTCTCAAATCTTGAAGCAACTCACAAATAATAAACATTTCTCATATCTCATAATTCTCAAGCAATCGCAAGTGCAATCCTTACACATGCCATATATCTTAAATTAGTTATATCCATACGATCGGTAATTTGAATCATAGATCATAGATCTATAATTAAATTACTTAAGCATATTCCATATGTCTTAAGCTTATATAAAAGTGGACACAAGCATTCAAATCTTAATATGTAAATATCAACCTAATTCAAGTTTATAGCTTATGTGACGAGTCCAAGCCTTCCAATTATTAAACTCATAAAATACACCAAGATATTCTATCAATAATTGCTCACATGATATCATAAAACCAAAATGGTTGTTCTCTAAGAAATGAATTTTCAATATATTAAAATCATACCCATAAGTAGAAATAAGTCGTACCTTATGGTTTTAAAGTGACCAAGTCATAATGTGCCAATACCTTTGTCTTCGATCTGTGATTTGGTTTCACCCTTTATTTCTCTCTTTTGTAACTATGATCATTGTCTCATCCATCTATATGTGTCTTTAGTCTTGTTGTCAACTTCATCACACACTATTCGGGACTAGTTCGGATCTGACCAAGACTCGGGTATCGAATATTAAAACTTAACACTGACGATTCGGTGGGGTTTATATAACTCTGCCATTGATTTAAAACACCCTAAGAACTCACAAGGACTTTTAACAACTTACACTTCATAGTGGGATTACAAAAATATAAAGTATCAATGCCCTTCTCACACATTGGATATAGGAAATAATGTTTTTCTGGTTTTTCAAGAGGAGTACGGTACAATTCAATGGACATAACTTTAAATTTACACATCATTTAATCATGAGACTTATTCTCAGATAAAATAAACTCAAAATTAGACAACTTTTATTTAGAAAGTAGCATTGAATAATGGCTTGAAGTGGATCAAATAATATGATTATCATAATGTCAATTTCTGCTTTGTGTAGAAGAAATTACAGTATGATACCCCTCAAGTAAAACGACCATAATTTTCTAAATATGAGAAATTTTCCT
This sequence comes from Amborella trichopoda, assembly GCF_054954075.1. Classification (NCBI taxonomy): domain Eukaryota; kingdom Viridiplantae; phylum Streptophyta; class Magnoliopsida; order Amborellales; family Amborellaceae; genus Amborella; species Amborella trichopoda. Next base: position 30,656,449 of record NC_142346.1, read on the forward strand.
ATGAGCCCAAATGTATATTTAAACTAGACTCGATTCCTCAAAATTATAAAGTGGTCCTAACTCATTCCCCTAAGTTTTGATTGACCAAAACCCCCATTGAAAAAGGCATAAAGTTCTTGGAAATGTCTTTCTCATATCCGGCACACTTAGTCAATAACTTCCAAAATATACACGATATGATCATGAGACTTTTTCCATATGAAAATATACTCAATAGCACAAAATACTACATAATATTATTCTTTTATATAAAGTATTGAATGCCCTACCATTCTCTTACAAATATACAACAGTTTTGAAAAATATTCATTCACAGTTCTCATGCCAATGACACTATCAATTCTCAAATTCAAAACATATACATCATGACAATCATGATCAAGTGTTTATGCAATTTGAAAATTAAATTATACACAATATAGGAGGACTAAGGGACCATATTAGAGCCCTTCTTCGATACTATTTATGGGTGGTATAAGCCCAATAGGCTAAAAATGCAATATTTTAAAACATTTCTATTGTATAAAAACTCAAGGGTTTAAATACATGAATATCTCAATACAGAACCATAGTACATATATTCCAGCCTATAAACATGGTTTATATACATTATAATACTAAACGTCAACCCTAATAGGTCCCTTACAAATCCCATAACTCAAAAATTCAATTAAACTGAATATAATATTCAAATATTCACATTGTACATCTCTACAACATATTGCATAACTTGCACTCGCAATTCCTCATTATATTAAAATTATATAATAATTTCATCTTCATTCTTAATCCTCATCATATATCATAATATCCCATACACATCATACGTTTGATCATAATAATTCAATAAGATTTCAATTCGTATAAACAATAATGCGTAGCATTAAAGCTCATACCGCAAGATTAAAAAACAATCTCAATATTCACACAATATACTCAATTTAACCAACCATGAATCCATTTAACAACTGTAAATACATCAAATTAATATGCAAACATACATGGGGAAACCATGGTTCGAACCCCTTGTGCCCGAGCCACAAAAGGGCACTTTGAGGACTTCATTTTGTCTCATTGTCTAAGGCACAGATGATAATAATAACTTCATGAGATCAATTCAATGCGAAGCAAATGATCATATTTATTTCACTTAATGGGGATCAAATCATGAGAGAGACATGTATCAAAATAGCCCTTCAAAGTTTGAGAGAGATACTACACAAAATAATGAAGTTATGGTGAAACCACACCATATGGTCCATAAGGGACCACACGAACTTTTCAACATTCAAAAGGGAACTCAATGGACTATTTCTTATGCTCAAATATGAAGGAATAAATCTCTCATCAATTGTATATTTCAATAAAAATTTTAGAAAAATAAGATCAAGAAATCAAATTGAAACTACTCAAGATCATAGAGTAAGCAAGCTAGTCTACGTATATTATGTGTATAGACTACACTATTGCTTTGAGACTTTTCAAACATCAAGTTTTCATAACAAAAAAAAAAGCTACTGTAAATTGAGAATTACAACAAATTTTGATAATGAAAATGAAATAAGAATTAAAAATATGTGAAAAAAATCAATACATTAATGAAGCAATAGTATGGGTTTGATCACATAAACGATGGACTACTCCATGGAAAGGTTTAAAATGAAAGCTCAAGGAAGAAGATAGTTTCATGGGCAACCACATTTGTTGTCAAGGGCTCTCTCTCTCTTTGAAGTGAATACTCAAGTTAGGGTTATAATTGATCCCATAAGTTACTTTTATACTTAGATCATAAAGATGGATTTGATCTTGATCCTTGATGCCTTAGATTAATGGCACATGAGAGGCTTTTATCCAAGCCACTCATCCATATCTTACAACCAAAATCAATAGATGAACTTTTGACACATTTCACTTCTTAAAACCTAGGTTTATAGTCATTTTACCTTGAAGCACTTAACTCTATGTTTTATTTCCCATTAAGTCAAAATTCATGTTTACACTTATGGCCATGGTTTTTGAATAATTTGTGAGAGTAAATAAAATACAAGGACATGGACATAAAGGTAATATGAGACGTCCACATATGTGAATAAAGTATCTTATGACACCACCAATAGGATTTTAACAATACTAAAGTTTCATATGGGTCAAGCTCATAAGATAGTGTCATATAAGATATACTCACATGCTACAAAATCATATGTGGATAATAATATGAATTAAATTAATTCTTAAAATTCTATGACTTTACACATGCAAAAAATGACACATGAGTTAAAACAAATATGTGACTTAAATCAAACTTAAGTCATAACAATATATAATACTTTAAATAACAAGATAACATGTTATAACATAATACCAACATAAGAATTATTGACAAATAGGTCTCCACATAGATATGATATCAGCATGATGTCATCCACGAGTGGAGAGGTGGGGGTGCAACATGGCATCCCTATGGCCACTTGGGATCCATGTGACATCCTATAGAATCTCTTTGTTTGATATTTATGTCAAACAAATTTGAAAATCATATTTTATTGTTTAAAAAAAACTGAAAAAATCTCCAAAAATCCCAAAAATTCTCTAATTTCTCAATATTATTACACAATTTTTTATCAATATAAAATATTTTCTCATCAATTTTAGTTTAATATGGGCCAAAGGTAAATGAGATCTCCATAATTATAATACTAGTCAAAGTCTTCTATTAGGCTAACCTGAATGACGTTCCACCGGTGTCTCAAGTCGACCCAATGGACCTATGCTCCACAGTCTATAGTAGGGACACACAATTGGTCACATCAAAGTCGTTGAGCCAGAGCTTCCCATCACCAGGGGTTCAATAGATTACTGGTGCAACCCTGTAGGACATATTCCTACTCAAATACAGGGTCCTCTCAAAGCATATGCGTACTAGCTCTTCTAAGTCGGATAATACTATAGTGGCTTCCCCATACATCTGTGGGTGCACATACTATGAATGGTTTCGTGTCAGGATACGGGCTCATGTCCCATGAGTCGACCATTCTATACAGGGCGAATACTCATTTGAACACTCGGGTTCTATTATTCTCGATTGGATTCTCCAAGATCTGGCTTATCACATTAACTATGATGTATTCTAATCAATATATTCCTGACTAAGAGGTGACCCTCACACCTCTCTAAGAGTTCACACTCTCAAAACGTATACTCTCAATGCCTCAAATACTCGGGGTATATGAATCTGAGCCCCAGTGCGCCAAACACCCAGATTTAGTCTCGCTCTAACTCCCACTGAGCGTAATACTATTGGCTTTTAAAGCTTTGAAAGACCACATAGCCAATATAAAAAACTAATAAAAAATCAGAAGTACAAGAAAGAAATAAAAACATGTTTGAAATTTAATTTTCAAACTACATCAATCCTTTCATGCCAATCCATATTTTAAAGTTGCATTCTTGCAAAAAATCCACAAAATATAGGAAGTTAGAAACAACATACATAATAAACCAAACTACACCAATCTATCTACATTCTAAAGTTGTAAAACTCATAAACCAATAAGTAAAATAATAAATAAAAATAATAAAGAATGACATAGTTAGAGCTAAAATTTGGTTTATTTAATTTGATATAGGTTTAGTCTATTGAACTTTAGATTTCAAATCATCATCATCATCCAAGCCATATTCTAATTATTGTGAATCAGTCACATGAAACTTATTCATCTGCTCTACTTAAATTTAGGATTCATGATAAGATGTGGCAAAGTTTTACACTAACTGCCTACTTAACACAACCCACTTACTTTATTTGGACTTGGACAGGGGTTAAGGGAAATCCAAAGTTGAACTAAAAAGCCTAAAAATTTAAAACACACCCAAACAATACAAATCCATATAGTAAAAAATACATCAAAACCATACCTAATCCACATTTGAAAGATAAAATAAAACACAAAGGGAAAAGTTTATATACGATTACAACCTTATTCCTAGAATTAAGGTTGCAACCATATCTACCATCCAGTAAAATAGATGGTGGATACTAAGAAGGAAATAGGAGAAATCCAAACGAAAAACTGGAAGCTCCAGTTCCTTTTTTTTTTTTTTTCTTTCCCTCCATTTCTCTCTCTAGTACTTCTAGAACGCCTCTCTTTGTGCAAATCAATGGCGATCTATTCCAAGCTCTGAAACCCCATCTGCAAATCAAGGGTAGGGAGCCAAGAGAATATAATAGATCAGATCTTTCAGCTTAAGATCACCTCTCTCCATTTCTCAAGATCACCTCCATATCTCTAGCTTGATGTGAAACCAAAGAAACTACAGGTAAAAGAGAATAATAATGTTAATATTGGGGATTGTCCTGCAAAATACTCTCTCTCAATATTGGTTTCTTTCTCTATCTCAGTCCTTCAATTAAAATTGGTAAGTTGGGTTTTGAATTTTAGCGGTCAGTTTTACAACGAGTGCCCGTGCCCTCTCTCTCAAGTTTTTGGTTGTGAAACCGTTCCAACAACGAGATCCTCCCCCTCTAGTATAGTCTTTTGCAGGTCTCTCTGTGTCTTTCCACAGACCTCTCTCACTTTCTCTCTCTAGTTTTTTGGTGTATTTTATTGAGGCATGGGGTTGTGGCCATACTTTATAGAGATGAATTCATGGTGAACATTGCGCCAAATCAGTCTGAATATTTGATTTTCGTAATCAAAAAATTTTGATTCAGTTCGTGTTTAATGTTGGGGGTTGATGAAGGCTCTTGCTTTAGGCAAAAATAGTTGCACAACCACATTATCCTTTCCTTTCTCTCTCTAGTCCGTTATCCTCACTCTCTCTAGTAGATATCCATTATCCTCTCTCTTCAAATTCTCTTGCAGATGACAGGCTAGGCTTTGTAGAGGGGCTAATTGCGTATTTCTTTTCTTGAAGCTTTGTTGAAGTTTTTAATTCTATCCCCACGTCGCTACATTCCTGTGTGGATTGAAAATGGGAGACTGAAAGGTGGAAAGATGAGAGAGGAACAGAAGTACGGATGGGTCCTTTTTTTTCTTAAAAAACCTAGTAACCGGGGACGCGAAGCCCCGTTTGGTTTTTTCTTGGGTGCACCATCCAAGAAGTAGACCGTGGAGATGACTGCAACCCAACTTCATTAGTTAGGGTTGCAGCTGTATAGAAACTGCACCCAAACATAAATACCACAAAAAAGAAAAAAAGCAGAAAAAGATAGTGTAAATATCTCACCCTGGTACAAAACTTGAAAATCTCTAGCCTTTAAAGCCGAGTCCTTCTTTGAAACAGGGAGCTTTGGTTGCCAAAAACTTCTTCTTAGAACCACTTCAAGACCCAAAGAGAATAAGCGCCAATACCTTTCCATTTCTCAAGAAATTGAAAATTTTCTATTTTTGCTCGGCCTTAAATTTTTCACCAAAAATCTGGATTTGGGAGTTTTTTTTTGCTCTAAATTTTGTTCTATTGGGGTTAAAATGATCCTCCAATGTTTTAAATCAAAAAATGAGGGGCAAAATGATGCATATTGCCCCTACCTGTATTTCTGCCCCACTCGTGACATATGCCCCCATACGCGCCTGACTAGCCCTAGGCGATGCACCAGGGCGCCTAGGTGGGTGAATTTTCCAACATTGGGTCTATGGAAAGATGTGACAAGCCACAAGTATGAACATGACGCTGATGGTTGCGGCCTTTTTGGGGTTTGGTCATGGAACGAGTAGTAACAAATGGTAGGCCAGTGTTTGAAAACTCGTCGAGTCGAACCGGATGAGTCATGGAACGAGTAGTAACAAATGGTAGGCCAGTGTTTGAAAAGTCGTCGAATCGAGCCGGACTCGCCCGGTTCGACTCGGGAATCGCCTGCTACCGAGCCGGTTCCACGATAAAATCGGGAATCGCCCGTGTCTAGAGAGAACCGGGCGATTCCAGAAAGAACTGGGTGATTCCGAATAGTGAATCGCGAGTCTCACAAAAAAAACCGATATTTTTTTGGGTTTACACTTGGCAACCTCACATGAGTGACACGTGGCCACACGTGGTAACTCATCTCACGTTTGTACGTGGCCACACATGGTAACTCATCTCACGTTTGCCTCCCTCACGTTTCTACAGGCGCAACAAAAAGTCTAATACACATGATTTTATAGCGAACCAAGCAACACTCATCTGTGGGATAATTCCCACAAAAAGTCATTAAAGCAATATCATTGAATATATATTATTATGGAAGCTAAAAGAAACACATGTGATGATGTGGCCATGTTGGTTGACAATATTGAATTTTGGGTGTATGTCTTGAGTTTGAATCCCATAGCAAACACCAAAATAATTTTTGAGTTCGAACCCCCCTAGCGCACAACAAATTTTTTTTTTTTTTGAGTTCAAACCCCTTAGCGCACAACCAAAAAATACAAAAAAAAAATTGTTGTCAAAAAAATAAACAAAAGCATAAAATATTGTTGTAAAAAAATAGAAAAAATATAAAATAAAAGGCTTTTCAAGATAAAGATAAAAAAGATAATACAATATTTTTTTATTTTTCTTGTAAAAAAAATACAATTTGTTGTCAAATAAATAAATAAAGGCAAAAAATACTGCTGTAAAAAAATAAAAAAAAATATAAAATAAAGCGCTTTTCAAGATAAAGATAAAAAAGATAATACAACATTTTTTTAGTTTTATTGTAAAAAAAATACAAGGTAATGTAACAAGTATTTCTTGCAAAAAAAATAAAACAAAAGGCATAAAAAAATAAAATGTACTTTGGCAACATCATTTTTTTATTTTTCTTGTAAAAAAAAAGAAAAAGTAATGCAACAAGCAAAAAAAAATGTAGTACAACATCTTCTTCTTTTGTCAAAAAAAAAAAAAAATAATCAACAAGTATCATATTTTTCTTGTAAAAAATAAAAGATAACACAATAAGTATTTCTTGTTAAAAAAATAAAAGGCATATCTTCATACAACCTAGGAATAAATGGTCTAATTATATTTTTTCTTTTTTTAACAAGATGGTATTTAACATAAATTTAGTAATATTAATTTAAAGATAGAATTCATAAAATGAGGCCATTTTAAATCTCTCTTTTTCTACTAACAATCTCTTCCACTAATTTATTCTAGAAACCTAAAAAATTAAAAAAAATTGGCACGCATTCTAATAATTTTTACATTGATAACCAAATATTTTATTTTATTTATTAATTTTTGTATTATAAATCATGTAGTGTACTATTTTTCTTACAGTTGTCAATAATACATTTTAAATTAGATGATATTATAAAATATTTTGGATTTGTTATTATTTATATAATAAAATAATTATAAAATATTGTTGGTATATAATATTATAGTTAGTTATGTTGTAATAATTTGGGTTTTTTTAGCGGATTAGGGTTTCCGCCAATTCGAGATTTTAGTGGCCAAATTTTCATCGATTTAGTTAACTCTTTATTGTAGTCCATATATGATTATATAATTAATCCATGATAATTCTATGATTTCTTTTGTGTTATGTAAATCGAATGGTGAACATAAGTTCATACAGGGAAAGAGCATCCCAGTATTCACAAATTGATGAAAAAAATGAAAGTTAATAATGTAGTACCCTCATTTCTTATTGGATTCCTAAAAAACATTATTTATAATGAATTTTAATAATTTTTTCAAATTTTTTTGAAGTTTTAATCCGACCGATTCAGTCTGATCGATTTTCGAGGTGCCGGATCCGGGTCATCAACCCGCTTTTTAAACCATTGTGGTAGCCATTATTTATGACAGAATTCAAGTGGGAATTGCAGTTTGGGAATGGTATTTGACGAGTTGAACAAGCTTTTGGGAACAAGTCTTGTGTGGGGATTCTCCATTGCGGATCGTTTCCTTGTTTGACTACTTTGAGAAACCATGTCTAGAGCTTGTATTTTCGACAAGACATTACATGGTAGGGGGTTGGGGAGTTGAGTTGACTAGAGATTATGCTGCACTTCCTCTTGGTCATCTAGACCCTTGATTGTGGAAATTTTTCTTGATAAATTTTCTGTAATTCCACGACAATTGTTGTTACTTAGCCTCCCAGATCGTGTGGTTTGCTCTTGCATAGCCCGTGATTCGGGTGGCTAGTAGGTAGGTGAGATATATTGGACCAATTGTAGCATTAGGGTGAAATCCTAAACAGGTGCATTATGAACCAGGAGAAAGTTCAGGCCGTCTTCTATCTCGTAATTCACTTGGAGCTGTAAGATTAGTGGTGGTGTGGGGTCACAGTATTTTGGACTCCTTTGGGTCTACTGGATGATGCATGAGTTGATAGGTACCTTGCTGATTGCTTGTTTCTCAGTTTAGTTACGCCAGAGAGGTTGCATCACTTGAGGCTATGTGACCTAGCAATTAAGTAGGGTACCTGGAAAGGGGTCATGCAGAGAATTTTCGAAGGAACCATGACAATTTTATCAGCTTGTAAAGAGCAAAGCAGGAAGAACATCATCATTGCATCTGTTAGGAAGTATTTATAGGAAACTATGAAGGAAGGACAATTGTTTTGAGCTGTGCTACCTGGGCCAAAGATACATTGGTGGACTCTCTTGATGGTTTCGGTGAAAGCAAAAGCTGGAATCACTCCGGCTTAAGTTATCTTTGCATCCGTAATTGGGCCCACAAGTTAAGGAGGGTAAACCCCTTTTCGTGATTAGATGGGTGCATTGTTGGACAGTGATCCCATGGTGAGTGGCAGTTTTATTTAGGAGACTTGAATGTTCATGGTTTTAATTTCTCACCCCACCATCTCCTTGCTGATGACCTGTTCAGCTTATTGGCCACTGACAATGATGTCGGTCTCACATAAACTTTGTATTGAAGGCCTTGCCCTTTCGTAGCTATTTGCAATCTGTCATCTGTGTTTCCTTTATTGACTGATGCATTTTAATTTGGAAATGGAAATTTATAGTCTCAATAAGAGAATGTTTGTAAGCAATTTACTCGTGGTCCTCGGTACTGAATACTCTGGCCTTAGCTTCATTAATATTGAGGGATCATAATGATTACATCTTTTGAATATGTTTGGGACGTTTTTCTTTTACGCAATAATTTATTTGATGCTACGAACAGGAAATAGGTTGATACGCGTGGTATATCACTGAATGAGAAGTTTGTCCAAGCTGGGGCAACCAAAGATTCTTGAAATTTCTGAGTTTTATTATTATTATTCTTATGATTATTATTATTATAATTATTATTATTTATTTTTTAAACAAAAACTTGGCCATCCTGCTAGTGTGTAATAGCAATGGAACACTGATCTATATTAGATTATTGTGAAGTAAATAATTACCGATTCTATGTTGAAGGTGTGTTTTTTTATTTTACTTATAAAAAATAAGTGTCTTCTTATGAATAAGTTGTGGCAGTTTCTATGATGCAGTAATGATGAGCATAAAATGGTTTTATTTAGAGTTGAGGCGAATCTTACTCTCCATAATTCTTCCCTTATCTCATGATTTCTTCTCTTCTGTTTGACAGAGACCACCATTATCAGTTTACTTCCTGGCAGCAGATTGCGAGAGGTTACACGCATGCTGCCTATTTTTGCTGATTCTCTGAAATTACTTAGATGCTCTTTTCCTGATATGGTGGCCGTCATTCCTGTAGCACCTAATCAACATGTTCAGGAACACCTCAAAAAAGAATGTTCAGCAATGGGTGGTGCCTGCCGTATTGATATCCGGGGAATCGTCTTTCAAAACATATGATGCTTTCAGCGTATGTTATTCTTGATCTGATTTATGCTATTGATCCACATTGTCTGATTTTTCTTATTTGAGAAAAATGCATCATATGTTTTGAAAAATACATCTTCTTCTAAGATGTAAGTGGAAGTATCCGAAAAAATTTCAACTTTTGTGGGGCTTTGATTACAACCGTGAGAGTTACTAAAATGCATGTCAGGCTTGATTGCAAATATATGAAAGTTGTTACAAAATGCATGTCATAATTGATTTTCGTTGTATTATACTATCAAATTCTCATTTTCTGTATCCGCATACATGGTGTGGTGTCGGACAAGTATTTTTTTGTGGGACGAGGTTCAATTTATTTTAGACATTACTTTGGAACTTGTTGCAGGCAAGCAAAGCTGCAATTGCTACTTCAGGAACAGCTGTTATGGAATTGCAACTTGCACGGCTGCCTTGAGTTGTTGGGTATCGTGCCCATTTCTTGACAGGATGGTTTATTAGTTTTAAGGACAAAGTCAAAGTACATCTCCCTACCCAATAATCTGTTGGATTCAGCTGTTATTCCAGAAGCTCTATCATCCAATTGCACAGCTGATAGACTGTCCATGTTGCTCAAGTAAGATGATCCTCAATTAAGTTGATAATAGGTGACCCAGCTTGATCTTTTTGACTGCTAAGCTTTCTGAATTTTAGGGAACTTTTGACATTAGCTTCTCCAATTGGTTGATTGCATCCCCTATCCTGGTTGGTCCTTATCAGCGTTGCATGGATGGATTTCAGTCCATTATTGTGTAATGTACTGAAATAACGTGCTAACCGCTTGCGGATTGCCTTGTCAATGAAATCAGAGGCATACACTTTCATGCAGTCTATCACTATTGCATGATACATAATATGAATATGCTTAGGACTGATAAGTACCTTACAGAAACAAAAGAAAATTGTCACTGATTAATTTTGAATTAAAGTTGTGGAGGACCTCATCTAAATAAACTTGTCTTACCCCCTATTGCAGCAAAAATCATTTGGGACGAAAGCCTTGGTGAGGAACAGATTGCATCTGCTAGGAACGTGCTTAATATTCTATGCCCAAAGCAGAAACGTTGGTATAATTTGCATGGGGGAAAGCTTGGATCTTCATGCACACCAAGTATGATTGCTGCATCAACCATTATGTATGAATTGACTTGTAACACTTGAAAAGTGTCTAATCTGTGTAGCATCTTTTTGGTTAGGTGATGTCTTCCTTTTCTCTGGTTAAATTAATTTTTTCTGTTGTAGTTTCATTATCTTCGGATGAATATTTGAACATTAAGCACAATCATTTAATCACTGTGTTGAGCACGTCTCATTGCATTTCAAAATTGATTGCATCTATGCTATATAAGGCCTTCTAGGTGAAAGAGATCCACCACTCCAAAAGTGTACTTCGAGTTTGACGGGGTAGGGATTTGTGTTACATTTCAACGTGTGAAGAGCTTGTAATCAGCCAAGCAAGCTTGGAACTGAAGGCATACGAGACGGTTTCCAACTTGTGAGGAAATTTTTACCCTGAAATTGGAGTAGTCATAGGCATTGTTAGAGAAATCGGGCAATCTAACCGTTAACCGCCCAAATAGATCAGAACCGGCCAGGGACCGGTTTCGGTTTTGGGCGGTTTTGGTGATCAACTAGTATTTTAAAAAAAATAACTCAAAAAAATGTATATAAATTCCCCAAAATAAATAATTTGGTTTGTAATGCACTTTTTAATATTATTTACATTATGGAAAAGATTAAAAATTATTTTTGTCATTAATACTCACTTTAATTCAAAAATCGATTTGTTAAAATTTGTTTTTCTTTAATTTTCAACTTCATTTGAATGTGTTTAGTTTTAATAATTCTTTATACGTTTTTTATATTTTAGTAAAAATTTTTTGTATTTTTTTATTTTTTCAACACTTATTTGACCGCCTGGGACTTGTCCGGTTAGAACGATTGAATCAATCAGTTTACCGGTTAGGCTGGTTAAACCACTTCTGGGCCAATATCTGGTTAACTGTTCTGGTTCAATGTTGCGAACAATGGTCAGGATGTCAACTGCTTCATTCCTTTTTTTTTGTTTTACTTAAATTCTTCTTACACAGTACCTAAGGGGGCAAATGCTTGGGCTGGTTTGAGTTGCTGTTCAGGTTTGGCTAGGTTGTAACGACAGGTTATGCCTTCGGAAGTTAAGGGGATTATTTCAAACTTAGCATTATCTGTGCTACCACAAACAGGTGGTGATTTGGCAAATAGCGAGAGGATTATTGCAACAAAAGTTGGGAAAGATATTGAGAGATTATGGAAGAGGATGTTAGGAGAATATTATCGAATCTTTTTCAATTGGGCTCTTTCAAGTGCAAGCCGAGATGGGTACCTCCTTTGGAGGGGTATTTAAAGGTATTTAAACTTAATTTTGATGGTAGCTCGTTAAGGAACATAGGGTATTTAAACTTAATTTTGATGGTAGCTCGTTAAGGAACCCAGGGTTAGCTGGTTTTGGAGGAGTGGTGAGGGATTGGAATGGAACTGTTGTCTTCTCTTATGCAGCCCCTTTGGGAGTGAAAACAGCGCAGAAATCCTCGTGGTTTAAAACTTTATGTGGCAAGGAATTTAGGGTTCATATAGTTTAAAACTTTTTGTGGCAAAGAATTTAAGGTCTTGTAGAAAGAGATTCACTCAATATATGGTGTAATAGGGAACAAAAATCGCCTTAAGAGTTTTGGTCTATTTTGATACAAATTTGAGGCATGTCTAGACTTTTTTTTTCTCCTTTATGCATGTTTTTTGTGAAACCAATGTATTGGCCACCGCTTTAATTGAGACTCTTGTCTGGAATTCTATAATTTCTTTTTTAATCTCTTATTAATAAAGTTCGGAATTTCTATAAAAAAAAATAAAAAATAAAAAAATAAAAAAGAAGACAAGTCTTCTATTGCTTTCTACTTCGTGCCGGCCCACAAATTTGCATTCAAGTTTAAATTTGGTTGGATGCGAACGGACAACCAAGATCTAATTTTCGTAGAGTTCCATTGCTTGCAAACTGCTTTTTCTTTTTTTGATCTGTGTCCACATATATCATAGTGCGGGCCCTTGGATCTGCACGGTCCATCTCAATGGATGGTGTGCACTGGAATTTCATTTCAGGTAAACTGGGCCTGGAAGCCGTGGTTCATCTCTGACTCTCTCTCTTTTAAATCTCTCAGTTTTCTAATTTTTTGAAGGGCAAAAATGGCAGAAACCACTGTTATGAAACCATTTTCGGCTCTTATCATTCTCTCACAAGGTGATGAAGATAAACATAAGTTCTATTTCCTTTCTTTTTGCCCTTTTTCTCCTTTTCATAAATGAGCTAATGCTGTTTGGGGCTGCTTTAGCAGCGAGGAGATTTGGAGGAAATCATAGTGGCGGGAAGGGTTTTCTTAAAGGGAGCCAAAGTATGCTGCGCAGATTGAAGTATTTGGAAGGTTACCAGCATTGAATAGCGAACCTTGCTCCTCCATTGACAAGCATAATCAACAGAGAACATGACAACCACAGATAAAACTGAGCTTTAAATTTTATTCCTAAAACTTAATAACTTTTGTTGCTATTGAAATTTTACGCCACACAAAGGAATACTTCTCAAGATCGCATGACACCATTGCAAAATTCGCAGCTGGCAGTGTTCAAGCTTTATAAAGAGCATTAATAAATTAACCCCTTCTCCCTAAAAAATTGTCAGAACATTAAGCTGAACAAAAATGGTGAGAAACTTGCTCGTAATACAGGTTTTCAGCTCATAAGAACTGACTTTTCAAATTTACATCCAAGGTAGAATCCAACTCTGAACAACTCCAAGTGGTTTTGCTCTGCAACTCACTTGGAGATTAATAACGAAAACAAAATCATGCCGTCTTCACCATCTGATCTTTAGAATAAGCCCGACAGAACCCTTTCTATCGCCAGTGCTACCATTTCCCATCATCTCTCTCTAAGTCGATGAATCAAAACTCCATTCGCAGAGTCAACCAAGCGGCAGAGCCTGTGTCTCTTCCCCACAATGAGTCTTTATCCACGCTGCACAAACCATATTCTCTAGTCTTGGGGTGGGGGAAGAGAGATGAAAAAGAACCCTAATGCAACGTGAGGGAAAAGAAATTTGAAATCCATTTCTATTTATGCTGATGACATCATTATATTTTGTGGGGCAAAATGCGACCAAATACTAAAGTTCCTTCGATGCTGTGAATTGACGTTAGGGCTCAAAGTCAATTTTAAAAAAACTTTAATTGTTGGTGTAGGATGTGATGAGTTTTTCGTTAGAAGTTTGGCTACTGCTATGAATTGTTGAGTGGAGTTTTTCCCAATCAAATACTTGGGGATGTCGATTTCAGATTCGAGATTATCATAAAAAAGATTGAGCAATTGATGAGAAATTTTTTATGGAGTTCCGATGAAAAGGGAAGTATCATTTAGTGAATTGGCAGAGCATTTGTACTCCTAAAAAGGAAATGGACTGGGTATCTAAAAATAAAAGTTAGTTAACCAGGCATTAATTGCCAAGTGTTGGTGGCGGGCTATGTATAATGAGCAACAACTATGAAAAAATGTGTTAGTTGCAAGTATGGTGTGGACCCTTTAAATAATTTGATTGCTAGGGGCCGTAATAGTTTACATCAATCTCATGTTTGGAAATCCATTTTATCTTTGCACTCATTTATAAAAGGCATGCAAGGTGGTCAGTTTGGAAAGGTGACAATCCTTTGGGCCCTTGATATTACTTTTAAATATTAATATCCAGATTCGTTTCAAAGAATAGCTCAGCCATGGCAAAGGTGAGGGAGGTGTGTGAATGAAATGGGAACTCCAATTTTTTGTAATGTCAATTGCCTTTACAATAGAATTCCTAATATTGTTGCTGAACAAATCTTGGAATTGTTGAAGGTTATGGAGGGAATTCATAAATCTAGTACTATGGAGGATGAATCAGTATGGGAACTCAAATATGATGGTATCTTCTCAGTCAAGTCAACTGACTCCGTTCTTTTTCGTGATCGGTTTAGATGGAGCCAGGCTAATTTGAAGGTAGGCAATTTGGAAGTGGAGAGTACCACATAAGATGCAGACCTTTATATGGGTAATGACGCAAGGAAAAGCTCCAACCATTCACAATTAAGAAGAGAGGGAAAATCTTAGTTAAATGTATACCTATTTTGCCAAAATGATGACGAAACAGAGACCGTTGATTTCTACTTTGTCTTTTCTCTTATCATATTTAGTGTTGGGCAATGCCAAAACTAGGTGTTTCTGTCCTAATTCTCATAAAGACATCCTCGACCATCTCAAGCTTGTCGGAGTTGCAAAAGTAAGCGGCATGATCTGGGACATTTTTCGAGCAGCTATTATATGGGAGTTGTGGTTGGAAATGAATAGAACATTTGGAGTATCATCAAAGATTCAAGGGATACATAATAGAATTTATTTTAGGGTCTGGAGCTGGTTTAGTATTACTAGGAAAGGTTCAAGTGTTTCTGAGGTGGACGTTGAGTTGAATTTGGATAAGCTTATCACTTTCAATTTTATTAAGGTTAGACCTAGGTGTACTTGGCAGCCGCCATTGATAGGGTGCTTCAAATTGAGTTCGGATGGATCATCTTTAGGAAATCGAGGTTTGGCAAAGGTGGGTGGTGTTTGCCTCGATAGCGGAGGCAATGTGGTGTTTTGCTATGTAGGACCTTCTGGAAATGTATCTACTAATCATTACTGAATGGCTCTACTGCAAGGACTTAAAATTCAGCTTGGAAATTTTTGCTAATCATGTTGAATTGGCCCCGCTGAAATGGCTCTGGTGCTCTGCGCTTCCTTGTACTGGTAATCCCCATCTATTATCTTGCCAGTTGACCTAACATCTCCGTAGTCAATTTTAATGAGACGACAGAGACAACATTATTGTAGTGCATGAGCTGACATGTGGAAACGTTCTCTTTTGTTTTTAATCAACTAATTAATGTAATCAGAATTGATTACAAGTGTATTTCTATTTGTGTACAAAAATGAGTCTGCACAGTAGATTCTACATAGCTATGATAAGTAATAGATTTTGCAGAACCATGATAAGGAACAATATCAAAACTCAAAGCTTGGTAACAGTAAGTGTAAGTTTCTAAACCCCATCCCTAGCAAGAGCATGCCTCGTTCATGTCCCAACAGGAGTGAACAAGTTAATTGAGTCTGCCTCCATTATCAAACGAACCTAGCAGTCCTCTTAGAGCCTGAGGCCTTGGATCACTAAGCCACCCCCACAGTGAGTAATAAGGATGCACCCATTGTTAGAGACGCTAGCAGACCATAGTGTGCGTAATAAGAATCGACCCATTGTTATCTCTAACAAAGCTCCCTACTCTTCCAGGGCCTGGGTCCCCCTCAAAGTCCTGGCATGATTGAGCTTTAAGATGCTGAACGGGGCAGGATCCTTTGACCAGGCCTAGCCTTCTTTGGCTGGCTTGTAGTGATATCTCTCTATACTATATCTATATCATTATTAAGCCATAGTTAAATGGTGACACATGTAGCAAGAATAAAGGGAAACTTTATATCTAGAAGGGCCTACAATATATGAGGGATTTTAGGGCATAATATAGCTAAATGAAGAGATTTTAGGAAGATAGAACCCTGAAAAAGGAATTTAGAGTAACATACTCATATAGGATAAATTTAGAATTTAGGATAAATTCTAAAAAAATTTAGTGAGAAAATCACATGCATTAACTTTCTAAATTCGATAAAGAGCTCACATACTCCTTCCTACCTCATGTTATTAAGCTACAGTTAAGGGATGGACATATGTCATAAAAATAAAATGGGACCTTCTTTCTACAGAAGATTAGAGCATGTGACCTTCAAAGAGAGAGAGTTCAAAGGACTGTGTAGCTAATTGGATTCGGTCTTCTTATTGAGAGATTTTAGGGAAGAGAGAATCCTCAAAAAAGAATTTAGAGTAGGTAGAATATGGGAGTTGACGGGGAAATAGTGAAACTCAAGAATTATGTAGCATAGCTAATACTTTAATATCTGATTGTTTGGAAGCTGAGAATGGTACACTCAGTTCAACTTGCTAGAGACTACTAATGTGGATAAGCTCTACAGATGTGAGGCACATTATGAAATCAAAGAAAACAGAAGATGCACTTTCATTCTTCTGAAGACAACTTTCTTTGAGAGGGAAAGAGAGATGTCATTGAGGTTGCAACACTTTAAATTATAGGCCATACTTTCTTGAGTGAGGCAGTGGCTGAAATAGGTCTCTATGACAACGTAAGCAGAGAACTACAAACTTTTAAAGGAGCTGGGCTTGCAACCCAAAATGCATTACCCGACAACCTTATAGACCCAAAATGGATGCCAATAGGTCTTATGAAGAACTTTGCAAGGGAGCCTTGATCCACAACCCTAATGAACTCAGCTCTTCAGCAGTAATGGAAGGTCCAAGGTCTGGATATGCCTGCAAACCCACCACAAATACACACCAATTACTTGCGAAGGTATGTGTGTTGTGTATCTGTGCACACGAGAGAGAGAGAGAGAGAGAGAGAGAGAGAGAGAGACCTTGAATTCGCAACCAATACCAGCTTGTTCTAGGAACGGAGGACCAGCCTGCCAGCTTCAAAGAGTATCGTTTTATCAGCCATTCCATGCGACCATAAAATTGGTGTCTGTAGATGACAGAGAAACCTATCAAATCCATTATTAAATCACAGCTCTTTGAACATAATGCAAGTCTACAACTTTTGAATACTTGCAAATACGTCAAATTGAGCATCAAACAAACATGCTAACCATTTTCATACTTCATAATATTGCAGACTCTACAGAACAAAATTTCTGAGACGATGGCTATTCACATTTTTAAAAGGATATTTCATTCCTTGATGTTTATCTTATTGTGCTCCGTCCGGGAATCTCTCCCATACATTCATGCAGCATCGTCTCATCCAGCTTGGGAGGTTTGTAATAGCTGTATATAAATTACGAATACTCACTTTTCTATTGTGTAGGCAGTGATTGCTGGACCACAAATCACAAAGAGAAGAGAGGAGAGAACTCATCCCTACACATATTACAAAATTATTACTTATGAGGATCCACAAAACAGAAGCCCATCAGCTGCACCTTAAGCATTCAATAAGGGAGATTCTATGAGCCTAAACTCAGACCAAATGATACATCTAAGTCCTAGCAGATTATGAGATAAAATGATGACCATATTATAGGGGCGGAGAACATAACACAGGAAAATAGATTACTTTTTTTTCCAATCAATGACTTTTTTTTATTGATAAATGAGGATGTACAATTCTCCGTATACAAAAGATGCATATGATTCAGGAGTTTGTTAAAACTTTTGCCTATGAAAAGGAGGGAGAATGTTAGGATCAATCATCCACTGATCTTGTCACGAACAGATTGGGGCGAGAAACTCCATTATAGCTAAAGCACTGGCAGCTTAATTAGCTTCCCTCCAAATATGTCCAAAGGAGATCAGAATGGCAGATCACAATTCTGCAATAATGCCAAAAACTTGATGGAGTATCTGAGGACATGACAAGACTTGGATAACCCATGCAATGACATTTTGAGAGCCAGCTTCCACTAAAACCTACGAGCCTAGCTCTTCAAGCTTCGTAGACCATCCAGGAGTACAAGTGTCTCAGCAAGGGTAATGTCTGACAGCCATTGAGCCTTGAGGAGAGAAGGGACTACCCAAAATGGTTTCTAGATACCCCACCAATTCGAGCTGGCCATGGGTTACCAAAGGAGCACCACTCAAAGTTAAGTTTGATCCTTCCTTTTGGCAGTGGCCTCCATATAGCGGATACACAGAAACCCCTAAGGCTAGTTCAGATGATGATCTCCCACTAACTTACCAGGTCCAAGGATTGAAAGAAGTGGCTATGTGGAATGCAAGGGAGTATAAAAATTCTCTTTTTATTTTATTAATTAATATGAATTCCATGTGGAAGTGCCACAATACATAGCTGTAAATAAGAAATAAAACCCTGAATCAGTGTTCGCAAAATTGAACCGGAACGGTTAACTAGACATAGGGTCGGGAGCGGTCACATCCAGAACCAAACTAACCGGTCCGATAGACATTTTTTAAAAAAAAATGGGTCAAAAATCCCCCCAAAAAAAAAAAAAACATAGATTTAATGTAATTATTTTATTACCAACATTTACCTTAAGAAAACAAATTTGAGAAGTGTGTAGTGTTTCATTGAAAAGAAGGCAATCAAAACTTTTTCATGCACTTAAAAAAACAAAATGTGCCATTTCTATTATTACAAATAGAACTACATCATGCAATAAAAAAACATAATTAAAAAAATTGAGCAAAAAAACATCGAGTAAAAGATTGAGCGACATTATAATGAACTTATTTTATTTTTGTTAGAAAAAATATACAACATTAAAAAAAGAAGAATCAATTTTTTTGTCATATTCATCAAAAACATATTTTTATCAAAAAAACATAATTTTATCAAAAAAATAAATTTTATCAGGTCATTGGAGGTTTAGGCCATTATAGCTGTGAAGTCTGCAACCTGAAGTTTGGCTTTGAGCAATCTCTCAGAGCTCACGTTAAAGCCCATGCATCCTATTATGGTAAGTTTTTGCAGTTTTTGTGGGTTATTTCCTAATGTTTTCCTTATCTGCTGCATATTTCTAAATCAAGATTCTTTTCCTTATCTGCATACTTTTTCAATCAAGATATTTTCTAATAATTTCCTTGTTTGCATCTTTCTAAATCAATTTTTTTTGACATCGGTCCTTTTGTAATCAAAGTATTGTGGAATGTGTTTTTTTCAAATCGAAGTTTCATGGTTTTGGGTTTTTGCAGGTTTCACTGATAGTGATAAGATAGGTTTGAAAGATGAGCGAGAGAGGAGAAAAGATGGTTGTAGAGGAGAAAGAAAGAGCACAACAGAGGAAACAACAAAGCATAACCAAGAAGAACTAGCTGTGTGCAAGAAGAAATTTCCGCACTATAACAAAAGAGAGCTCGAAAGAACATTATCCTCTCTCTCCCCTCACAAATTGGTCAGTCACTGGATCTAGAAGAAGAAGGAACAAAACTGCCAGGTCTGAAAGTAAAGATTTGCAGAGACAAAGATTTGAGGGAGTTTCAAAAAGCATGAAACAAATTGTGCATCACTTACCCATTCTTTCTTAATGTCAAAGAAATTTGGAGGAATTGGTTTCTTGGAAAAACAAGAAACTGACAAGGAAGGCCTGGAATTGGATCCCAGTGAAATCCTCCATGAAAGCTTCTTAGTTTACCGTCGGGGCCAATGGAAGAAGAAAACCGAGGTGAAGAGGGAGGCGAGAGCTATTGAGACAGTTGCTAATTCTGACAAACCCCAAGAAAGTGAAATCATTTCAAACTGCCATGATTCAAAGAAGAGGAAGTTTCTCATTGGAGTCTCTGCAGCTAATAACTCAAAGGACGAGGAAGTATCACAAGAGGATGTTCAAGTTTCTGGAATTTGGTCTGAGATTTAGTTGGGCTTCTTGAAAGTATTTGTCAATAAAAGACTATAAATCAGCAGAATTCCAGCCAATTTCACACGGAAAGGCAAGGGAGCCATATATGCACTAAGTGTAACCAATGGTTCAGTTCAGGTCAGGCTTTAGGTGGCCATATGAGGAAACATTTTGACAGAGAGAAACATCTAGCCAAGTTGAAAGCTCATCATTCTTCAAAGAGGTTGACAATGGGTTCTCAAGTTGAATTGGGAGGAGAGAGAAAGAATGGGGGAGGAAAGAGAAGGAATGAAGAGAGAATGGGGGTTATGGATCTTAATCGGGTGATGCCTATTGAAGATGAGGATTTGAAATTTGCTATAAGTATGTTGGAGGTGGTGCCTGATTATGCTGGTTATGTGAGATCTAGACTTTTCATGATCTCCGAGGCATAATTTAGGAGTTTGGGAAGCCACAAAAAGAGGATTTTGGGGTCCACAATTCAGTGGTTTGGAAGACTAGAGAGCATTCTATGGATAACATTTCAGTGGTTTTGCATGCAGCATTTTTTTGGCACAGTTTAGTGGTTTACTACGGGGAAAATTATTGTATAGAGTGATGAATTCATCAATTGTTTTGGGAAAAATCTCCATTGTTTCTTATAGTTATTTAAGATGACAAATTGTAAAATGTAATTAAGTTTATGGAGCTTTTGAAAGTTATTTAAGCTGACAAATTGTTAAATATAATTAAGTTAACGGAATTGGACCCACTTTGCCTCTGTTTTATTCTTTCTAGTTTTTAGTTTGTGAATTGTTTTGGCTTTTACATATGAATTATCAGCCCGTTTATAATGAATAATCTCGGTTAGTGCAAGTCATTTGGTTTTGGAAGTACATGTACAGTGCTGTTCTTATATTTATGAAGCCCATTTTGGTCTTACAATAGTGCCTTTTTGGCTGCTCACTCTCCATACTCAAATGGTCAAAGCATTGTCTCGTGTTGGAGCTCTTTCCCATTGCAGCACTCAAGCAAATTCTTGCACTCTGTGGGATAGTGAAAGACCAGGCCTTAGAACCTAGATTCTATTTATGGGTATCAACAATGATATATTGTAGATCATCTATCAATAAAACCACAACAAATGATAAAAGGAATTCAATGCATTATGTTGTACCCCGATTCACCTCATAAATAATGTTTCCTTTAAACAAATGCACATCTGCTTGCATATACATTTATGCCTAACACAATTTATTTGTATGAATAGATACACATGCATGTGTAATTTCAACACAATGCAGGAACATGTAAGTTTCGTTGACAGTAAGATTATGTAGAAGTTGTAAGGTCATGTATTTGGGTTTAAAGGCCCCACATGAGCATGAAATGTTTTGTAACTAATCATAATTAGGTATCAAATATGATGCAAAATCATATGGATAATTTGGAATAATTCAAGAATGATATATATCACTACAAGTCACATAGAATTCTCATTGAAGACTGAAGAAAAATGTTGTTTGATGCCATATATGATGCCAACCTCTAACTCAATGTAAATGTTACTGTCGAAATGGTTTTAGCATTGTATAGCACAATAAATAGAACAAGAAAGAGGAAACCTTAAGGATAAGTGTTGGCAATACAACAGATACAAGTAAACCAAGATACCTAATATAAATGTGTATAGGAAGAGACTCATAAATGTTTAAGTAGGAACCTTACCACTAATCAGAGCTAAAATCTGTTGCAACTCTTTTCCTTAGCATATATATTGTTTTATGTGTACCAGGAATTAGGCATTTTTAATCAGTTTCAGCTATAAAAGAATAGCAATCAAAATACAATTGTCATGTAAAACTATCCAATTTACAGAAGTAACATTGCCATTTGCATAAACTGTTTGTGCTTGGTCCCATATTGATGTCCAAACATATACAATGGAATTTCAGTCAGTCTTTGACATACAAATTTGTCTATCTATCTATCTATCTACACCACTCTATCTATCCAATCCTTCGTTGGATATATGTTATATATTTGATCACCGCAATCAACAAAATACATCAAATTTTCTGAACATTTACAAATACAAAATCTTCTCCCACCAAGAAATGCAATTAGGATAAAAATATATTCAAAAAATATATTTATTGTCAAGCCCACATTTCCACAATATGCGGGCTGGCTGCATGCTAACCACGCAGTTCAAGAAAAGGACATTAGTTACTACAATTGGAGAATGCAGAAAAGGTGACTGATATATGCAGAAAAGGTGACTGATATTAGTTAGAGACTAGCAAATATATTTCAACTTCTATTCCAGTGAAAAGCAAAGGGCTTCATGAGCTTCTTTTCAAATCAAACCTGCAATCCTGTGCATACCTAAGATCACTACTAGTTTTATACTGCTCAAGAATCCTTTTAACTTGAGGTTCACTTTGTAGACCCATCTATACTTGGCTCATATGCTAAGTCAAGAAGAAGAAAGAAAGAAACGATAAAGAGTAGCACAAGGCACATAACAGGTAAACTGATTTGGAGATGCAGAATGTTGAGTTGAGAGAGCAACCACAACCTTTTTGGATGGTACCCAAGGGAGAGGGGAGAGAGCAAAAGAAAGACAGAGAAATAGAGAGAGGGATAAATCAAAATACATATGTAAATTTTTCAAAAAAAAAAAGAAATTCGAGAGAGATTCTGAGAGGGCCATAGGCATCAGATACAACTTTTTGCTCCACTTCCATACTTGGACTGGATCTAGGCCAACTTTCTCGCATCATTCATCTTCATGAAGATCTTACTCATATTCACATCTGAGTTTATCCCCATGCATGCCTTCGAAGTGACATCATCTTCAACACCATTAAGCTAGAAAATGGCCTCACAAATGTCATCGATTCATTAGGAGAAATTTTTAATTGCACAAATGCAAACCCTAGGCCCGCCACTACTTCAACCATCAACTGTAAGATTTTAGCCACTGCCCTCTTCTTCCTCTTTGTTGGGCGACTTGCAGTTGAAGCAGGGGATTTACCCTTCTCACTAGCCCTTGAATGTGTAGGCGTCTCAGGAATGTCCTCCTCTTCAATATGAAGCCTATTTTGGTATTACAATAGTTCCTTTTTGGTTGTTCACTCTGCATACTCAAATGGTCAAAGCATTGAATGGCGTTGGAGCTCTTTCCCATTGCAGTACTCAAGAAAATTCTTGCACTCTACGTGGGATAGTAAAAGAACAGGCGTTAGAATCCAAATTCTATTTATGGGTATCAACAATGATATATTATAGATCATCTATCAATAAAACCACAACAAATGATAAGAAGAATTCAATGCATTCTGTTGTACCCCGATTCACCTCATAAATAATGGTTCCTTTAAACAAATGCACATCTGCCAGCATATACATGCATGCCTAGCACAATTTATTTGTATGAATAGATACACATGCATGTGTAATTTCGACACAATTCAGGAACATGTAAGTTTTGTTGACAGTAAGACTATGTAGAAGTTGTAAGGTCATGCATTTGGGTTTAAAGGCCCCACATGAGCATGAAATGTTTTGTAACTAGTCATAATTAGGTATCAAATATGATGCAAAATCATATGGATAATTTGGAATAATTCAAGAATGATATATATCACTACAAGTCACATAGAATTCTCATTGAAGACTGAAGCAAAATGTTTTCTCATGCCAACCTCTATCTCAATGTAAATGTTACTGTCAAAATGGTTTTAGCATTGTGTAGTACAATAAATGGAACAATAAAGAGGAAACCTTAGGATAAGTGTTGGCAATACAACATATATAAGTAAACCAAGATACCTTATATAAATGTGTATAGGAAGAGACCCATAAACATTTAAGTAGGCACCCTACTGCTAATCTGAGCTAAAATATGTTGCAACTCTTTTCTAGAGCATATATATTGTTTTATGTGTACCAGGAATCAGGCATTTTTAATCAGTTTCAGCTAGAAGAATAGCAATCAAAATACAATTGTCATGTAAAACTATCCAATTTACAAAAGTAACATTGCCATTTGCATAAATTGTTTGTGCTTGGTCCCATATTGATGTCCAAACCTATACAATAGAATTTCAGTCAGCCTTTGACATACAAATTTGTCTATCTATCTATCTACATCACTCTCTCTATCCAATTCTTTGTTGGATATATGTTATATATTTGATCACTGCAATCGACAAAATACACAAAATTTTCTGAACATTTACAAATACAAAATCTTCTCCCACCAAGAAATGCAATTAGGATAAAAATATATTCAAAAAATATATTTATTGTCAAGCCCACATTTCTACAAGAAAAGGACATTAGTTACTACAATTGGAGAATGCAGAAAAGGTGACTGATATATGCAGAAAAGGAGACGGATAATAGTTAGAGACTAGAAAATATATTTCAACTTCTATTCCAGTGAAAAGCAAAGGGCGTCATGAGCTTCTTTTCAAATCAAACCAGCAATTCTGTGCATACCTAAGATCGCTACTAGTTTTATACTGCTCAAGAATCCCTTTTAACTTGAGGCTCACTTTGTAGACCCATCTATACTTGGCTTATATGCTAAGTCAAGAAGAAGAAACAAAGAAATGATAAAGAGTAGCAAAGGGCACATAACAGGCAAACTGATTTGGAGATGCAGAATGTTGAGTTGAGAGAACAACCACGACCTTTTTTGGATGGTACCCAAGAGAGAGGGAAGAGAGCAAAAGAAAGACAGAGAGATAGAGAGAGGGATAAATCAAAATACATATGTAAAGTTTTCAAAAAAAAAAAAATTAGAGAGAGACTCTGAGAGGGCCATAGGCATCCGATACAATCATTTGGTCCAATTCCATACTCGGACTGGATCTAGGCCAACTTTCTCGCATCATTCATCTTGATGAAGATCTTACTCATATTCACATATGAGTTGATCCCCATGCATGCCTTTGAAGTGACATCATCTTCAACACCTTCAAGCTAGAAAATGGCCTCACAAACATCATCGATTCATTAGGAACATTTTTGAATTGTGTAAATGCAAACCTTAGGCCCACCACTACTTCAACCATCAACTGTAAGGTATGAGCCACTGCCCTCATCTTCCTCTTTCTTGGCCGACTTGCAGTTGAAGCAGGGGATTTATCCTTCTCACTAGCCCTTGAATGTGTAGGCATGTCAGGAATGTCCTCGTCTTCAACATCCATACCAGGTGTCTTCATCTTCCAGCATTGCATCTTGCTCGGCTGTTGCTGTTGTCCTCGTACTTATTCCTCGGCCGTTGAATTGCTTATGATTATGCCCAACTCCTCATAATAGGGAAATGGTTCCACTTGATATGCTTGGCATTGGGATGTGCCTATACAATGTGGGCAATTATTAATGATTAATATCAAAATTCACAATACAATTGGCAAATACCCTCAAAAGAGAGTAATGAATAAACTAACCGCAATGTACTATTCCCAAAGATCCTCAATACCCATCATTATTTGTCTCACTGAGTCCCAGTCAAATCCAATGTGGTTTACGAGGGTATTAACTATTTGGTAATTTGTAACTTACGTTTGAGGTTGTTTTTGAAGTTCTCGATCTTCAAAGTCATGCCTGTTGCGTTGGTGAAGGCTTTCTCTACAACATTTCATTGTGATGGTTTGAAGTCCTTCTCTAGCTTATTGCATGCCTGTACATGTTCAATTAGCGCATCTAGCAATGTCATTTCCATCCTACGAGTCCGATGTATTTCTTTCGTCTTTGAGGTTACACTCTCAACCTCCATAACTTCGTCATCCATACCTAATTAAATAGTCAATTGCATAAGATAACAACATGAATTGAAAGCAATATTGCGCGGTCATAAGAATAATTCAACACATGACTACATCAATGCATTAAAAAGAAATATATTTGGCATATTCCAACAATATTTGACTAACAAAGTGTAGACACTCCATCTTGAAAATTGACAAATTCAATGGTGTTCAAAACCACAAACAGCCTTGGGACCACACTATCCCAATAAACCCCCAGACCATAGACCACCATAGTCCATATTGTCTGCCCTGTGATTTAGAATCATGCAGAATACCTTGTTTTAGTGAAAAAATCATTAAAAATAGTAAAACATCTCGTTTTGATTTAAATTTTGGCAAGCAGCATCAAATGAGCCCATAGATATCCTCAGAACAGGAATCTACCAATTTTGGGTAAATTTGGTTTGGGTGACAAACCAGTGTTTCCCGGTCAGCTATTTTTGGCAGGTAGCATCCCGACAGCCCCAAAATCAGCCTAGACAAGAACATGCCAATTCTTGGCAGATTTGGTCTGGGCAACACCATCAGTGTCGCCTGGGCAATACCTAGCCCAAACTTACCTAACCGGCTGATTTTTAGCAAGAAGCATCCCGGCAGCCCCAAAATCAGCTTAGACAAGAATCTGCCAAT
The DNA here is from genome assembly GCF_054954075.1 of Amborella trichopoda. Lineage (NCBI taxonomy): Eukaryota > Viridiplantae > Streptophyta > Magnoliopsida > Amborellales > Amborellaceae > Amborella > Amborella trichopoda. Next base: position 30,683,156 of record NC_142346.1, read on the forward strand.
TCTAGGCAAATTTGGTCTGAGCGACACGTGTCCCCTAGCCTAGCCTGACCCAAATCGATTGATTTTTTGTAGGCAACATCCCAACAGCCTAGAAATCATCCCAGCTTGGAATCAGCCAATTTTGATCAGATTTAGTCTAAGAGACACCACTGGTGTCGCCCAGCTCCGACTGCACCAAATTGGTAGTTTCTACATGCCAACCCGTCTTGATTCATTTTTCGCCAGGTTCATAGAACCTGCACCATTTAGGTCTAGGCGACACTGACACTACCAGTGTTGTCCAAGCCTTGGACTGCTAAAACGGAAGTCCAGGCTAAGAACCCTTGTGTTACTCATTCCAGATGATTTTCAGCTTATAAAAAGGTCATTTCGGGATCATTTTATGTTATACTTTTTAGACCTTAGCTTGTGTGCCCAGAGAAAACTTTGAGATGGTGAGTGTTTGAAGGTATTTTTCTACACTGATCCCCGATGTGAATAAGGAAAAATAATTTCACAGCCTAGGTCTGTAGGTACCAAAATGCATGTGGATTACGGAAGCTGTAGGACAATAAGCCCTGGTCCATAAGTGAAATTTCCAAAAGTCCCAGAATTTCCCAAGATGGTTCAAGATTGTGCCTAAGGGTCTTCGAAGAATACCTGCATATTTTCGTCGCGATCTGACAAGTTTAAGGCAATGCTGACGAAGAGCCTGTGGACTACAGAAGCCGTAGGACAACAAGCCCTGATCCAAAACGTGCCTTGATCAAGCAGCCACATCATGACGCCCGCGTATCGGATCGACCTCAAACTAGGCCCATTACGAGCACGAGGTCAGAGGCTTCATCTGAATCAAACCTCGCACGTGATGGACGGTCAGTTTCACCGCACAATGGAGTCGAATTTGCTGCAATTTCCGGACACCGGAAACAAAACTTCGGCCAAAATACCAAATTTGAAAAACGGTCGTTCGAACCCCAAATCAAGCCACGTTCGTTGTCACGCATTGTTGAAATACCTTACGTATTGAAATACATAAGGTATTGCTCGCACTTTGTCCAGGAATCGTAAACCCCTGGCTGCCTTCCCTTAAGACCATATAATAATTTTTGCGAGCTATTCATAGATAGATGAATGGACAGTAATGACATACAAAACTTAGAGGTATATCAAATTATGAAACTGCAAAAACTTGAATTGCATGATATAGCCTATTGAAATCAATACATCAAACTATTTGAAAGAAGCTTAAACTTGAATTGCATGATATAGCTAGTCTATTGAAATCAATACATCAAACTAGTTGCGAGTCATATGCTTGAAATTAAGCTTGTGACTAAAGTTTTGCCGATCCAATCTACACCTAGTAGTCTGGAAGGGCAACAAGTGGATACCAACTGCACAAGCAGACGTAATTTCATTCCTCAACACTCATATGAGTTGTACAGGAGTCCTCCTATATGACAATCACCTGTATATACACTAACCAAAAGGTGCAACGTGTAAGTCAAAGAAAACACGCATGATACTTACACAAACTTAATCCACATATCCCATAGGGTTAAGATCCCATCCCATGGCATGCAGTTTACAAATATAAGTGTGCATATTTCTCAGTAGTGTAAAAAGATTGAGCATAAGGACATAATGACAACCAATATAAATGGTAGACTCATCAGCATGCGATATAAAAAGTTAATAACAATGAAGTCTTGCATTTTTGATGAATCATGTGAACAATGAAGGACAAGCTTTTTCTCCATCAAGGAGATGTGGATCAAAAGCCAATAGCTAGAATATGTTCTCTATATAATCGCACTAGACAAGTTACAGTTACATAAATATTTGGCACATATCTAACCAAGACAAAGAAATAGGTGAAGTTCGTAACACAATTTTACATGTCTAAAAAAACAAATCACCCCCATCAATTAACATATGCATGCCACAATTGAGATGCAATTGCATCTCGGAGTTCCACGCCATCATCATGAACGTCTTGTCCATGAGTTCAGTTGGTGTAATTGTCTTCTCCCCCTCGCCCCCCCTCCCCCTCCAGGCATTTGTCTTTCAACTCTCCTCCGAAATCGCAACTCCCTCCTGCTATTTGCTCCTCGTGATATCATGATGTAGTTATGCAAAATCGCAGTTGCAATAACAATCTTGATTTGAGTTCTTAGAAGTTACTGCATTTGGTTCCCTAGAATCAGAAATCGCACCTTCCACAACCCGAATGTCATTTCGACCACATTCCTAAGAGTTGAGTGCCTTCAGTTGAATAACCCCTTCTCATCTTGAGGACCTTGGAAACCTGTTGCAAAGTAACTCAAATGATAATGGAATCTGCAATACAGGGTAGCCTCCATCTACGAGGTAATATTTTCTTGGAACATATCGAAATGAAAAAATAGAGTTACGCATTATAGCATGACATTGCAAAATAAACATGTCGCCTAACTTTCAGGAACCACCAAACGATTATGTTCCCTTCCGATCCCGTCAAGTAGGACTCAAGAGTCTAATGTGGAGCCCTCCCATCCAGCAAGGCAATATTGGAACTACATGTCAAACCCAACTGCAGCCATAACATTTTGGCTTAAGAATCCTTTCATATTTCTGTAGCGTTGATGCATTTCACTCTTAACTCGTGCAGGGATATATGTCCCGTCAGTCGCTACCATGCATTCCTATTAAAAGTCAAAGTACCTATACCATTATTAATAGTTTTACTATTGATTGAACCACCTTAAAAAGGAGAAGACGGTATCTCACCTGGAAATTTAGGAAAAACCTCTCCTTGTCATCCTCAATGTGCTTAGGTGTTTCATTGCCAGGAAGTTGAAGGAACAGGGGTCATAATTGTAATATCACAATCAATTCTTTGTTAAAGTAGAAACTAATGGTTTGGCCAGAATGTTGAAAGGGTTCTTGAACAACCCTATTTCATTGATCATGTGTCAGGGTACTTAAGAATATGGCAATTTGCTCCTCCACTATCAAGTGTCTAGTATCTATAATAAGTGACCTGTCCTTTAGTAGATTACACAGATCGAGAAAGATGCCCTTCTCCATTCGCAACATATCGAAGGAATGACAAGGATGCCCCGTTTGTAAGTACTCGACATACTTGGGCCCAGTTAGGACTGAGGTAAGTACACGCTGCCTTCTCACTTGACTAGTTGTGCCAATATGTTAAGCAAAATGCCACATACAGGATAGAAAATATGAACATGAACTCCTCGTCTTGGGGGTCCATAGAGTCGTGAGTGATAATTGTCGTTCATATCAGGATCACCCAAAAGGAAAACAAACAAGTTAACGTAATGTACTAAAATTGAACAGAACCACAAATGATCAGTCTATTTAAACTACCATCCAAAAAACAAAATTCCATATTTTGAAATAACCATAATGACATAAGGACAAACATTATCCTGACCCATCCATAAATCAATAAACTAAAATTGAACTTATCCACAAAAGATCAATCCATTTAAACTACCATCCATAAAGAAAAATTCCATAGTCTGAAATAACCATAATGACATAAGGACAAGCATTATCCTGACCTATCCATAAATTAGTAAACAGAAATTGAACTCATATACAAAAGATAAATCCATTTAAACTACCATCCATAAAACAAAATTTCATACTTGCCTTAACCATAATGACAGCCATTATCCTGACCCATCTATAAAGAATAAAAATAAAGTTGAACTGATCCATGAAAGATCTATTCAAACTGCCAGGCACACAGAAAACAAGCATTCATATCTTCATATGAAGATCCTTCCAAAAGTAGACACCAAAATTAATTTTTGTTCGCAAAAACAAAGTATTTTGAAGTTCATCAACATCTTAAAGGAGGAAACTAAAACTATTGCATGCGCTGCACCGTATCCTCCAACTAGGCCACTACACCCTCTAGGTTCTCCAAGGTAAAAAATAGCTCCATACTTGAGGAGTCTTGAAATATCCGAGATGCCTTGACGAAGATATGAGGACATGAATACCTATTTCTCCCTTTTTCCACAAGGCTTCGACAATCCATGTGCATTGCTCTCTATCCTTCCTTGCCTGAGCAACAACAGCTGCAGGATGATTGTTCATCCTGCTAATAGTAGCGGTTGCCCAGTCCTTCACGGTACATGCCATCGTGGCCATAATGTCGACCATTGTATCAATTGTTGTGGGTTGTTTTTTCCTTCATTGAGCTCCTGTTGGACTCTGAGAGTGCCCCCTCTTTGACTCAGAGGACAATGCGCCGTCAGATGAGTAAGAGCTGGAGCCCTTCTCAACCCCCAAGTCTGCCATTGGCACAGATGTGCCAGGGGTATGATCTAGTGGCGCATCGATACCTCCTTGGTTAGTATCATGAGAAGGGCTTTGAGTGTCTTGGAGGCCATGCCTACTCAAAGTTATGCCACCTCCCCCTAATGCATTCATTCCTTCTACCGCCTCTCTGCCAAATATGCTCTCCAAGTCCTTGAAGCATAAAGGCAATGCCTTACCATTGTATTTTTTTGCAAAACTATTCTCATGTAAATAAAACACATGTATATATTGAATTCGTAGGAACATTACACTGAAACTAGCATAACCATATAGAAATAGACAATGAAGGTGTTTCAACTCACCACTGTATACTGAGCTCATAGGACTCGTTTAATAGTCACCATATTTCTAGTATGATCTAACCCAAAAGCTTATTGTGACAAAAATTTTTCACTTCCATGTACTTTGTCCTAAATTGCTTATACTTATATTTCAATCAATTGAAGACATATCAGTTTCCATATTCCTCTTTCATGAACTGGGTCATCCAAGGCTATGTGTCTTTCTTTAGGCCCCAATTTCTTGATCTTTTTCAACAAGAGATTAATGAATTGGGTCTCCTCTGTAGAGTTTTGTAGTCAAAATTATGGCTAAAGGATGTCCTAAAAACCTTGATTCTGAGTCTAAAAGACTAGACAAACTTTAGTAGACCATAGGCAACCTAGACCCAATATAGTTGATCCAAACCTGCCCAAAACCTATCTCAATTTGAAGTAGACCCCGAGAGCTTTCTAATGACAATTTGGTCCCTATAAGATCCAAATGTCGGGCCTCAAGGTGGGCCGTGTTGTGGCCCAGCATGCCCAAATGCAACCTGATGATGCAGTAAACACATTTTTTAATTAGATAAATCCAAAAGATCAAGATAAAACTAAAAAATATGAAGAAAAAAAAAAAAAATCCAAAAAAAGTCACAATTTTTTTTTTTTTTTGGGTAATTCAGTTGGAAAGACAGCCCTACCAGCTATTTAATACATTAAAGAATTAAATTTTGAAGGTGTTAATTGGGGATGTCCACGGTAGGAATGAATCCCACGACGTGGTAACTAGGTGTGGGGAAGCTAACACCATGAGCCCAGCCCCTTTCCAATTGAAGCCTATAAAGTACCACCCTCCAGAACCCAAAAAGAGAATAAAAAATTCCCCAGAAATCCTTAGAAAATAGGACACAATTTCAGAAATTAGGAAAAATAGCCTAAAAACATCTAAAAAAAAACGTAGGATTTTTTTAAAAAAGTATAAAAAATTCGAAAAAAAATCTTGAACAATCTCAAAAAACCTCAAATTTTGGATTTAATTTTAGGAGCTCCCAAAAGCTTTAGAAAACTTAAAAAAAATCCTTTATAAACCCTTTGAAAAAGCTTAGGTAGACCTTACCTAAAATTTCCAAGCTTTTCTCCTACCTTTGGAACCCTTGATTTAGGTCAAAGAACCCTAGATCTACCAATTCCAACAAGAAAAAGCATAAAAACAAAAGGAAATAGTGGTACAAATCAGAAGAACGGCCTGATCCAAGCCCAAACTCCTAGTTTCGGATCCCTTGAGATAAGTATTTCTTTCTTTGCTTAATTCAGCTTGTTTTTTTCCATTTAATTCTCTATTTTATTTTATTGTTTTAAAAATTATTTTATTATTTGATTTAATTAAATTTAAAAGCATTGTTTAGGTCAAAATACAAATTTAGAGCTGGCGCTGCCAGTGGACTTGGAAAAAGATCGAATCTGTATAGATTAAAGATTTTTCTGACCCCCTAATTCAAGTCACCCCACTTTCTCTACCTTCCCATAAATTTAACGCAATTTTTATTAAGATTTGAGCAGTTCTCACTTAAAGATCAACACAGATCGGAGCGTAATCAAGTTCCATTAGGCAAATTATCTAGCTTCACAGTTTCTTGCTTTGCACCCCACCCTAGTATTTGTACGTACCGCTTATGAGTGGTTCTCCATTCCTTGGGAGACAAATAATGCATTTAAATATCTACCATATCGTATGGACTGATAACACTAATATACAATAATACCCGTTCATAGTACCTTACTAACGGTTCATATAAATGTATGGGAAGGACAAACCATATAAAATGCTGATGGACATTAGTATATAAGGGCAAAATATGCAAAGAACGTACGAAACAAACCATCTATGAAAGCCACTCAATAGAAACCTTGATAGCTAAAATTTAAATACAATATTATTGAAATTTAAGAGGAAATTTTAAAAAGAAATAAAAAAGTGGTGATACTTTTCTATTTTAAAATATAAAAAGCTTGGAGATTTGGGAGAGACATCCCGATGAGAGATTACAAAGTGTGTAGAAAATCTGTAAAAAAACTGGAGATTTCAGTGACCCGTCGCAAACTTGGTAGGAAAAGGAACTATGAAGTACACGATTATTTTAACTTTTTCTTAGAAAGTAGGAATACAAAAATCGTGGCTTGAGCAATTTGAAACCATTGCTTTAATGTTTCCGCCCCCTGTAATATAGATTGAGCAATTGATAAAGAGAAGCTATTGTGAAAGAGAAGGTGTGACCTAGACTGAGTACCATAATTGAATTGGGAACTTGGATGGCATGAAGAATCATAATATAATATGAAAAAATGTTGAGCAATACTTCCAGATTGTCAAAAATGCTTTAATCTACAAGAAAGAAGGTATCAAAACGCATAAAAATTGATAGATGCCGATACACCCAAATGTTACAGATTGTGAACAATGGTAACTAGAGACTAGATTTTCAGGAAACCCCCGAATAATTGAAAATCATAGTGTAATTGTACTGGAGTTCTTGGAGACAACCCAAATATTAAAGAGCTTGAGAAATGAATTTCAATTGTTCTATAAAGAGTTATAAGATGATATGCTAGCACATGTAGAGAGAAACTATGGCAGACATTCACAAAAATGTCATGGAAGGAGATCACAGAAGATAGGCAACCTGGGATACAATCATTTTTGTCCTTCAAATTTAAAAGTGGGTGGGATACAATCATTTTTGTCCTTCAAATTTAAAAGTGGGTGGTTGTAAGAGTGCCGTTGAATATATACATAGATCAAAAACCAAAATTCTCGGGTTTCGTGGCTCACCCCAAACCATCAATTTGACATTAAGTGGGAATGACTGTGACCTCTATGCACAAAAGATAAATAGTCTTTTTGTAGACAATCCCTATTTTTTTCACATCCATGATCTCCATGTTTGGGATTATATATCCTTAAATATTGAGTCTAAATATCCATCGTAAAAATATATCAAAAATATATTTTTAAGAGGGGAATAATTTTTACATGGACTTGTAGAAACGTACTCTCAATGGACCTTCGGCTTTGTTCCTAGTTGGACTTTCTTGGCTTGGGCTCTTACTAAAGCCCGAATATCACAAAAATTTGGGCCGGACGCGAAAATCCAGTGTCCGCCCCGAACTATTGACAGTCCCGTGTAAGAGCATGAAAGAAAGCAATCCAAAATGAGAAATAATATTTGTACAGGGGCATCAGAAGATACAATCTAGATGGAGAAACAATAGGTAAAGTATTCTATGAGGCAGTGGCTGCAAGAGCCCTGTTACTCTTCAACGTCCATCTTTGAAATGGATGTTGCGTAAAGCGCATAGGGTCGAATCAGATATAGATGGTGCCAAAAAATCCCCCAAAAAATGCACATTTACATTAGTTGCAATTTGTATAGAGTCGAGGCTCTAAACAATCAAAGTAAAGTGCACCTTCATATAATATCGAGAAATGTGGTTTCAGTATTGAAAATCTTTGTAATAGCCTTAAATTGTATTTTCATCACTAATTATAAAATTTAAAACTTCAAAAATAGTGTAGATCGAGCAGATATATGAACACTTGAAAATCTTGAAAATTGATGGTCCAAAAATTCATTACAAGATGCCTTACTTCCAAAACTTGAAATTCATTCTTTTTTTCATGCCCATGCATCTTGAGGTCGAGATGCTCAATTTGAGAATATTTAGGCATCAAAACAACCTCTTATAGTGAAATTTTTGATGTGCACTTTAATTTGATTGTTTAGAGCCTCGCACTTATATAAACATAAACTCTTTCTTTTCAAAGTTCAAACTCTCTTTTTATTTTCTTTTTTTTTTTTAGCCTAACTTCGATGATGAATCCAAAAAAATTTGGATAAAAAATCCATATTTGAGGTAAATTTTATAGGAGGGCTGCACGTGTACATATGAGTCGGTTGACTTATGGAAACCCCATCCAAAACAATATTTGTGTGAGTGCTTAAGAGACACCCCTATATAGGATTTCGCATATGCTGTACTGAGAAAAGAAAATCCTTGAACCCTCAAAGCAAAAACTGGACTTTGAACTTATGTGTAAGTTGGCCAATATGAAGTTGTATGAATGTTATGGAGGAACAATTATGATGTATAGTAGCATATAAAATTTAGGGTAAATATCTTCATACCCTCTATTTTTAAGTTTCATGTCACAATAGACCCAATGTTTTAAAAGATATATTGGGGTATAAAATATGTAGATTTTATTTCTTCTAATTCGGGAGCTAATTTAAACCTATTTTTTTAGGCCAAACAAATCTAAAAAGACATGTCTTTTTTAAAAGCCATCCTCCTAAACTTCTAGAGAAAGAGAAGGGCTTCATGGAAGTGAGAAGTTACTAAGAGAAGAGAGAGAGAGGTGTTTGGAGAAACACAGGAGGAGAGAGAGATGCAGGAAGAGAGAGAAAGAGAGAAGTTTGGGGTATATAAGTGAAGAGAGATAAAAGATTGGGTTTAGAAATAATATGTTTTTCTCATATTTGTTTAGGTTAAAAAATAGGTTTAAAGTGGCCAAGGGGTTAGAAGATATCTTTTGAAACTTTGAGTTTATCAAGAAATGAAACCTAAAAACAGGGGATACGGAGATATGTTTCCTAAAATTTATGGTAATTACATATATGTTTTAAGTGCTCTAATTTTTTATTTTTTCTAACTATGCCCCCATGTTTCAAATATCGAATTGCGATTTAATTTTAATCTACTTATTTTTAGATATTCATAGGATGGTCTTGATGTCAAAAAAAATTAATCTATTCTATTTATAAGAGAGATCTAGTATTTAACATCCAACTACCATTTGCTTCTACAATGATTTGGTCCCATGCTTGAAACATTGTTCCTTCAAATATCGGGCTGCCCATGGATGTTGCCCACCCTCCCCCCACCCCAAACCAAGAAACAGTAAAGGAAAAAAAAAAGGTAATTTCATTTTAACTCCATAAAATTTCTCTCTCTAAATAAAATAATAAAAAATGATCTCTCACTCTCTCTAGACCATTTTCCTTTCTACAAGTCATTCTTCTCTCTAAAACTAATCTCGAAAACCTATTCCAGTCTCCAAAAGAAGCAATTCTCTTTCTCTTCCAGCCTCCAAAACAAACAATTCTCTTTCTCTAAAACACGGTCACTACCGGTGTTTTCAAAATCGGGCTATCTAATCGCTAACCACCCGGTTAGATCGGAATCGACCCGTGGGTGGTTCTGGTGATCAACTGGTATTTAAAACAGAAAAACAAAAAAATATATATAAATTCCTAAAAGTAAGGAACTTGATTTCTAATGCATTTTCTAATTTTCTTAAAGATTAAAAAAAAAATGGTCATTAATACTCACTTTTATATTTTTCCACCTTTTTCAGAAAATTTTAAAAATGCCCCTAGGCATAAATCGATTCATTAAAAGCCATTTTTTTTATTTATTTTCAACTTCAATTGAATTTTTTTTTTTAATCACTCTTTATATGGTTTTCATATTTTAGTAGATTTTTTTTTTATCTTTTTTATTTTTTTCAACAATTTTTTGACCGCTAGGGACTTATCCGGTTAGAGCAGTTGAATTGGATGGTTTAACGGTTAAGCCAGTTAAACCGCTTTGTGGCCCATTTCCAATTAACCATTTCTGTTCGATTTTGTGAACACTGGTCACTACTAATTACTCCCCCACAAGAAAACCCTCTCTCCTCATTGGAATCTTTCTCTCTCCAAAATCAAGGGGTTATTATCAAGTGTAGAGCAATAATAGTTAGCAAGTCTCCGTTTAAAACACGATATTTTCAAAAAATCTTCGATTTTTTGAAATCCGTTTAGAACTCCGACTTTTTCAAAAGATCTTCAAAAAATTATGCTTTTTCATGGAACTGATGTAAACCCATATTTTATCTTTTTTTCAAAAAAACTTTTCAAAAAATCTTCTTCCCTATAACTCTATTTATTTATTAACTTAATATTATTGAATTTTTATTTAAAGATAAGCAAATTAATAGTAGGAGTAAATTAAGAACATTGATTTAAAATAAAATCTCATAAGGTGTTTCATCAATAATTTCCCTTAAAAAAAGTTTATGAAAAATTACAAACAATATATTTCCCAAAAAACAAGATATCAGGACAATGTTAGAAAACTAACACAATGAAAAATGTTTTCTTTTTTTTTCTTTAAAGTCACTTCATTCGTTTAAAGAACATTTTGTGTGGAATTAGAATTTGCCTGAAGATTTTGTATACTAAATATTTAGGCAGCTAAGAATTCAGTGTGAGATTCAAATTTGCTTAAACATTTTGTTGATTTCTTTATATATAGAGAGGTTTAATTAATTGTATTTTTTATTTTTTTTATTTCATTGGTGTATATAACATAGCATTTTGGATGGATTACTATTTTATGTATTTGGGTATGTATTTTGTTTTATTTAATTGCAATCCTATACTGAGGGTCTTTTTTGTGTTTTTTTTTCTTCAAACAATAATTATATATCTTAGTTTACAATTCTTGTTATCGACAAATATAGTTCTTGCGTTAAGTAGTATTTATATTTTATTTGATGCTCCAAATAAATATATGATATGTTTTGTGTTGTGACAACAGAGTAGTAATAAATTGTATCACTCTATCGACACTAGGTAAGGTCATAAAATTATTGTTCAATGACTTTAACAATAACTGCAAATTATAATCCTATATCATGCCTTCTTTACATATCCGATTTCTTCACTCCGTTTTTTTGAGACAAAGCCGAATTATTCATGACTTTATAACTTACCTCATTTGTTTTGCGATCCGTATTTCTGACTTGATTTTTTCCACCGACTTTTTGAAACAAAATCGATTCATTACCGATATTTTGGCTTGCCCACTTTTTATTATTGCCCGATTTGCTAACTATGAGAGCGATTTTATTTTTAAAACATTGCCCTCCAAATAGGGCCCTCTTTTTTTTTTTTTTTAATTTCAGATTGACATATGGATATTAAAAACTAAAAAAATTAAAATTAACACGAGCAAAGTTAGAAAAAAAAACTTTGGAGGAAGGACTTCTATGTAAATATATCATATTTTGGGACCCGTATCTAATTACTATATTTTTATAGGCAAGCTTTCTATGCTTTCCCTACAACATAAAACTTATATACTTCCCCGAATCCAACTTTCCATTCTGAATGGAGGGCTAAGATTGCCCCAATCACAATGTCACGTCTTTACACTTATTTTTTTTTTAACTGTTTTCCTGTAAACTATTTTGACATCAAATTTTTCACTTGCAAAAAATAAAATTTTCAATAAAATAAAATGACCAAAATACCCCTAAAAGTTTCAAGGGGTATTTTGGTCATTATATTTTATCAAAAAAATATTTTTAATACTTTTTATAGGTACACCCTAATGAGAAGATGACACGTACCAAATTTGATATTCATATAATTTGTATAAAAAATCTAAAAATAAAATACTTTGAGACGTCGGATCTAAGATCAAACGATAAATGACTCTCTTCAACAAAATTGTACAGTTGGATGGTAGGGGAAGCATATATCTTCTATGTTGTAAGAAAAGTATAAAAACCTTTCCCTATTTTGACCTAATTTTTTAGGAGAAATATCCCCGTACCCTTTATTTTTTGTTTTCTTATTTCAATAGACATAAGGATTCAAAATATATCCCGTCACTAACTTTATTCACGTTTAACTATTTTTTAGCCATAACAAATATAAAAAAGACACGCTCATTTTAAACCTTTTTCTCTCTTTACGTGATATATTCCCCCAGATTTTTCTCTTTCTCTCTCTTCCTTGAGATTCTCCCAAACCCCTTCCTCTCTGTGTAATTTCCCTTTCTCTCTCTAGGTCTCTCGCTCTCCCTCTCTACTCGTGTTCTCGAAACCCCTCTTTGTCAGTTTGGGTTCCAAAAATAGGCACAATCTACATATAATTAATCATCCATACGAATAATATCCAACTAATCAATAGAAAAAATCCACATAAATCAAGCAAATATATAAAGAAAAATAAACCATGGAGAGAGAGAGTGCGAAAATAGGGAGAGAGAGAGCGTTTGGGGAAAGTCATGGAGAGAGAGATTTAGGGAAAAATCATGTGGAGAGAGAAATGATGGTGTTTAGAAAGGATGTCTTTATTATATTTGTTTGGGGCAAAAAAAATAGGTTTAAAGATGATAAAGTTAGCTTAGGGGATTAGAAGATACAAGACTTAGAATTTTTATGATCCAAGATATATTTTGAAACCTTGGGCCTATTGAGATATAAAACTTAAAAATAGCGTATGGAGATATTTTTCCAATTTTTTATCCATATAAAAATGTTTGTTCATGAATAGTATAAGGAAAAAGTTTATATAAAGTTGTAACCTTGTACTATTGAAGTAAGGTGCACCTTAAAATTCCCACACAAGATAGTTTTATGATGTTTGAGAACCCTCTAATTGATCATCTCGACCTCGAGATGTATAGAAATAAAGAAAAAAATGAATTCCAAATCTACAAAACAGTACATCTTGGAATAATACATCTTATAGCAAGTTATTTGAAAAATCGTGCATCTTATAACAAGTTATCTGGACAGTCTATTTTCAAGATTTTCAATTGTTTATTAAATTGATTAATCGGTACGATTTTTGGAATTATAAATTTTCTATCTACGAGTAAAAATAGGTTTTCAAGCCATGATAAGGTTTCCAACACCAAAACGATATCTCAAAGTAAATTTTAGATGTGCACCTTATTTCTATAGTATAAGGAGTTAACCTCCAATTGATAGTTTTCCAATTGATCATCTTGACCTCAAGATTTATAGAAATAAAGAAAAAAAAGAATTCCAAATCCATAAAATAGTACATCTTATAACAAGTTATCATGACCTATAGTGTTTCGATGTTTGAGAACTCTCCAATTGATCATCTCGACCTCGAGATGTATGGAAAAAAAGAAAGAAGAATTCTAAATCCAAAAAATAATATATTTTAAAATAAGTTATCTGGACCATCTATTTTTAAGAATTTCAAGTATTTATTGATATGATTGATCTGTACCTTTTTTGAAATTTTTAATTTTATAATTATGGATAAAAATATATTTTCAAGCTTATAGAAAGTTTCCCCACATCAAAACCACATCTCAAAGTAAATTTTAGAGGCAACCATATACAAACCTCATCCATTATATAAAGCCAAAATTTATTCCACTCCCTCGGGAGCATACTATGTATTTACTCTCTGATATAGAACCCCACTAGAGCATACTATGCATTTACCCCCTGATATGGAACACAAGGATTAGTCTTAGGACCCTAAATATTTGGGGATATAACCTCTTTAACGGTCAATAAGAAGTTATTTCCTAATTGCACTCTCTAAGCACTTGAAAAAAAAATGTTTTAAAATTGAATGGAAACCATCCAGTTTTTAGAGAGTGAGATTTACGTGTTAGAAAACTCAAATTTAAAAAAAAAAAAATTGAGATTAATCATCCCGTGATTTTAATGTGATTACCCAAATTTTAGATTGAAAAAATCCTCTCAACTAGATCATCTAAGGGTATAGAAGTAAAGTATGCTCCCAAAAAAGCATAATATACTTGCTCTAATATAAAAGTAAAAAATTAACGGAAACAAGAGAGATTTAAGATTAGAAAGGAAATTCAAAATTTAAGTGAGACGGGAAATTGGATCGTGGCCGTCGATCCTGACGGTTGAGGTGAAGCATAACAGCTCTTTCCATCTCTTTCTCTCTCTAACCGTAAAGCTTTTGTTTTCTCTCTAAGTTTTGCCATCGATCCTGACAGTTAAAAGTCTTGCCATCGATCCTGACAGTTAAAAGAGCGAGCATAGCAGCTCTCTTTCCCTCTCTCTTTAATTACAAGTCTTGTTTCTCTCTCTAAGTCTTGTTTCTCTGTCTCATTTTCCCTTCACCTCCTTGCTCTTTTGCATGCCTCCTTGTTTCTCTCTCTTATTTTCCTTTCTCTGATTCCATGGAACCCGCCCTCTCTGATTTTTCAAATTCCTCTGGCTCTGAGGCCAAACCAGTTTCCATTGATGGAAACCAGTCGGCCGCAAGGTTAACAATCAGGATTAAGATGCCCAAGAAAACAAACTCTCAATGTGAAATCGGTTCCCCTGAATCAGTTACTTCTCAAATTGATCAGGTCCCCTGAATCTGAAGTTTCGCTCAGAGCGATCTCTCAGAGGTCACGTTAAAGTCCACGCAAAACATTCCAATTATGGCAAGTTTTTGTAGGTTCTTGTGCCACATATGGCTTACTTCTTTCAAAATCTTTCCTTATCGGAATTCTGAATCAAGATTGTGTTATATGGGTGGTTTTCTAATCTTTTCCTTACCTGCTACGTTTTTTTTTAATCAATATTTTGTTATGTGTTCTTTTCTAATCTTTTCCTTATCTGTTGTGTTCTTTCTGAAGCGTTCTTTCTAAATCAAGATTCTGTTATATGGGTTCTTTTCTAATCTTTCCCTTATTTGCATTCTTTCTAAATCAAGATTTTGTAATATGGATTCTTTAATAATTTTTCCTTGCGTGCTTTCTTAATCAAATTTTTTTGATATGGGTTCTTTTATAATCAAAGTATTGTGTTATGGGTTTTTCTCAAATCAAAGTTTCATAGTTTTGGGTTTTTGCAGGTTTAACTAATAGTGATGAGATGGGTTTGAAAGATGAGCGAGAGAGGAGAAAAGATGGTTGCAGGAGAGAAAGAAAGAGCACAATAGGGGAAACAACAAAGCATAACCAATAAGAACCAGTGTGTACTGTGTGCAAGAAGAGATTTCGAACGATGAAGTCTCTGTTTGGCCACATGCGATGCCATCCAAAGAGAGAGTGGAGCCTAGACTTGCCAGAAAGAATGAGAAGAAGTTGCAGGTGAAAAATTCCAGTAATGGTGCACTGATGAAGTTGGCGGAAAGTTTGTTATATCATATTGATGGCACCATAACGGAAGAGAGCACGAAAGAACATGATCCTCTTTCTCCACTCCCAAATTGGTCCGTCACTGGATCTAGAAGAAGAAGGAGCAAAACTGCCAGCTCTAAAGGAAATATTTGTAGAGACAAAGATTTGAGGGAGTTTCAAAAAGCATGAAAGAAGTTGAGCATCACTTACTCATACTTTCTTAACCTCAAAGAAATTTGGAGGAATTGGATTTCTTGAAAAAACAGGAAACTGATAAGGAAGGCCTGGAATCGGATCCTGAGAAGGGTGACATCCCCCATGAAAGCTCCTCAGTTCACAAGCCTGACCAATGACAGAAGAAGAGGAAGGTGAATAGGGAGGTGAGATCAATCGAGACAGCTGCTAATTCTGGCAAATCTCGAGATAGTAAAATCATTTCAGCCTGCAATCATTCAAAGAAGAGGAAGCATCTCATTGGAGTCTCTGCAGAGGAGGAGGAAGTATCACAAGAGGATGGTCAAGTTTCGAGAATTGGGTATGAGATTTCAGTGAGCTTCTTGAAATAATATGTCAATAAAAAAACAAAAACTAGCAGAATTCCAGCCAATTTCTCGCCGGAAAGACAAGGGAGCCATATATGCTCTAAGTGTAACCAAAGATTCAACTCGGGTCAGGCTCTGGGTGGCCATATGAGGAAACATTTTGATAGAGAGAATCTTCTAGCCAAGTTGAAAGTTCATTATTCTTCAAAAAGGTTGACAATGGGCTCTCAAGTTTAGTTGGGAGGAGAGAAAAGGAATCGGGGAAGAGAGAGAAGAATGGGGGAAGAGAGAGAAGGAATGGAGACAGAATGGAGTTTATGTTTAGTTGGGAGGAGAGAAAAGGAATCGGGGAAGAGAGAGAAGAATGGGGGAAGAGAGAGAAGAATGGGGGAAGAGAGAGAAGGAATGGATCTTAAGAGGATGATGCCTATTGAAGGTGAGGATTGGAAATTTGCTTTGACTATGTTGGAGGTAGTACTTGCTTATGCTGGTTATGTGAGATCTAGATTTTTCAGGATCTCAGAGGCATAATTCAGGAGTTTGGGAGGCCAGAAAGAGGAGTTTGGGGTCCACAATTCAGTGGTTTAGAAGTATAGAGAGCATTTTTTGGGCAATATTTCAATGGTTTGCATGGCTACAGAGAATATTTTTAGCATAATTTATTATTTTTGAGAGAAAAATTTATTGTATAGTGTGATGAATTCATCAATTGTTATGGAAAAAATCAACATTTCTTTTTATAGTTATTTAAGCTAATAAATTGTTGAATGTAATTAAGTTTATAGAGCTTTTTGATAATTATTTAAGCTGAAAAATTGTTAAATGTAGTTAAGTTTATGGAAGTTGATCCAGTTAGCCTTTGTTTGTTGGTTTCTGGCTTTTAGTTTGCGATTTTTTTGGGTTTTACATATGAATTATTAGTCATTTTGTAATGGGGAGCAGAGGAATAATCTCTCATAGTGCAAGTCATTTGGTTTTCTAAGTTCATGTATAGTGCTGTTCTTATATTTATGAAACCTATTTTGGTGTTACAATAGGGCCTTTTTGGCTGTTCACTCTCCGTAGTCAAATGGTCAAAGCATTGTATGGTGTTGGAGCTCTTTCCCATTACAACACTCAAGCAAATTCTTCCACTCTAAAGAGCAGCCCTTAGAACCTAGATTCTATTTATGGGTATCAACAGTGATATATTATAGATCATCTATCAATAAAACCACAACAAATGATAAGAAGAATTTAATGCAGTCTGTTGTACCCCGATTCACCTTATAAATAATGTTTGCTTTAAACCAATGCACATCTGCCAGCATATACATGCATGCCTATCACATTTTATTTGTATGAATAGATACACATGCATGTGTAATTTCGACACGATGCAGAAACATCTAAGTTTTGTTGACAATAAGACTATGTAGAAGTTGTAAGGTCATGGATTTGGGTTTAAAGGCCCCACATGAGCATGAAATATTTTGTAACTAATCATAATTAGGTATCGAATCTGATGCAAAATCATATGGATAATTTGGAATAATTCAAGCCAACCGTCATTATATTGGATATATATCACTGCAAGTCACATAGAATTCTCATTGAAGAATGAAGCAAAATGTCTTCTGATGCCATATATGATGCCAACCTCTATCTCAATGTAAAAGCTATTGTCGAAATGGTTATAGAATTGTGTAGCACAATAAATGGAACATGAAAGAGGAAACTGTAGGATAAGTGTTGACAATACAACAGATATAAGTAAACAAAGATACCTGATATAAATGTGTATAGGAAGAGACCAATAAACATTTAAGTAGGCACCTTACCACTAATCAGAGCTAAAATATGTTGCAACTCTTTTCTTTAGCATATATATCAGTTTATGTGTACCAAGAATTAGGCATTTTTAATCAGTTTCAGCTAGAAAAGAATAGCAATCAAAATACAATTGTCATGTAAAACTATCCAAATTTACAGGAGTAACATTGCCATTTGTATAAACTATTTGAGCTTGGTCCCATATTGACGTCCAAATCTATACAATGGAATTTCAGTCTGTCTTTGACAGACAAATTTGTCTATCTATCTATCTACATCACTCTATCTATCCAATCCTTCATTGTATATATGTTATATATTTGATCACTGCAATCAACAAAATACACAAAATTTTCGGAACATTTACAAATACATAATCTTCTTCCACCAAGAAATGCAATTAAGATAAAAATATATTCAAAAAATATATTTATTGTCAAGCCCGCATTCTTATAATATACGGGCTGGCTGCATGCTAACCACGTCCTTCAAGAAAAGGACATTAGTTACTACAATTGGAGAATGCAGAAAAGGTGACTGATATATGCAAAAAAGGTGACTAATATTAGTTAGAGACTAGCAAATATATTTCAACTTCTATTCCAGTGAAAAGCAAAGGGCTTCATGAGCTTTGATTCAAATCATACCTACAATCCTATGCATAACTAAGATCGCTACTAGTTTTATGCTGCTCAAGAATCTTTTTAACTTGAGGTTCACTTTGTAGACCCATCTATACTTGGCTCATATACTAAGTCAAGAAGAAGAAAGAAAGAAATTATAAAGAGTAGCAAAGGGCACATAACAGGCAAACTGATTTGGAGATGCAGAATGTTGAGTTGAGAGAGCAACCACAACCTTTTTTGGATGGTACCCAAAAGAGAGGGGGGAGAGCAAAAGAAAGACAGAGAGATAGAGAGAGAGATAAGTCAAAATACATATGCAAAGTTTTCATAATAAAAGAAATAAGAGAGAGAGACTGTGTGACGACCCAAGATTTTTCCGAGTCAGAGAAAAGGAGAGGACACGCTCGGCAGGGAGTGAGAGGCACCGCCGGCTGTGAAGTGAAGGGAGTAGCGCTGCGCGCATAAGGGACCAGCGCTGTGCATAAATAGAGGAAAGAAGAAACGTCGCGCGAAGAAGAGAGAAACGTCACGCAAAGAAGGGAGAAACGCCGCAAAGAAGAGAGAAACGTCGAGCGAAGAAGGGATAAACGCCACACGAAGAAGAGAGAAACATCGTGCGAAGAAGGGAGAAACGTTGCGCGAAGAAGGGAGAAACGTAGCGCGAAGAAGGGAGAAACGTAGCCTGAAGAAGGGAGAAACGCAGAGCGAAGAAGGGAGAAATGCTGCATGAAGAAGGGAGAAATGCTGCATGAAGAAGGGAGAAAAGAGCGCGAAGAAGGAAGAAACGCCGTGCGCAAGAGAGAAACGCCACTCGAAGAAGGGAGAAACGTCGCCCGAAGAAGGGAGAAACATGCGGGAAGAAGGGAGAAACATCGCACAAAGAAGGGAGAAACTTCGCGCGAAGAAGGAGAAACGCCGCGCGGGAATGAGTCTAGCGCTGTGCGCGAGGGAGGCCAATGCCATGTGCAATGCTGCCGTGCATGGCCAGTTTTTGCCACTTGCCCGACAGCATGTGAGTGGCTCACCACTTGTCAATCATGGGATGCCACCTGAGGAGTATTTAAGCCCTCCTCCTTCCCCTCACACCACTGGCACCCACACTATCTTATTCTTTCTCTCTCTCTAAGGCAAGTGAAGGACCTGGATAAGGCTCCATTAGCTCACCGTTGGAGAGCTTCAGAAGCTTGGTGAAGTGGACTGTGGGAGGAGAATTGGGATCACCACTGGGACACAAAGGTCAGTAGATCACTACCTTGCAAACCCATGAGCATGAAAATATGAATGATGCAAGGTTTGAGCATAGTTTGAACATAAGCATGTGTAAAAATGATGACTGCATTCTGCCAAAAGTTGCATTCTTTTGCATGATAAAAATAAGCACTGAAATCCTTTTGATTGCCCTGAAATTTTGTGGGGTGATACTTTTGTGAATCTAGTTTAAGCTAGAATTGGCTTCAGGTTGTTACCCTACATAGATTAAGAGTTACGAGATGATTTTGGAAGTATGTCATGGCTGGACTATGAAATTCCAGGGAGAATTGAGGTTTTTGTGACTCTCTGTTACCTACCAAATAATCTCAGAATTACCACAAATGACCACCATTGGAAATATTTCTAAGTTTACTTTGAGTTTGACTCTTATGTCCAATTGAGATTTTTGGTAGTCTGGAAGATATGTTTCATTTCATGCATATATGCCATTATTAGCAGACTGTGATAATTTCCAGAAATATTGCTTCTGTTGCACTGAGATTTTGCCTGACCTATTGAGGTCCAAATGACACAAAAATATAGCATTTGATAGATGCATGAGTCTTCTATGATTTCTATGTTTTAACCTTGCCCAAATTCTGTGTAAATGATGAGCTATGTTAAAAAATGTTCCAGTATGTCACTGTTGACAGATCTCACAAAAACTTAGAATTTTGGTCTCTGTTGCCATGAATTTTGGCTTACCAAATGGAGTCCAATTACTTCGAAACCACAGCCATTGGAAATCTTTGAGTGTCTACTAAAAGTTGCATATTGAACTTGGTTCGAAATTCCTGCTAGGTTGAAAGCTATGTTTTAAATTATGAACATATATCACTATTGGCAGAATTCATCAAGATTCAGAACGATAGACTGAACCCTTAATTGATCAAGTAATGCTCAGTTAGTGAATTGGAATCGGAATTTAGTTAAATTCCCCTCATAATTTGTGTGCTATACCTCATTCTGTATATGCCAATGATTGATAAGAACAACAATGAATTTGAAGTTATATATGAATTATGCACATGTCATGTAGCGACGTTTTTGAACATAGCTTAATCCTTTTGCAAGGTGATTGAAATTTTCTGTTATAATACACTAAAATGGCATGATTGTGACCTAAGAATATTGAATGTTCCTGACGTCTTGAAAAGAGTAAAGTATGAATGAATGAATTCTATGCATGCTTATACACAGTGAAACTAATATATGTGATTTCTGGCCAGTACGCAATGGCTCCTCCATTGGTAGTAGATACTGTGATTATATTATATGAAACTGATATATGTGATTTCTAGTCACTATGCAATGGGTCCTCCATTGGTAGTTGATACTGTGATTCTGTTATATGAAATTGATACATGTGAATTCTGACCACTATGCAATGGGTTGCTCCATTGGTAGTGAATATTGTGATTGCAAGCGAGTTCTGACTTGCCCCGACTCCAATGATAGGAGTGGAGTTGGGAGGTAACTGTAAATAACAGGGTGGGTTGCGCCCCCCAATTTGTTAAAGGTACTACGTATTGGGTCCTCCAATTGTGGTGTAACACCCTCTCGCCTGAAGGTGAAAGGAGAGGGTCGCGTCTTGCAAGGCCTCAGCCTATCAAAAACCCCCAAGCGCGTTGGGGATTGTGTGTGTGAGTAAGGACATTACAAATGGGACCTCCATTTGTCATTGTCCTCCCTCCTGAATGAAGGTAGAAGTCCCAAGTCACAAGACTGGCTTAGCCTGATTGATGGGGCTTCTACTTTAAGAGTAGGCATTGATGGCTTCTGTCCGTATGAATTGTATGCTTTAGCTGAGTTTTTTACTGTGTGATTTTGAGAAATGTTCATGTAACTATTAGCTCATGTAAATATGCGAAGTTTTAATACCTAAACTTTACTCTGTTTAATCCGCCAGTATACTCTGGTACATGACATTATTCTATGACACAACATGCATACCTCTCTTTTTCCCTTTTATGTAGAGTGAGAATTGATAGCTCGTGTGTGGATAGCTGGCCAGTGGTAGTAGACTTTTCGAGCTCGAGTTCTGTCCAGGAATCTTTTGATTGTAGGTGTCGGGTGGCGGTGCCACAATGCCATACTGATGAATATTGTAATTTTGTTGTCAGGCCGGTGGTGCCTTTAACATTTTGTAAAAGTATTTTTGGAGATTGAATATATATGAAATGGTTTTATTTTGCTCAGTTTGTGGCCTTTTGTTATATGAGTATATTTTTGTTTCGTGGTTTGCTTTGATCCCGAAATTTTATACGCACTGGGCCACTCCCTCCTGAGTGCCAGACGTGACCTCTAGTCGCGATCCCACATCCTGTCACCCTCCGGCTAGGTACGGTAAGGGCCAGGGGGATGGGGTCGTGACAGTTAGGGTATTAAAGAAGCCATGTTAGGAATCTTAGCTTAGAATGTTGCAGAAGTGTCTCTAGAGTAGTTTTGAGTAGATTGGTGACTGGGGTGCCCCTGTTGTACGACAAAGATGCCAAAGACTCGTGGTAATAATGTGAGTTCCAGTAACGAGAGCACAGACACCCTTGGAGAATTCTTCAGGATCTTGGGGGCGATGACTCAGATGATGAAATATAGTATGCCAGCCCCGGCTACCCCTGCCTCGGAGCAAACTGACAGTGGACTAATAGAAAGGTTCAAGAGGCTGGCACCTCGGACATTCTTAGGGCATGGGGGAGTAAAAAAAGCAGAATGGTGGAAAAGGCAAATGGAAAAATATTTGAAGTGTTGCATTGCAGTTATGAACAGAAGGTTAGGTTGGGGGCCTTCATGTTAAAGGGAGATGTTGAGCACTGATGGGGCTCAGTAAAACAATATTGGGAAAGGTCAGGGATAGAAGTGACTTGGGAGAAGTTCTTGGAAGCCATCGACGATAAGTACTTCCCTAACTCAGTACGGGAAAGGAAGGAAGTGGAGTTTATTGAGCTGCAACAAGGGGGTTTGTCCGTAGAATAGTATGCAGCTAAGTTTGCTGAATTGTCAAGATATGCACCGCACATCATTAACACCGAGGTGCAGAAGGCTAGTAAGCTTGAAAGAGGCCTCAAGCCAAAAATAAGGGGGAGGGTAATATCAGCCAATTTAAAGACCTTCTCCCCTTTAGTGGATCTGGCCATAAAAATAGAAAGGGACGACGAAGTGTCCCAATTCAAGAAAGATGGAAGGATAGGACCAGCTCAGTTTAGAAGTTTTGGAAGAAAGACTCGACCAACCCCAAAGAGAAGCTTCAGGAAAAATAATAATCAAGGGAGCAAGAAGATTCATAAAACCTTCGCGGGCGACATAAGAGAGAACCAGCGTCCGACATGTCCATACTGCGGAAAGGACAATCACTTGGCGACCGAGTGCCGAAAGAGGACAGGAACATGCTTCAGATGTGACAAGCCTGGCAACATGATCAAGGACTGTCCGGTGAAGGGACCAGGAGATCGACCAAAGATTCAAGGTCGAGTGTTTTCCCTTATACAATGACAGGATAAGGCATCCACCTCTGTGATTCGAGGTACGCTTTCTGTTTGCAATATAGAAGCTAAAGTTTTGATTGACCTTGGACATAAATGTTAAACCTGCACTTCTTGACTGAACATTGGTTGTAGGCACACCTATGGGGGAATCTACGGAAACTGATATTGTTTATAAGCACTGTGGGGTTTTGCTTAAAGGGTGTGTTCTACCTATAGACTTGATACTGTTAGACATCTGAGACTTTGATGTGATTTTGGGCATGGACAGGTTGTCCGCACACTATGCAACAGCAAATTGTTATGACAAAACTATAACTTTTAGACGTCTTAATCAGCCTGAATTGAATTTTGTTAGCATTAAGGATGTTTCCCCTTTACACTTTATCTCAGCCCTTTGGGCTTCCTGTTTGTTGACCAAAGGATGTGTTGGGTATCTGGCTTACGTAGTAGAAAATCAGGATGCCCAGTCAAAGTTAGATGAGATACCAGTAGTGAGGGAGTATCCAAAAGTTTTCCTTGAAGAATTAACCACTCTGCCTCCAGTTAGGAAGAAAAAATTTGAGATAGATGTGATCCCTGGCACTGCTCCCATTTTTAAAGCCCCTTATAGGATGGCCCCAGCCAAATTGAAAGAACTGAATGAACAATTGCAAGACTTATTGGAGAGGGGATTTGTTCTACCTAGTGTGTCACCATGGGGTGCACTGGTTTTGTTTGTGAAAAAGAAAGATGGGTCCTTAAGACTTTGTATAGATTATAGACAGCTGAACCTAGTCACAGTAAAGAATAAGTACCCCTTGCTTAGAATTGACGACCTCTTTGATCAGCTTCAAGGGGCTCAAGTGTTTTAAAAAATTGATCTTCGGTCTAGTTATTATCAACTACGGGTAAAAGAAGAGGATGTCCCTAAGACCGCATTCAAGACCCGATATGGACACTATGAGTTCTTGGTAATACTATTTGTTAACTAATGCCCCAACCGTCTTTATGGATTTGATGAATAGGGTGTTTAGACCCTTTTTGGATGATTTTGTAGTTGTTTTTATAAATGACATTATGATATATTTAATGAATTTAGAAGAGCATGAACAACACTTGAGGATGGTCCTCTAGACCATAAAGACAAAGAAGTTATATGCTAAGCTGGGAAAAAGTGAGTTTTGGCTTTCAAGTGTGGCCTTCCTTGGGCATGTTATTTCTAAGGACGGGGTCACAATTGACTCTTGTAAAATTGAAGTTGTTATAAAGTGGGGAAGACCAACAAATGTATATGAGGTCCGTAGTTTTTTGGGACTGGCGGGTTATTATAGACGCTTTGTAGAGGGGTTCTCGAAGATAGCACCACCCCTGACTCGCCTAACTCAGAAAGAAGTAAAGTTTGTATGGTCAAATGATTGTGAGACAAGCTTTCAAGAACTGAAGAAGAAACTGACCACGGCCCCAATACCAAACTTACCCAAAGGGAATGAAGACTTTGTGGTTTTTATTGACGTTTCCCATAAAGGGCTTGGTTGTATACTGATGCAGCGAGGGAAAGTTATAGCATATGCCTCCAGACAGGTGAAGCCGTACGAGCAAAATTACCCAACCCATGACTTAGAAATTGCGGTTGTAGTGTTTGCCTTAAAGATATGAAGACATTTCCTTTATAGGGCTCAATTTAAGATATTTGCAGATCATAAAAGACTCAAGTATCTGTTTTCTCCGAAAGAGTTAAATATGAGACAAAGAAGATGGATGGACCTACTGAATGACTATGAGTGTACCATCAATTACCAACCGGACAAGACTAATGTGGTGGCCGACGCGTTGAGTCGGAAGCCCTTAGTACCAGTGGTACACCTGATGACTCGAGAGATAAAACTGATAGAAGATGCAGTGGAGTGGCACCCAACTCTGCCACTTAGTATTGGGGTAGGAGTGACTGCTGGTATGAGGGCGGAGCCCCAGCTCTTTCAACAATTTCGTAAAGCGCAGAAAGAGGATCCCCAACTTCTAAAGATTCTTGAAGAAATAAAACTGGGGAGAAAGAAGATTTCTCTGTAAGTGGGGACGGTCTGTTAAGATTTAAAGATCAGATTTGTTTCCCGAATATTGAGGACGTGAGGCAGGTTATTTTAGAAGAAGCACACCACTCCCATTATACTGTGCACCCGAGGAGTATTAAGATGTACCAGGACTTGAAGAAAAATTTCCGGTGGAATGATATGAAAAAGGAAGTAGCACAGTTTGTTTACAGGTGCTTAACATGCCATCAAGTGAAAGCTGAATATCAAAAACCCGCTGGACTGTTGCAACATTTGCCCGTGTCAGAGTGGAAGTGGGCGCATTTTACCATGGATTTTGTCTCTGACTTACCTAGGACAGGTGCTGGACATGATAGTATTTGGGTCATTGTGGACCGACTGACAAAAGCAGCTCATTTCTTACCAGTCCGCACAACTTATACTTTGAACAAATTGTCCCAACTAAACATTAAAGAGCTTGTAAGAATACATGGAACGCTTGTCAGTATTGTGTCCGACAGGGACACTAGATTTATTTTAAGATTTTGAGATAGTTTGCAATCAGCTTTGGGGACAAGACTCACTTTTAGCACTGCTTTTCACCCCCAGACTGATGGGCAATCAAAAGGAACTATTCAGACTCTAGACATGTTAAGAGCTTGTGTTATTGATTTCAAGGGAAGCTGGGCGGATCATCTACCTCTGATAGAATTTGCTTATAACAACAGTTTCCAGGCCAGTATCAAGAAACCTTTTGAAGCCTTATATGGATGGAAGTGTCAATCACCTAATTATTAGGATGAGGTCGGTGAGAGGAGGTTGTTAGGTCCTGAAATTGTTCAAGTGACCTCAGAAAAGATTTCCTTGATTCGAGAGAGGCTCAAAACTGCTTAGAGTCGGCAAAACAGTTACGCAACAATCAAAGGAGAAGCCTCGAGTTTGAGGTCGGTGATCGAGTTTTCCTGAAAGTATCGCCGACCAAGAGTATTATGAGATTCAGCAAGAAGAGAAAATTGAGCCCACGTTTTATTGGACCATTTGAAATTTTGAAAGGAGTAGGAAGTATGGCTTATCGACTTGCCCTACCACCTGAGTTTGTAAATATTCATGATGTGTTTCATGTGTCATTGTTTGAGGAAATATAAGCCAAACCCGTCCCATGTTTTGAAGTACGAACCATTAACAATCAAGGAAGACCAAACTTATATCGAGCAGCCGATTAAGATTCTAGACATGAGGGTGCAGGTTTTGCGTAATAAAGAAATCCCCCTGGTTCGTGTTCTATGGCAGTACCACTCAAAGGAATAATCAACATGGGAACGAGAAGATGAGATCCGGAATAAGTATCCCCAATTATTTAATTAATCGAGATACGATTTTGGGGAAAAAATATTTTTTTAGGGGGGATGATGTAACGACCAAAGATTTTTCTGAGTCAGAGAAAATGAGAGGACACGTTCAGCAGGGAGTGAGAGGCATCGCCGGTTGTGAAGTGAAGGGAGCAGCGCCACGCATATAAGGGGCCAACACTGTGCGTAATCAAAGGAAAGAAGAAATAACGCACGAAGAAGAGAGAAACGCCACACGAAGAAGGGAGAAATGTCAAACAAAGAAGAGAGAAATGTCGTGCGAAGAAGGGAAAAACATCGCGCGAAGAAGGGAGAAACGTAGCGCGAAGAAGGGAGAAATGCTACGCGAAGAAGAGAGAAACGTCGCGCAAAGAAGAGAGAAACGCAGTGCGAAGAAGGGTGAAACGTCGCGCGAAGAAGAGAGAAACGTTGTGCGAAGAAGGGAGAAATGTCGTACGAAGAAGGAAGAAACGTTGTGCGCGTAAGAGAGAAACATGTGCGAAGAAGGGAGAAACGTCACGCGAAGAAGGGAGAAACGTCGCGCGAAGAAGGGAGAAACGTCGTGCGAAAAAGGAAGAAACATCGCACAAAAAAGGGAGAAACGCTACGCATAAATGAGTCCAATGCCGTGCGCGAGGGAGGCCAACTCAGCGTGCAATGCTGCCGTGCATGGTCAGTTTTTGCCACTTGCCCAGCTGCATCTGAGTGGCTCACCACTTATCAATCATGGGATGCCACCTACCACATGAGGAGTATTTAAGCCCTCCTCCTTCCCCTCACGCCACTGGCAACCACACTCTCTTATTTGTTTTCTCTCTCTAAGGCAAGTGAAGGACTTGGATAAGGCCCCCTTGTTGGAGAGCTTGAGAAGCTTGGTGAACTGAATAATGGGAGGAGAATTGGGATCACCATTGGGACACAAAGGTAAGTAGATCACTACCTTGAGACCCATGAGCATTACAATATGAATGAAGCAAGGTTTGAGCATAGTTTGAACATAAGCATGTGCAAACATGATGACTGCATTCTCCATAAAGTTGCTTTCTTTTGCATGATTAAAATAAGCATTGAAATCCTTTTGATGTCCTTGAAATTATTTGGGGTGATACTCTTGTGAGTCTAGTTTAAGCTAGACTTGGCTTTATGTTGTTACCTTGCATACATTAAGAGTTAGGAGATGATTTTGGAAGTATGTCATGGCTGGACTATGAAATTCTAGGGAGAATTGAGGTTGTAGTGACTCTCTGTTAACCTAACCAATGATCTTATAATTGCCTCAAATGACCACCAT
The DNA here is from genome assembly GCF_054954075.1 of Amborella trichopoda. Lineage (NCBI taxonomy): Eukaryota > Viridiplantae > Streptophyta > Magnoliopsida > Amborellales > Amborellaceae > Amborella > Amborella trichopoda. The sequence goes on from NC_142346.1 coordinate 30,711,057, forward strand.
TGGAAAGATCTTTGAGTTTATTCTTATGTCCAGTAAAGAATTTTGGTATTCTGGAAACTATGTTTCATTTTATCAATGTATGTCATTGTTAGCATACTGTGATAATTTTTAGAAATATTATTTCTGTTGCACTGAGACTTTGCCTAAACTAATGATATCCAAATGAAAAAAAAAACAGAGCCATTTGATAGATGCATGAGTCTTATATGATATTCATGTTTTAACCTTACCGAAATTCTATGTAAATGAGGAGCTATGCTAAAAAATGTTCCAGTATGTCATTGTTGACAGATCTCACAGATACTCAGAATTTTGGTCTCTTTTGCTATGAATTTTGGCTTACCAAATGGAGTCCAATTACTTAGAAACCATAGCCATTTGAAAGCTTTGAATGTCTACTAAAAGTTGCATGTTGAACTTGTTTAGAAATTCCTGCTAGGTTGAAAGCTATGTTTTAAATTGTGAACATATGTCACTATTGGTAGAATTCAACATGATTCAGAACGATATATTGAACCCTTAATTGATCAAGTAATGCTCAGTTAGCAAATTCAAATCAAAATTTAGTTAAATTACCCTGATAATTTGGGTGCTATACCTTATTCTATATATACCGATGATTGATAAGAATAACAATGAATTTTAAGTTGTATATGAATTATGCACATGTCATGCAGCGATGTTTTTGAACATAGCTTAATCCTTTTGCAAGGTGATTCAAATTTTTTGTTATAAGACACCGAAATAGCATGATTGTGGCCTACAAATATTGAAATGTTCCTGACCTCTTGAAAAGAGTAAAGTATGAATGAATGAATACTATGCATGCTTATCCACGGTGATACTGATATATGTGATTTCTGGCCAACACACAATGGGTCCTCCATTGGTAGTGGATAATGTCATTATGTTATATGAAACTGATATATGTGATTTCTGGCCACTACGAAATGGTTCCTCCATTGGTAGTGGATACTGTGATTTTGTTATATGGAATTGATACATGTGAATTCTAACCACGACGCAATGGGTTCCTCCATTGGTAGTGAATACTGTAATTGCCGACAAGTTCTAACTTTGCCCCGACTCCAATGATAGGAGTGGAGTCGGGAGGTAACTTTAAATAACAGGGTGGGTCGTGCCCCCCAATTTGTTATAGGCACTAAGCATTGGGTCCTCCAATGATAGTGTAACGCCCTCTCACCTGAAGGCGCAAGGAGAGTGTCGTGTCTTGCAAGGCTTTAGCTTATCAAAAACCACCATAGCGTGCTGGGGATTGTGTGTGAGAGTAAGGACATTACGAAATGAGACTTCCATTTGTCATTGTCCTCCCTCCAGAATGAAGGTAGAAGTCCCAAGTCACAGGACTGGCTTAGCCTGATCGATGGGGCTTCTACTTCAGGAGTAGGCATTGCTAGCTTCTTTCCGTATGAATTGTATTGCTTTAGCTGAGTTTCTAACTGTGTGATTTTGAGAAATGTTCATGTAATTATTAGCTCATGTAAATGTGAGAAGTTTTAATACCTAAAATTTACTCTATTTATTCCGTTAGTATACTCTGATGCATGACATTGTTCTATGACACTGCATGAACTGTAATAATTTGTGGGCCTATTATCCCTTATGTGTACATGTAGGTAAGGATGCTAGGGTACTGATTTACTTACTAGGATTTTAGCTCATACCTCTCATTTCCCTTTCTATGTAGAGTGAGAACCGATAGCTCACCTGTGGACTGCTGGCATGTGATAGTAGACTTGTGGAGCTCGAGTTCTGTTCAAGAATCTTTTGATTGTAGGTATTTGGTGGCGGTGCCACAATGTCATTCTGATGAATATTGTAATTTTATTATTAGGCCTGTGGTGCCTTGAACATTTTGTAAAAGAGTTTTTGGAGATTGAATATATATGAAGTCGTTTTATTTCGCTTAGTTTGTGGCCTTTTGTTTTATGAGTTTATTTTTGTTTCGTGGTTTGCTTTGATCCCGAAATTTTATAAGCGTTGGGCCACTCGGCCTCCGGTTGCGATCCCACACCCCGTCGCCCTCCAACTAGGTTCAGTAAGGGCTAGGGGGTGGGGTCGTGACACTCTGAGAGGGCCATAAGCGTTAGAGACAATCATCTGGTCCACTTCCATACTTGGACTGGATCTAGGCCAACTTTGTCGCATCATTCATCTTGATGAAGATCATGCTCATATTAACATCAGAGTTGATCACCATGCATGCCTTTGAAGCGACATCATCTTCAACACCATCAAGCTAGAAAATTTCTTCACAAACGTCACCGATTTATTAAGAGCATTTTTTAATAGCGCAAATGCAGACCCTAGGCCTGCCACTGCTTCAACCATCAACTTTAAGGTATTAGCGACTACCCTCTTCTTCTTGTTTGTTGGCCGCCTTGCAATTAAAGCAGGGGATTTACCCTTCTCACTAGCCCTTGAATGTGTAGGCATCTCAGGAATGTCCCCCTCTTCAACATTCATATCAGGCATCTTCATCTTCCTGCATTGCATCTTGCTCAGTTGTTGTTGTTGTCCTCGCACCTATTCCTCAATCATTGAATTTCTTATGATTATGCCCAACTCCTCATAATAGGGAAATGGTTTACTCTTGATATGCTTGGCATTAGGATGTGCCTATACAATGTGGGCAATTATTAATGATTAATATCGAAATTCCCAATACAATTGGTAAATACCTCAAAGGAGAGCAATGAATAAACTAACCACAATGTACTATTCCTAAAGATCCTCAATACCAGTCATTGTTTGTCTCACTGAGTCCCAGTCAAATCCAATATGGTTTATGAGGGTGTTAACTAGTTTGTAATTTGTAACCCACATTTGAGGTTGTTTTTGAAGTTCTCTCTCCTCAAAGCCATGCCTATTGCGTTGGTGAAGGATTTCTCTACAACGTTCCAATGCAATGGTTTGAAGTCCTTCTCTGGCTTATTGCGTGCCTGTACCTATTCAACTAACGCATCTAGCAATGCTAATTCCATCCTATGAGTCCGTTGTATTTTTTTCGTCTTTGAGGTTACACTCCAACCTCCATAACTTCGTCATCCATGCCTAATTAAATAGTCAATAGCATAAGATAACAACATGAATTGAAAGCAATATTGCACGACCATAAGATTAATTCAAGTCATGACTACATTAACACATTAAAAAAAACGTATTTGGCATATCCCAACAATATTTGACTAACAAAGTGTAGACATCCCATCTTGAAAACTGGCAAATTCAATGGTTTTCTAAACCGTATACAGCCTTATGACCACACTATCCTGCTAAACCCCCATAACATAGACCACCATAGTCCATATTGTATGCCCTATGATTTAGAATCTTGTAGAACATCTCGTTTTAGTAAAAAAATCATTAAAAATAGCAAAACATCTTGTTTTGACCCAAAATTTGACAGACAGTATCACAAGAGCTCGTAGATCTCTCTCAGAACTGTAATCTAATAATTCTAGGAATCGACCACTGTCACCCAGCCCAGACTGACCCAAATTGGCAGATTTTTTGCAGGCAGCCCCAAAATCAGCCCAGATAAGAATCTGCCAATTCTGGGCAGATTTGGTCTGGGCGACCCACCAGTGTTGCTCAGGCAACACCGCTTGGGTGACACCTAGCTCAGACTGATCCAAATTGGCTATTTTTTTGTAGGAAGTATCCCGATAGCCCCAAAATGAGGCCAAACAAGATTTTGCCAATTCTGGGCAGATTTGGTCTAGGTGACACCAGTGGTGTCGCCCAGCCTAGACTGACCCAAATCGGCTGATTCTTGGCAGACAACATCCCAACAGCTCAAAAACCACCCCAGATTGGAATCTTCCAATTTTGAGTAGATTTGGTCTAGGTGACACCACTAGTGTCGCCCAACTTCGACTGTCTTAAATTGGCAGTTTCTGCTTGCCAACCCCTCCTGAATCATTTTTTTCCAGGTTCATTGAACCTTGACCATTTTGGTCTGAGCGACACTGACCCTACCAGTGTTGTCCAAGCCTTGGATTGCCAAAAAGACAGTCCATGCTGGGAAACCTTCTGGTTATGGTTTGTTACTCATTCCATACGATTTTCAGCTTATAAAAAGGTCATTTCGGGATCATATTAAGTGAGAATCTTTAAACCGTATTAGCTTGTGTGCGTAGAGAAAACTTTGAGACGATGAGACCTGAGAGAAACCTAGAAAGCCTTATAAAGAAAGAAGGGTAGTAGTTAACAACGAGGCATCCTTAAACACATGCTCTATGAAAATGGTGAAGCAGATAGGCAAGAGTCCGGATGACTTCGAGCAGTGTCAGCTCAATATCGCCGCATACGATGGGACCAAGAAACAAACTGAACGCATAGTGCCTCTCACTCTCAAGATTGGCCCTCTTGTTGAAGTGATAAAGTTTTATGTCTTGGACATAAAACCCTCATTCAACATGCTGCTAGGAAGCCCGTGGCTGCATGCGAATCTCGTGGTGGCCTCTACACTTCATCAGTCCCTCAAATTTCCAACTAAGAACGACATCGCCAAGGTATGTGTTGAACTCTCTTCTCTTCTAAAGCCTAGTATAGATAACGGGAAGCTTGTCATAGGAGTCGAGCTCGGAGAAATCTCGCTTGTGTCCTATGAGCAAGCCAATTGGGCAACATTACACCTAGAGGCCAGTGACCCTGTTTCTCAAATTCTGCAAACTTCCACATTGATGGAAGACATCATCCAATGTCAACAGCGATATGGTTTAGGGTCCCTCGAGGCTTGGCACATGCTCTTCTCCCAAGGCTTGGGAAGTCAAGGGAAAGGCATAACAGAGGCAATCTCTAAATCAACCCAAGCCAAAAATCGAAAACGGGGATCGAAGAGGACTCGGGTGGTCTCTCACCTTATTTTAAAGCCATATGAAGCCTTCATGTCATCCAGGCTTTGTATCTGGAGGCATTCAAAGCTTTGACCCTCTCGATGCCCGTCCTTTGAAATGACCAAAGGTGATCTTTAATTCCCCAAGGGTGGAGGATTCTTGTTCCACACATCAGCACATACAATAACTGGGAATTTAAGACCATTTTGCTAACATGGCACCTCAGCACATGTAAGAACTGGGAATTTAAGACCTTCTTGCTGACCTAGACTTGAAAGTATATATAATTGGCTCTGACATTTCAAAAAACGGCGAAAATTCGAAGCATGATAAAAATGATAACAAGGAAAAAGAATTTTCAAAAACGGAAAACACTTTGGATAGCCCATTAACGGTGCAAAACACCCAAGATGATGAATCAGATAACCTGAACGAATAAGAGAACCAAGAGTTCGAAGAAATCCCACAACCTGAGGAACTCACTTTCCATGTTGAGCAGTTCAAGAAGAGATTTGATGGTGACCCAACGGCTACCGTTGAAGAAACAATCGACGTCAACCTAGAGATTGAGAAATAGCCAAGGTTATCCAAGATTGGAACCTCCCTATCTTCCGAAGAGAGGAAAAACATGATTTCCTTTCTTACGGAATATCGTGATGTCTTCGCCTGGACATACAATAATATGCCAGGGTTAGATTCCATATTGGTGCAACATCACCTAGTATTCAACGAAGGGGCGAAGCTAGTAAGGCATAAACTCTGACGGCAAAAGACCCACCTTGATCTCAAAATCAAAGAAGGCATCGATATACTACTCAATGAAAAATTCATCACTCTTGTCGATTACTCAGAATGGTGGACCAACATAGTGGTTGGAGAGACCAGTCCTTTACGGACATCTAGCAAAGTGGAGAATGCTATTGAGCGAGTTCGAGATTGAATATGTCATTAAAAAATCGATCAAAGGACAAACCATTGCTGACCACTTAGCTAAGCATGCATTGCCAGATAACACTTTCATTAACACAGATCTTCCTGATGAGGACATCTTTACAACTGAGGAATCAACTTGAGACCTATACTTCGACGGTGCAAGTAACGAATACGGGTTAGGTATAGGAGGTATACTATGCTCACCTGAAAATATTTTAATGCCAACGGCTATTAGATTGAATTTCCCATGTACTAATAACATTGCCGAATACGAAGCCTTGATAGCCGGGCTCGAGAACGCCATGGAACTGAAGATCCAGCAAATACAAGTCATTGGTGACTCCTTGGTCATCATAAACCAAGTTCAGGCGATTTAGAAGGTTAAAGAAAAAAAGCTCAAACCCTAACAAGAAAAGGTGGAAAAGATGATAAAATATTTTAAGAAAATCACCTTCCAGCATGTAACTAGGGAAAACAATCGGTTCATCGAGACCCTTACGACCCTTGATTCGATGGTCGATATCCTTTTATAAGTTACCATGCTGCCATTTTACATTAGGTACAAACATGTACCTTCCCCTCCAAGGATCGAAAAATAAATAGAACAAGAAAATGAGAATGATGAGAAAGTGTCTTGTGTGGCCTCTGTTGCTGTAGTCAAGGCAAAACCATAGTTCCACGACATGTTGTCCCTGTTGAAAGATGGGTCATACCCTGACGGAGCTACCAAAAAGGATAAGGAAGACCTCCAAAGGTTTTCTATGGGTTTCCTAATAAGAGACAACCTTATGTTCAAGAAATTCTTTGATGACGTCATCTTGTGGTGCCTCAATCAGCCAAAAATCGACCAGGTATTAACATAATTACACAATGAAGGAGGTCATTCTGAGGCAATGCCTTAACTCAGATAATCTGGCATCAAGGCTATTATTTGACCACCATGGCCGAAGATTGTTGAAAATTCGTTAAGAGGTGTCCCAACTGTCAGTTTTATGGAGGCCTCATTCATGCACCATCTGAACCACTTAGCTCAAACACCACCGGTATGACCCTTTGCCATGTGGGGTCTTGATATTATAGGATTGATTTCGGCAAAAGCTTCAAATGGCTATCGTTACATACTAACAGCTACAGAATACTTCACAAAATGGGTAGAGGTCGCATCATTTGTCAAAATTGAAGGTTAGCATGTTGCCCTTTTCATAAAAAATTACATTGTATTCATATTTGGCGTTTTAGAATCAATCATAATTGACAATGGAACTAACTTAAAAAATGAATCACTAAGGTTTGTAAAAGGTCTGGGATAACGCAGAAATTCTCTACACCCTACTACCATCAAGGAAATGAGCAAGCATGGGCCACAAACAAAGGACTTCTCAGAATTATAAATAGAATGATAGAAGGTGGCAAAGATTGGCACGAAAAGTTAAATGAGGCACTATGGGTCTATCAAACAAATGAGAAGACTCCTACTAGAATGACCCCATACTCATTAATGTATGATATGGAGGCTGTGCTGCCCATTGAAGTTGAGATACCATCTCTTCGAGTGCTTATTCATAACGATTTAGATGAGGAACAAAAGAGTGAAGCACGAGTCCCTGCCCTCGATACTTTGGATTAAAAATGACTATGAGCAACACAGAATATCGTAGCTTACCATTATAGAATCGAAAGGGCATACCAAAAAAAAGTTGTTCTCTGACAATTTAGAGAAGAAGCCATGGTACTCAAAAATATTTTTCACACTCCTGCAAATTCACACCCATTAGGCAAATTCAAACCTAATTGGGAGGGGCCATTCGTGGTAACTCGAGTGCATGCAGGCAATTCTTACAAAATAATCAAGAGGAGTATGAACTCAATGACCCCATTAATGCAATGTATCTCAAGAAATATTACCTATAACGGGCTTTAAAAAAAAAAAGACATGGTGAAAACTCGAAAAGGGCATCACAAGTAAAAAAAAATATCTACAAAAGGGAGCCTCTGATCCAAAACCTCAAGTATAAACAAATACTTGTAACTTACAATAATATTGTATAAGCAGACCCTGAGGATGGAGACTCCTCTTAGTCAATACAGGTTCCCATCAGAACCAAGCTAGGAAGATATGGGAAGCAGACATAAATTGAAAACCCAATAAACTTCGACAAACACTGGGAAGAACATTGAGACCTCTCCAAGAAGGAAGCCCGACATGAACCCAAATAACTCCTCATAGTTTTGTGAAACATAGGATGAGAGCTTCAAAGGCCAAGGGAAACATCAAGTCTCTTGGGTCCTCACAATCTCACAAGGAAATCCATTTCATCTTCTTTAAAGTGAATAAAAAAGAAATAAAAGAAAATGATTGATGACGGTCCGATAACCGGAATCTTGAGACAAAAGCCCTATAACTAGGGGGCTGAGTTTGTCAAAATTCAGTTTGGAAAGTTTGTTCAAATAAGTGTCCCTCAAATCTCGATGAATCAATTGCACACGCAAGATTTCGCACATCATTCATAGATAAAAAAGAGAAAGTCAAAGCCAAGAATAAATTCAAAAAAAGGAAAGCGAGTAAGAGCAGGAAAGAGCGAGTGAGAGCAGGAAAGATAAACAAGAAGAGAGAGAAAAAAAAAAAAAAAAAAATATATATATATATATATATATATATATATATATATATATATATGAAGGTCCGGATTGGTCTCTACAACAACAACCACAAAAAAAAGAAAAGCTCCCGAAGAAAAAAAAAGAAAAAGAAGAATAAGAAGGAAGGTCACGTCCTCGACCCTAAATCCTCCTCAACCACTAGTGTATGAGCACCCGACTCTCCCTCTTCCTCCAACCTTGGTCGTACCTGCCTTTTAGCCCCCGTCATCTGAGTAGATGCCCGAGAATGCGACTGACCCCAAGCAGAAGATGGTAGTGGCACCCTCACATAAGGATTCGCATCTACTTGAGAAGGGTTACCACCTGCGCCTAGTAGAAGTCCTTCAGAAGCTCATGGCATTGATCTTTGGCCGAATTCTTTTAAACCAAAAACACAAAAGGAGAGAGGTCACAACAGAAATATATATATATATATATATATATATATATATATATATGGGTGTCATCCAACTCAAACCCAACTTACTTTTTCTCGATTTTTCCAAAAAAAAAAAAAACTGGTATTCTAAGACGTCGAGTTTAGATCAAACGTTTAATAGCTTATTTAATCTTTGGACTGCTAGATGGGTAAGTATAGAACTTCTATATAGTAGAGGAAGTATAGAAACCTTTTAAAACTGTTTTAAGGCTTTGCAGTTAAAAATGGGTACGGTTTGTATAGAGCCAAGGCTCTAAACAATCAAAGTAGAGCACACCTTCATATAGTATCAAGAAATGTGGTTTCAATACTAAAAATCTTTGTGATAGCCTTAAAATATATTTTCATCTCTAATTATAAAATTTAAAGCTTAAAAAATAGTGTAGATCGAGCAGATATATGAAAACTTGAAAATCTTGAAAATTGATGGTCCAAAAATGTATTACAAGATTCACTATTTACAAAACTTGAAATCTATTTTTTTTCTCATTTCCATGTATCTTGATGTCGAGATAATGCATATGTGGACATTTGGGCGTCAAAACAACCTCTTCTAGTGAAATTTTTGAGGTGCGCTCTAATTTGATTGTTTAGAGCATCCGCTCTATATAAAATTTTTCCATTAAAAATACCCCTCTCTATTTCTCTAAAGGGAAAGCTTTCTATGCTTCCCCTACAACAAAAAAACTTATATACTTCCCCTTATCCAACCATCCATTCAGAATGGAGGGCTAAGATTGCCCCAATCATAATGTCACGTCTCTACACTATTTTATTTTAAATTTTTTTCTAAAAACTATTTTAACACTAAATTTTGTACATCCAATCCTCATTAAACTAGCATTAACGAAAAATATAAAAACAATATTTTCAATAAAATAAAATGACCAAAATACCCCTAAAAATTTTAAGGGGTATTTTGGTCATTATATTTTATCGAAAATGACCAAAATATCGTTTGATCTTAGATCCGACGTCACAAGGTATTTTATTTTTAGTTTTTTTGTGCAAATTTTATGAATAGGAAATTTGGTACGTGCCATCTTCTCATTGCGGTGCACCTATAAAAAATATTAAAAATAATTTTTCGATAAAATATAATGACTAAAATACCCCTTAAAACTTTCAGGGGTATTTTGATCATTTTATTTTATTGGAAATATTGTTTTTATATTTTTCGCCAGTGCGAGTTTAACAGAGGATTGGACGTACAAAATTTGGTGTTAAAATAGTTTTTAGAAAAAAATTAAAAATTAAATAGTGTAGAGACGTGACATTGTGATTGGGACAATCATAGCCCTTCGTTCAGAATGGACGGTTGGATAAGGGAAGTATATAAATTTCATGTTGTAGGAGAAGCATAAAGCATTCTCGTATTTTATAGAGCTCTAAATTAAATAGTTTTTAGATATTCGTGGTTAAGGCATTAAATAGAAGAAAATTTTTTTTTTCTTGTGTCTTTGGCCCATTTCAAAATCCACTTTTGAGGTGGGTATGAAATATACTTGAAACTACTAATGAGTAATTTGGGAAGACACGGTGGGAAAGATTAAAACTGTGGGATTATTGTTGACACTTATGGATATGAGGCCTTATGTGTCTTAGCCTACATTTGTGGGAATTCCATATATCCAATGGTCATATTCATATGAACGTAACCTTTCTTCCAATGGTCATATCCATATGACCATAAACCCTTTCGTTTCTCAGAGACCCGTTGGAGAAATACAATGGTTACTCCTTCTCCTCCCTATAAAATGGGAAGTTTGAGAGAGGATGTGTAATAGCATGGAAAAGACATACATCTCTCTAAAAGGCGAAGGGATAAAAATCCAAGCTATGCGATCACCAGCCTCATGGCACCCCTTCTCTGATCTTGGGTTTGATCTTATACACGCTTCATCAAAATTTGCTAACAATGGTATCAAAGCAACCGGGTTTCATCTTCTCTATTTTTACCTGAATATTTTTTAAACGATAGAGCTGATGTGATTTGTTTGTTACGATCTATGTTCAATTTTTGTGTATAAATCGTGCTTCAAAATATCACATGTTAATATCTAATCTTGTTTCACAGTGTTATCTTGGTTTACACTGTTAATTAATTAAAGGATAAATATATGTGTACTTCTTTTCTATTAATCAATTTCAATCACCTCTATCTCATTTTTTTATGGATTTGGTTTAGTATTTGAATTGTGAGGGTAATTTGGCTCCTGTTACAGTTCTGTTGTTTGTTTTGTCTGATAAGTTGTGATATGAATATATGATACGGTATGATATAAGATTACACTTTTTCTTGATGATCATATAATAATCTATAGAAAATTATATATATATATATATATATATATATATATATATATATATATATATATATATATATATATATATATATATATATATATATATTCTCTTTCATCCCACAACCTATGATGGTAGAGAAAGGAAAGCCTGTGCTACTTTCCACTACTAAAGAGAATCGTGATTCTTTAGTTTCTCGAGGTATTTTTCGAGAGAGAATGGTGAACCCCCTTATCCTCTCTATACAAGGTTTTTTTTCTCTCCTAAACCTGTAGAAATATTGATAGAGAGATCAAGGAATTAGTGGGGTCATATTTTTGGAAAGAGTGTGTCGCCCGCTGATCTGAAAAGGCGAGGGCATAGTAGGCATTTCAGGCTATCTGGGGGCGTTTACGTCATTTTTGGGAAAAAAAAAGGTTACGGGGTGGTGGTTGCCGTTGATGCCAGCTCGAGCATCGTCGCACGTAGGGATGCCGGGAAACAATATCTGGCAACCCGAAGACCTTTGATTTTCTCCCGCCATCACGAATTTTTCCCCGTGCTTAAACGCTAGTTTTCCAGCGAGAGCCGAGACCACTCAAGCTTTCCGATGCCTTCATAACTTTTTTCAGCAGACTAAGAAAAAATAGGGAAAGAGAAATCGAGACCCCAAAGAAATGTGAGAATGAGAGATTAGAAAGAAGGAATGGAGAGAGAGAAACAACAATGATGAGAGAGAAAGCACTGACCGATCATCAATGTCCCTTTCCATTGGCTACTAAATTTGATAAAAACATTTGCTAGCTAAGTCTGTCTCTTTAATGGCTTTGGAGAAAGTTCTAGCACATTGTTTGGTAGAGGATATGGGTTTCTCTCTCTCTAAAAGATTTGGTTCTTTAGATATTTTTTTTTTTTTTTTGGAATATTTGCAGTAAACTGCAAGTAAGTTTTCGATTTTAAATTTTGGATATTTAGGAATGACGTTTGGTTTTGTTTTGGAGGAGAAAACTATGAATCTCATTTTCTCTCTCTAGAAAAGTTCGGTTGCTCCGCCCAGCCCATCGAAAGAAATTGGTTGCTTCGCTCTTGGCAGCAATAGTTATTTTTTCTGTTAAGAAAAATCTATTTTTCAAGGGCCGTATCCTTTGGTTCAGGGCAAATAAATTGGAGAGAGAAAGAGATGGGGTTTTGTTGCAGTAAAGATATCAATGGTTCAGGCCTTGGCCTCTACAACGTTTATGTCGTAGTTATTCTGTTGGCATGTGAAGAACAAACTGTTCTAAATATATCAAACAAAGATTGGTAGGAAAATATGAAAGTTGAGGTGGTTCACAATGTTGTAAGCCCCGTTCAGTTAACCCGCTCAAGATTAAGCGAGCCAAGTTGATAACTAATAATAACGGCCAGCCATATCGTCGGAAATTCCCCAAGGGCTTCATCGTGTCTTAGCCCTCCTCTTCCAAATGAGAGGAATGCAGTCCAGGCCCCGCGGGTCGACCTGATTCCTAATTCGGGTCTGCAGGTCGATTTGAATCCTGAATTGGGTCAGGTTCCATGGACGGTAAGTCATTGCCTACTCCTGTTGAACAGTGAGTAAAGTTATCTAGGAAGGATTATCCAATAAAAGGACAAGAAAAGGCTAATGTTCCCTATGCACAAGCTATTGGCAGCTTGGCATATGCAGTAAGATATACAAAATCATATTCGAGTTATATCGTAGGACTTGTTAGTAAATATCAAAATAATTCAGGCATAACTCATTAGAAAGCAGTAAAAAGAATTTTAAAGTATATTAAGGAAACCAAGCATCTAAAATTGTGCTTTCAAGCAGATAAGCTTGAAGTTATAGGATATTCAGATGCAAATTTTGTTGGGGATAAAGGCGATAGTAAGTCAAACTCATGATATATTTTCCTCTTTGGAGGGGAAGTTGTTTCTTGGTCTAGTAAGAAACAATGGTGTATAGCTAAATACACACAAGAAGAAGAATACATTGCATGTAACACTCTTGTAACTTTGCCGTCTGAATAAAATGCTTCATAGATAACTTGAAGCTGCAAATAATCGACTGACCGATCCAAATATTTTATGATAATCAAGCCGCAATTAAATTAATTCAAAGTGGAGTAAATAGCTCCAAAGGAAGACATATAGATGTCTAATATCACTATATTCAGGATGTAGTTGAAAAAAGTGAAGTAAATGTTAGTTACTTGCCCTCATTAGATATGATTGTCGATCCATTGAAAAAAAGTCTAAGTGTTGAACTACTGTCTAAGGCAGGTTTTTCATGAGTGAGAAATCCGCATTAGCGTGAAAATTCTCATGATAGACTAACTTAATGGGACTTAAAAACTGTTTAAGTCAAACAATTTTTCATGAGTGAGAAATCCACATTAGCGTGAAAATCCTTATGATAGACTAGCTTAATGGGACTTAAAAAATGTTTAAATTAGACAGTTTTTCATGAGTGAGCGAGAAAATCCTCATGATAGACGAGCTTAATGGGACTTAAACAATGTTTAAGTCAAACAGTTTTTCATGACTGAGAAATCTGCTGTAGTGTGAAAGTCCTCATGATAGACTAGCTTAATGGGACTTAAAAATGTTCAAGTCAGACATTTTTTCATGAGTGAGTGAGAAATTCGCATTAGCAAGAAAATCCTCATGATAGACATTTGTTATGAGAGGCATATTCGTAAAAGTGTGAGAAAAAAACCTCATGACAAGATATTTTTTTAAAGGTCATACTCAAAAGTGGGAGTATGCATCGGCCGTCATAGCCAAGTGGAAGATGTTGATATGTATAGCTATGAGGACTTACGTGTCTTAACCTACATTTGTGAGAATTCCATATATCCAAAGGTCATATCCATATAAACGTAACCTTTCGTCCAATGGTCATATCCATATGACCGTAACCCTTTAGAAACACATTGAAGATCAGGGAATCATTTCGTTTATCAGAGACCCGTTGGATAAATACAACGGTTACCCCTTCTTCTCCCTATAAAATGGTGAGGATGTGTAATAGCAAGGAAAATTCGTACATCTCTTTAAAAGGAGAAGGGATAAAAATCCGGGCTCTGAAATCACTAGCCTCATGGTACCCCTTCTTTGATCTCGTGTCTGATCTTATACATGCTTCATCAAATTTTGCTAACAATTACTGAAAAACAAGCAAAAAATAAACAAGAAAAAAAAAAAAAAAAAGTGGCGTCTTTGAGGATTTGCAAATTTTTGGGTCAAATATGGTGTTTCTCCTTACAATTTTCACTTATAGATTGTTTGCGACTAATCAAAATGTAAATTGGAATGTGCATTAATTTATAGGATCCCCGTTTGTCTGATATTTTAGTACATTGGGATTGACTACACTTCTTTCACTTTTGCCGTTGCCATGAGTGACCTTATTCCTAGTGTGTTGGGTGAGTGTGGCCATTAAATGCCTTATGTGTAATAAAACGTTTTGATATAATAGAACAAGAATTCAGTGGGAGTGTGGTCCCTCGTGGACCATACTAAGCAAATGATGTTTGTTGATACTGGACTGAGCTTGACGAGCTAGGCCAGCTGGTTGAGAAAAACATATGTTACCTGGGCATAGAAAACTATCTAATAAGGGTTCAATAGGTTATCCCTTGATGAGGTTAGAGCATGCTCGGATGAGTGAGCCGATGGACTATGTGACCCATGTGTGTCATGGTGAGCTTCAAAGACGGGGGTCAAAGCCTCATCTACGAGCCATCACACGGCATGCATATATGATAGTCATTTCAAGAAAGCGAACCACCTTTCAAGGTGAAGCTTATGCATGTACGAGAGATACCCATATGTGCCATAGGAGCTATGATTACATCAAGTCTAGGTAACCTTGATACGTCTCTAACTTGAAATCCACAAACTGAGATTACGACCCTTTGGCTCATCGGCTAGACTTTGGTGATCACTAATGAGCCCCTGCATGGATAGTAGTTCATGGGAAACACTAGGTCGGTTTGATAAAGCAAATGTGGATCGTAGTCTACAGTTAGTGCCCCTCGTTTATTCATTTAATTAGACCATATGGATTCTTTTCTCATTTAATGAATTAAATTATGTTTGTCTTAATGATATATGATTTTTAGAATTATTATTTGAATTTTGTTAGATCTCTTGATATTTTATTGATCAAATTTGGATTTATAAAATTCAAAGATATTGATTTTAGATTGATTTAATTATTCGTATTGGATTTTATGAATTTTTAAAAATCATATAATTTTTAATTAATTTATTTTTGTATGGGAGGCCCAATAAGCATATGGGACCACCATTGCAATGTAGGTGGGGCCCATGAGTGCCACCTAGGGTAGCATGCCTCAGTCTAAGGTTTGTGATGTTTTGGAAAGCCTTTTCCTTGAGGAAGCTTTGAATGGATTTTTAGAAAGCATGAGAAGGCTTACGCATAAATTTGGTAAGCGCAATAATATGAATATAATTATTTTATTTAATTTCTATTGATGGAAAAATGATTTAAGAATGGGGGATAAAGGTTCTAACATCTTCCATAATGTTGATGGCACATCTATAAAATGGAGAGTTCAAATCTCTCACCCCACAAGTCACATAAGATCAATGGTTTATATTCAATTTCACAAGAAGAGGCAAGCCAAGGAAAACCCTAATCTTGTTCAAGCACTATAAAAAATGGATTGATCCCTACCCAAATATCTATACCTTATCTCTTACACCTAACTCTCATATCTCTCTCATATCGCATAAAGGGGGCACACCCCACTTAGAATATCTCTCTCTGTTAAGAAAGTTTATCTCTATCTCTCAAGAGACCCAAGGGGGCACACCCTACTATCTCATCATTGATAACTCTCTAGTAATGGTTCTCTCAACTCTCTCATGATCTCTTATCTCTCATTGAGGTTTTATACTATAAGGTTGTGGTAGAAAAGAGAAGCATCTCTCAAACTAGGTTGCTAAGGAGATTCACCTAAGGATTTGAGATTTGTAATAAAGGAATTCATAGTTCCATTAGAGGGTTTGGCCTAAACTTGCTTTCCTGATTGAGATTGAAGGTTAATCGTTGATCCCACACCATCAAATGATGGTGACTTGGTGTGAGGTGTAATAAGCCCGATTGAGGTAATCTCTAACTCTCTCTTTTTGCTTCTTGCCATATTTAATTATATTGTCTTTATATTCCAGAGCATAAGACTTGTTGATATTTTCGTTGTTTAAAAAAAATTGGTTTACTGGCATCAAGGTCTTTAAGATACTAAATTTTCTAGCTTTATTTTCTTTAAAGCAAGAGTTATTGAAATAAGACTACTTCTAAGTAATCCTTGCCAAAAGAAACGAAAAAAGGGTGAAAAGAAAAAAAATATAAAAAAAAAATTTCCCTGCAAGATCACATTAGTCTTTCTTTTATTGGTATTAGAGTTATTGATACTTGATGTCCTTAGTGGTTTTTTCTCCTTATTGAGTCTAGATCAAGCTTGTGAATGAGATATAAGAAAGCTAATGACTTTTGTGGTAAAAATATACACTTCGGTTAAAGAATTATGGAAATATTCAAACACCGAAAAGTGCACTTTGCAAAATCAGTATTCTATGTTATTTTGGAGCAGTGATATAAAAAAGATAATGAGTTATTTTCTATTTCATACTCAATAACATTGTGTGTGTTTTAAAGTAGGATCTACCTGCAATTTAAGTGGGAGATCCTAAAGGAATTTAGAGTTATGGACTCATCAATGAATGATGTCATTTCTAACCTTGTAAAATCTAAGAACTGTCCATTGAGTCCTATTATTTTTTCCACCAACTATATTATTTTATTTCAAGTTGAAATTTAACTGTTACTCATCAAATTGAGTCTACTTTAAAAAAAAAAAATAGTTTCATCAAAAAATTCCTTGTGGTTTGAAAGATATGGTCTATTTATTGAAGGATGCGCAAGTGTTGTTTTTTGAAACAAAAACTATTTTAATAACTTAGAAGTCATGATTTTATTTCAATTCTTAACATAATGTTTTTATGACCCACACTAAGTTTTTAGGCCTCCATTCTAAGGCTAGTTTTTAATAAAATTTATTTGAGAAAGAAATATATATGAAAAGAAAGGAATACAAATTTTGGAATGAAGAGAGGTCATCCTGAATTTTCTGCAATTTGGTGCGTTCTTCATTGACATATGAATAACTATATTTTTCAAAGCCTATTTAACTCAATGATATGAGGCTTGAGAAAATATAAGTTAACATCCTGTATCTACTTTCAAATAAAATTGATTTGAAAGGAAAAATCCATGAGGTAGAGAGAAAATACAATTTTACTAGACAATGTTCTACCTGAACTTCTGTAATATAATATATTTTGTGATATGAATATCACTTATTTATTTATTTGAAGAAAAATACTATTCGGGTTTCACACCATGATGTTATGACTTGGTTTTGAGTCTAGTTTTCAACACAATATATTTTAGGAAGAAAATCTTTGAGGATTGAGAGAAATAATTTTTTTTATTGAGATGTGCTCAACCTAATTTTCTGCTAAGAACATTTGTATTGTGACGTAACTGTCACTAAAATGTAGACTCACTAAATGATGTGATTTAGTGATGTAACTGTCACTAAAATGTAGACTCACTAAATGATGTGATTTAGTGATGTAACTGAGCACTATTTTATATTTCTTAGTCTATTTCAATACTCAAAATGATTCGAAGATAGACTCTTAATGAGTTGAGAGATATCATATTTTTATCATGGGATGTTCATGTTCTATTCTACAGTAAATTAAAAGATGTGACATGTTAATACACATAATTCCTAATTATAAAGACATTTTTAAGGATCATTTAATTTATTTTTTTATTTTTGTATATAGTGTCCCATGAGTATTGTTTATTATAGTAAAACTTCAGAGAGATGTAATACGGAGTTGGCGCGATATGATACTCTATAAGAAAAGTATTTGATTTAGGAATAGCAAAAAGAAGAAGAAACCCAATCCCTATAAAAACATATTGGTTTCTTCGAAATGAAATGATATTTAGAGAGACTTGGTGGTAGCAAATAAATGCCAAAGATTAATAGGAAAATTAAATTTATGATATTTAAAATCATGAGATGAAGAAGAGTATTTCTTCACAGTGTGAGGCAAGGAGAATCCAAGTGCTGAAGAGATGGACACTTCGTGACATGTGAAACCGATGACCAATATAATCTCCATCAATTGTGTTCTCTTCTAAGATCATAAAAGCTTGTCAAACAAGTAAAAGCAATGAATCAAGAAAAACTCGGGTACCACACTACATAATTTTGAGGTATAAAATCCATCCTACATTACTTGGTAAGGTCATATAGGGAAAGAGGATTCAATAAATTTTTATTTTATGTTTAATATGCTTTGGTTATATTTTGGCTAATTGTTTTATGAATATGTATGAAATGTACGGACATTAAGTGATAAGTGCTAACAAATTTAAAAGAGCCGATTTTTTAATACCTTATGTTTTAATGCCTCCTTGTGTTAGAGTATAAACTATTTAAGGTAGTGATGCACATGGAGATGTGATTTGATCAAGGGCTTTTGAGCCCTAAGAGTAAAACACAAGGGATGGGCGTGACCATTCAAATATGTAAAGCACGAAAGGAGTGTTCTGATGGAACTTGGTCTTAGTGATCATCCTCCCACTAATGTTAAGTAATCTGATGTGTTGCATGTGATGATCATCTCTTGATAAAATCTCCATATTTGCCAAAATGAAGTATTTTGTCAAGATTTTGATAATCATTATTTAGTCAGGTTTTATTTTGGATAAAATTATTAGATGATATTTATGATTTTTTTTTGTAGCCATGAACTTGACTTGATAAGAAATTAAAGGTGAATGTGGTAAAATGATTTATGAAGGTTAAGCATGTATTTTAAAATTAAATTGGATTATTTGATAAAAACCTAAGTCTATGAATATGGTTTTGAGAAAACCACATAGTCTTGCAAGGTCCACTAAGTCTTTATGCAAAATCATTCTAAACTGTCATACTATTACTAACTATTGCTTGTGAATGTATATATACCTGGTCAATAGTTTTTTTTATTAAAGAGAAAAACATTGTGTCTTGAAGGTATTTATGAAATTGGGAGAAAAACTGTCATGCACTGGCTTTTAAATACCCATATGCCTTGACCCATGTTTCTAGTTATTTAGCATCATCGATTACCTAAAACCTTGAACCATAGGGAATGTTGTAAGAAGACCATCTTGCTAGGCTTCTTTAACACATGTTCTGTTGATTAGATAACTTGGTTTGTATGGATTTACTACCAAGATGACTAGTGTGGTTGGACCTTTGGGATTCAGGAATGTTTTGCATATTGTGAAACTAATGGGTATTGAATAACTTATTGCATAAGAATGCTAAGAATATATATGTTGTATGTGCAATAATTGAGTGGGAGCTGCTACAGTCCCATGTTTTTTTTAGCTACTAGGATATTCAGATATACAGATGCAAGTTATCGCACGGATCCAGATGATGCGAAGTCTACATCTGGATATATGTTCATGCTTGGAGGGGGTACTGTTTCTTGGAAAACAAAGAAATATGTGGTGGCATTGTCCATCATGGAAGTAGAGTACGTGGCGTATTGTTTGGCGGCCAATGAGGCAATTAAGAAGTTTCTTAATCGACTTGATTTTCACCCCGTACATTGTGAAGCAGTAAGGTGTTTTTGTAACAACACGACGACGATATGTGTGTCAAATAAGCCACGATTCCATAAAAACTCCAAGCATATAAGATCATGTTTCTGTCACCTGAGGAATGAGGTGAGATTGAGAAAGATTGAGATTAGCTATATATTCACATATCTAATAATTGTAGATCCTTTGATAAAGGACGTTGCCCCTATTGTTTTTGTAAGACATGTGAGAGAGATGGAGATGAGATAAAATGAGGAAGATAGAATGTAGGGACTTCAAAGGGCAAATGGGAGATATTGTGTGAGTGTGACCTTTAAAGGCCTCATGAGTGCTTATAAAAAACCATTTTGATATAGTCAAACATGAACATTTTAATAAAACATTGTCATAAAACATTGTAATAAAACATTTTGTAGTAAAATCCTAAGAAACCCTAATCTTGTTCATGCACTATAAAAAATAGATTGATCCCTACCCAAATCTCTACACCTTATTTCTTACATCTAACTCCCAGCTCTCTCTCATATCCCAGTAAAGGGGGCACGTCCCACTTAGAATATATATCTCTCTCTTAAGAAAGTTTCTCTCTCTCTCTCTCTCTCTCTCTCTCTCTCTCTCTTAAGAAAGTTTCTCTCTATCTCTCAAGAGACCCAAAGGGGTACACCCCACTCTTATCTTTGATATCTCTCTCATGGTAGTTCTCTTAACTCTCTCAAGATCTCTCATCTTTCATTGTGGTTTTAGACTATAGGGTTGTGGTAGAAAAGAGTAGCATATCTCTCAAATTAAGTTGTTTTTGTGATAAAGGAGTTCATAGTGCCATTAGAGGGTTGGGCCTAAACTTGTTTTCCCAGTTGAGAGTCAAGGTTGATTATTGATCTCGTGTCAGCGGATGGTGGTGACTCAGTATCAGGTGTAATAAGCATGGTTGAGATAATCTCTGACACCCTCTTTTTGTTTGTCGTCATAATTAACTATAGTGTATTTATATTCCCAAACATAAGAATTGTAGATTTTTTTTTATTTAAAAAAATTTGGTTTAGTGGCATCAAGGTTTTTAAGATGATAGATTTACTAGTTTTATTTTCTTTGAAGTAAGAGTTATTGTAATAAGACTACTTGTAAGTGATCTTCACCAAAAGAAAAGAAAAAGGGGTAAAATGAAGAAAAATAAAAAAATATATTCCCCGGTAAGATCACATTTGTCTTTCTTTCATGGTATTACACTTATATTGGCCTTCTCCCTACGGTAATACCTTATCTTGCTAAAAAAAGTGTAATTGTATGGTTTAACATCTGAGGAGATTAAAAGTCTTAGGCTTTTATCCTCTTTCAATTGTTAAAAACCATGTTAACTGTTTTTCCTTCTTCCAGATTAGAGAAGGTAAATGTAAAGAGCATAAGGAACATAGCTAGGAAATTGGGAACTGTTGTTTGCCTTGGAGGTGCTGTGGTTTTGAGATTCATCAAAGGCCCTTCCATTGACTTCGTTAAACACCTCAAAACACCAAAATTTCTCTATGATATCTTATTTCCTAATTCCTCTGTTGTCTCAAAAAGTAACTGGACTTTGGGACTTATTTTTCTTGTACTAAGTGATGTTGGTTATTTGGTATGGTTGATCTATCAGGTTGGAGGGCATTTATTCAGTTTCATCTTTCTCGTACTCTGCTTATTTCCTTATTTGTCACTACATTCAACTTTTCCCTCTTTTGATTCAGACATGGGCTTTCAAGGTTTACCCAGCTCCTTTATCCTTGACCGTGATGATTCTATTTGTGGGTACCATTCAGACTGACATTATTGTTGTTATATTTGACAGGTCTCATGCTTGGAGATTACAACTCGATTTTAAGCTCGTCACTTTATGCTTACAGTGTAAGAATTCACAAGATTAATTCACAAGATTATTTTCCACTCTTTGCACGACTGCAAAGGTCAATGGTTTTGAGTTACAAAGGCACAGATTATTAAGCTACTCTTTTAATTAAGTGGACTTCTCTCTCTCTTTCATACCTTTTTTTTGGTTATGTAATTTGTGCATCGCTATTTGAATTTGAAAATGAAAGAGTGGGAATTCAGTTGGGGTTCGGAATAAGTGGCTTTTCATGTTGGGGTTCGGAACAAGTGGCTTTTCATGGCAAATACTCTTCAATTACTTCTCCAGGGTATCATATCCTCTACTTTTTCATTATTTATTCAAAGTTGCAGCATCAAGAAGAAGGGTCCCATCTTTGCATCTGCATTTAGCCCTTTATGCATTGTAATTGTTGCTGTCATGGAGCCCATTCTTCTTAAACTAGATATTTATGTTGGAAGGTATTAGCAACTCAAAAAGAGAGATGATGATAATTGTTGGCCATGTGACCTTTCAAGACCTTAAAGCCAATAGTCTTACGCTCAGTGGGAGTTAGAGAGATACTGAATTTGGGTGCTTGGTGCACTGGGGCCCAGATTCATATACTCCGAGTATTTGAAACATTGAGAGTATACATTTTGAGAGTGTGAACTCTCTGGGAGGTGTGAGGATCGCCTCCCAGTCAAGACTATATTGATTAGAATGCCTCATAGTTGATGTGATAAGCCAGGGCTTGGAGAATCCAATCGAGAATAATAAAACCCGAGTATTTAAAAGAGTATTCGCCCTGTATGGAATGGTCGGCTCATGGGACATGAGCCCGTATCCTGACACGAGACCGTTCCATGGCATGTGCACCCACAGTCGTATGAGAAAGCCATTCTTCTATAGTATTATCCAACTTAGAAGAGCTAGTGCATATGTGCTTTGAGAGGACCCCTGCATTTGAGTAGGAACATGTCTCACAGGGGTGCACCAGTAATCCATTGAACCCCCGATGACGGGAAGCTCTGGCTCAGTGACTTTGATGTGAGAAATAATGTGTCCCTACCATAGATTGTGGAGCATAGATCCATTGGGTTGGCTTGAGACACCGGTGGAACGTCATTTGGGTTAGCCCAATGGAAGACTCCGACTAGTATTATAAGTCTAGAGATCTCATTTACCGTTGGCCCAAATTAATCTAAAATTGACGAGAAAAAATTTTATACTTATGAGAAATTATGTAATAATGTTGAGAAATCATTTAGAGAATTTTTGAGATTTTCGGAGAATTTTTCAGATATTTTAAACAATAAAAAATATGATTTTTAAATTTTTTTGACATAAATACCAAATAAAGACATCCTATGGGGATGCCACATGGATCTCAAGTAGCCATAGGGATGCCATGTGGTACCCCCACCTTCCCACCATTGGATGACATCATGTTGATGTAATATCCATGTGGGGACCTATTTATCGTTAATTCTTTTGTTGGTATTATGTTATAACATGTTATCTTGTTATTTAAAGGGTTATATATTGTTATGACTTAAGTTTGATTTAAGTCAAAAGTTTTATTTTAGCTCATATGTGTCATTTTTGGCATATGTGAAGTCATGAGATTTTGAGAATTAATTTAATTCATATTATAATCCACATATGATTTTGTAGCATGTGAGTATGTCTTATGTGGCACCACCTTATGTGCTTGACCCATGTGAAACTTTAGTGTTGTTAAATTCTATTGATAGTGTCATAAGATATTTTATTCACATGTGTGGATGTCCCATATTACATTTATGTCCATGTCCTTGTATTTTATTGACTCTCCCAAATTATTTAAAAACCATGAGCATAAGTGTAAACATTAATTTGGACTTAATGAGAAATAAACATGGAGCTAAGGGCTTCGAGGTAAAATGACTATAAACCTAGGTTTTGAGAAGTGAAAGGTATCAAAAACTTATCCATTGATCTTGGTGATAAAATATGGATGAGTGGCTTGGATAAAAGCCTCTCATGTGTTATTGATCTAAGACATCAAGGATCAAGATCAAATCCATCTTTATGATCTAAGTATAAAAGTAACTTATGGGATCAATTATTACCACAACTTGAGTATTCACTTCAAAGAGAGAGAGAGAGAGAGAGAGAGAGAGAGCCCTTGACAAAAATGTGGTCACTCATGAGACTATCTTCTTCCTTGAGCTTTCATTTGAAACCCTTCCATGGAATAGTTCATCATTTATGTGATCAAGCCCATACCATTGCTTCATTAAGGTATAGATTTTTTTTCTGATATTTTTAATTCCTACCTCATTTTCATTATAAAAGCTTGCTGTAATTCTTAATTTACAGTAGCTTTTTTTATTTTTGGTCATGAAAACTTGATATTTGAAGAGTCCCAAAGCAATAGTGTAGTCCATTCACATAAGATGTGTAGACTAGCTTGCTTACTCCATGATCTTGACTAGTTTCAACTTGATTTCTTGATCTTATTTTTCTGAAATTTTTATTGAGAATATACAACTGAAGAAATGTTTATTTCATCATATTTGAGCAAAAGAAATAGTCCATTGAGTTCCCTTTTTAATGTTGAAAAGTTCGTGTTGTCCCTTATGGACCACATGGTGTAATTTCACCATAACTTCCTTTTTTTGTGTAATATCTCTGTCAAACTTTGAAGGGTTATTTTGATACATGTTTCTCTCATGATTTGATCCCCATTAAGTGAAATAAATGTAATTATTTGCTTCCCATTGGATTGATCTCCTTGAGTTATTATTATCACCCGTGCCGTAGACAATGGGACAAAATTAAGTCCTCAAAAGGCCCTTTCGTGGCCCGGGCATAAGGGTTCGAACCATGGTTTCCCTATATATATTTGCATGTTAATTTGATGTATTTACAATTATTAAACGGATACTTGATTGGTCAAATTGAGTATGTTGTGTGAATATTGAAATTGTTTTTAATCTTGCGGTATGAGCTTTAATGCTATGTATTATTGTTTATGCGAATTGAAATCTTATTGAATTATTATGATCAAGTGTATGATGTGTATGAGATATTATGATATATGAAGAGGATAAAGAATGAAGATGAAATTATCATATAATTTTGATATAATGAAGAATTGCGAGTACAAGTCATGCAATATGTTGTAGAGATGTACAATGTGAATATTTGAATATTATATTCAGTTTAATTGAATTTTTGAGTAAGGGATTTGTTAGGGACCTATTAGGGTTTAATTTTATTATTCAAATATGTATAAACCTTGTTTGTAGGCTGTAATATATGTATTATGGTTTTGCATTGAGATATTCATGCATTTAAACCCTTGAGTTTTTATACAATGCAAATTTTTTAAAAGATTGCATTTCTAGCCCTTGGTCTTATACCACCAATAATAATGAAGATGACGATGATGATGGCATGTATTTGATTTTGCAGTATTGTGAGAATCGTTATGGTGATATGTGGGCTCTATTCTTTGTTCTGGGGCAAGGCCAAAGATAAAGAGGTAAGCACAAGTATATTGCCAATCCAGAATGAAGGGGAGGATTTCATAGATGGCGATGAGAGAGGAGAGGAGGATTCATTGGGTGGGGATGAGAGAGACACACATGGGAGATGGTTGAGGTAAGAATAATAGAAAACCAGAAGTGGAGTGAATGGTTTCTTGGAGCAAAAATACGTGTTCTAGAGGATTAACAAATATCATTCACAATCCTATGAAGAGGAACTCATTGCCTAGCCCTATTGGCTAAAGTAGAGATGAAAATTTGCCTGCTTTTGAACAAGGAGAGTTTGGGTACTTGGAAAATATGTAAGGGGTGTTATGGGCGAGCATCATTTTTCTATAGAATGTATTGGAAAGTATAAATTTGTGTGGAGTCCCAAGGTGAGGATTTAAAAAATTGAGAATGTGAAGTGCGAAGGGTATAGTACCTAGGTGAGGACTTGGGGTGGCAATGAACCCGACTAGACCTGGGACTAAACAGGTAGACCTAAACTCGGGTTTGGGTATGAGTTTAAATTTTGTACTCAAAAGGTTGGGTATGGGTCCAAAACCTAGACCAAAATGCTATTTGTGTTCTGGCCCAGCTAGACCCGACCTGAATAATATGCCTGTATGTAGATATTCATAAATGTTGTTGTTGAATGGTGGTAGAAAATCACCTAAAATAGATTTGTCTTTTTCCATTTTGTTAAGGGTCCTTTTCGTCACTACAATTAGGTGGCTTGTATAAAGACCAAAAAGGGTATTTTTTGGACATAAGATTCTTTTTAGTTTCAACTCTTCTCTCTCTCTAGAAAGGGGCTAGGGCTTCCTTGGGTTATGTTGAGAAAGGGAAGGAGGTGAAGAAAGATTTTCTTGTCCTATTTTTGAGAAAAATGGTATGAGCTTGTATTGCTCATTTTCTTGGAACATCCGAAGTGAAGAGGGGTAAATCGTGGTTTTTAGATGATTACAAGAAGGTATTCTTGATGATGTTTTTTCACCAATTTTCTCCTTGAGGTAACATTGTATCCCCTTGTAAATTTATCTTTTGATAGTGAAATACTTATTGGCTTGCCTATAGACATAACCCTACGAGGTAAACTACGTTAAATTCGTATTGTGGTTTGTCTCTCTAATTTCCTCTCATGATTATGTTTTCCATCTCTAATTTATTTTCTTAAATTGTTGCATACGATCTTTGAGCTTACTAATGGATTATAGATTTTACGTGTTCGGCATAGAGTGATACTCGATGATCGGTTAAATTGAGGTTTTGAGTATTCGAATATCTAACAAGTAGTATCGAAACATTAGGTTTTGTGCAATATATTTGAGAGAATGACGAGTAATCGGTTTGAGGTGGAGAAATTTGATGGACAAAATGATTTTGAGTTATGAAAAATTCAAGTTAATGATCTTTTGGTCCAACAAGGATTATACAAAACATTACTCAAGAAGGAAAAGAAACCAGAGTCTAGGACTAATGAGGATTGGGAGGAAATGGACTTTAAGACTATGGCTACAATACGATTGTTCTAGCAAATAAGGTTTAGTGGGAGAAATTGAAAAGTGGTTATCAAAACAAATCCCTTACAAACCGTATTATATTAAAGTTTAGTTTAAAAATGAAAGAGGGGACAAAAGTTTATGATCTTGAACACTTTCAATAACATTATTTGTGAACTTGATAGTGTTGGTGAAAAAAGGAAAGATAAGGACAAGGCAGTAATGTTGTTATGTACTTTACCAAAATCTTATGAAAATTTAGTGACAACATTCTGCACTAAAGAAAATTCACTTGATTTAAGTACAGTGACTAGTACTTTGTTCGCCAATGAACGCCAAAAAAAAAATCTATTAGAGAACCGGAATTGAAATGGGTCATTCAAGTAAGAAATGTAATCCTCGCGAAATTCTTTAAGATCTAACTCGAAAGGTCGATCTAAGTCTAAAGGCCAAAAAAACAAGTTTGTTTGTTGGGGATGTGGTGAAGCAGGACATATGAAGAAAAATTGTATAAAAAGGAAAGGGCAAAATTTTGAAAAAGCAAGGGAAACCAATGAGTCAAAAAATGAGGTGAATCAAGTGGATGAATCTACATCCGGTTTTATTGAAAAAGAGGTTTATGCCATGGGTAGCAATCTTGAATTCCATCAAAATTGGATTTTAGATAGTGGTGCTACACGTCATATGTGCCCACACAAGTCATGGTTTTAGTTCATATGAACCATGTGATGGTGGTTCCATGTTGATGGGAAACAACTCAAGTAATAGAATGATTGGGATTGGCACGGTGAAATTAAGGATGCATGATTGAAGTATGTTAGACATGTGCCGAACTTGAAGAAAAATTTAATTTCTCTTGCTTTATTGGATTTTCATGGCTATAAATTAAATGGATAAGGGGCAGTTATCAAAGTATCTAAGGGTGCTCTTGTTGTAATCAAGGGTGTTAGAGTTGGCAACTTGTATAAGTTATTGGGAAGTTCCATTGTTCATGATGCGGTAAATTCGATAGTGAAAAGTAATGATCTTTCACTACACTTCTGGCATAGGAGGTTGGGCCACTTAAGTGCAAAGGGTATGAAGATTTTGATGAAGAGGAAGTTAATTCCCACCATAAAATCTGGGGAATCCAAATTTTGTGAGCATTGTGTCTATGGAAATTTCAAAGCCAGAAGCCATACAAGCAAGGGAATACTTGATTATATTCACTCAGATTTATCGGGCATTCACCTGTGATTTCATATGGTGGTGCATTATATTTTATTTATTTTATAGATAGCTTCTCAAAGAAGGTATGGGTGTTCACTCTTAAATCAAAGAGTGATGCATTTTTTGCCTTTAAGCATTTTAAGGCCGAAGTTGAGAAGAGTATAGGATGCCATATCAAGACACTTTGCATGGACAATGGGAAGGAGTATAATTCCGATGAATTTATAAAATTTTATAAAGATCAAGGGATCAAGAGGCATTTCACTACGGTTTACACACCTCAACAAAATGGTGTTGTTGAAGGATGAATCGCACTTTGATGGAGTGAGCAAGAAGTATGTTGACCCATGCCAGATTGGAGAAAGAGCTATGGGTCGAAGCTGTGATGATGACTTGTTATCTCATCAGTTGATCACTTTCGACGACTTTGGGGGAGAAAAAACCCCAAGAGGTATGGTCTGGAACTCCTGTGATTATTTTGATTGAAAGATTTTTTGTTGTGATGCTTATGTTTTAATTCCTAGTTATCAGAGAAATAAGCTTGAACCAAAATTAAATAAATGCATTTTTATTGGGTATAGCATAGGGGTGAAAGGATACCGGTTATGGGATCCAAGTGCCCGAAAGATAATTACAAGTCGAGATGTGCATTTTGACGAGTCATCCGTATTGACAAGAGGTGTAGAAAATGAGATTAAAAAATTGAAGAATCTCATAAGGACACACAAGAAATTGAATTTCAACCTTATATCCTATCATCTGGTGAGGGTCATATACTGGAAGAAGCACCCACAAGTGTCAATGAAAAATCCATTGATGAAGAAAGGGAAGTTGGTGAACCAAGTGATTCCCATGAAGAAGTTGCACCATCCATGATAAGAAGATCTACAAGGGTAATTTGTCCACCCGAGAGGTTTAAGGACTATGTGGATCCCGAAGTACTATATGCTTTGGTTGTTATGAATGAAGAACCGAGCACTTATTAAGAAGCTATGGAAGTGGATGATTCCATATCTTGAAAGAAGGCCATGGAAGATGAAATGTTGGCTCTTCGAAATAACAAGACTTGGGGTTTGGTAGAATTGTCAAAGGGTAGAAAAACGGTTTGTTACAAGTGGGTGTTCAAAATCAAGAAAGGGTTTGATAGAATTTTCGAAAGGTAAAAGGGGTTTGCACAAAAGGAAGGTGTCGACTTTCTTGAAATTTTCGCACCGAATGTCAAATTAGACTCCATAAGGTTGGTGCTTGGGGTTGTTGCATTGCATGATTTTGAACTTGAACAAATGGATGTAAAAATGGTTTTTTTACATGGTGAATTTGAAGAGGAGGTGTATATGCAACAACCGGAAGGATTTCTTGAAAAAGGAAAAGAGAAGCTAGTGTGCAAATTGAAGAAATCCATATATGGACTCAAACAAACATCAAAACAATGGTACAAGAATTTTGACATGTTCATGGTTGGTCTTGGATACTATAGGAGTGATTATGATCATTGTGTTTATATCAAACAAATTTATGATGGTTCTTATTTAATCTTAGTTTTGTATGTTGATGATATGCTTTTAGCATGCAAGGATAAGGCTAGGATTGATGAGCTCAAGGCATCTTTAAGCAAGAGTTTTGAAATGAAAGGATCTCGATCCGGCAAAGCAAATACTTAGAATTGAAATCCAAAGAGATTGACGGAGTGAGAATTTGTCACTTTCACAAAATTGCTTTGTGGAAAAGATGCTTGATAAGTTTGGCATGAGCAAGGGAAAGCCGGTGGAGACTCCATTAGTTCCTCATTTCAAGTTATCTTCTAAGCAAAGTCTGAAAACAGTGAATGAAAAGGAAAATATAGCTAAAGTGTCATATGCAAGTATTGTGGGAAGCCTAATGTTTGTCATGGTATGTACTAGACCAGACATAGTATATTCAGTTGGTATCTTGAGTCGCTTTATGGCAAATCCAAGAAAAGCTTATTGGGAACGTGTTATCTGAGAGGCACAAGTGATTATGCCATGATATTTAGCAAAGGCTCAAGGCACACTCAAGGATCTGTTGATGCAAATTACGCCTTATATGGGGAATGACACCTATTGCGTTGTATTTGGTGTTGGTACTTTTAAGCTATGTGTACTAGAAGGAATGAATATCCTACTTTCTTATACTTTATATGCAAGATGATTTTTGTTCCTAGGCTAGACAACAAGGGTTATGAAATAAGATTCAATTCTGGTCGAGTCACAATTGGTAAACATTTTCGAGCATTGGTGTATGATACTAAAGTTGAAAATTTATACTGATTGAATGTTAATGAAAATTCATCTTATTCTGGTTATATTGATGCTTCATTTGTTGCTTATGTATGTGTGGATGATTCATATGTATGGTCAAAAGAGGCTTGCTCCCCAAGTTAGGAGAAATTGTATTTAAAATACGCGAGCCATGTATTTCTAATAAAGAAAATTATTTCATGCGGGCTGGACCGCATGACTACATAGGCGGTCCAAAAAGTGTAAAGCATCCATCTTAAAGATGGATGAAAGTAGGTGTTCCATCTAAAAACAATGGAAACTAATGGTCTAAATGTTTTCTTATTAGAATTATTGATTCTAGGTTTTTAAATTTACTTATTTTTTCATGTTCATGATCTTTATGTTAGAGATTACATGTCCATAAAAATTAAGTCCAAAAATCCATCTCAAAAATAGATTTAATAATAAGTCTGCATTTCTACATATGCAGTTTTGGTCGCATAGAGACCGAGTCGTTCTAGTAAATTAACTAAGAAGCATTTTCTTAAAAAAAAAAAAGTCTAATAAGCTACTTAGTATTGTTCACTTTGATATGTGTGGCCCATTAAATGTAAAAACACATAGAACTATGAAATATTTAATAACATTTATAGATGATTATTCTCGTTATGGATATGTATACTTAATTAGTGAAAGACAGATGCATTAGAAATGTTTAAAGAGTATAAAGCTGAGATAGAAAACCAACTAAGTAGACATATTAAAATTCTTAAAACATATAGGGGAGGTAAATATTTCTCCAACTTATTTACCTAAATTTGTAAGTAGCATGGTATAATTCACCAAACCACCATGTCATATATACCACAACAAAATGGTGTAACCGAAAGAAGAAATAGAAGTCTAATGGACATTGTTAGGTCAATGATGAGCCATTCAGATTTATTACTTCATTTCTAGGGTGAGGCTCTCAATACTGCAATTTTTGGGGTGAGGCTCTCAAAACTGCAATTTTTTGGGTGAGGCTATAAAAGAACTAGAGCCCCACCTACCACTTTAGAAGAATTTTATGAGTTTATGAATGAAGACAATTATTCACCACTGAGTGAGGATACAATAGATGAACCTCAAAGCTACAATGAAGCTAGAGTCAAGCAATAAATGATGAACTTGATTCTATTAAAAGGAAATAAGTTTGGGAGTTGGTTGACCTCCCTAAAGATAGAAAA
Source organism: Amborella trichopoda (assembly GCF_054954075.1). Lineage (NCBI taxonomy): Eukaryota > Viridiplantae > Streptophyta > Magnoliopsida > Amborellales > Amborellaceae > Amborella > Amborella trichopoda. The sequence continues at coordinate 30,742,459 of NC_142346.1, forward strand.
GCCATTGGTTGCAAATGGGTCCTAAAAAAGAAGTTTAATGCAAATGATTCCATAGATAAATATAAAGCTAGGTTAGTAACTAAAGGAATTATCCAAAAGAAGGGTATAGGTTCTGTTGTGACATATTCTCTAGTAGCTAAATTTTCATCTATTAAAATCATCCTTACATTAGTTGTATATTATGATCTAGACTTATTTTAAATTGATGTTGAAACAATTTTCTTGAATGGAGAATTAAAAGAAGATATATACATGAAACAACCAGAAGGATATGTAATTAAAGGCCAAGAAGACATAGAATACAAACTTAAGAAATCTTTATATGGACTAAAACAATTTTCTAGGCAGTAGTACTTCACTTTTCATAATGTACCAATTGAAATTGGTTATGCAGCCAATAGATTGGACCTTTGTGCATATGTCTAAAACAGTAGGAGTAATTTTGTTATCTTATCATTATGTGGATGATATTTTGCTAACTGGTAATGACATTTTTATGATTAGCTATATCAAATCATGGTTAAGTTTTCGTTTTGAGATGAAAGATATAGGAGAAGCTTCATATGTATTAGGCATTAAGATAACAAGAGATAGAAGTACAAGACTCCAATGTTTATCTCAGAATTTTATTTGTATTTTAAAGAGATTTAAGATGGAAAATTGTAAGCTCATAGATACACCTGTTTGTAAAGGCTTGAAAATGTCAAAGAAAATGTGTTCATAAAATCATAGTGACAAAGATGAAATGGAAAGAATTATTTGCGCTCAAGATGTAGGATGTATAAATTATGTCATATTGTGTACAAGACCTGATTTGAATTATGCATATGGTCTTATGAGTAGATTTCAAAGTAATCATGGGATGGCTCATTGGTAAGTTGTAAAAAGGATACTCAGGTATATTCAAAAAACTAAAAACTACAAATTGTGCTTCCAAGCTGATAATTTAGAGTTCACTAGGTACTCTAATGTAGACTTTGCAGCAGACCCAAATGATAGAAAATTAACATCAAGACTTGTATTCCGCTTTGGAGGTGGATGTGTTTCTTAGTCTAGAAAGAAGCAAGGTTGTGTAGCTCGGTATAGTATGGAAGTCGAGTATATTGCTTATATCATTGCTACAACTTATGTCGTCTAAATTAAACGCGGCATAAATGATTTGAAGTTAGATATAGCTGACGAACCAGTTAAATTTTTTTGTGATATTCAAGTTATCATCTCATCAATTAGAAATAGAGCCTATAGTCCCAAGTGTAAGCACATTGAAATTGATTATCGTTATATTTAGCTATTATTGGAAAGAATGAAATAACAGTGAGTTTTTTGCCATCAGATGTGATTGTGTGCCTTTTGATTAAGGGATTAAGTGCATAAATATTTTCAAAGCACGTAGCTTTAATCGGACTTAGGAACATCTAAGTCAAGGACTCTAAAATGGGATGTTTTTTCTTTGATGTCTGGATCATGAGAGGAAAAGCCGTAATAGTGTGAAAAACCCATGACATGACTTTGGAGATTTTTTGTATCATGAGATGCATGACCACACTAGCGTGAAAAGACTCATGAAAAGATATGCTCATAAAGATTAAACCTACTAAGTGATACATACTTTATGATATTTCAATGTATTCGACCCTCTTGGCTAAGTGGGAGATGTTGGTACATGTGGGTGGCCATGGTGCCTCATATGTGCTACATATTTCTTTTTTAATCTAATTAATATTTTTCATTAAAATACTATATATTAATTATTATTTATCTTTAAAATATTTTTTAGAAAGAGAAAATCATTTTTCAATGAATAGTAGATAATTCCCCATCTCCTAAGTATTAAGGGCTGCTTCTCAGAGATTTCAAGAAGAAAAGCCGAATGTTAGAGAACGGTCTCCTCCCATCCCTCTTCTAATTAGGGTTTCATAGCCATTGAGAGATTACAGAGAACTAAAAGTATTATCAAGTGCTCTGAAAAAGCCTTAGCACTCTGCGATTTACAGTCCAATGATGTTCTTTTCAATACTTGGGATTTTTGGAAGGTTCATCTACTCTCCTTTAAAGTTCAACAATATAAACCCACATGTTTTTATTGAAAAATCATAAATAAAAGTACCAAAACATGCAACACCTGCCATAGAAACAATGGGTGATTCCTTTATGTCAAATGAATCAGATCCATAAAATTCTAACTTTTAGTGATAGATAAATCAAAGTGCAAATTATTCTACTTTCCAAATAAGAAAGACTCACAAAAATCTAAATTAAAAGATTTTAAACGAGGGATGAGGTTTTTATCAAGAAATACATTGAGTCCACATTGTTTATGGACCCAAACTCGCACATGTTGTGTCATGATGGAATCCACCTCTATAATATCAGCCTCTCCCAAAACTATTTCCTCCAACAAGTCTGTACAAATTGCCGGTTTTAACTTTCTTTTGCAAACACAAGTGCTCCCTTTGAAATTTTCAGGCATCTATTTCCACCTCTAAACTTGAAACCTTACTCATAAATTTTTTTTAAGGATAAGAGACTCCTTTTGAGACCTACAACATGTCAGACACTTGGGTTGTGCATGTCATTCCATTTAATATCTTAACTCTCACATCTCCTACTCTTACTATTTTATTGGATGCTTCAAAATGTGAATGTCATAAAAGCGGTGAGGATGTTTTAAGAAATAATTAAAATAAGCACATACTCCAATTAATTTCTTTACCACAGAACATCACACTCGGGGCCAAATTCACCCATACATTCCATATAATAGAAACACAAGTTTGTTTTTTCATATTACAAAGAAAAGAATAGTTCTAGGGGTTCAATCCCCTGTTACACTTTACATTGACCAAATACTACTACAAAAATAGATAAAGTCAATTACCCTTGATTCTAGCTTCAAGACCTATACATTTGTTTTTAATAAGAAAGACATATAGACATTTTAAATAAAAAGAGATAGCATCAAATGGGATATCAACCCGTATACCTAATCTACGGCAAGGATGCTAATCCTATGTCTGCTTCCTTTTTAGAGAACGGGCCTCAAGTGGATATTTTCAATCTCTATTCTCTTTCTCTTATGTCTCACTCTATATTACAACTGTAATTAATATTGAGCATAAAATATGGTGGAGTACCAATTGAGTGCCTCTCTTAAAGAAAGATATGTGAAACCCTTTCTTGACTATTCGCAGAGCTTTTATAATCTCCTCCAAGTGATAACTTCAATCTCCTTTTGATAACTACCAAATATCATCTTTTCATCTCCATCATTGATCTCTTAATGATGTTCATCCTTTCCTTAACCTTCACATTGAATCCTCATTTTCGTCCTTATCTCTTATAAGAATTTGAATCCATTGACTGAATTTTGGATTAGGCGAGTTGATCTCATGTAGGTTTGAATTCGAACTCGGGCCTTCAAGCAAATCCGTGGGTAGATCTTTTGAGCGCAATCTCAACCATATGCAAATTTGAATATGTGAAACATGCAACCCTAGATTTAGGATTCGGCCCGTTCCTCAATATTCTTTGCTAATTTCTTTACTATAGCGTGATGAGCAAGTCTCCATAATCATTCTGCAAAAAAAATGAATCGATTTAGTGCCCGAATGAGCGTTTTCCAAATTGAGAAACTTTTGCCGGAATTTGCTACTGTTCATTCCTGATTTCTGACGAATTTAGCCATCGATCACACGCGAAGTTGGACCCAGACGAAGCTTTCAACCTTGTGGTCGTGATGGGTCTAACTTTGCTTCAATCTGTTGTGCGGGCACTGTGATGCGGGCGTTTGATCGAGGGGACACGTTGCAAAAAATTTCCTGCTACTTTCAGAACTTTCCGGTGAACTTCTCCCTTCGATTTCTCTCGGCTTGGGCTATGTCATCGTGCTTGCCGTATATGAAATCGATCAGGTCGATGAGACAAATATGCTCCCAAACTTTGAGCTTGATCCGACCCGGGATGAGGAAGATACGACCATGAAAAGTTTGCCCCCGAAATTTAAAACCACAGTTTCCATTGGAAACTGGTTCACCGAGGGTGTACCATAATAGTGTCCTAGCCATTTTAGGTAATGTGTCCATAACTTGTTCCAGAAGAGACCAAATGCGCCACAAATTGGTGCTCGGGGGTTTTCGAACGTTCTGAATCCAACGGTAATGGCTTAGAGACTATTTTGACGCTCTGATAACGGTGTCGTAGTTCATAGTCCATTTTCAGCATGTTAGAGGCAGAATTACCGAAACTATTTTGTCCTCTACACTGCCTAATACTCTTCGAATTGTGTCGAAACATGCCAGGTGTTCTTAGGAGACCGTTAGGCATGATCTTAGACCTTCTTGGACCATTCTGAAACTGTCAAAAATTTCACTTCTAGATCAGGACTTATTGATCTGCAGCTTCCGTAGTCCATAGGCATTTTGCTACCTGTGGACTTGGGTTTCAACTGCTCTCTCCTTATTCACACCGAGGATACAAGTGATAGAAAATGACCTCAAACATACATATGTGGCAATGCAACTTATTGGCCTCCTGTCATTGGCAATCTCCCAAACCTTCTCACAAAATTTGCAATTCTCCTTGCTGGCCTATTTTGCTCAGTCTAATGCCTCATGGAGTGATTCCATGGCTAGCCTCTCATTAAAATCAACCCACCTCAGTGCCACATTAGTGGTGCGGTGGCCCAAACAACCTTGTTGCATTTAATCCAGAATTGACCATTTTCAATAATGTACTGAACATCCCTTCTAGCCTTACTCAATCCTTGATATGAGAAGAGCCACTTCTCTAATGCCACCTTCTCAATCCCAATTGCTGCTTAATAATTGGCTCTATAGCCAAATGTGTCATTGCAAACCTCATAATGACATGTCAGATGGTCTCTCCCACCCTAGTGCACCCTCATTAAGGCAAGGATGTATGCGTGATTATATGTAAATTGGTATCCTTTTGTGCCCTCTTAATACAACCACTCACCTCCTTTATCTTCCCAATATCATGTAGCATTCGATCTATTGAGTGAGCAGCGTAAGGGGTCCAAACTATAGTTACTTGAATCGCCTATGACGGTAGCGATTCTGTTTCGAAATGTCGATTCAGTGTTCCTCCAAGTGAAAGTCGATTCTAAAATAAATGAATAATGTTTCCATTTTTTACGGAAAGCAATTCCACGTAGTTTAGGAATCTCAATTCCTGGATTGCCGGAATCAAGATTCTATATCGAGTACTTTATGATTCTTAGGTACACAAGAATGCGATTCTGCTTGTTATAAACGTTGATTCCAATTTTTTTGCCAATCTATATTGTTTGGAATCAAGTTTCTATATCACAGACATCGTGTTTCCTTGCTACACAACAATGTGATTCTACTTATGCTAAACATTGATTCAAAGTATTAAGGAATTGCGAATCCATGTTGTCAGGAAGCAATGTGAGCATAGGGAGAGCAAAAACCCTTCGATGTGTGCTCAATCATGAGTGAGCGCGACATGTATGAGAGCATGAGAGAATTTGAAGTTGTTGCACATGGCAATAATATCAAAATTTAAAATATGACTAATATGTGAGCATAGGGAGAGCAAAGACCCTTCGCTGTGTGCTCAATCATGAGTGAGCGTGACATGTATGAGAGCGTGAGAGAATTTGAAGTTGTTGTACACCGCAATAAAATCAAAATTTAAAATATAAGTAATATGCTAAGTTTTTTATTTTCGTATTTACTAATTTACACCCTTCATTCCATGTTACTTTTTAAGAACTCTTACCAAGAATAAATAATATTAAAAAAATATGTTACTTCAAATTTAATAATGTTTGGTAAATGGTGTGGGTACTAAACTACGAATATAATAATGTTTAATATATGATCAACACCATCATTTCTTCGAGTTGAATAAGAGGATAAAAATGTTTTTTTTAAGTAAAATAAGAAGATAATAAGGATATGAGTGAAATGCCCTGTGTGGTGTTTTAGGTTAAATTAATCATTAAATATCAGAGAAATTGACTAAAAATTGAATAACTCAATTTTCAAAAGTCAAAAGACTCAAAACTGCATTTAACAAAGAAGAATTAATGTCATGTATTTATTTTATAATTCAAAGATAAGAGATAAAGGGTGATTGCCCTTATTCTCACTCCTTGTATGTCGTAGACGAACTCCAAACCTGATAGGCATAATTGGGTTATCGTAGACCGAGTCCATTGCATGAAATTGTCCACAAAGATATCATATAGGTTAACAGTAGCGCTTGGAATATTGAACTGGGTAATACATACCAAAATTTGATCTTATAGTAATGGGTAAATTTATATATTTTCTGAATACTTCTCTCGTATACCGAAGGGAATTAGTGCGCAATTCTAGTAAGAGGAGAATCTCGATTCCAATATGGGTAGAATCATGATTCCGGAATGGTGAGAATGTTGATTCCAAGTTAATGGGAACAACGATTCTAGAATTTTAGGAATCACAATTTTTTATATTTAGGAATCATGATTCCTTATTTTTACGAATCACAATTCCATATTTTTAGGAATCACGATTCCAGCAACCACCGAAACAAGTGGGGTCATGTGTGATTCCATGTAGGTATGAAACACGATTCCAACATGAAGGGACATCGATTCTTGCAAATAGGAAACACAATTCTTAATTTTTTAAATCACGACTTAGAAATAGAGAGAATCATTTTTCTAAAATTCGAATCTTACGTACAACAATTCCTAGATTCTAAAACTTTTGATGCACACGATTCTGCGATTTTGATTCTAGAAACGATTCGGAATCACAGACGTTTCCAACAACTATAGTCCAAACTAAATGCTTTCTCTTTTCTGTTAAGAGCCTCCCCACATTTACATAACTTTTGTGATTATATATAATCACCTACATCACTTTGTCTTCCCCAATATCTACCAGTACCTTATCGAGCTTCTTGAATAGTAGTCTACCTGTCCTCTTCTTGTGGGAAAGATCTATACTAGAGTAGAAATGTTCTTCTAGGGCAATAGATCAGAAAATTCACTATGTACCTCACTCATCCATTCTGATATAATTGTGACCCCAATATCACCCCATGACCGTTTAAAATCTTGGATGCATGATTTTATGAGGGCAACATCATCATCAAAGAGCTTCCCGTCAAGCTCATATGCTATTGGGGGCTTGACCCCTAGATTGGCTTCAGCCGTAGCAGTCACCATGGGTTGATAATATGGGGATTTAGCTGCAGTAAGTTGGGTGACAGTGTGATAAAGAAACCTTGCAATTGACCTCTTTATGTTTTCCTTGAGTCTATCTCCCCATTAGATATAGATTTTCATGTAATGATATTGGGGTTCATGGACTTCATGTCTAGAGGGATGGCATAGGGTGGGGGTTGGGGTCGATATTGGGTTGAGGGTTGAGATCGAGGTCGGGGTGGGGCTGGTAATTTGTAGACAACGAGTAATATCCCGGTATGAGAAAGATTGTTTCAGTTCAATAGAAGTTGATCTAACTAGCCTAGTGCCACTCCCTCCCATGTCAGACACCACAGGCTCAAGCGGTACTATAGGCTCGAAAGCATGACTATTAGACATTCCTTCCCATCTAACATATAACTCGTCGATTTGCATCAGCCACTCATGATAGTATGCTAGACTAGCCTACTTGGCTTGCTCTGTCTGAGCCTCAATCTCCGCCTCCTCATCATCTACTCTAGGTGAATAATATCCCCTCCATATCTCCTCAAGAATAGTTTTCTTTGTACCTTTTCCCCTTTTGTTACCTCCATCGACTTTTGGATCTCCTCCTTAACTAAAATTTACAGTTAAGGAGATTGTCGTTGACAGATAGGGAGAACTGTAAATTTCATGAAAATGTCTAAGATATTGCCGATGCCGGGTAGCCAACAAGTTGCATCGCCACATACACATGGCAGGTAACTCTAATTTTAAAGTTGTATTTTATAATTTATTGTTAATTTATTGTTTCTATTTTGATGTTTACATTTATGTTTCCACTATATTCAAAATTCTTTAATTCAGAATATCACTATAAATTGAGTTAGATCCAAAGCCCAGATATCATACAAGGTGTGAGGTATTGAAAGACTGCAGCCTGATGAATGCGCACCAATTAATGCTTTGTGAGAAGTAAGCTTTAATCGATACATTTTAGTACTTCAAGAATAATATTGTTTATATTGTAATACTATTATTAACTATGTTTAATGTTTATGTTTTTTTTAGCTTCTCATTTATATATGGATGCACAAGGAGAATTTGATATTAACGTAACTACAAAGACAAGAAGTAAATTAGAGACAAGTTAGCTAACAAACTTTATGAGTTATTGTTTCTTGGTATAACTAATATATGTAATTACATTTCTAGCTTTATTCGCAACTAATTAATATTTGAACTTATTTCGCATCAGTTGCATGGACGGAGTTCTATGGACTCCTAACCCACACGTAAAAGATATCGTAGTCATGATCCTATGCCAAACCTTCTCCTCCTTTGGATGTAAGAAAACTGTAGTACATTCTGATGGATTTATTCTCCAAGGAGGAATAAGTTAAGAAAGGGAGGATGCATCACCTAGTATAGTGCACTATAATCTCAACTTGAGGTAGATGCAGAGACAGTTAGAGAACCCACTTAGCTTGGACTACATATTCTAGGAGGACCTTACAGAGCAATAGTTGGTAGAACAGGAGCAGTCGACAATGAATATGACAATTTTGGAAGAATAGGTTCACGATCTAGAGGATGATATGGAAGCCGTAGGGACCATCTACAAAGATGTGCAGAAAGATGAGCCCAAGTAGAAGGACGTGCTAGAGGGAGAGGTGGAGGGGCCTCCCGAAGGTGGGGAAGGGGGTGAGGGGGGTAGGCTGGTGTATAGTTGTTGGAAACGTCTATGATTTCGAATTGTTTCTGGAATCAAAATCGCATGTATCGGAAGTTTTGGAATCTAAGAATCGTTGTCCATGCGATTCGGATTTGAGAAAAATGATCCTCACTATTTTGGAATCACGATTCAAAAAATTAGGAATCGTGTTTCCTATTTGCAAGAATCGATGTCCCTTGATGTTAGACTCGTGTTTCATACCTATATCGAATCACAAATGACCCCACTTATTTCAGTGGTTGCTAGAATCGTGATTCTTAAAAATATGGAATCCTGATTCCTAAAAATAAGGACTCGTGATTCCTTAAATTCTATAATCGTTGTCTTCATCAATTTGGAATCAACATTCTTGTCATTCCAGAATCGTGATTCTCCCCATATTGGAATCGAGATTCTACCCTTACTAGAATTGCAAACCAATTCCCTCTAGTATATGAGAGAAGTATTCAAAAAATATATAAACTTACGCATTACTACAAGATCGATTTTTGGTCTGTATATACTCAGTCCAAGACTCCAAGTACTAATTTTACCTTTATGATATCTTTGTAGTCAATCTCATACAATGGACTCGGTTTACCAATAACCCTATTATGCTTACAAGGTCTAGAGCTAGTCTATGGCATACAAGGTGTGACGACAAGGTCAAGCTCCCTTTATCTCCTTTCCTGGGATCATAAAATAATTACATGACATAGTAATTCTTCTTTGTTAAATGTAGTTTTAAGTCTTTTGACTTTTGAAAATTGAGTTATTCAATTTTTAGTCAACGTCTCTAATATTTAATGATTAATTTAATCTAAAACACATAGCATTTCACTCATATCATTATTATCTTCTTATTCTACTTAAAGAAAAGCATTTTTATCCTCTTATTCAACTGGAAGAAATGACGGTGCCGATCATATATTAATCATTATTATATTAGTAGTTTAGTACCCACAACATTTACCAAACATTTTTAAATTTGAAGTAACATATTGTTTAAGTATTATTTATTCTTGATAAGAGTTCTTAAAAAGTAACATAGAATGAAGGATGGAAATTAGTAAATAAGAAAATAAAAATTTAACATATTACTCATATTTTAAATTTTGATTTTATTGTCGTGTGCCATAACTTCAAATTCTCACACACTCTCATACATGTCGCGCTCACTCATGATTGAGCACACATTGAAGGGTTTCTGCTCTCCCTATGCTCACATTACTTTCATGTTATATATTATTTAGTTGAACACTTGAAGTTCGTATTCTCACATTACTTTCATGTTATATTATTTAGTTAAAGACTTGAAGTTTCTATTCTCGTATTACTTTTATGTTATATTATTTAGTTCAAGAATTGAAGTTCCTATTCTCACATTACTTTCATGTTATATTATTTAGTTGAGCACTTGAAGTTCCTATTATTTAGTTCAAGAATCACATTGTTGTGTAGCAAGGAATCAAGATGTCTGCGATATAGAAACTTGATTCCAAACAACATGGATTCGTAATTCCAAAAAATTTGGAATCAACGTTTCTCACAAGCAGAATCGCACTCTTATGTAGCTAAGAATTATAAAGTCCTCGATATGGAATCTTGATTCCGGCAATCCAAGAATCGAGATTTCAAAATTAGGTTGAATCGCATTCCGCAAAAAATGGAAACATGAATCCTTTCTTTTAGAATCGACTTTCGCATGGAGAAACGCCGAATCGAGATTCCGAAACAGAATCGCTACCCTCATAGGCAATTCGGGTAACTATAGGCTGGTGAGAGCACCATTGAGTAGGAGGATCAAGGTCGTCAACTACCATATGAGAGAGAGAGAGAGAGAGAGTGAGAGAGAGCTATGGGCATCATAGCCCATCAGATGAGTATCGCAGTTAGTCATTAAGCCAGCATCGTAGCAAATGACGTGCCATTTACCTGGCTGAGGTGCTGAAAAACAACGTAGCACAGGTAAGGGAGGGTCTCGCAATGGTGTGGTGGAGTGTGAGGGCTGGATGAGTCTTAAGGCCTAATTTAACAGATATTCCTTTCTGCTAGGGGGCACAACAAGATTGGGACTACTACCTCACTCAGATTTTTTATTGGGCCATAATTGTTGGGAGCAAGTGCGAAAGCCGTGGATTGACTCTTGGCTGAAGCTCTCTACCCTTGGAGCACTTTGGAGATTTGCTCAGGGGCGATCTCCTGTATATGCATGACTGCACTACACATGTATGAGAGTGCAGGGGAAGCACCCCATATATATTTGTATATTATGTACGTGTATGTGATTGTGATTTTATTTTTTGTGTACATACATATATATATATATATATATATATATATATATATATATATATATATATATATATATATATATATATATATATATATATATATATATATATATATATATATATATATATATATATATATATATATAACATTCTCGATTGTTACTATATGTATTATTGCAATTATCTAAATGATAAATCTAAGTGTATGTATATGTGTATATTTACAAATACGTCTTGTCAATCTTTTCATAAGTGAATTTAAAAATAAAAAAATGAATAATCAAATATGTTAGCATTATCAACATGCTGAACACATGCTAATAAGAAATGTATTGCTGGAAATAGAAAATTACAAAATCCAAAAACAAGAGTGCAGTTAAGAGTCCATACACTTAGAAAGAGTAAACTTAGAGTCCGTGGAGTACACTTATAAGCTATGGACATAAGAGTGCACTTAGAGTCTATAGACAAACAAATGATAGACATAACAAAATAACGAAATCCTAAGAGTGATTTTCTATAATAAATTAGCCATTTGGTGTTAAAAAAATATTACATATAAAAATCTCATTAGTTAAAAATCAAGGAAAAGATTTCAAGAAGATTTGAAGTGACACAAAAGTCAAGAAAAAGATTTTATTTTAGGTAAGATTTGAAGTGAGATACAATAAATACATGAGATGCCATTAAATTGATTATTTAAGAAATGGAAGACATAAAGGGCATGAAAAAATCCAAGAAAAGATTTTCTACTATAAACAAAAGTCTTTAAATAAAAATTAAGAGAATAAATAAATCAATGAAACATGTCATTGTTTTCATCCACTAATGGGAGGAAGTGAGTATCAGTTGGGCTCTGGCTTCGGCTCTGGTTCCGACATTGCCGAATTGAGATTCGAAGAGGGGATTGCCACCCTTGGATAATGATCCCTCCAACAATGGGCCAAACCCCTAAGCCTGATAGTAATGTCCATGAATACCTTGAAGCCCACCGACACCATTTTTTTCTAACTAGTTCTTGAGTTTTGTTTTAGCTAAGTGACATATGTAAGGTGAAAATGTATTTCGCATATATTTTGTACTGTATAAGCTTCATTGGCATTGGATATGAAGAAATTACTTCTTTGCGGTGAAATTAGGTAATTGCATTAGCTAAAATTTTTTAATCCCGGAGCATGGAAATTTAAGTAATTCTAATATTATTTCCATTCCTTAGTTAGTATTATATATTTATGATTTTATTCTTTTGAGTAATGTTATTATTTAGATTTAGTGATATATATGTGCATGTGGTCCTTAAAATCTATTGGGGGAAATATTATGCTTAAAAGATTTGAGGAAGGCAACATTTTATTTTAGAGAGTTTATAAACATGTTATTGTCCACTATTTATCTTTTTGTTCTATTAATTTCACCAAATAAAAAATTTCAAAAATAATTACAAAATTACATGTTTTCTCTCTTTTTTAAAAAATTTTCTTGATTTTTTGAGCGATGCTTTCAATTTTAATATGTCCACAATTTTAATAACTCCATTTTAAATGTCTAGCCTTCTAGGCTTGTTATTTAGGAGAATTTTAATAAGTCCATTTTAATGTCTAGCCATCTAGGCTAGCCATCTAGGCTTGTTAACATATGGCTCTTTCTTCTTAAGGGGTTGAAAAGGTAAAACACACATCGGGGTGGGGGTGAGGGACCTCTTGGGAAAGGATCGCAACAACTAATCAACACGCCCTTTCATGCTTTGTGTAAAAAGTGAGTGAGTTATTTGTTATATAGTATATTTTTACTCGGATCCGAGTAACTCGCCTTGGCCAATGGGCAAGTAAATTGGCTGACGTGAGTCTTGGCACCTTGAGTGAAGTTTATTATTGATTTCTGTACTACGCCTGCTATACTGGGATCTAGTCTATCCGCGGTCATGATTCAAGTTCTTACAGTTAAGCACATGATGAGAAAGGCTGGTATGGATGCCAGTCTACAAAATATCTATGTCCTACTTACACTTATGTTTCAGTAAAGTTGGCCAAGGAATCTAGTATAAAGAGATTCTGAAATGACCATCCACCATGTGATGGAAATGGTGAGATTATTTAGGATATCCACATGGCATCCATCCCCTATAATTCTCTTGGTCATATGCGAATGGCATGCTAGAGAAGGAAACTTTTAGGAATTCTAACCCAGTCTTTGAAACGGGGTTAATGCTAACTATTGGATTGCCTTTATAGGGACTATCTGTATAGGATTTAGGGATGGGTCTTGAAGGGATATTTTGCCTATATAGGGACTACCTGGATTTAGGAATGGGTCTTAAAGTGACATTTTTCTTAAGGGCCCTTTGTCTCATTTCTTATGCAGTACTAGCCTTTTACTTCTTTAGATTTTGGATTGTATTATTAGCACAAATGTTTGCTGCACAAAGAAAGAAAACAACCTAGTGATCATTTCTAGCATAGAGGTCTTTATTCCCAAATATGTTTATATGTATTCCTTTTGGAGTGGATGAAACCAGCAACTGGCTCTTTTTCCATTGGATTCATTATTGGGAAACCTTGGGAATTTGAACTCTTTTTAATCATTCTTCTATTCAAAAATTTGCTACTCTGTGCAAGTAGAAGTCTTTCCAAAAGATTTATTTATTTATTTATGTTTTTGAATAAGAGAAAATAAACTAAAAATCTTCCAAATCTCTCCTCCTTGCATCTTGAGATCATTGTATATAGTCATGCATCTAGATTAGATAGTCATATGCACTTGCCTCTTATCTGTTGTGGCTGATAGCTATGTTGCTTATCAGGTCCATGATGAATAATGAAGGCTAGAGATCCCTTTTTCCCATGGAAGATCTTGCTGTAATGGGCATATGGCAACTGTTACCACATTTGAATAACTTCAGGGTCTGTATAGTGATTGGCTGTTATGGTGTTTCACATTAGCTAGTTGATACTAGACACTAAGTTCGCCATTTAAGAAAACTTATATGCTAACTTTTCTTCCTTGGAGCTTGATCATGACAGAAGAGGTTGCAAGAAACAACAAAAGCAGCATTTTTGTTTCAGCCCCATGTTGTAGTGACAGTTGACTCCAAAGGATTCTCATTCCATTTCCTCAAGTTATTAAGGAGTAACACACATCATAAATTTTTTTGACCTCCTACGATAAATGTGCTATGGTGATTAGATTGTCATAAAACAACAGATGATTTTTGCAGCTAGATATAATCAGCAAGGACTAAATTGCCCTTTAAGGTTTCACTATGTTGCACCTTCATTTTGGGCATGGAAACGACGTGAAGAAAGACTGAATGGGCTAGCTGATCATGTGTCATGTATTCTTCCATTTGAGGTGGATATTTGTAGAGCTCATGGGTTGGCTGCAACATTCGTGGGGCATCCTGTTGTGGAAGACGCTTTAAGTGCTCAATTGGTACGACAGTTTTCTGATGCCTATTTCAGTTATTAATTTCTAGAAAGGTGCATCGGTAAAGTGGAACTATTTATGTGGCATAAAATCCCACATCCCTATTTCATTTGACACCGATATGTGCCACCCTCTCCCAAGTCCTGAGTACAAGATTATTGAATAAACAGCACATCTTTGTCTGCATGCCACTAATGTTTATGAAAATCCCTTCTAATTTTCCATACAAGTGGAGACTTCTTCTCTAGCACCATATAGCATTAAAAGCGACACCTTCAATAATACAGGGCTTGTAAGTTCACTAGATCCTCACTCCTTTGAGGGCCACACAAGCTTCAGAGCAAACTCCTGTAGCTAATAGGAATTCCCAATTCCTCTATTAGTCTCCTCATCCCTAACAACAATGTAGTAGTGCGCCCCTGGGATGGCAATTTGAGTACTAGTGCTATTCGTTAGAGGCTATAATATTATTCCCTATATATTATGTATGACTCCACTTGAAGTTAAAACCAAAATTCTACGAGCCTTGAGTTCCTGTAATAATATTATCGGCCTTTAGCTCCAAGTTTCCTTGAAGGGGATTTGCTTGACATAAGGCAGTGGATTGAAAGTAATTTGTGAATGGTTCAAATCACAGTAGTTGGAATCGAGAGCGGGATGGGATGCAATTAAGGGATCGAAAGAGGGGGATTGCACAATGCTAGAAGATCCCTATGATAGGGAGTGCCATCCATACATTGGATATGCTAGGGATTTGGATCCTAACCTTTTGGTATCTTGATTCCGACTTTTTGGGGATCTTGCTCCCAACTGTTCAGGATTGTGCCGAAATAAAAAAATGTTTAATTTTACAATTTCAACTAAGAATTAGAATTAAATAAATAATGCAGATTAAAAATAATAATAATTAAATAATGTAATCTTAATAAATAAAACTATTTTATTAAAAAAACACTATTAATTTTTTGTAAAAACTGAACAACGTAATCTAGAAATGGTTGGGATCACTCCCAACATTTTGGAATCTCAATCCCTATCACTGGGGATCGAGATCCACAAATTTAAAACTTGATCTCCCTTGAAGATCCCTCACCTGGTGAGCTGAAGAAAGGTTCCATAATGGAATCACGATTGGCATTAGGGCGATCCTGGTAATAATGGTTCGAATCCTTAAATCCTGATGATTGGCTCTTCCTGTAGCACCAATTTGATATCTTTTGAGGCCCAAATGAGTTTGAGAGACCCCATTGAAAAGTCTGTACTAATTTTATATCTTTTTGGGCTCGAGATATGGGATCTAAATTGACCTTGACCAACAAATGGCTTTCAGAAGTCTCCCTTAATATTCTGTTCTCTAAGAATTGGCTGGCTGGTTGCCTAAGAACTGGCAAACAAAATGTTACGTCTCTCTTTTTAACAGTTCCCTACAAAACTGTGTATCAAATAATGAAAAACATAAGGGACAGCCTAATTAACTTTATAGAAATGATGCACGCCTATAAAATTTTAAGTGGCACCTTAGAACTTACATGGTTATGTTCCTTTGAAAATTCTTAAAAAATATTACAATACTAAATGGAATAAATTCTTTTTATATACAATATTTGGATATCCAATGTCGCACACATCGCTGATTTGAGAATAAGACTTCAATGTGATCTGAAATCCTTTGGCTGTGTGATCTGAAATCCTTTTCATGTGTCCACAAATGTCAGTGTCATTCTCGGAGCTGCCTTGAGAATAAAACTCTCACACGTTTTCGTATGAACGCACATGCACAGTAGAAAATTTAACTTATATTTACAGCATTGATACAAATAGTCATTTTATCTATAAAAAGCTTTCTGGGAGGCTGAATATAGATGTTGATAAACTATGTTATCAGGACCCTGGTCATTGGACCAATGAAGGCGATCTGGTCAAATTGGTCGGACCCCTCTTTGATCTTAATTTCATTGTGATAGATTGATAACAAATGTGTAGTGTTTCAAGTTAAAATACAAAATGGATTCAATGAATTCAACTTGGTAGCTCTCTTTTATTCCTCAAGTCCATGCCATCATCATAATTGTGACTTACTTTCTTTCACATGCTCTCCCTCATCGCCTCTTAAGCAACTTCCGACCAATTTAGACCCCTCTGCTCCAACATTCAGTCATTCCATGGCAAGCGCCATAGGAAATCCCTCATCATCCTTTTTTGGGTGCGTATCATTTTGTTTTTTACCTAATTTTATGCTATTAAGTTTTTTTTCTTTTATTTTATAGGATCCTATGATTTTAGTTTAACATATGGCCACACACATATGCACACGCACACACATCGAGGGATGGAAGACCCTCTAGATCAGTCGAGTTTCAATACGTGGTTTAGTTTGAGCTCAAAATTCCACTAGTGTCTTTCGTTGCTTTAAAGAGGGATGAGTGAGGGAGGGCCCTATTGGTTATCTGAGGTTCAATATGTTATTTAGTTTGTAACTAGTAAGCTACACCAGTGGCTGCTTTATTTATCTTATTGCATTTCATTAGAGATTAATTTTTCATCACCTCTTTGTTTGGAAGTTGACTTCTAGGGGAAGAGCTCACAAGTAGATGAATTGGTGGTTCTTGGAAAAGCAGATAACTTCCGCAATGAGCATGGAATTTCTTCAGGTAATATAGTGAGCACAACTGCTATCAAAGTTTCCAACTGCAGATTGTTGATGCTTTTCGTGATAATACGATGCTTATTATCTATCTCATTAGCATGTATTATCTATATCATTAGGATCAATCATGAGAAAAAATGATAGATGCTATGATCCTCATCAGAAAGAATAATAAATGACTTCACTTAACTTTGGCATTTAGCTAACTTGAAGCTTATTGGGCTATCCTACTTCATCCCAATCCACGGTCTTTTGTAATGTTAGGCATACGGTAATGGTGGGATCCCACTCCCTTCATCCCTCTTTTTTGATGTCATGAAACCATAGAAGTATGTCGAATATTACCATAGTAACATTCAACATATTATTATGTCAAAGTTACCAATAGTAATATGTCAAATGACTTCACTTATAAAGGTCCCAACGTCTTGCACTACTATAGTTGGTGATATAGCAAGGTCAGTATTGGACTAACTCAACTGCAAATCAGGTTCTTTGTGCAGCTAGTTCAGGCTACATTTATTACTAGGAAGCCTCGCAGAAGCCCTTCAGACCATGTAACTGAGCAGTTACAAAGAAGGTGCCCACAAGAAGAGCCACTTTCTTTCTATGGGGGCCCTGGTGATACTTTTTGAGTTAACATGTTGAAACTGCCAGTGTATTTCATGTCTCTCATGCAGATTTTTTGAGGCAATTATTGTGCTTGGTAGTGGTCATGATGAATTCCACTTCACGAAGTCTGAGAGCAGTATCCCAAAATAAAGATGAGGGATTGGGATTAGGAAAATGAAGGAGTTCAGTATCGCCTTGCATGGTAAGTTGCATCAACATTTTGGAGAGGCGATTGATGGTCTATGCAATGTTGGAGAATTCGTTAGGCGGTGCCTAGGCAGTATGTGCTGAGGGTTTCGGGCCTAGGTGCCTTCCTAATGGGTCCTCTAAGGCATGGGCGCCAAAGTGGCCCCCTTTTTTTTCAAGGTTAGGTTATATACCAAACCCCGCCCCCCCCCCCCCCCGCCCTGAGGTAGAGGTATGAGTTATAAACTTATAATATGGTTATAAAAGAAAAGAGGGGAAAAAAAAACATGCATTGAATGACCCAATGTTTCATGAAATGATAAAAAAAATATTAAAGTTTCAAGTTTGAACGAAAAGCATTCAATGTTTCAACATTCAAGTTTCAACAACCTCAGGGTTAGGAGGGGGGAAGAAAGAATCTATAGGCCCCTCCCTCCTTGCATAGTACTAGGGTCCTTAGCAGCAACAGGTACATGATCATCCGCCTCTACTCCAAAAATATCAACCGTCTTGAAGAGATCAGCTTCTTTCTTTGAGGCTTGCTCTTTTTTTGTGTATTTTCCTTACCCCTCTAACTGGTCTAACATTTCTTGCTTTACACATTGGGGTAATTGTTTGCATGAGGCCACATCCTTTCTATTGCCGGCTAAGTGTTTCTTCAACTGATTAATACTAGAATTTTAATAATTATTGCAAAATTTGCATTGCACGTTTTTTTTGTCCTAAGAGTCGGGACAAAATCCGAGCTTTTATTTGTAGATCTTGAAGATGACATCTTCTCCTAAAGACTAGAGACCACCAAGTCAGAAGTCACAAGCCAAACCTGAAATTTCACAAAAGAGAGTACATGTAAAATGTGGGTGGTATAAGACCAATGAGCTAGAAATGCAATCTTTTAAAAAAATTCCATTGTATAAAAACTCATGAGTATAAATGCATGAATATCTCAATACAAAACTATAATACATATATTCCAGCCTATAAACATGGTTTATACACATTTGAATAATAAAATTCAATCCTAATAGGTCCCTTAAAAACCCCATAACTCAAAAATTCAATTAAATTGAATACAATATTCAAATATTTACATTGTACATCTCTACAACATGTTTCATGACTTGCGCTCGCAATTCTAGATTATGTTAAAATTATATAATAATTTCATCTTCATTTTTCTTCCCCATCATATATCATAATATCTCATACATATCATACACTTTACAATAATAATTTCAATTCGCATAAACAATAATGCATAGCATTAAAGCTCATACCGCAAGATTAAAAATCAATCTCAATATTCACACAGCATACACAATTTAACTAATAATGAATCCATTTAATAACTATAAATACATCAAATTAACATGCAAACATACATGGGGAAACCATGGTTCGAACCCCTTGTGCCCGGGCCACGAAGGCACCTTTTGAGGACTTAATTTTGTCCCATTGTCTAAGGCACGGATGATAATAATAACTCAAAGAGATCAATCCAATGCGAAGCAAATAATCACATTTATTTCACTTAATGGGGATCAAATCATGAGAGAGACATGTATCAAAATAGCCCTTCAAAGTTTAAGAGAGATACTACACAAAATAAAGAAGTTATAGTGAAACTACACCATGTGGTCCATAAGGGATCATACGAACTTTTCAACATTAAAAAAGAAACTCAATGGACTATTTCTTATGCTCAAATATGATGAAATAAACATCTCATCAGTTGTATATTCTCAGTAAAAATTCAAAAAAAATAAAATCAAGAAATTAAGTTGAAACTACTCGAGATCATGGAGTAAGCAAGCTAGTCTACATATACTATGTATATGGACTATACTATTGCTTTGGGACTCTTCAAATATCAAATTTTCATAACCAACAATGAAGAAAGCTACTGTAAATGAAAAATTACAACCAACTTTGATAATGGAAATGAGGTAAGAATTAAAAATATGAGAAAAAAATCAATACCTTAATGAAACAATAGTATGGGCTTGATCACATAAATGATGGACTACTCTAAACCTCAAGGAAGAATATAGTCTCATGGGTGACCATATTTTTGTCAATGGCTCTCTCTCTCTCTCTCTCTCTCTCTCTCTCTCTCTCTGTTTGAAGTGAATACTCAAGTTAGGATTATAATTGATCCCATAAGTTACTTTTATACTTAGATCATAAAGATGGATTTGATCTTGATCCTTGGTGCCATAGATCAATGGCACATAAGAGGCTTTTATCCAAGCCACTCATCCATATCTTATCACCAAGATCAATGGATGAGCGTTTCACACCTTTCACTCCTTAAAACTTAGATTTATAGTCATTTTACCTTGAAGCCTTTAGCTCTATGTTTTATTTCCCATTAAGTCCAAATTCATGCTTACACTTATGGCCATGGTTTTTGAATAATTTGTGAGTCAATAAAATACAAGGACATGGACATAAAGGTAATATGGGATATCCACACATGTGAATAAAATATCTTATGATACCACCAATAGGATTTTAACAACACTAAAGTTTCATTTGGGTCAAGTCCATAAGGTAGTGCCACGTAAGATATACTCACATGCTACAAAATTATGTGGATAATAATATGAATTAAATTAATTCTCAAAAGTCCATTACTTCACACATGCCAAAACTGGCACATATGAGCAAAAAAAAAAATGTGACTTAATCAAACTTAAATCATAACAATATATAACACTTTAAATAACAAGATAACATGTTATAACATAATACCAACAAAAGAATTAATGACAAATAGGTCTCCACATAGATATGACATCAACATGATGTCATCCACGAGTGAAGAGGTGGGGGTGCCATGTGGCATCCCTATGGCCACTTAGAATCCATGCGACATCCCCATAAAATATCCTTGTTTGGTATTTATATCAAATAAATTTGAAAATCATATTTTATTGTTAAAAAAAAATTGAAAAGATCTCCAAAAATCCCAAAAATTCTATAAATAATTTCTCAATATTATTATACAATTTTTCATCAATATAAAATATTTTCCCATCAATTTTAGTTTAATATGGGTCAAAAGTAAATGAGATATCTAGACTTATAACACCAGCCGGAGTCTTCCATTGGGCTAGCCTGAATGACATTTCACCGGTATCTCAAGTCGACCCAATGGACCTATGGTCCACAGTATATGACAGGGACACATAATTGGTCACATCAAAGTCGCTGAGCCAGAGGTTCCCGTCACCAAGAGTTCAATGGATTATTGACACACCCTTGTGGGACATGTTCCTACTCAAATACAGGAGTCCTCTCAAAATACATGCGCACTAGCTCTTCTAAGTCGGATGATACTATAGAATAGTGGCTTCCCCATATGGTGTCGCAAATGAGAAGAGCGGCCTGATGCAAGCCCGAAACTTTGGGTTTTCGGTCCTTAGAGGTAAGTATTTATTTCTTTGCTTAATTTAGTTTGTTTTTCTTCATTTAATTCTTTGTTTTATTTTATTTTCAAAAAAAATTATTTATTATTAAATTTAATTAAATTTAGAAACATATTTTTAGTGAAAATACGGATTTGGAGCTAACGCTAGTACTGGACTCCGAAAAAGACCAGATTTGTATAGATATGGGATTTTTATGAGCCCATAATTTAAACGACCCCACTTTCCCATACTTTTAAAAAATAACTAAGTTATTGTTAAGATTTGAGTAGATCTCATCAGGGAACGGCGCAGATCGGAGCGTAGACAATTTGGCACCCACTGTGGGACACCTTGAGCTTCATATCCGTATTTTAGACTTAAAAAAAAATTCTTCTTTTTTTCTCATCTTTATTTTTCCAGCAAAAATAAAAAATAGAAAAGAAGAAAAACAATGTAGATTTGAAAAGATTTATTTTTATTAGATTCCATCTTTTCTTCTAGATATTATCTTTTCTCTCTTCAAAAAAAATTAGGAGTTTTTGTTTCTCTCAATCTTTATGATGTTTTGGATGTTTTAGATCATCTTTTTTTAGATTCATATTTTTAGATCAATCATTATTATCTTTTTTTGGATATTCTTTTAGATTTATCTTGATCGTCTTTATCTTTAAATCATCTTTATATCTATCTTTTAATGTCATCTTTAGATTAATCTTTATCATCTTGTAGATTAATGTTTATTATCTTTTTTAGATCTCCTTTATATCCATAGTGATCATCTTTATCTTTAGACTATTTTAGATCATCTTTTTTATCAATCTTTATCATCCTGTAGATTAATCTTTACTATCTTTTATAGATCTTGTTGTAGATCCATCTGGATCACTTTTATCATTAGGTCATTTTTTAGATATATCTTTTAGATCAATCTTTATCATCTTTTAGATTAATTTTTATCAACGTTTTTAGATGATCTTTAGATCCTCTTTTACATCATCTTTTTTAGATATTCTTTCATTCATATTTATCATCTTTAAATCAAAAAATAAAAATTTAGAGCATTCTTTATCATGTTTTAAATCATCTTGATCTTCTTTAGAAGCATTTTTATCTTATTTATATTATATATTATCTTATTTAGATCATACTTTATATTTTTTTAAGTACATATTTATCTTTTTATAATACATCCTTTAGCAAGAATATTTTTCTCTTCCCTTAAAAAAAAAAAGTTTTTTTATCTCTTTTGACAAAATAATTTTAAAAAAAAAAAAAGATAAAAGAAAAAGAAGATAAATCTAGGCTTTCTCTGCCTTATCTATTTAGATTAGAAATAGATCTTTTTTTTTTTGCTTTAAAGCCTTATCTGCATAGCTTATAATTTTATTGATTGTATCTTCTTTTTCTAAAAGAAAAAATATTTTTGTTTCTTTTTTAAGCATCTTTATCTCATTTTTGAAGAGACACCTTTCTTAGATAGATTACAAAAAAGGATAAAATTCATCAATAAATAAATAAATAAAGATTTTCTTTGCATAAATCTTCTAGTATTGTAGTTATGTCAATAGTTCATGGTGACCCAGTTGTTTAGTTTATTGTATAGTCTAGACTCATTTAAATGACTGGACCTATAAGACCTTATGGTTCACTTCTTTGGGTCTACCATGTCTCAGTCAGTCGATCGAGTTTCAGTGGGTCCATAATCCCACACTCAAGGTTAAGTCTAACTAGCCCATCTATATTCCAGCCAAGCCGAGTAGTTCAACAAATCTGCATGAGTCGAGCCACTCAAAACAATCAGGGCATTCGACCCGAGACTAAATAACGAAGGTTGAACCTACCTTTATCCTTAAAGTCTAGGTCTAAGAAAGATGCAGCCCAATCAGGAGTGAACCTCCAACAAATGTCCAAATCTAAGGGTGAAGCTGCCCAACTAGGGGCACACCACCCATCTATGTCAAAACTTAGAGTTGATACTGCTCATCAGGCAAGCTAACATGTTAGACTTAGAGTACTGCTGAAGATTAAGTCACAGCCCAAGCAAGGTTAGCCACCAAGGAAAACTAGAGAGTAAGATATTTTCACCTAAAAGCAATAGTTCTTTAAGTCATGCCTTTATTCCTCAAAGTTCACCTTCGTCGAATTCTATGGACTACGAGTCCCTTCCAAACGAGTGTCTTACGAACTTACCCGAGGTCAAGGGTTTCTTGAGGCACCGCCTAGTGTTTTGAGTCGTCAGTCAGGTCAGAGTCAAGGGACCTCTCTAGCCCCTGAATAGCAAAGTCATATGAGTTCTACCCCGTTGGCGAGCCGGCACCGCCAATCTTCTCGCCCTCCACCTTCCATAGAATCGGCTCGACCATAGGACTGTCCATCATATAGTCAGTTAAGACCTGACCCTCCTCATGTCATATATAGTCACCCACCAGTGCAGCCTCTTCAGGCCGCCTCAGACCCACACCATTATTCGCAGGCGCCCTATTTAGCCCCTGTTCTAACTCAAAATACTCTGAGTCAGCCATATCTGTCGACTCCATATGCTTCAGCCGCACCTTGGCCTCCAGTCAAGATATCATGTCAACCATGCCCCTATGTCTGCACCACCTCTCTATCTGAATTTATCCATCTTGCAGATTAAGCTTGCCCCTAGTCTGGTGCAGCCCATATCAGCTGCATCTCTTGCACCACAAATTGTGCCATCAGTTTTGGGCACCCAACAAACTTCTGAGGTCAAAACCCTTGAGTCAGTCGAGCTCGCCTAAGTGAAAGGCAAACTAACCACATTTAAAAAGACCCAGGTTAACATTAGAGTTCCAAATATACTTCCTCTAAGATCTTACGTCAAGGATATTCTTGGGAATGTCGAACATCTTCCTCCAGGTTTCGAATTCCCTCATTTTGAAAACAAGTTCAACAGGGAAGGTAACCCTGAAAATCACATCATCACTTACATATTGACTGTTCCTGCAGTTAAAGAGAAACCTTGTCCTCTCAAACCTATGTTTCAATACACTCTATCTAGACAACCTTTAATGTGGTTCTAAGAAGTAGTTACGAAACTGCTGATGAGTTATTTCAACGTTTTGTTGAGAAATATCGCGGGACTAGAAAGAGATCAATGACCCTTGGCAAATTGGCCTCCACCAGAGAAAATCATGACGAGTTGTTCACTAACTTTGTTCAAAGATTTAGAGAGGCTGCATCAAAAGTCATTGATTGCACGCTTTCTGAAGCCTCTAAGATCAGTATGGCCAAAGAAAATGCTTCCTAGAATAAATTCTACCTCAGTAAAAACATTCGCCCTTTCTCTTTTGACTTAATGTTAGAAATGGTTTCATGTTATGAGACAGCAAAGGAAAGGGCCGGAGATCGGTCACCAATGATGCTGGGGCAAGAGCCCGATGAAACCATGCTAAGGCAAGAGCCAGATGAAGTCATGATGGAACAAAAGCTCGGCTACAATGAAGATTCATTTGAATGTAATTCAGAAGAGATAATAATTGAAGAATGTGAAGCCGATCCCAAGTCGGAACCATCACTGTAATCATTTAAGGACATAGATGGGTCTTACTCAAAGCAAACCCAGGTAATATCAGATGATACAACTGACGAAGATGAAGTAGTCCTAACTGGTATCAACCTATAGAATTAGAGAAGTCCAACTCACAAAAAGAGGAAACAATTCCAATAGTCCCAATAAAAGTTGAGAATATGAAGACACAAAGGGATCAAATTATCCATCCTATGGAAAAAATACCAGATGAGCAATCCTGTTGCTAGGGAATTTCATCAAGAAAATATGGAGGATTGCCTTAGCACAGGGACCATGTTCCAAGAGAGAATGAAAGAGCAAACTTCTGCAAAAGAAGCTCCAATTGATGTGGAAGGAACAAACTTGCAGAAAGCTCAAAACACCCCTATCTTAGATAGCAGGGCAGGGGTAGATGACCCAAATCTTGAGGCTTCTCAAATTCAAATTAAGGAGAGTAACTGTAGCCAGAATTTTGAAACTCAAGAAACATAGGAAAATACAAAAAAAAAAACTCGATTCCGATTGAAGAAACGAGCCCACAAAAAGTTCAGGACATCCATGTGATACATGTCACTACAAAAGAACATGACTCAATCAGTCACATCTTTCAAGTAAGTGTAGTGGGTGACCCACAAGAGACTCAAGTCATCCATGAGTTCAACTGAGGTCTCGAAGCTAAGAATTATCAAGACTACATTAGTGAGGAATACCTTAATCTCAAAAGTAAAATTCAAGAAGAAAAAAAAGGGTCAAGTCTAGAGGATTCAATCGAACTATCCCTTAATGTGAACCCAAAAGAAGATCCATTCCCTTAAGAATCGATGAAAGAAATTTAAACTCTATAAATCTTAAGTGGCCCACCTAGGCTACCTCCACCTGACTTCTTGGCAGATCCACCTATTTGGGATGAAGAGCTGAGCCTAAAGCAATCAAATACTTCAGTTTTTATGATTGGTCTAGCAATCAACATTGAAGACGAGAGGTATCCAAATTTGATTATTCTTGAAGATCCAATATCTCTACAATAGTTAAAAGAAATCGAACCCTTAGAAGTTCTAAGATGACCACCTGAGCCACTTTCACAGGATTTTTTGAATAACCCACCTATATGGGATGAAGAACCAGACATTGAAGATCAAATCATGTTATTCCCTCAAGAGAAAGGATATTAAGAAGAAGACCTTACAGGGGCACCCCTGCCAAACCACTTAATAAGGGTACCCTAACTCGATGATGAAAACAAAGTTGAGGCAACTGATGAGACTCACCTCTTATCTGAAGATTTCCAACATATCTCGAGGCGATATACTCCCCAAGAGCAACATGAAGTTGCAACTGAAAAACATTACTGAAAAGGCGTGGGGTGATCACTTACTCCTCCCTTTCAAATATGCCAAGTTTAGCATTCATTCTCTGCATAGGCATCATACTCCATGACATCAATGAAGTCAAGAAAAAAAAAAACAAAGCTTAGCCAACCCAACAAGAGATTGAAGGACTAGGAAGCTGAGAGTGACTCCGTATCTGAAGATCAAGCTTCAAGTAAAGCAATCCAAGGAAGAAAAATTATGTAAGAATTCGACAATCTCTATCAATGAAGTATCAAATACCAACTAGGGGCAAAGAAAATATAAAGATAACCAAGACTAAGACCTCCCTGCCACATGGAAGAAGGAATGATGATCGAGATTTTATCTATTTTCTAGGACAAAGTGCCAAAAAGAAAAGAAAAAAGGCCACTGACTCTTCCTCTTCTGTTCATCTTTTTTCATCTTCTTCAAAATGGGCAAAAAACAATCCGTAGGGATAAAATAAAAATAAAAATAAAAATAAAAATAAAAATAAAAATAAAAATAAAATAAAAATAAAATAAAATAAAAGAATCCCGAGCGTTGGAAAAAATGCCACTAGAATGATCACCCAAAAGGGACCTTGGGGCGAAAGAAAAAAAAATCCACTGAGCTGAAAAATCCCAAAGGAAACCCAAGCATTGGAAAAAAGACTACCGGGCTGAACACCCGAAAGGGACCCCGGGCCTACAAAAAAATAAAACTTCTCTTTCTTTTCATCTCTTCTCCAAACTATTTAGAAATTTTTCGGTTCTCAAGTTAGAATGGCATCAAAAAGCAAAGCAAGACATCAGTCTAAGTAAAACTGAAAAGCCTCGACTATCTGAACATCAAATGAGTAGTAGTAGAAGAACAAAATTGGAAGTCCAAAAATATTCTAAGCACTCTGAAGCAGCATCCCATATTATGCAAGACACCGGTTTGCTCAGAAAATAAGAAAAAATCTTCTTTGAATTGTAACATAAGAGCCAAGATTGGGAAATGAGGAGGTACTTGATTCCTCATCCTGAAATTCCCAAAGGTTTGGCAAGCTCATAACGAAAAAAAAAAAAAGGCGTAAAAAAAAAATGAGAAAATAAAATAAAAAAGGACGGGAGAGCTTCATGGTGGCATGTGTCTAAACCGTAGTTAGCAATTCAGCGACTAATCGTCGAATTTTTCAAAAAATCGGCAAATTTTTGGAAAACGTTTTAAGCGGCAGTTTTTTGAAAAGTTCGTCAAAAAAAAGTGTATTTTTCATAATATCGTTAAAAAAGGAATTTTTTGAAAAACAAATAAAACGGGACCAAAAAAATGCCTATGAAAAAATGAAAAGGGCATTGTTTCTCTCTTTAGAACCTCTGTGAAAAAATGGTCTTATCTTAAGAGAATTAAAAAACTCTCGATACGAATTAGTGAAAATCCTCAGAAATAAGAGTAGCAAAAGTTTTATATAAAAGAGATGAAAGCTACACAATGTGGAATTTCGAAAACAATCAAAAAACAGAATGCCAAAGTTTCAGAAAGCTACAACGTAGAAAATCTTTACCCTGTAACATTTCGAATTAAGAAACAACAATACTGATAGGAAAAGGATTAAGTGAATAGAAAAAGCAAATAAATGAAGGGTGTTATTCTAACAAGTGCGAGCCATTTATACGCATTTATGAGATATGAAGCAGAGCACTCCTTCTTCAACCCTAAAATTGCATAAAAATCTTTGTCTTTCTCTCCACAGGCTGCCATTTTTGCTGCAAAAAAGCTTTAGAGATCATGTCCTTCCCTCTCAAATCTCAATCAACATATTCCGTGAAGTTCAACGCCTGGTTTCTGCCAGAAAAATGGTAATGTCGACGAATTTTGTAGCAGTTCCCCCATTCTTTTATTCGCTCTTCTACGCCTTCTCTCCATATAAAGTAGAAACAGAGAACCCAGACCCATATGCAAGCATGTATATAAAGTATAAACCCTAATCGCTAACCATAGTTATAAAGTTGTTATATCATAGTCAAAGCATTTGATGATAAAAAAAAATCATGTATTTTTTTTGTATGTACTTGGGTGTGATATTTGCTAAAGTATTTAATGAGAAAATTTATATAGTGTTTTTCTTTTATATGTATTTAAGTAGGTTTGATATGGTGTATTTTTTTTATATGTATTTATTTGATTTTTTTACTCCGATTTTTTGAGCTTAGTCCGATATATTGGCGACATCTTTACATGAAGTATTTTTGCCGATCTGTATTTTTTCTTTGATTTTTTCATCTGACTTTTTAAAATAAAGACAAATTTTTCCCGATTTTAAGGTAAGCCGATTTATTAAAAGTTTGCTAACCATGGTTTAAATTACTTACCAAACTTCTTTTTCAAAATTTATCATCCATCTTCAAAATTTCCTCTATGTATTTCGTGAGTTTTTAAAAACCTTAATTTCTTTGGTTAAAACATAGCCCAAAACTTTGTTTCTTTTTTTCAAAATTCAATCTATCTTCAAAACCTTCTAAAATGTTTTAAAAATCGAAGGAGTTTCATGGAGGCTTGGATATGATGCGTCAACTGCCACCAAATCTTAGATTGTCGTTCTTACAAACCCTTAGGAAAGTAGAAAAAAATTCATAGGTTCCTAAACCAAAAAGTCTGAACCAGTGGACCTCGAGAATCAGAATCGAAGGTGAACAAGAAGTTCAATTAGCCAAGAATTCATCATCTCATCATTTCCTTTAAATTAAACTATCAGCCGTTTGGAGAACCAGACCCCAAGAAAAAGGTCTAAAGTCTAAGATGACTACACTAGCAGGTTCCCAAGAAGCATTGGAGTGACTACAACAAGAAGTATCACCAGCTTAAAGATAACACGATTCCTATTAACTGTCATTTTGGATCTCAATTGTCGAGGACCTCTCAACTGTACTGACTCAAAGATAACAGTGTCAGTTCAATGTCTTACAGATCAAAAGCATTCATCGACGTATCGCCTACCCAAAGGGTACTGATAATTCAAAAGAATGGTCCCTTGAAAAAAAATTTCCACCGTATCTCAAGTGTCGACTTCTTTGCCATTCACCTGGTGCCCCAGATGAATGTCAAAGAGGTGCAACTATAGACACCTCCTATGAAATTTTAGCTAAGGGAACTCCTAAAAACCTCGATTCTAAGCCTGAAGGACCACAAAAACCTAATAGACCTTAGGCAACATAGACCCAATATAATTATCTTAAAACTGCAAAAAAAACCTATCCCAATTTGATGTACAGCCCAAGAGCTTTCCAACAATCTAAGAATCGTCTAAAGCGGACTTACGGATAAAAAGATCCAATAAATAACAATTTAGTCCTTGTGGGACCTAAGTGTCACGAAAACTGCCGTGATACGGCATTGCAAGCCAAGACGCGGCCTGATGGTGTAGCAAACGCGTTTTCTTTAATTATATAAGGCCAAAACATCAAGATAAATACAAAAAAATCCGAAAATATTTCAAAAAATTTAAGAAAATTCACCAATTGAATCCTATAAATACCCCCTCTCCATAACCCAAAACGACCCAAAATAGAGAGAAGAAAAGAGATCAAAAAATCCATTAGAAATTCTCGAAATAAGAAAAATAGCCCAAAAATATCTAAAAGTAGGAAAACCATTTAGAAAATTCCTGTAAAATTAGAAAAAATCTCCAAAAATCTCATAATTCATATTCAACCTTTGGAGATCTCAAAACTCTTAGAAAGCTTAGGAAATTCTTCTCCAATCCTAAGAAATCCCATTCAACCCTTACAAAACTAAGTAAATTCTTCTCCAATCACAAGAAATCTCATTTATATTCAACCTTTGGAGACCCCAAAACTCTTAAAAAACTAAGGAAATTCTTATCCAAAACGAAGAAATCCCAAAAATAACGTAAGTAGACCCTACCTAAAATTCACAGCTTTATTCCTTGCCTTAGGGACCCTAGATCTAGGTAAAAAAAACTTAGATCTATCGATCCCAACAATCAAAGGGATCCAAAAAAGGAGATGGTGGCGCAAATAAAAAAAGCAGCCTAATCTAAGTCTGAAACTCCGGGTTTCGGGTCCCTATAGGTAAGTATTTCTTTCTTTGCTTAATTTAGTTTGTTTTTTTCATTTAATTCTCTATTTTATTTTATTTTTTCTGAAAATTCATTTATTATTAAATTTAGAATCGTTTTTAAGTCAAAAAGACCGGATTTATATAGATCTGGGATTTTTCTAAGCCTATAATTCGGGCAACCCCACTTTCTCTACCTTTTTAAAAAATAACTCAATTTTGCTAAGATTTGAGTAAATCTCATCTCAGAGATCGATGCAGATCGGAGCATAAACATGGACGTAAGCAACTTGCCGAACCACATAAATCTTTGTGTTCATATTCTTTTATTTTTCTGCACTATTTACTTTTCCTTGTTTTTGCCAAACCCTGGTTTTATCCTCTACAAATTTCAATATATAATATTATTATAGTTAGGTTGTCATAATTTTGGATGAGTAAAGCAATTAATAAATATTCGATACTTTGATATGATACTAATTTCACTTTATATGAAAATTTAATATTTATAATCTTATAATATGAAAGTGTTTTTTAATATTATATTATAGTTAATAATTATATATAACCAGATAGGAAAACAATGTCTCAATCTTCACCTAATTTTACAAAGCATTGAAAATACATAATGCACCACTTCCAATTTCTTTAAGAAACGAAAAGAACACTATTTTTTAGACATTTATAGTAATTTTTTGAAAAATTATTGAGACTAAAAATTGCCGATTTAGCCTATTTTCCAACTGCTCCACTGATTCATCAATCCGACATGAGTTTGGGTGACAACGATTTGAGTCACCGATTCATTTCTTTAAACACTAGTTGTCACTTTTCATTAATGTCCCAAAAGGTAGAATCTAATTACAAGGACATTTGCGTTCTTTTAACTTTCCTCTCACTAAAAGATTATCCTCTCTAAAAAAAAGGTTCATTACCCATCTACTAAAGACAAAGTTCCAAAAAAGTTTTTCGTAAGACAGTTTCCAAAAAAAGATGATTTTTCTTGTACCAGCTCAAGTAAATTTTCCTAATCCAACTCAAAAGAAAATATGGACCTTCTGAGACTCGCTAAAACCCAAAAAATTAAGGTAAAATATATTCATATCCCTTACTTTTAGATTTTATTTCTAATAAATCCAAGGTTTCAAAAAATATTTTCCAACCCCCATGCCACTTTAAACCTATTTTTTAACCCAAACAAATGTGAGAAAAACATGTTTTTTTTTAACCCAATCTCTTTTCTCTCTTCATTTATATACCCAAAACTTCTCTCTTTCTCTCTCTTGTTGTATGTTTCACTCTCTCTCCTCCCGTGTATCCAAACCCTCTCTCTCTCTTCACCGTGTTTATCCAAACACCTCTCGCTCCTCCCAGTAACTTCTCACCACCAAGCATCTCTCTTCTCCTGTATTTATCCAAACATCTCTCTCTCTTCTTATGTTTATTCAAACACCTCTCTCCTCCTGGTAACCTCTGACCACCAAACACTTCTCTTTCTTCCTGTGTTTATCCAAACACATCTCTTTCTCTCCATATACTTAGTGTGTATTTGGGAGAAGAGAGAGTGAGGGGAGAGAGATGGGAAACGTGAAGAGAGAGAGCAGGAGCAGAGGGATTGAGGGGTTAGAGATGGGAAATACAGAGAGAGAGAGAAGGGGTGCGGTGAGAGAGAAAGAGAGAGAACTCTGAGAGGATGGCATTTAGAAAAGGCATGCCTTTTTAGATTTGTTTGGTCTAAAAAAATAGATTTAAAGTAGCTCAGGGGGTTAGAAGAAATAAAATCTACAATATTTATGCCCCAATATATCTTTTAAAACCTTGGGTCTATAGTGAAATGAAACTGAAAAATAGGAGGTATCGAGATATTTTCCCAAAAATTTATCCTTCCTAAACAAATGGAGTCACCCTTTAAAAGATAGACTCTCCTAAAATAAAGAAAAAAGTTGAAACAAAATCCTCTTTATTTCTTCTTGCAAACCTGATCCGATCACTCCAAAAAATCCAACGTGATAATCTCAACTGCATTAAGAAGTTTGAGATACCACGTACTTGGCTCTTGGGAAGATTAAAGAAAATATCTACTAAAGAAGAATGACTGGTTATTGGGAAAGATTAGATCAAACCTCTACCAAAGAGAAAGGAAAAACAATGCAACAAAGGGAGGAATGACGGCTAACAAAGAGAAGCTCGAGATAATAACAAATTATGGATTGAGGGGGAGATTATCGATTTATTGGTTTATAAAAAATGAGATTATTGGATCAATTTTAGTTAGAGATCATATTTCTATATCATGGTATGATATGGAAGCAATAAAAGATATGTCCCTATTTCAATAGGTAGTAAATCTACTCTCTCTATTACATATAAGTCTCTTAAATTTGGGAGGCCAAAATAGGTGTTACTCAATCTCTCTCTTCCCCTAAGGATAGGAAGTACATATTTCTATTTATCTCTCTCTCTCTCTCTCTCTCTCTCTCTCTCTATATATATATATATATATATATATATATATATATATATATATATATATATATATATATGGCAATGATTTCATGCAACCATTGTATAGTAATATGATGCAACAACTTTATAAAACCATCTTATGGCCATTTGTTTGATCCAAAATTTGAAATATACACTCTTTTCATTCTAATGAACAATAAAAAAAATAAAAATTGAAAACACAACCTAGAAAGTATTTTTTTAGCCCAATTAACATAGGCTATTCATTTTGGTGAGATGCTTAGATTTACGCCATAGAAGGATTTTTTCATTTCCAATTTTTTTGGAAGGCTTTTTTATCATTAGATGAACAATGTTAAACAAGAAAAAAAAATGATTTTGAGTTATCTTGAAATTCATAAATGATCTAGATTCGTTTTCGGAGATGACTCATTTTGGCCATATCTAGGGTTCAAATTGAATTTTTTTTTTTTGGGATTGATTATTGAGATGAAGAGAGCGTGTGTGCAAAATTTAGGGTCATACAAATACCACAAACATGGTTTTCTAGAAGGGTCGTCGCATTATACTATGATACAACCATTGCATTGGATCATTACTCATATATATATATATGGTATCAGAGCCAGTTGTATTCAGTGGTGAACTGAACAATTTTTCCATTTAAATCTGGTTAAAATCCCTAAAGTCGCTATGACCCAAAGACCACCAAGCCAGAAGGGCAGTAAGGTGTAGGGACTGTTTCCAGTTGACTCAGGGTAATACCAAGATTAAAATGGCAAATTTATTCAAAACATTATCAAATAGAGCTGCTTCTAGTTCTAGTAATACTCTACGTGTTAATAATAGAGAGGAAGTTATAATAGATAATATAGAAAAACAGATCCAAAACTGGAATAATCCTAAGGTTCCTACAACTAATGTTTATAAAAAGGAAACTTTCGAATTTAATAGTAGTTTTTCAAAACTATTAAAGAAACTATCTCTGTAATGGAGAATCAAGATAGTTTCCAACTTCTTTCACTTCAAATGATTAAAAAACATAAAAGAAAGACTTTAACTATCTTCATATTGGTCTCGTCCAAATAACCGTAAAACCTCTAACTAGAACTAGAGATTTAACGACTCTCCTTTAGGGATCATTGAATCTACTCTCTGCAATGGACCCATATACTTTAATTGCTTTCCGAATTTCTCGGTAGAATTATCAGATCCAAATTTCTTAAAAGTATAACCTTAAAACCCAAGGTTTTGATATGGATCCTAGATCTCAAAATCTAGCATTCTTTTTTAGGATCTGCTATAAAGTCATGTATACTCTGTGTTCAAATGCTAGGCAAATGGATACTAAAGGACAAACTATCGTCTTTCAAACTAATATGGATAAATCTAATCTGGTAATACCTAAGTCCGTATCTTGGAAATAGGTAAAATTACCTGAACGATGGTCTCTCCAGTCTGAAACCTAGATAACAGCTCCTGAAAACAGAAAACTGGAGCAAATTATCAAATATCCTAATGGAAAAATAGAAATACAGTTTCTATCTTCTAGAAGAACTAGGCTAAATATTTCAAATACAGTTCCTAGAATTCCGCCTAGAACTTCAACCTCTTCTATTCCACAAACTGATTACAAAAAAGCCCACAACGACATAATTGTTCTTGAAGGACTTAGAAAAATCCAAACCAAGTCCAACACCCATTCTATAAAGTTGATACCCCTAGTTCTTCCCAAACTGAACCTGAAGAACCAACCCTTTCTGAACTTGATTTCGAAGTTCTTATACTTCAAAAATCAGATGAGCTTATTATAGACAAGGAATGGATTAAAAAGGATTTCCTCTCTAGTGAGAACAAACAAATAAGAGATTGGTTTCTTCAAGAATTCAAAGAAGAATTAAGAAATATTCTTCATATAAAGTTTAATAAGTTCATGATATAAAATAAAACTAATGTAAAGTTCTTGAATGAATTAAATATATTCTTAAAAAAGAAGGAATCAAATATCCAGAATTTGATATATATACAGTTCAAAGTGCCTTTTGGACTTATCATACAGTCAAAGGCGAAAGGATTGAAGTTATTCATCCTCCTGAATCAAGCTTACAATTAAAAGGGAAAAGACATGAAGTAAAAGCTTCACCTTTCAAGCTTGGGCCTAAAGAATCTGATAATCATATGGCCAAACTTGAGGCAATACTTCATATAATAGAACAAAATAATTATACAAATATCTTCCTATAAACTATAGGAAAGCAAACAAATAGAATAGAAAATGTTCTAAATAAAATAAAGCCTCAACAAGAGAAAAAGGGGGAAAATGGTAAAGGATTGTCTTATTTAAACCACCACCAAATATAGTGGCAGAAAAATTTAGCCTGCAAGGCATTAAGAAAAAAGATGACAATAGAGAATTAGTAAATGAGGTAGTCAAAAGACTTGAAAAACTAAACATAG
The DNA here is from genome assembly GCF_054954075.1 of Amborella trichopoda. Lineage (NCBI taxonomy): Eukaryota > Viridiplantae > Streptophyta > Magnoliopsida > Amborellales > Amborellaceae > Amborella > Amborella trichopoda. The sequence continues at coordinate 30,777,755 of NC_142346.1, forward strand.
ATGGTAATGGGAAAACGATTGATGAGGTTCAAGTTCTCCATGAAGATGATAGTTTTTCAAACCAAAAAATATCTAAGTTAAAGAAAGCTTTTAAGCCAACAAGTTTAGATATTAATCGAATTGATTACGAAAGAAAAACAAGGTCTGTAGTTCCTACCAGGATGTATTATCCTAGATCTACTCCTGTAGATCGGTATCCTATTCAAGCAGATCTATAATAAATTGGAATATAGATGGTATATTTGAAAATCAAATCCTTGATCTTATGAAACATATGACCATGTATGCCACCGCTTGTAAAGCAAGTAGAAATAAAGGTCGTGAGATCGCCAAGCCATTATATGTGATTTTACATGATGGCTTAGAGGTTGGTGGGATTTTCATATGGATGAAGAAGCCAAATATCAAATTTTGAATGCCACTAAGCAATGGGTAGTTAAAACTGAATTTGGACCAGGACAGATGCAAGAAACCATTGTAGACGAAGGAGATGCAGTTAATACTTTAATCTACACTACTACAGTTCATTTCGTAGGGAGTATGGCTCTTTTATTTGCTAGGTCTAAGGACTTACTGTCAAACTTACGTTGTCCAACCCTCTCACATTTTAAATGTTATAAAGATGTATTACTTTCTAGAGAGGATAGTATGGCCGACCATTTGAAGGAAACATTTATTGCTGGACTTCTCCATCTGTTTGTCGAAAAGGTAAAGACAAGGCTAAAAAATAAACATGGAGCAATGATTCATTACTCTCTTTATACCCTTGGAGAACTCTCAACAGAAATCTATTCTGAAGGTCTTGCGTTATGTTGAGAAGAGAATTAGAAAAGCAAAGAATGATTGGAAAAAAGGAATTAAGAGATTTTTGCGAACAATTCGGGTATAATACGTTGCCTACTTCCAATCCTACCCAAAAACATAAATATAGAGACTTACATAAAACAAAGTCTAAATATTCAAAAGGAAAGAAAAATACTTTTCCTAAAAAAAATTTACAATATCACTCTTTAAACAAGGGAAAAAAGAAAAATATCAATTTGCTACAATTGTGGGAAGGTAGGTCATTATAAAAATAAATGCAAAGTAAAAAACAAATTGACATTAAAATTAAAAAACAGTTATTTGATATTCTATTAATAAAAAGAGATGACTCTGAAGAATCTTCTAACTCTGATAGTGAAATGCTCATTGGAGAAATAAATGATGAAGAAATAATTTTCACAAGTTCAGACTCTGATGTTGTGCCTGATGACAACTGCCACTGTAATTTCTTAAAAGCCACTATGGATATGAATGGTTTAAACTTAAACACCTTAACAAAAGAAGAAAATCTAATTATGGAATTAATTGACAAAATAAATGACCTAGAGGCTAAAAAGGAAGCCTTAATACAATACATTAATATGGTCAAAGAACCCTTTAGCTTTTCTACCCCTAAAATTCACTCATACCGACTAAGGAAGATTATAGTTTACGGATATTTTGAAAAGAGTTCAAAATAGAACTCAAGTTCAAAGGGAACCTTCGATTCCTGAGTTAAAGAATGAGATAAATGAAGTTCGCAGAGAACTCATAACTCTGAAAACTAGAGTTTAAATCTTAGAAATGGCAAACCCTACTTTTAAAGAAAATGGAAATGAAAATATTGAAAAAGAATTTAATAATTTAATGTATGATTATAATCATAATCTGCTACTACCTGAGGTTGAAGATACTCGTCCAAAAATACTAAATGACCCTGAAACTTCAACCAAATGTAACATGTTGGAAAAAATAAAAGACTGTAAATATGTTAACCTATTGGACACGGTTATAACTCAAAGATGGTTTATTATTGTAAAAATAGTTGTCCAAAATGAATATACTTTCCAAACCACTGCTTTTATTGATTCAGAAGTAGATTTAAATTGTATAAATGAAAGACTAGTCCCAACAAAATATTTTAGCAAAACCACACATGTTTTAAATATTGTTGTCGAAAGCAAGATATTAATAAATAATAAACTACGTAATGTAGGGGTCTGTAATAATGGTACATGCTTTAAATTTCCCATTATAATGGTTAAAAGATTAAGCCAACCAGTTATACTTGGAACTCCCTTCTTAAATATGCTTTATCCTATTAAAATTGATAACACTGGAATAAAAGCAGACATTGAAGGTCATGAAGTAAAATTTGACTTTATTGATAAACCTAAAGTTCATGAAATAAATAATATTAAAAATAAAATATCTACAAAAGAAAAATTCCTCTTTCATCTAAAAGAAGAAGTCAAACATAAAATCATTGATGAAAAACTTATATCACCTCAAATACACAATAAAATCAGGAATTTTAAAATAATGCTCGAAATGGAAATATGTTCTGAAATTTCTAACGCCTTTTGAACTAGAAACAACATATTGTTAAACTTCCTTATGAACCAGGGTTTAATGAACAAAAAATTCTCACAAAAGCAAGACCTATCCAAATGAATAGTAGACTCCTAGAAATCTTTAAAACTGAGATATAAAAATTACTTGATAAAAAACTTATCAGTAAAAGTTCATCATCATGGAGTTGTGCAGCTTTTTATGTAGAAAAAACTTCAGAGATTGAAAGAGGAGCCCCCCGGCTGGTTATAAATTACAAACCTTTAAATAAAACTCTGAGATGGATTCGATATCCTATCCCAAACAAAAAAGATCTTCTAGATAGATTAGTTAGTGCTTGTATATTCTCAAAATTTGATTTAAAATCGGGATATTGGCAAATTCAAATAACAAATAAAGACATGTATAAAATTGCTTTCAATGTTCCTTTTGAGCATTATGAATGGAATGTTATGCCTTTTGGTTTAAAAAATGCCCCTTCTGAATTTCAAAACATCATGAACGATATTTTCAATCCCTATACCAAATTTATCATTGTGTACATTGATGATGTTCTTGTTTATTTTAAAACTATTGACCAACATTGGAAACATTTAAATATTTTTCTTTAAAGCTGTAAAAATTGTTGGATTGGTTGTGTCAGCTAAACAGATAAACCTTTTTAAAACTAAAATAAGGTTTCTAGGACATAATATTTTTCAAGGAAGATGATTCCTATTAATAGGGCAATCGAGTTTGCATCAAAATTCTCGGATATCATCAAAGATAAAATTGAACTACATAGGTTCCTCTGTTGTCTCAATTATATTTCTAATTTCAATAAAAATCTAGCTTTAGATGCAAAACCTTTATTTCAGAAATTAAAAAAGAATCCTCCTAATTGGACTAGTGACATACAATCACTGTTAAAAAATTAAAATTGAAGGCTAAAGAATTACTTTGTTTAGCACTATCTGACCCTACAACTTTTAAAATTGTTGAAACTGACGCCTCTGAGCTAGGGCTAGGAGGAATACTTAAACAAAAATCCCAAAAGGATGAGCAATTGGTACGTTTTATTTCTAAAGCTTGGAACCCTGCTCAAAAAAAATATTCTACTATTAAAAAAACAAAACTTAGCCATAATCCATTGTGTCACAAAATTCCAAAGTGATTTACTCAACAAAAAATTTCTTATTCGAACAATTACAAATCAGCCAAAGATATTCTCGAAAAAGATATAAAAAATCTCGTTGCAAAACAAATATTTGTCCGTTGGCAAGGCATTCTTTCCGCATTTGATTTTGATATTGAACATATTAATGGCTAACATAACCATCTTCCTGACTTTTTTACTCAAGAATATTTACAGAGAGGGAAGGAGAAGTCAACATTAGCCAATGGATATAGTTCTTAGCCAAGGCAAAGCTTTGGCCCAATATAACAGCCCGAGAAAAGCCCAGGCCCCTCATAGTTCTAGCTCGGGAAGAAGCCCGACATCTTCATCTACTCCGAAAGCTTTAATAAGAAAGCAGGCTCAGGAGATTGGTATATCTCCCCAACAATTCCCTTTGAGCACAAAAAACCAAAATACAGATAGAACTCTGTTTCTTGAGACAACTTATATACCGCTGATTATTATTGGAAATGATCACAGGGAAAAAGACCCTGTTGAAATAGCAGTCATATATTTACGCAAGCCCCTGCATCCTAATATGGGGGATAGAATCAGAGAATGGTATGAGACCATACTTATGGAAACTGGGTCGGTGTCGATAGTACACTATTATAGAAATAATGACTTGGAAATAACATATTCCAAGTTCCAAATTCATAAAATCATCTCTTATGAAGATTGGGGTCTAAATCCCTTAAAACAAAGGATGATAAATACTAACGGATTTAAAATAAATCCTACCATTACTTTGAAAACATCATGGTATGATATGAGGTTTTTGCCTACCAAAATACTAAGACCACACATAGCTGGTACGTACAGTTTAAAAGAACTTAATCAATAAAGTTTCCCAACTGGTTTAAAAGTTGGTTCCTGTTATGGGGGTCATGCAACCAGATACTTCCCCAGAAGTTACAAATATCACAAAGAAAATTCTCTTATTATAATATAAGTAGTCTAAAATGACCTTATATCAGATCCCTTGGATATTAAAATGGACATATCAACTCTCTGAGGACGATATGGATCGTTGGGATTATGTCCCAGAATTACGATGACAAATGTCAATAAAATGGTGGGATAGTTACAAGAATGACTCCGTAGACCCTGATAAGATTTATATAAAAACAATACCACCCTTCTCACCAAGTTCTAAAATGGGTTTTTCCGAATATATTGCTACAATGCAACAGAAGAACCATGCGTTATCAAGCAACAGAAGAACCCTGCATTATCAAAAGTTGAGCTTAAAAAGAAGCTATTGTTGGCCCTAGAAGAAGATGAAGTAAAAATTCCTACTCCATCAAAAGACGAAGTCAGTAGAAGACTATAGTCTGTTGCATGACGACGACTGTACGGGGATCACCTTTTCCCCACTAAACTAAAAGAAAAGTAAGGGACGGTACGACTCCACAACCCACTCAAGACACGTGTCCCCAAAAACAAACAATCTACAGTAAAAAGCTGCCGCCGATAAATCAATCATTGTATCCACAATAAAAAGAAGATGCCACAGACAAAGCCATCGAAAATCAATCACTGTAGCCACAGTAAAAGAAAATGCTACCAACAAAGGAATCTTATCCTACTTTCGGTGTGGATTTGAAATAAATCTTTTGAAATCCGATCTCCTTTGTTATATAAGGAGGCAAGACCCAAAGGGAAAACACCTTGGAATCGATCTTCAAAGTTTTAGCTTAAGTTTTTACTTTTGTTTAAGTGTGAGCTTTGAGTGTCTACTTTTGTTTAAGTGCGAGCTTTAAGTGTTTTTGACTGCTTGAGTCCTTTGTCCAAGTCTTCTGAAGAAGAGGATTGGAACCACTCTGGTAGTATACTACCTCTTCGAGTCTGTCTATGTATGTGCCTATCTTTGTTTTATGTCGTGATTATTATGTAAGTACCTAGCTTTGTTCAATTTGCCAGTTCAATTTATATTTATTGCTTGTTTTATTTACTTATGCCTTTTGCTTAGAATCTTCCGCCATATATATATATATATATATACACACACGGTTTCTATGCGGGCTAGGCTATAAATATATTTTTTAAATATAATTTGATCCTAATTTTTAGAGATATATAATCTTTAATATGGAGATCATGAATATGAAAAATTAAATAAAATTAAAAAATAATAGTTATATTAAGAAAACATATGGATCATTAGTTAGACCTGTTTTTAGATGGACCACCTATTTGCATCAATCTTTAAGGTGGATGCTTTATACCTCTCGACCGCATATTGTAGAAATGTGGTTCAGCCAACATGAAATAATTTTGGGAAATTATCATAAACATACTTTAATTTTTGTCTATTTAGTAAAAAGCCATCAATTTTCATAAACCTCGACCACACCATTTATTTTTCAATTTTGAGCATTTTTTTTTACCAAAATAACCTTCACTGTAGTCGTATTACCGTGAAGCCAATTATGATACTTTAATTACCATAAAACTACTCCATATTATACGGCATTTTAAGTACTGTAAAAACTAACCCATCTTATACGACATTTTAAGTATTGTAAAAACTAACCCATGTTACATGTCACTCAAAATGTCGTAAACCCTTTTCTCCTGTTCATATTTATTTATTTCATCTCTCTAAATTTTTTTATGTTTATCTCTTCTTTTTCTCTGTAATTCTTTTTAATATTTATAGCTTCTTTCTCTCTTTAATTTTGTTTATCTCTTCTTTCTCTCTCTAAGTCTTTTCTTTCACTAACTCTCTTCCTCTTTCTACTTACTTCATCAAATCAATAAACATGATTCCAACGCGATACAAATCTGACTCTATCTAATTTTCATAAGGGATGGGATTGAAGGGAGTTTTTATAGGGGATGGTAAGGTACGTACACATTGTTATACAACTCTCCTTGGAGAGAGAGAGAGTTAGAGAAAGAAAGAAGAGATAAACATAGAAATAATTAAAGAGATAAAAGAGATAAATATAAACAGGATGAAACATATATATATAAATAGTAGAAAAGGGTTCATGGCATTTCGAGTGGCGTATAACATGGGTAAGTTTTTACTGTATTTAAAATGTCGTATTACATAAGTTAGTTTTTACGGTACTTAAAATTCTGTATAACACTGTGCTTCACAGTAAAACGACTGTCGTGAAGATTATTTTGCTCAAAAAAAGGCCAAATTTGAAGAAAAATGATGTGGACGAGATTTATGAAAGTTAAAGGTTTTTTTCTAAATAGATAAAAATTAAAGTATATTTGTGATAATTTCCCAACAATTATATATATATATATATATATATATATATATATATATATATATATATATATATATATATATATATATATATATATATATATATATATATATATATATATATATATATATATATATATATATATATATATATATGAGAATAATCATGTGTACTAAATATACACTTTACTAGAGTGTATCTAAAATTTGGGCTGTTATTACAAAGAAGTCAAATTCTTAAGTCATTCCCTAGGAGTGCCATGTCATGTAGGCAATATTTTTAGGGAAATTATCGTTAATATACCTTAATTTTAAGAAAAGCGTAAAAAAAAACCCTAACTTTTCAAAACCTCGCTCATACCCTTTTTCCTAATTTTTAACATTTTTTGGACGAAAATACTATTTACGGTAGTCTTTCTACCGTAATGCATTGCGCCCATTATGGTAATTAAAATACCGTTGTAAATAGAGATAGAATTATGGTACTAGAATAACATAAACATCTATTATGGTACTTAAATTACCGTAATAACATAGAGTATTACGGTAATTAAAATACCGTAATATTTTGAAGTAGTATTACGGTAATTTAAGTACCGTAATATTGCCCAACTCAACACATGGTACGAGAGGCTCTCGAGCCCACTATTTATTTACTCCCTTGACAAAAATCCACGTTAGCCTAATTTTTCAAGTTTCAAATTTTTAAGATATAATTTCTTCTTAGTTTTTATATGGTTCTCAAAATTTTAGAAAGAAAACACGCTTAAATAGGTATTTTTGAGCAATGGAGTAGATCCACATCGTGCTCCCATGGGAACATACTTTAAAAGCTTCAAACCAAAGCTAATACCAGGGCTACCCTTTCTATGTTCCCATGGGAGCACGATGTGGATCTACTCCCTCGCTCAAGAACACTTATTTAAGTGTGTTTTCGTTCTAAAATTTTGAGAACCATATAAAAAATAAGTAGAGATTATATCCTAAAAATTTGAGATTTGAAAATTTACAGCTAGCGTGGATTTTTGTTGAGGGAGTAAATAAATAGTAAGCTCGAGAGAGTAAAAAATATTTCGTGTTAAGTTGGGCAATATTACGGTACTTAAATTACTGTAATACTACTTTAAAGTATTACGGTATTTTAATTACCGTAATACTCTATGTTATTACGGTAATTAAAGTACCGTAATAGATGTTTATGTTATTACTGTACTAGAAGTACCGTAATTCTATCTTTATTTACAACAGTATTTTAATTACCGTAATGATCGCAATGCATTACGGTAGAAAGACTACCGTAAAAGGCATTTTTGTCCCAAAAATACCAAAAATTGGGAAAAATGGTAGGGGTGAGGTTTTGGGAAGTTTAGGGTTTTTTTATGATTGTCTTAAAATTAAGGTATATTAACGATAATTTCCCTATTTTTTACTATTTTGCCCTATCTTTTTTTGCTACATCCTTAGAACCTTATAGGGTGGCAATGGACCCAAACCCAACCCAAGACCCGTCATGTAATACTCGACATGAGTTGGGTAGGGGCCTAGCATTTGGACCCCGTGGGTTCTGTCCAGGTCTAAAACTTGGACCCAAACACTTTACGGGTTTGGGTCTGGGTCCGGGTCCAACTGAACCTTACCCGTACCGCAAAACTATTAGAGATAAAATACTTCTAAACTATTAGAGAAAAAATACTTCACTTTAAGCCCTATTCATTTGGGTGTACTAAGAATCATGTATAATTAGAACTAATAGTCATCTTTAGCTATTAGACGAGAAATCACACAGCTTGAAATTTAAAAGTGGATGATTATGACCTTGTTGCCAATAATATGGTTATATGATGGTAAAAAAAAAAGGGGAAAAAAAAAGAGAAAAAAAGAAGCTTACAGTGAGGGTGACAATGGGCCCGAGATCCAACTGTTATGGGTATGGGTCCAATTTTTTGACCCAACAGATTGAGTCCGGGTCCAAAACTTGGACCCGAATCTATTCGGGTATGGGTCCAGGTCTGGCTGGACCTGGACCCCGACCCGTTGCCACCAGTTGAACCTCCCCAATTTAGTGCCCATATCAACACCCTCCCCTCTTTGTTGTTTATCACTTTTAACCTTCTCTTCTCTTCTTCTTTGGAGAGTTTTACTCCTCTCTCCTCTTTTCTTTCTCTCATGCCAATTATAATAGGTCTTAAAGGACGCCATGAAAGGGAGGAGAGGAGACAAGAACATGGGCTCATCTACTCTCAACCCTTAGAAATCCCCTCTCTCTCTATCTTTCGAGTTGGGGTTTTCCCTCTCTCTTGTTATTTGTAGAGTTCTAGAGAGAGATATAGACGGCAACTTCAGAATGGCCGCCATGGCTTTCATGGTGGTTCTCATGGCTTTTGCCATTGTCCATGCCCCTACCCTATGTCCTGTCTCAAATGTGTTGGCTTTGGTGCCCTCTCTAGCAGTTGGTTCGTTGATAGCCTTTGACTATGCATTCTTCTTTTATTAGGGGGCACGAATTCCATTTTTTTAGATTGTTGTTTTTGTTGGACTATGCCTTCTTCTTTTGCTAGGAGGTTTGAATTCCATTTTTTAGATTTTTTGTGGTTGGAAATGGTTGTCTTTATCATTCCCATCTCTTTTATATATATATATATATATATATATTCGATGGCCCTCTTATGAATCTTGTAGAAATAACGGTAGAGATATTATTCCATCAATGCTCATAACCATTATAACTTTCTCTCTCTAAAAATTCCATAAGGAGAAATACCCACAAATGGCCAAGCTAATGAGATAGAAAGGTAGAGAGGGAGTTTCAATTTTCAAGGTTTTAAGAACGTGAGATGCTCTGCTTTAATGGTTTTCGGTAGAGCTTTGGTTTTAATGGATTTTCCGTGTTTTGAAAGTTGGGTTGGGTGCGCAAAGGATCATCAAGAATGGATTTTTCTTTTCTCAAATTTCTTGATCTCTGGCTTTTTCTTGCAAAAGAAAGTGGTTTTTAGAGGTGGGATTTTGACAAAGAGGGCAAAAGGATTCTTGAATGATTTGTAGGCAGTGACTTTTGAATTTGCATTAACAGAGAGGATAGGTGGTGGAAAATAGAGAGGGAATTGCTTACGTGGAATAGAGAGTAGAGAGATTGGTGGTGGAAAATAGAGAGAGACTTTTGAGTTTTTTAATTAGGATATCTTTCTATCAAAGATTCCATACGATGGAATTATTTGAAAGCAATAATTCAATATGCAGTAAATTTCACTCTTTATTAGGCATATCTCTCTCTTAAATTTTGGAGGCTAAAATAGGTGCATGTTATATATTTTTTTTACCTTAAAGATGGGAATGTCTGTGTAATCTCTATGAAATTAGGACTTTTCTTATTTTCACAATACGTGACCTGGTTTAATAATGTAGTATAGCTAATATATATAATTCAGTGTGAGTAATGATCCTATGAGACCCTCCAACACCCATATGTGTAGAACTCTAAAGGATCGACATTAAATTTGACAAAGTTCCTTAAAAAAGTTACCACATGGGTGTGGGATTTGACTTTTCTAAAGATTTGTACCAAATTTAATAATGATCATTTGAGGTCCTACACTCATATATGTGAGAGGGTCTCATATGATCATTACTCATATAATATTATATAATATTATCTGCCATATAGAAAAGTAATGTGGGAAGGTCTCGTAAGATCATTACTCATATAATATATATAATATTATATGTCATATAGATAAATGGTATTATTACCTGAGGAAGTCCATGATCCTGATGATGAGCGATGACTGTCCATAATACCCTTTCAGATCTTTTGTAATCACGACGGAGACGATTGACGCTGGATGGGAAGATACAGTCATCAAGAACGTCAAAGATAGAGGAACTTGATAATTGGTGTTAACTCATCATAATTCGTGTACTTCTTCGCTTCCTCTCTGTGGATGATGCCCATTTAGGTATAAAACGTCCATAGGTTTGTCACCACGCCGCGATTGAGAAATACTTCTCATGTTCGGAATAAATAGGCTCGGGTGCAGCTTTGGAAAGATATGATCCATCACGAACATACTCCCTCAAATAAACATCATATTTCATATGTTTAAAATTTTAAATTTTCACTTTTATTTCTTACATACATACGTATCCTACACTTTCTTTAAAAAAACTAAGGATTAGTAGGTCCTTATCTTGAAGGAGTATCACTACAATTTACTCCCATGGGAGATATTTACTTTTTTCAAAACTACCACTATTTTAGTACAAAATGACAACATACACCTTCAATTTAAACAATATATTAATGTCATAATTTCTTTAAAAAAAAGCAACATATGACATAAATTTGAATTTTATAGTTAAAAAAAAACTCAATTTAGGTATACTTCACATTTATTTTTTATCAATATTTTATTTTAAAGGCTAGAGATTTATAGAAAAGGTTAATTCTTGAAAATTTAAGTCATAATTATAATAATTTTGTTGTATGTGCATGAACCTTTTTTGGACTTGTATGGGGCCCGTTGGTCACAAAATTACTCTTCAGTTGTTTCTTGTTTTTTTTGAAGTGCTGGTTAATTTAAATTATACTTGATTTTTTATATTAATTAAAATGGTCATAATCAATTGAAATATTTTTACATATTTATTTCTACTGCATATTTGAAAATCAATTTTTTACTGAAAACAAGAGATATATTTAGATTTTTATATTTTTGTATCGTTAAAATCCAAATTTTAGCCAAGCTAACAAACTATTCTCAGATTTATAAATATAATGAAAATATAAAACTAAAGATGCATCAATAAAATATTCAATCACAATATTTAATGAACAATTGTTACATGCAAGCTGGACCGCATTTCTACAATATGTAGTCCAGATGTATAAAGCATCTATCTTAAAGATGGATGCAAATAAATGGTCCATCTAAAAACAATTATAACTAACGATCCAAATGCTTTCTTGATATAATTATTATTTTTAATTTTTAAAATTTATTAAATTTTTCATATCAATGATCTCCATGTTAAAGATTATACATTCTCTAAAAGCTAGGATCAATTTATGTTTAGAAAATATATTTATTGCCAAGGCCTCATATCTATAATATGAGAGGTGGGCCGTATGCTACTTGCGGTCATATTTAATTGCCAACTAATAATATCATCTAGTGAATAATAATACAAGAAGGTTGGTGACTAGGTGCCCATCAAGATTCATCTTAGATTCGGAGTTTGGTTTAGATAGAGAATAAAAAGAACTAAATTAGGCTCAGATGGAAAGAATTAACATGACAGGAAGGGAACTTGGGCTAGGAGTCAATCAATAAATAGTTCACACGTGTGTGGTTCATATTTGTGGGACACAACATAGATTCATTATTACATCTAATATACAAAGTCCATATGTGATGAAAGTCAAATATAGCTAATAGCAACAACATAACAAGAAATTGATCTCATATGCCCAAGGGTGTATAATCTCTTCCCTTACCCCCAATATTTCAAGATTAATGTTGATGAGGCTTCTTCTTTTTTTTTTAACAAATGTTAATATTATTATTAATGCTATGAGAATGTTATTACATTATCAGAGATAACAAGAGAAGATAAGAAGGCACCCCCTTGGCCAAACTGTCCGCCACGGAATTTGTTTCCCGGTAAACATGAGTGAAAGAGGCCGTAATGGTAGAAGATAAATCCATTATAGGTAACCAGAGAGGTCTAAGTTTCCAGGGTTATTCCTTATTACACCACTTAACCAAGAGAGTCCCCCTCTATCCAGCATGAATGGCCGTAATTTCTCTCTCTAAAGATCTTCAATCCTTGATAGAGCGCACACAGGTCAGTAAAAATTTGCCGTTGCACACCCTATCGGTGCAGCATACGAAAAGAGGGTATTACCATAACTATCTCTCATAATGCCACCAATAACAGCTATCCCTGGATTACCAAGAAAACTTCTATGAGTCTCAACGTACCCGCTAAAGGCACCATCCACAAGCTTTTAGGTCTACTCTTGATGGCGCCCAACTGAGAAAGATTGTTGAGGTTAGCAAATACATGAATCTTAGTCGCACCCCACCTCACTTTTGAGACAACAAACCATGACCAGATCGAATACTTAATGGAATGAATCAGGCAATCCAAGGGTAGAGAAACACCTTCAAAAGTTATTATGTTCCTCTCTTTCCAAACTTCCCAAAGAATAACTCCTTTAGCAATATTCCACAAAGTCTTACCAACCTCCCGCAGGTGCGGTAAGGAAAATTGAGTAACTATACCCTCTACCGTTAGTAGTAGAGCCAAACTAATATTGGCCACCCCAAACAACCAATGCCAAATCTGAGATGTAAAAGGGCAATGTATGAAGAAATACGCACCAAATTGACTATCAGCGTTACATAGCAAACAAACATTTGGTAGAATCTTACCCCTTTTAATCAGGTTGTCTAATGTTAAAACCTTGTTCATAGTAGCCAACCAAATAAAGAATTGCACTGTGTGAGGTATGGGCCATTTCCATATTTGAGCAATCTGAGGGCAATACCATCTCCACCGATCATGAAAAAGAAGGTTGTAGCAAGATTTAACCGTGAATATACTATCATTCTCAATCTCCCATACCATTTGGTCCTTCGCATGTGATGAAATGTAGATTGTTTCCAATAATTCCACTAACACACACCATTGAGCAAAGAGGGTGTTGTTTAGTCTCGCATACGACAATAGAATATTCCAAGATAAAGAGTCACCTCTTCTCTCAACTACCTCACAAACCTTAATGTCAAGTCTTAAAATTACGTCAAATAATATGGGAAGAGAGACTTAACGGGATACTCCCCCACCCACTTGTGATGCGAAAAGAAGATTTGGTTACCACACCCTACATACCATCTAAAATAACCAGCAATCATAGGTTTGCATAAATACTATATTTCTCCACATCAAGGAAGTATCCCTCCCTCTACCTTCCCCAAGCCCATCTCCCGATCTACCCAACCCATACTTAGCACAAAGGACTTGGAACCACAATTGATCTTTTAAATAGAGGTTCCTCCTCTACAATTTATACAATAGAGCTTGATTAACCAAACTAATTCTTTTAATGCTCAGGCCCCCTTCCTTCTTCGGTGTACATACCCTATCCCACCTAAGAAAATGTAATTCCCACTAGTCACTGCTAGAGCCCCAAAGGAAATCCCTCATCATCTTCTCAATCTTTTTGGCAACCGAGGCAGACATATTTATCAGTGACATCTGATAAACCGGAAGATTTGTCTAACAAGATCTTAAGAGCATCATTCTTCCACCAAGATATAAGTATTTGGGTTTCCACAGATTTTACATTGAACTCTCTCAAGCACTCTATCCCAAACTACTAAAGAAAGTCTATAGTTGAAAGTTGGTAAGCCAAGATATAATAGTTGAAAGTTGGTAAGCCAAAGATGCAGTCAAAGACTCAGTATAGTTGATGCCAACCAGGGAGGATATATGAAATTTACTTTAAAACCAATAGTAACTTCACAGATTTCCAAGAATAAAGCAATATTCTTAATATATAAGGGATCTGCATCACAGAAGATAAGAGTATCGTTAGCGTATTGTAAATGGAAGACTACCATACATGAATTAGCAATAGAAAACCCTGAAAAATGTCCCCTCCTCTCCACATTACTCAGCATCAAACTGAAGCACTCATCATAAATAGTAAATAGGAAGGGAGAGAGAGGATCCCCTTGGCGAAGACCTCTATAAGCTTGAAAGAAACCAATTGGGTTGCTTTTGAATAACACTAAGAAGTGGGTCAAAGAAAGACATCCAACCCCTCCATCAGGAACAACGATGGTGGTTTTATTTACCCTCTTTGGCATTGCATAAAACAATTATGCAAAGTTTTTTGCTTTGAAGGTGGGCGTTGATCCGACCATTGAACTTGACTATTTTCCATTCCAAATTGAAAGCAGTTCATTATTGTTGGTAAGTGTTATTCAAGGGCAGTGTAGAGCTCCATGGATATCCCACAGAGAGCAACCAATTGTCGACACAAACTTTTCAGGTCAGAGGTGGACCAGTTATCACATCTACCATGAAGCCAACATGGTAGCAGACGCATTTGCCAAGAAGGAAATATCACTTTTTAATACTACAATTTGGCGTTCTAGATTGCCGAATTTTATTTCTTTGTCTTTATTTCATGATTTGGCACAATTGTCCTATAGTAGGGTTGTCAAAATTTGATTTGTATTTTCTCCATTTTTAGTTAATAAAAAATAGGTGGCTGACCTTCTCCACCACTGACTTACCCAAAAAAAGGTATATGATCTCTCACCACAAACTTTTATTAGGAACTCAAAATTTAATTCTTTTCTTTAAAAATATATTTTAAAAGTAATCCCCATATTTAACATGCATAAAATACTATTAATAAATATTTTTCTTGATAGATCAAGTATACAATGTGTTTTTATGGGTACACTTTAGACAATATACTTTACATCGTCCACATTGCATGTGTGGGAGTGGCGTACAATAATTAATGAACTACCAAAGTTAATTAATAATAAAATTAGATTTAAATCATAAAAAAATTATTGTTCTTTTATAAAATATGTACATGAGATTACTCGCATATTTAATTAGTTACTTGAACTCTTTGGCGATCAAATTGTCAGGTAAGTTTGTTGATCTTAATTGCCTATTTATAACTTTATAAGTATAATGTCAAGATTAAAAAAATATAAAGGAAGAAGTTATATCAAGGAAGAAATTTTTTTTTATTGAATTACAATATTGAAATCATGATTTTTTTGTATATTAGTTCTAAATAAAGTCTACATTCATGGTATTTTTCTAAAATAAATTCGACACAATTTGAGTGGGTAGCACAACATAATGCAACAATGGAATGCATAATTAACAATAATATATATATATATATATATATAGATATCCAAGTACATATTTGTAACTTCTAACTAATAACTTACAAATATTTAAATTATTTTTTATAAGTTACAATAGTCATAATAAATTATAAAGTTTTATTATAGTAAACTCTTAAAAATTGATTAATAAATATAGTTAACTTTAAAACATAATAGTAATTACTGATAAACCTACAATATAATCTAGCAAGACCACAATAAAAAAAATTTCTATTTTTTCTTTACATTATTAAAGCATTAAGCCCCGTGTTCGTTTGTAATGCATACGCCCCTTTCAAATATGTAATGAAATAATATAATTCATTTTAAATAAATTCTACATTAATGTTGACTTCTTTGAAATAAATTTTACATAAGTTAAGCAGGTGACACAACATAGTCCCAACATAAAGATGACACATTGTGCGATTACAAGATTAATTAAAAACAAACCTACAATATAATCTAGCAAGATCGTAATAAAGAATTTCCAATTTATAATTATTAAAAAATCTAATTGGTAATTTCTTTAAAATGAATTTCACACAAGTTGAGTAAGCAACAGAACATAGTGGCACCACAAAAATGACGCTTTGCACTGCTCGAAGCAATAGTTTAGTTAAGATTAACGCTTCTTGAAAATAATAACACAAGTTGTGTGAGTAACACAACATAGTGCCCACCACAAAAATGACATGTTGAACTGTTCTAAGCAGCAATTTACTTAATACTCTTATCAATTGAATGTCAAGTTTGAATATTAGTCAATTATTATTTATATATCAGTATAATATCAACTAATCAGTCAAATTATAAAGTTACTAAGCTATATGTGTTATGACTCAGTATAAGTTACATAGGTTGTTCTTACATATTCTTATGGTAAAAAAAACATGCTATTACCTTCCCTTGGGTATCTCTAGAGCCAATTATGGTTGACACATAAACTCATCACACAAATTGAGTTGGTAACACCATAAATCAGCACCACAAACATAACGAATTCAATTATTCTAAATTTTATGTTACTTAAAATTAATTTGCAAAATTATAATTTATTAAAAAAATTATATAAGGTTGTAATCTTACAATATAGAATTAAGATACACCTATAAAATCCATCGTAAAGACTATTTTGAAGTTAGAAAACCCGCTAACAGATGATTTTCTACATCGAGATAGATGAATATGAAAAAAAGAAGAAGAAAAAGATATCGAGTCCTAAAAATAGTACATCTTGCAATACATTATCTGGACCATCCATTTTCAATATTTTCATGTGTTTATAGATCTACTTGATTTGAACCATTTTTTTAGTCTAAAATTTTATAATTATAGATGAAAATAGATTCTTTTTACGCCAAAATTATACCTTATGATAAATTTTGATGCTGCACCTTACTTTGATTGTTTAAGGTTTAAACCTTAGGTAAAACACACCCTCATTAGAAACCTTCTAATTTATTTTAAAATATTTCAAATCACTTGTGGAGCACATCGATTCTGGTATTATGAATAATGCACCATTCCGACCCCAAGTTGTATGATAGATAAAGCACAGAGGCTACCATTTCCCCTCCATTTTAAGAAAATGCCTAGGCCTGATTAACGAGGACTCGAGAGAACCCGGGTATCCTGAGTTTAGTGATCCAACTCAGGGACCCCAAAAAAAAATAAAAAATGCAAAAATTTTAAAAATAAGAAATTTATTTGTAATATGTTTTTTTGTATGTTTTTCTATAGTTTTGGCACATATTGGAAAGTGTTTTGGTCACAAATACTTATTTCTATATTTTCCCTTCTTTGTGGATTAGTTCTAAAATACCCCCATCACAAAATGAGTTTTTCAAAATTCATTTTTTTACTACTTTTTTAACCTCATTTAGATGCATTTTGTGTAATTTTACTTTAAACATATTTTTTCTATTTTTGGCCCAACTCGGGCCGTGTTACTTAGACTTGGGCTGAGTACTTGGCCTAATTCATTCTTTCCAATGTTGCTTCATCCATCAACAGGACCTAATTGTTGTGGTCCCAAGGTAGTAGAGCTGGCAATGGGCTGGCTTCAACTTCACCCTAGCCCAGCCCCAGCTGCCATAAGACCTACCTTGGCTCGGCCCGGCCTTGACCAAGCCAGAGAGGCCCTAGCCCAATCCTGATCAGGACTCGCTCAAGCTAGATAAACAAACAGAGAAATCAGGGAAAATAAAGAAAAAAAGGAGGGTTGGGCCGGCCTACCATTTGTGGCCCTGCCCTGGCCCGACCCTCAGGGCTTAGTGGCACAACCTTAGCCCCCTCGGGCCACATTTTGTAGCCTAGACCCTAACGTTTTTGGTCTGGGTCAACTTGGTCGAGTGACTCGGTCCCCTATAATGCAGCTACAAAAAAGAAAAAGAAATAGAAAACTCAAATGTTAAAGAGTGGCAATGGGTTGTATTGGTCCAAGACACTTGGAAGAAGACTCGACCCACCAGTCTGAGTTAGAGTCTTTAAATGACAATTATACAAAGAATTATTTTAAATATATAATTAATGTTGTTTATATGCATTTTGTAATGATATATACCAGTTGAGTTGGCCTAATAGGATCCAAGCTGGACCAAACTACGAGGCTCATGTCAAGGTCAAGTGGACCCAGACCGAAGCTATTGAGTCCATTGTCCATGCCTATAGAGTCTAGACGTAGACCCAATTGGGTCGACCTCAACCCACCCCATTTCTCATAGGTAAGTATTGGGTTCCAACAAAACATCAGACCGTTTGACAGAGGTCCCAGCTCATGCGAGATCAGTGACTCCTAATGTGATAAATTGATGGAATACTATATAAAGATATCATTTACTTTTGACACAAGGAGGTCACAATCACTTGTGCCCATCAAATTTCAAATTTGGTGGTTGTAAAAGTGTTACTGACTTGATTAAAAGTTCAAATAAAAAATTCTTGAGCTTAGTGATATTAGAAACTCAAAATATTGCAGAGAACTCTCTTTATTAATTGCTCATCAAGAATATACAAGACCCCATATAAATATACTGCTAATAACAGTTCTGGATAGATACCAACAACTATGGATAATTACTAACTAATCTTGAGATACCTATTGACACCTAACCTTATCAAGATATATATATATATCCATATACATACATATCTATACTGATATGTATCCATAATGATGTATATCGATACTAACAATATATCCATACGCTAACACTCCCCTTCAAACTCAAGATGTTCACAAAGCAGCTTTAGTTTGAACAATAAGTTGCATAAACGAACTAGTTGGATCTTGAAGTCTTGATGTGCATAGACTGCTTGAACAACATGCACATAATAACACTTGGAAGAGCCAACAGAACTCAGTCGAAAAAAGACTAGGTAGAGAATCGAAATTGACTCGACAGATAGTCAAAACTGACTCGACAAAGAGTTGAAACACAACTCGGAGGCCTTTGACAGTGCTTCCTTGGTCTATGAGCTTCTCTCACTAAACTGAGAGTATTGATTAATTCAACCGTAAACGAAGTGGAGAGCTGAAGATTTTGTTAAATTGATAGTGTTGATTGATTCAAGGAGAGCAGAAGTTTTTGTGCAAAGGGCGAGTCTCGTAATTTCATTTTGTCAGATGATGATGGAGTTTCTCCATATTTTATGCCCTCTTAAGAGCAGTAATGGCAGCTTCCTTGACCGGGGGAAGGTAGACCATGAAACCCAATCTAGGGTAGAACCACCGACTAATGTGAGCATCATTCTCAAGAGATGCAAAATCGTAAAATCAATCCATTGCTCTATGCAGGCATATTCAAATGGTGAAGTGCCATAGAGAATGTTATCTCCCTTCAAACGAGCAACAAAACATGAAATATCATTGCTCTCGAATATGGGACCTTCAGGTGTTTCCAACACGGGAACCTTGCCCATTGGGTTCATCTTAAGAAATTCAGGAATTTATTAGAAACCCCCACCTCAAAAGACTCAATGAGTTTGACTTCCACACCAGCATACTCCGCTGCAATCAGCTCCTTGAAAGCATTTTTATTGTTGTTCCATGCATGCAAGATCAGACCATGACTCAAAAACGGTGATAAAACCACGGACTGATTTACTGAAGATTAGGAGGTTGAGGGGTCGATCGAATTAGAGAGAATAAAGAGAGAGAAACTCTGATATCGTGAAAATACGGTGGGCATGAATCCGAGCCAATGACAGAGGTAGGGGGTAATGAAATTTCCTGACCTCAGATATGAGGTTGAGGACGACGAGCCCATATTTGAGGTTGATGAGTCTATTGCTCTAATACCATATTAGAAACTCAAAATACTGCAGAGAACTCTTTTTATTATTTGATTAATCAAGAATATACAAGACCCCGTATAAATATAAAGCTAATAACAGTTATGGAAAGATACCAACAACTATAAATAATTACTAATTAATCTTGAGATACCTATTGAGACCTAACCTTATCAAGAGATATATATACCCATATACATACATATCCAGACTGACATGTATCCATAATGATGTACATCAATACTAACAAGATATCCATACGATAACAAGTGACACATTAAGCCATCTAATGACTAAGAGTAATTACCTTGTACCAATGATAAATCTCATCTTATACAATTCTAAAAGGGATTGTATACAATGAGACCATTTACCTTTGATACAAGGTGGTCACAATTACTTACAACCATCCGATTTGAAATTTGATAGCTTGGATGCGTCACAAAGTTCAAGAAAAATTATTTTAAAGTTTGAACTTAGTCAATAGAATGATTGCAGCCACCCAAATTCACTGCCAATGGTCAAGATTAATGTCTCACCTTGTACCAAAGGTAAATGGTTTCATGCTAGACTTCTCATTCTAAAATTGATACTGAAAACTACTTGAGCTTTATGATACACATTAAGTCATCTTTTGTGATATACATTAGTCATCTAATTTGACATGTAATGACTATTTTTTGGGTAATTCACCGGAAAAGATTCAAGTAGATTGGGAGTTAGCTTTTTGAACGTATTAGTGGGGTGATGTTGGCGTCGGGAATAAAAACCACATGACTAGAGTATAGCGTGCTATCACTACAACTCAAGCCCTTTCAAAGTAGTAAGAGGTATTTGGGGGGCCAGCCCTTTTATGAGAAAGAAGTCCGAGACCTCATCAATGGGCAATAATGCTTTGGCCCGTGCCATTCTCATGGGCAGGAGTAATTATACTTATACAAATGATACATGTTCTCATTGTATGCATTCCCTAAATTGATAATGGAGACTTACAGAAGTACGGTGGCACCGCGGCGCAGGATGCTTTTTGCTTGAAACTCCCCCATTTGAAACATGGAGAACTTGGGTTCTTAAAAAGGGCTTCGGAAGCTCTCTGCGTAAGGTTCGTGATAGACATATCAAGATTGGAAAAAATGGAAGATATTGAAGATGTGATTGGCAGTGGAGCTCCTCCTGGTCTTCGCTTTCCTATGATAGCAGTTGGAATGAAACCCAAAAAGCTTCAATCTCGCAAAATGGAGGACATCCCTTCACTGAACATACCTGGAACGCAGGTGAAAACTCTAATTTGTATATTTTTGTTTATTTATTTTGTTTGTTTCTTTTTTATATGCTTTCTTATGGTGATGAATTTTATCGACAGACGATATACATAAAGACATTTGGATGCTCCCACAATCAGGTATCATCTCTTTAGCTTTCTAGTTTTGGATTAGTTTTTATGAATTGATGTTGTATTATTTTACACGGGAGTTTGGGAGAAAATGTTTTGCTTTATTTCTGGTTAATGTACGTTATAAAAGTGAGTTATGGTTCTCTAACAAGAAAACGATTCACTTGTGGTAGGTTGAACAATCTTGTAGCCTAATTCAGCTTTCCCTTATTGTTCCTATCTTGCTTTTTGGTACTCTCTGAAGACTACTGATACTCATTTTTGGGATCAGTAGCCTTATCAAATTTTAATTAGTGAATGGATCATAAAAGTTTCTGAAAAGATTATTACTTCAAGCATTACTTGCCTCCTAGGTTTTGGTTCCGACTACAAAATAGAACCGGAGGCGGAACCAACTTGGCAAGGAATGCTGAGGAAATGCATGTTCTAACATAGTTTCAAGATGAAACCTGAATCAATGCTTTGTCATAAAAAACTATGTTTCAAATTTAAACTCTGATTCGTAAAATTGTTGAACAATTGGTACCCAAGAATGGGAGTAAGGAATACAATTCTACAATATGATACGACTTAAAATGAAGTTCATGAACACCATAGATGTAATCAATTCAAATTTCCCTCTTTTTTAAATGGAAAATCAAGCTGCAAAATGGAGTTACATGCCTCGAGAGAGAGTCTATTGAATATTAATGTGGTCTCATGCTTGTTTAGGACACCTCACCATACGTCTAGGTAGATTACTTAGAGGATATGGTGGCTCATGGGCAATGTACCTAACAAGTCTTCTATCCGAGTTGTTGGCATGGTCCAGGCATGTAACCCTTTTCATTTTCTGATAATGAATAATGTGTTTTACTACAAGAAAGTATAAAATTTTGAAGGCCTTTGCTTAAGGATCATACTTTCTCCCCTAAGTGAACCTCAAACACAGGGTAAAACCCTGCTGATGAACCCAAACCTGAGCACCGATTCCCTTATCCTCTACCAATTGCCCTCACACTCATGTTGCTGCCCGTAAGCACTGCTAATTTATCTGATTCAGTGCCAAAAAATATTTAACCTCAAGATAGAGAGCATGGTAAACCAAGTGAGCCTCCAAAATAACTTTTCAGCATCTGACAATGGAATAACCAGAAGTGGAACAAAAAGTGTTTACTGCTGCAAATCTGGGATTCAGCTAGAGAGGATAAATAGTGTGCCATCTCTTAGCCAATAACTTGAGAAATTAGATGCCAATTTTTACGGTGAATCTTGCCATCCATAGATAATAAGTTTACTGATTCTATCACTTCAGTTTCTATTTCTTTCTACTGCATCTAGTATCTATCTCTCTTTTTGCATGCTCGTAGAACTTGATTTATGCTACTCTTTCCAATGAAATGCCATACATACATACATACGTACATATATATATACAGAAGCAACTCATAATGCATGAAGCCACCCTTAGACTTGAGGCTTCAGGTTGACTTGAGGTGCCATGTGCCTATGCATTTGGGGGGTTCTCACACTTGAAATCCTTAATGAAGGACATGATATTTTGGTTCTTGATTCTTCAAAGCTTAAAACCTACAGAATAAAAAAGAAAGAACTTGATATTTCAAAAGTACTTGCTTTATGCAAGTGACCTGGAATTTGTAAATCTGACCAGATTTAACTGTAGAATGCTTCCAAATTTGTCAAATTAGGGTTTCCAAACTTAGGACCTTGGTTTCTTGATCTTATGCCATACAGTTTAAGAAGAAATCAATCTTCATCATACATGAGTTTCATTTATTAATCATGTAACACACAAACACAAGGAACATGCATCCGCAATGTAAGGTTTATGGTAACACTATTGAGGCTTTGATAAATGAGAGCTGAAAAGCTGAAGGCATTAGATTATGAAGAAAGGAGCTACAATAGAAAATCAGAATGGTTGGGAGGGAATGCAAGTAAAGATGGAAATAGGACTTGAGGAAGCATTTGAGGATGAATCTATTTTTGGATTGAATGAACTAGAATTCATTTCCTTTATCAACTTAAATGGTAAATGCTAGGGATAGAATGGAGGTGAGTATAAGGAGAGCTGATAGTGAGAACGCTACAAAAATTATTTCCTTGATTGCTAACAGAAATGGTTTTTTTTTTTTAAATAACCAAAGTGGATAAATGAAAGCATGACAGATATTCAAAGGCAGCATCTAGATGATCTAGAAAAGAAAATCCTTTATCAATAAGATGCCTGCATGACACGTTCATTGGCTAGTATGTCAGCATCACTTTTTGGCTTCTGTCCTTACATGCTGAAAATAGAGCGATCAATGGACCAATCTCATATTAAATAATATCACCGAGGACCAATGGGGAGAGAGCACTCCGCTTGCCTATCTAATAAGTCAATGAAGTTTCACATGGAAAAAGCTGAAAGTGATTGAGCAAATAAGGAGGATATCGTTGAAAAGATGAAGAAAGGTTTTGATTGAGTTGGTTTGATCCTGCTCCCATGTCAATCAGGTCGAGGTCTGGACGTGCCTCTTGGACCTAGCTGGTTGGGTTTAGATCGTGTGGATCTAGACCCATCCAACCAAATTTTGGTTATTTCTAGTAAACAAGTCAAATGTTGTGTTTGACTAAGCTGAATGGCTGCTTCAGCCTTTCATTGTCAGATTTGAGTTGGAGATACTCCTAGTGTGAGGCCATAGTAGGAAGTTGAAGGTGTCGGGCATTTCGAAACATGGGTGGAGGAAATTTTTTCAGAAATGTAAATACTCCCAAGGTTTTTAGAGGATCTAAGGCCAAGGACACTGAGAGCCCAGAGTGAATGCTTCTGACTTTTCTTGGATTTAGGTAAACTCAAACAAAATCTTAGCCTTAGGATTTGATTGCTACTTAGATGTTGTACAAGGCATGTTATTTGTGCACACTATTAGGCTTGCTCATTACCTTGAAATTCACTAGGCTTTTCGTATTTCTTTTGATTTCAAGAATGTCATACTTTTTTTATCAAAGATAAGCAGTATGAATGGAGATGCAGAGATCTCCCTATCCTATAGAAACTAAGGGTAGGATTTTCCAATACTAACACCTAGCTGGTAGCATAGAGACTTAATTTGTTACTTGCAATCTTGTAGTATAACATAGAGAATTAATTTGTTACTTGTAATCTTGTGGCGATGACCTTAGTCTGTTCTATTTGAATTTGTTGTTCTGCTTCCTCTCATCCTAGGTCTCTTGTGTATCTTCCTGGTTTTTCTGATGATGTGCTCTCTCGTGATAACAAGAAGTGGCCTCCCTTATACTGAATCCCATACTTTTCCTTACGGTCCACTCTCAAAATATTCCTCTAAAAGTTTTCCAAACATACAGGTGCTACCAAAAGGAGATTGTGGAGATGCTAACTATAGACATCCATGAGTTGCTGAATCATGGTAATCATTAGAGAGTTGTTTCTAGCAGATCCTACTGCTAAATAAAAGTCAAAGTCAAGCCTCTCATATTGCGGAGGTGTAGCTATTGCTTATCTGGCTTCATCACATCATTACATGCTTAGGCCAATTAATTGTTTTGGGAGCATACTATCTTATTTGAAATTAATTTACTCTTGATAGTATTACGTTGCTAGTTGTTTGGTACTTACCTTGTATTATTTGCTTATTTATTTTTTTCTGGCAATTACGGCTATTTTTAGCTACAGCTGGCTATAAGAAAAGTGATTTTCAGAAAATTATTTTGAGTAAAGTAAAAAAAGTCTTTCCAAAAAGATAAAACTTTATGTAAAACTGCCTGTAAATTTATCTTATATAACTTTATAATGGACAATGCCAAACAAAGACAATTGATTAATTTATTGAGATAGTGAATTGTTGGACAAGAACCTTTACAATGGATAAGAAGTTTTCTCCGAATTCTCATGGTTCGACTTCATGCTTCGGCTTTATAAAAGTCAAAAGGGAAGGTTTTATTGGTTGTGACTCCAATACTTGAGGGAAAATATGTCTCTCTTGGACCAAAATTTGCATGTCTTTATTTAATGGGAGTGCGATGCCAATCTAGCTAATTCATCAACCGGTCCACTGAATTGTCAAGGAATGTGATTGATTCTCATCTCATGAAACAATGAAATAAGATTTTAGCCATTCCGACGTATGTGACTAATTCTCTTTTCTGACTTCATAAGTCCCCAAAAGCTGTCTGAGAACAAGTTAGGAATCACCAAGTGTGGCTAAGGTATTAACCTGCATCTCGATGGCCATTTCTAGGCAATGGTAAGAGCTTCATATTCTGCATCATTATTGTAGCAAAACTTCTCTAGGGAGAAAGAGAATGAAAATAACTCCTGTTCTTGGCCTTTGGCTTTGAGAAGCTCCATCGATACAACTTTTCCTAAGGACAAGAGGTTTAACCATTAACACAGCCTCATATGGTAAATCCTCATTTAGAGGAGATCCATCTGGTAAAGGATCTGCTGCTAAGAAATTGGCTAACGCTTATCCCATTTTTGCTTTCTGTGGGACATATTTAATATTGAATTTCATAAAGGGAGCCAACCATTTGGATAGACGGCCTAAGAGAACGGGTGAGTCTATCCTAGAAACCAATTGCATGGGATGTGTGAGGAGGCAATGGTGTAACTTTTGAACTGCGAATATTAGTGCCATGCATGTCTTTTCGATGGGTGAGTAGTTACTAGTTATATTCTGCCCCAACCATCAGGCAGGTTAGATAGTTAATGTGATTTCTTTGCATTCCTTATTGTGCGGAGCCAGTACTGCTCCTAGCGACCTTCCGAGACCAGCAACATATAGTATAAGTGGCTGAAAGGAGAAGTTAGGAGGTTGATGCTACTGAAAGCATTTTGGTGGGCTTGATCCACTCGTGGGGCACTCCTTTCTTCATCAGCCTTGAGAAAAGTTGGCACCTTCTTGAGAGGTTTGAAATAAACTCGGATATATGTGAGTCTCCTTTGTAAGGATTTTAAAAATTCGCAAATTCTTTGTGGCGGCATCTCTTGTATGGTTTTGATCTTTGTGGGATCAATCTCAATGCCTCTATGTAGATTGATAAGCCCCAGGAATTTTCTTGATGTTAGGGATGGGTATGCAACTTTTGGAGGAACATTTAAAGATCATGTATGTGATATTTCCAAGCTTTTGAGTTCACAAACAAATCATCTGTATGACATTCCACCATATTATGTAGGAGTTCATTGAAGATGATGCCAATGGCTTGTTGGTTTATCACTCTTGCATTCTTGAGACCAAAATGTAGTATTTTGTAACAAAAGATTCCTTTAGGCATATGAAAATGTAATGAGCTCTTCCTCCTCTGGGACCATCTTTATTTGATTATACTCAGTGTTTCAAAAAGCGCTAGGTAGGTCCTAGGTAAATTGGGGGGTTCGAGCCGCCCAGCGCCTAGGTGGGCGCCCAGAACCTGTGCGGCCTAGTTGAATCCAAATAAGGATTCTACAGTCCAGTTGAATCCAAATATGGATTTTGCAGTTATTTGAGTATCAGACTATCTGTTATATTCAAATTATACTATGTATTAGCATTTAACACACATTCCATAAGCATAACCATAATGCACACTTTCCATAAGCATAACCATAATCCATAAGTCGGTTCATACTCCATAATCTATATCCAATTAAAATTTAAAATATGCCAACCAACCAAATTATAAAACTATGAAAGTAATACTTGAAGACTCAAAAGAATCTTAAATAGTTCAAATGTTCAATACACAATACTTCAATCAAAGTTCAAACTTCAAAGTAACAAAGTTTAATTATTCAACAATCAACATTCATTCATCATCAGAAAATCTTAGGTCAGCTGCATTGGCATCATATTCATCGGAGTCGACGGAGTCGTCACTCTTCTCGACATATTGCTACTCGTCTTCTTCCGTCTCTTGTGAATCTGCCTCTTCTTCCTACTCCTCCTCCACCTTGTTCTCTGTGCAGAAGCTCTAGTGGCCCTAGGAGGGTCAGCTGATGTCCCTGAAGCATCCATGACGATGTCCCATGTCAATCCTTCATGTCCCTTGACCTCATTATCATCAACTTACCACTCCATAACATTGTCCATATTATTTGATCTGATGGGGTCTCTATTAGCTCTCTTAGCAAATCTGTCCTTTAAGAATTGATTGTACTTGACATAGACAATGTCATTGACCTTCTTTGATTCAAGCCTGTTCCTTTTCTTTGTATGAACCTAACAAAATAAAATGAAAGTGAACTAAGTAAAATCTAATATCTATGGTTCATGTATTATTTATAAAATTATACAAATTACCCTTATGGCCTTACCCCTTCAAAAGTACTCCAATTGCACTCACAATCAGATGAAGAAATGGTTATGTTTAAGATCCAAATGGCCAACTTTTGTAAATTTGGAGAACTACGCTTATGTTGGCTTCACCAATGGGCTGCAACGAACTAAAAAAAATCATAAATAAATAATAGAAATACTTGATTACTTGAACAGTTGAATTTGATGAAGATGAACTTAAGAATATTATTAATATAATAATATTTAATACTTGGATTAATTTTGGTCCTTTGCCTCATCACCATTGGACTCCCAAAAGACTTTAATGAGCACTTGCAATTTATCAGCTCATCAGCGCATACAATATCCTGCATTTCAAGATCAGGGACTAACACCTCTATACACTTATTAAATCGATCCATGATTGTGTCATTTGTTTGTATATCCTTGTAATATAAAACAAAGCTGTGTTCAAAAAATAATCAGCTGCATGCAATTGCCGATGTAGCTGTTTATTCCACTTCTCATCAATATTCTGCCAAACAGGCTTGTAGCGGGTTTCTTCATCATTGAAATTTTGGGCTATCTCTCTTTTACATTTCTCCATAGCATCATATATAGCCCATAGACGGCTTGTCACTATCAACCATGCGAAGGACTTTGATAAGAGGAAAAAATACCTTAAGAGCATCCTTCACACCTCGCTAAAAAGCCTTAGAAAGTATAATCTCTCACTTTCTTCCCAACTTGAGCCTTAGACCACTTGCATGTTCTCCACTCATCTGAGGTAAACATTTGTTTCAACTGCACTCTCCTCGAATGTACGCTATCTAGGCATAAGTACCAGGTCGCAAATCTCGTGACCCAAGCCTCACAATCTCTTTCTTCTTTGTAAAGGTACACATCATGCTGAGGGTGATATGGTGGCTATAAATGAAATTCGTAACATACTTGGCCTTCTTCACTGCATCTGATATCTCGGTTAAATTGTGAAGTGCCTCAAGCATGAGGTCTATACAATGTGCTGCACATGGTGCCCAAAAGATTCTAGGATAAGCTATGCGCAACAAATTAGATGCTGCAACATTGGGAGCAGCATTGTCTGTAACAACCTGTACAACAAGGTGCTCCCCAACATCCTTGATTCCCTTCTCTATCACTTGAAATATGTAATGGGTATCATGGATATGATCAGAGGCATCAATAGACCTAAAAAAAAAGTCCCTACTGGACAATTCATAGGCATATTCATTTGACTTCTTCTCTTCCTATCACTCCAAGCATCAGTCATAAGAAAAACCGCATACTGAGCCCATGCATCTTTCTTAAGTTCTACAGCTTCCTTCGTGGCATTCACTGCCTATTTTAAAAAAGGCTTTGAAAGCTCATATGGGGTTGGGGGTTTCATCCCAGGGCTAAACTGGCCAATTGCCTATACTACAACATAAAAGCTGCTCAAGCGAGCGGTATTGAAAGGAATGCTCGCCTCATAAAACCATGTAGCCAAATAATATGCGGCTTTCTCTCTCTTCCTTCTTGATTCTATTTTCAATGGTGGTTTGCTTTTTTGTTTTCTCTCCTGCAATCTCAAGGTCAGGCCGAGGTAAGAAACTATCCATAGGGCCTCTAACCCGAGGCTTCTTAGTCCTAGAACCAGAAGCAATTACAACTCCCTTCCCCTTTCCCCTAATAATGGATTGCTCAACCTCTTGACATCCCTCCCCAATCTTTTCCTTATCACTATCATCATCATCAAAATTGACTCGAACCCCAGACCTAATCTCTGCTATAGAGGCAAAGCTCTCATTTTTTTTTCATTTTCACCATGTTCATAAAATTCCTTATTTCCTCTTTAACAGTATCATGAGTCTTTTTTCATGGGGCAACATCCCCCCTGATATCGGGAAGATGTTTCTTGAACCGGTTTATGCCCCATTGTGTATCACTTTCACAAAAATTGCATCTTATGCAATTTTTATCATTAGGATCTGGTTATAGCCATATTTCCAACCGGGATCACCACTCCTATTAGATCTCAAAGAAGACATCTAAAAAATAATGCAAATTACTAAAGCAATAAAAAAAATCACTTACTTTAAGTTTGATTGCTCAATCTTCAAACTTCCACCTCAAAGATATTTCTAAATACTCAAAATCTTCTAAAACACCCCCTAATAACTTTGCAAAATCTCAAAAAGTAAATATAATACCAATGGGTGATGTTTTGATCAATTTTAGTTAACTTTGAGTAACCCTTCGATCTTAAAAAATTCACGACAATCTACTTTTTTGGTAGTTTTCTCTCTCTAAATTTGGCTCAAACAAGGTTCAGGTTTCCAGTGAACCTAAACCCCAATTTTTGGGCCTTAAAAACAAAAAAAAAGACGTAAAATGCCCTCACGATTTTTTTTGCAGCCCTTGGGCATGGCGCCGGCCCTAGGCCACTGCCTAGGCTTTGACGGTCCAGATTGGCCGCCTAGGCTTGGGCGATGTGCCCAGGCCTTTCGGACCGCCTAGGCGTCTGCCTAGGTGTTGGGCGGTCCACTTTTTGAATCACTGATTATACCCTTAGCATGCATTAATGAGTAAGAATGTTTCTTGCCCTTTAGCGGCATCAATTAATATTTCAGTTATCAGGAGAGGGAGATTGTCTTCAACACAAATGGCATTCAACTCGTGAAAGTCCCAACAAACTCAAAATTTACCCTTTTTTCTTCCAAACTGACGCAGTATTGGCTAAAAATATTATATTGGACCTCCCTAATGAGTCCAACATTAATGAGATTGTCAAATTCTGGGTGTAGCCTTTGTTGACCTTGCTAGACTGGCTTGGTTTTGGGATCAATAGTGTAGCCACATCAGAATCTAAACCTGGCATTTCGTGAGTTCAAGCGAAGCTAACTTTATTTTCTTCGAGGAAGCTCTTGTATTCCTCCCTTTTGTCGTTGCTTAGTGCATCACTAAGAAAATTGGGCCATGGACCACTTTCATCCATGATTACCTGTTCTCCCAATGTAGGTGTCGATCCTACTATGGGATCTCACTCCAGCATGCCTAGATAGGGATCTCCATGGGATCTCGATCCCCACTTTTTAGGGATCTCTCCTAGCCACTCGAACGTGCAAAAGAGTCTAATAAGATAATTCATATGGATCTAGTTGCTATCATATTCTCTCTCTTTCATGCTCTTGGATGTTGTAAAGTGTAAAACTGCATATAAAACAGCTTGTTATGTGTTTGGGTGTTGTAACATCAGAAATTTTAAGTAAAGCAGAAATTTATGAATAAAGAATCAGGTCCCTTGTGTTGATTGGTGATCCTAATGTGCCTGTTTATAATTTTTTATTTTATTTTATGCTATTAATGTTACATAAAATGCACCTCAAATCAGCAAAAAATTATTCTTTATTAATTGAAGAGAAATTAATTAATTAATAATTACGTTTTATTTTTGTTTGCCCATGTTTTATTGCATTTTGTGAGATTATTAGATTTTTTTATTTTTTTTTTATAAAATTTCTGATTTTTTGAAAATTTTGATGTGCTCATTTTATTTCATCATCATCATCATCAAAGTCTTTTTCCAACTATTTAGGTTGGCTACACGGATATGTGCTCATTTTATTTATTAATTAAAAAATTCCACGGAATGCTTCTTACCTAGGGAGCTTCTTGCATGTATCGATCCATTGCTCCTGCTCCCACCCGGCCCCTGCTTCATGCAACTATGTTTTCATCCATCAAGTTGATTTGTGTCAATTCAACTATGGTTTGGCCTACTTCTGTGGAAACTATAGCGAATGTCGAGGCGTACTTAATGTCATTGTCTTTTGAGCAAGTGTATCCATGTTGATGGTAATTATGACCTCGACTCATATATCGCATGACTTCGAGGTTTTTGGACAGTATACTTCTCGGCATCTAATTTAGCACATTCTACACATGTAAAATCAATTACACTTGTAATAAAGACACCGTTTCTATTCAGTCGATCAAGTCTTTGACCAAGTCTCCAGCTATAGAGAAAAATTGAACGACTTTTTAATAGAATTGTAATAGTATCCTGGGGCAAAACTGCGGTGGTGTTGAATTTTCTCCTCTTGAGTAAAATAATTTGGCCCTTATAGAGGTCCTTTCGTTCTCCATACCTCTAGCATTACTTGTTTGCCTTCTCCCAAATGAAACGATATCTGCAGAGTAATGGGCTTAAACTGATTTTGTCTTGGCCTTAAGATCAAACTAGAGGTGGATGCCCAGAATCTTCCAGGTCAGAGAATCTACTTGCAGCATTTTGTCACTCAGAATGGAGCTGCCAATCCACTTCCATTATTTAAAACTTCATTTTTTGAGAAATCATGGTTTATACTCCACATGGTATTCTGACTACTATAATAATACTATTCAGGGGGAGAGCTCCATCTTTCAGAGGATTGACATTACGTCTCTCTGTTGCTCTTTTTTTTCTTCCGTTTATCAAATGGAATCGCTTTTTGGTTAGGACTTTCTGCTACGGCCATAAAGTCTCCTTAACAACTTCTTTGGGAAATATTTGACTGAGGTGTTAAATTGGACATTCAATCGAGCTTCTCCTTGCCATCCTCAGTTTGAACCTCCACTTTATTCTTACCTCTTTGCTTTCATCTTTGAGATATATTGCTAGCCTCTGATCGCATTGATGAACTTGAATCTTGTTCATGGTTTTTAACTGCATCTTCATTTTGGATATAGAACTTCAGATCAGCATAGTAGTCTTCTGCACCAGTAAAGGATTTTCTATCAGCATGAACCCTTTTCTGCTTCTCATTCTCATAGTATTTGAGACATTAGTGGAGGATGGAAGCAACGTCTTGGTTGTCATAGGGCCATAGCTTCCAAGAAGAACAGTATAGGAGATATTATGCATCAGTCACATGAAAAAGGACTTTCATATCTGAATCCTTGATTTTAAATGCAAGTCTTATGGTTCTCAAAGCTTGTTGACATTTTTAATTGGAAACTTGAATATTGGGGTTTGCGGGGTGCTGGATATTGATTGTTAACTCAGTTTTTTGAAGAGTCTTCAGTGGCAGCAATTTGACAGCAGATCCACAATCAAGCATAGTCTGTACCTCATGAGTGCCATCCATGTCAATAGTGATGTACAATGGCGGTTATGAGATTTGGTGCCAACTGTAAATCATCATTAGTGAATGTGAGGGATATTTCCTTTTGCATGATTGCCTGAAGCTTAATAGTCTTGAGGTGAGCTTAAGGCTTGAAGCGATGTCATTCTAAGCTCTTCAGACACCATGAGTCTCTTTTAGGTGAGCAACCACATTACATTTAATGTCCTTCTTGAAGCTTGCTGATGAGAATTATTTATCTGAAATACTGGCATTAACACGTGTCACCCCCTCATTGTTTGAGTTTGATTTGGTCTACATTCCCCTTGATCTTGAGGTGGCCTAGTTTTGGTTGTCTTTCTTCTAGATGGAAGAGTAATCTCATCACTCTCTGGTCTAGATTCCCCTTGATCTTTAGGTGGCCTAGTGTTGGTTGTCTTTCTTCTAGATGGAAGAGTAATCTCATCAATCTCAACTTCAGCAACCTATACCATTAGATATTCCACTCTATCTGGTACTTCATCAGTTCATCCCTAGCTGGTGTTTTGCCTTGTACTTTGCATATTCATTACCATCATGCCTTGGCAATTTAGGCATGGATTCACTCAACGTGATAGAAGTTCTACTTCTTGGTGGAGGAGATTCCACTTTCCTCTTGCCCTAAGGTACATGGAGTTTTCTCTTGCACTTAGATATATGGAGCTTCTCCTAACCTGAGAATAACTCTTACTTAGTGATAAACCTCATTCTCCTTAAAGCTTCTTGTTGTAGCCTATCCTTCTCTTTTTAACACGTACCGACACCCTTCATCAATATCACATTGGTGGTTGATGAGTTGAGAGTGCAAGAGTATGCAGAATGAATCTCATGCAATTCGGGTGGATGACACCCTTTTTCTTTTTGCAGAATAGGGATTTCAGAAAGAGATCTAAAGGTTGCAGGTGGGTCCTATGAAAGTAGGATTAGTTAAATTTACCTCCTCCTTGGGACTTGAAGGTGGTTCCTTTGCAATGATCACTTTCTTTGCATGAGTCTTCTTTTTGATGATGTCCTTTTAAGGCCAACATCTTCTGTCACAACTAGTGGTTTAAAAAACGGCGAGTCGGCCCGGAATCGCCCTGGTCAACACGGGAATCGGCAACCCCGTGCCGATTCTTGCGAAATACCAGAGATCGGGCGGTTCTAGAGCTGAAACGGTGAGTCGCTACAGTAACACAACAATTTGGTACAGTGACCCAGCAGTAACACGGCGACTCGCTACAGGGACCCGGCACCACATGTCCATGAGCACAAAGTGGCAAGCTGCGTCACTCACTTCACACACATCCTCATGTGGTACCAAGGAAACATTTATACAATTCAACCTCTTTTCAATTTTTCGATGTGGGATTTGAGAGTTGTACTTGGCTTGAAAAGGTAATATAATATAATATTTTTATATCACATGGACAATGGCAGAAGTGGCGCTCTGGGCTACTTGGTTATCACATCCTTTTTCAATGTGAAGGTCCTTCGTTCAAATCCTCCCCGCAGTGCCATTTTTAAATTTTTGGTTCAAATTCTCCCGCCAGCGTCGTTTTTTAATTTTTATTTACAAGAACGTTCTATTTTTTTTGACAAGAATTTCTTGTCAAAAAAATAGAAAGTTCTTGTAAAAAAAAATTTAATTTTTCTTGTCAAACAAAAATAAAAGGTTCTTGTAAAAAAAAAAAAAGGTAATACAACAAGTATTTCTTGTCAAAAAAAAAAATAAAAGGTTCTTGTCAAAAAAATAAAAGTTTCATGTCAAAAAAATAAAAGGTTCTTTTCAAAAAAAATAAAAGGTAATATAACAAGTATTTCTTGTCAAAAAAATAAAAGGTTCTTGTCAAAGAAAGAAAAAAGAAAAGAAAGGTAATACAACAAGTATTTCTTGTAAAAAAATAAAAATAAAGAGTTCTTGTCAAAAAAAAAAAAAAAGAGGTAATATAACAAGTATTTCTTGTCAAAAAATAAAAAGAAAAAATAAAAGGTAATGCAACAAGTATTAGGGTTTTAGTGGATTACGGTTGTCTGCCAATTCGAGATTTTGGTGGCCATTTTTTTCATCGATTTAATTCATTCTTTATTGTAGTCCATGTATGATTATATACTTCATCCATGATAATTCTATGATTTTTCTTTTGTGTGATGTAAATTTAATGCTTAACAGAAGTTCATACAGGGAAATAACATCGCAATATTCGCATAGTGATGAAAAAAATGAAAGTTAATACTGTTGTACCCCCATTTCTTATTGGATTCTTAGAAAACAACATTTATAACGAATTTTAATAATTGTTTTTGATTTTTTTAAGGCTTAATCCGACCGATTCGGTAGATTTTCGATCCGGATCGCCGATTCACCAATCCGAATGGTTTTTGGGGTACTCGATCCGAGGCACTGATCTGTTTTTTAAACCACTGGTCACATCACATAATCCAGCTATATTCACTGTAGTTTGGGTCTTTAGATTTTTTTGGCTTCCTTGGGATTTAAAGTATTGAGGGATGCAACTGCCCAGTACCCATGAGCCGGTCGAGTATTTTTGGGTCTAGCTTAGTGTAGGAAAATCGAACCGGAACGGTTAAACCAGACAAGTGGCCAGAAGTGGTTCAACTTGCCTAATCCGTAAATCGGAGTCCCGGGCGGTCAAAAAAGTGTTAAAAAAAAAAAAATAAATACAAAAAAAAATAAAATGTGAAAAGTATATTTAAAGCATGATTAAACAAAGCACATCCAAATAAAGTTGAAAATTAATGAAAAAAATTGGATTTTAAAGAATCAATTTGTGCTCAGGAGTATTTTTGAATTTTTTTAAAAAAGATGGGAAAATATAAAAAAAACTATTAATGGCCAAAACAATTTCCAATCTTTGCCAAAATGATGAAAAATATTTAAAAAATGCATTGCCAACAAAATCGTTTATTTTTTGGGATTTTATATAATATTTTTGATTTTTTTTAAATTACTCGGTCGGTTCACCAAAACCCGTCGAAACTGGCCGGTTCCGATCTAACCGGGCTGTTTGAACCGCCGGATATTTCCTGCATTGGTCTGGCTCTTTACCGAAAGACTATTTCTTGTTGAGTTACTCTTTTGGTGATGTCACCTATGCCTTCCTTTATTTGGGTGGCTGACCATTCTTTATGTATTTGACTTCCCTAGTCTTTGGATGTTTCATCTCGACTCTTAGGAAGTCTTTGAGACCTGCATGATTCTCAATGTTCTGTGGTCCTTGGAATCCTTTTTTGATTCCTTGGGGATCTTTCCCTTGTCATTCTTTTGGATCGCGATAATCTTCTTAGCTTCCTTAGAAGGATTAGGTTTATTTATTCCTCTTTCACCTTCTCTCCTTGGTGGAGTAGGCTTGGAATCGTCCAGCTTGAAGGACCTCTCTGTAATCATTGTTTGTGACATCAAATAATGAAACATGAATGGATCGCTGGCTTGGAGCTAAATAGTGATATCCTTATTTAGATTCCTGAGTCACATATCTATGGCCTTTTATTTGGGCATTGGATAAGATAAATTGATGCTCAGATTTCATCATCTGGTGATAAACAGAATATCTCTCTCATGAGTTTGCTATTTTGTTTTCACAAGATCTGACATTAGGATATCTCTTTGCATGTTATAAAGCACACACGAAGAACTCTTTTTATATGTGCTCCCAAGAAGTAATGGAGCCTGGCAGGCAGCAACCTTGCATACCATGTAAAGGCTGGCCTCGTGAGTGTCCCTACAAACCTTCTTAGAAAAAGCTATTTGTTCTTGGTAGGATTACCACAAGCCTCTATAAAACAAGTAGAGTGTTTTGAGGTGATCCATTATCATTGAACCTGACAAATCTGTAATGTCCCAAAGGAAAAGGAGCATCATCCATATATTGTGAATATGGCTTTTCATAAGCCGCAGGAAATTTAACTGTTGGGCCTTGGAACCTTGTCAAGTCCTCCATGATCATTTTTGGTACCATCCCGGTTGTGATTGATGGTCTACTTGATATAGGTACAACCAATGTCTGACAATCCGAATCGGCCCGGCAAAAAATCGGTCTGGATAGGCAGAGTGGCAGTCTGCATCGGTGGATTGGTAGGAAACGGCCTTAACATTTTTTCAAAAAAATTACCAAAAATTTTTATATTGTTTTTGGGGCTTTCAAGAAAAAATAGGGGTGGCGCATTATGAATTTTCTTATTTTGTAACAGTTCATGAATATTGAAACGCCATTTCCTATTTGAATGTCTGTTGAACATTACATCCATATCATAGAAAAAATAAGCATACAATCATCATGGATGTGAAATACATGGTCCAAAATAGAGCATACAGTTATAAAAACACAACCTAACCGTCAAATCAAAGCTTTGATCTTGTAGAACGCTCTTCAACAATCATTTAGAAGAATTTAGTGAAAATGGTTGAAAGTTTATATTAACTAATATTAGATATATTATCTAATGTATTATCTAGAATCAAGTTATTATTTAATATATTTGAATTTTGATATATTTAAATTATAAATTTACAATATATTATGTGGGAAAAGTTTATAAAGAGCCGAGGCTCTAAACAATCAAATTGGAGTCTACCTCAAAAATTTCAGTTTAAGAGGTTGTTTTGATGCCCAAATATCCTCGAATTGATCATCTCGACATCAAGATGCCTGAACATGAGAAAAAAATGGATTTCAAATTTTGAAATGTCTTTTGTAACGCATTTTTGGACCGTCAAGTTTCAAGATTTTCAAGTTTTGATAAATATGTCGATCTACACTATTTTTGAAGCTTTAAACTTTATAAATAACGATGAAAATGTATTTTAAGGCTATCACAAAGATTTTCAGTATTGAAACCACATTTCTCGACTTTGAAGGTAGGCTTTAACTTGATTGTTTAGAGCCTAGGCTCTATACAAACCGCACCCATTAGATATTATCTAGTGATACTATCCAAAATATTATCGATTATTATTTTCCTATCTAATATATTTTCTAATATTTTATTTTAATAGACATTATGATATATCTATCAGTTAATTAAATAATATTTAAAAGTTTTGACACCTGGTAAAACATATGTAATTATATCTTAAAAATATATATTAGATAATTAGAAAATATATGTTTAAAGTTCAAACTTGAACGGGGTATATTAAACATTTTATCTAATTAAACATAAATATCTTCCATTTATTTAATATATATTTAATTATTTAGCTAAATTTAAAAAATATAATATATGTAGAAAATTTCTAGTTTTAAAAGTTTATACAAGGTAACAACCTTATGCTATTGAAGTAAGTGCACATTAAAAATCCTCTAGAAGCGAGTGTTCCTGTGTTGGAGAACCCTCCAATTGATCATCTCCATCTCGAGATGTGCAGATATAAAGGAAAAAAATTTTAAATTCTAAAAATAGTGCATCTTGTAACAAGTTATCTGAACTGTCTATTTTCATGATTTTGAAGTGTTCATGGATTTGCTCAATCTTGTACCATTTTTGAAAGTTTGAATTTCATAACTGGGGACGAAAATGGAGTTTCAACCCATCATAAAGTTTCTGACATTGGGATTATATCTCCAAGCAAATTTTAGAGGTGTGCCGTTGTTACACCCCAAGAATTTACAATACTGTTATTCCTGAGATGTGACAGACAAAACATATATACATCTATTGATAGGACAAATTTACAGTGGCGAGGTCTTACAAAGTAACAAAAGAAAGCTAGCACAACAACAATATCTTCCAAGGTTGATCTTGACTAGCACTCAAAATGAATCCGCAATTATCCTGAAAAAAATGTTTACTATAGTTTGATGAGTTTGACTATTCAGTAAGTGATCATCATAATCCTAAAAATAATCATGATTGAAAGATATCAATATTTTCTAAAATGAGATTTATTAACAGAAATGCATCAACAGTTTCACTTTCAATAAATGCATAATTAATTATAATCCGAGTAATTGAAATGCTTATAACACTTTTAACGGTAGTGCATAATTCAAAGGATTTCACAAAATACCCTACTGGCATCCCAAGTAGGTCACCTATATACCCCATCAGCGTTCTGATGGGTCCACTTAATCCCTATCGACGTCCCAGATAGGTCCACTTAATCCCTGCAGGTCCACTTATACCTCACCGGCGAACCGGATGAGTCCACTTAATCTCTACCGGCGTCCCAGATAGGTCCACTTATACCTCACCGGCGAACCGGATGAGTCCACTTGCATACTTAAATTATTTCTAAATCTCTTTAAACATTCGAAAGCAGCAATATCATGTACTCAACATATCACTGAAATCATTAATATGAATTTCACTTAAACCATTAATAACAGTCAGTCTCTATAACATTTCAAAAATAACCAATCAAATATTTTGGGCTCAAATTTAGAAAGGTAGCAGTTTGTAAAGGCATTCTAGCATAATTGCCAATTTAATATGTATAGAAAAACTCTTATAGAAATTCAAGAATACGGAATTATCACAATTTATGGGATATCAATCCACAAATAAACATTTCACAACAATACTATAATCAATTGCAAAAATGTCAATTTTTAAATAATAAGGCAGTCATTTGCACATGAATTTTACAATGTCTAAATATTCAAAACAGTAGAAAGAAATATTACAATTTTACTAAAAGTAGAAATATCACATTTATTTCTAACAATAGACAAGAAAAATAAATAAATTTATTTTTCTAATTTACAGCATTCAAAATTTCTAACATAGATAAAATATCACAATTTTTATTAAAAAGATTATTTTTCAAGATAATGAGGTCACGTGCGCATAAAATTTATCGCGCCTAAAATTCATGATAATAAGCAGAAATAATTATTTCATTTTATTTTTAAAAAGAATGGATTATTTTTCGAGACAATGAGGTCACTTACACACAAAACTGATAAAATAAAGATCCTAGACGGAAATATCACTATTTATTAAAAACAGACTATTTTTCAGGAAGATGATGTCACTTACCCACAAATATTTGAGAGGGAGCTTCCGATAAAAATTCGGTTCGAGAGAGTTCACTGTGTTTCGACCAGAGAGAGAGAGAGATCTCAAAATTTTCTAGGGTGGGAGTGTTCACCTCCCCTATTTAAATTCTTATAACGTATTATTATATTATTTTATTAGGCTCTACCTCATACCTGAGGTGTCGCGTTAAGAGTCTGTTTTTAACATATGAAAACCACGTCCATTAAAGGATGTGGCAAGCAGCAAGCAAAAGTTTAAACCAAGTAAAAACCTTTGAAAATAGTGATGGTCCCCAAGGACCATCATACTCAAACAGACCATCACCTATTTAAAAGTATCTTTTCTCTTTTTTTTTTTTTTTTTAAAAATTTTTTTTTTTTAGGATTGTTACAGCTGTACCTCTATAGTATAAGGAGGGCGCCTGACATAAACATCACTCTTACCTAGAATATAATTTTTTTGGATATTAATTTATCTAAATTTTTTTACTCAAAATCCAATGATTATATGATGGAAAAAAAATGTTATAAACTGGAAATTAGATTATCTTAAGTTAGGTAATCCCTTCCTGACACTACCTACAAGAAGAGAAAATTGATATAATCAGTGGTTTAAAAAACGGATCGGTGCCTCCGATCGGGCACCCCAAAAACCCTTTCGGATCAGTGAATCGACGATCCGGATCGGGAATCTGCCGAATCGGTTCGATTAAGCCTTAAAACAAAACCCAAAAAAATTATTAAAATTCATTATAAATGTTGTTTTTTAGGAATCCAATAAGAAATGGGGGTGCTACATTATTAACTTTCATTTTTTTCATCAATATGCGAATACTGAGATGTTATTTTTCTGTATGAACTTATGTTAACCATTAAATTTACATCACACAAAAGAAAATCATAGAATTATCATGAATGGAATATATAATCATACATGGACTACTATAAATAATGGATTAAATCGATTAAAAAATGGCCACCAAAATCTCGAATTGCCGAAAAACCCTAATCTGCTAAAACCCTAATA
This sequence comes from Amborella trichopoda, assembly GCF_054954075.1. Taxonomy (NCBI): domain Eukaryota; kingdom Viridiplantae; phylum Streptophyta; class Magnoliopsida; order Amborellales; family Amborellaceae; genus Amborella; species Amborella trichopoda. Next base: position 30,818,540 of record NC_142346.1, read on the forward strand.
CTTGTTGTATTACCTTTTATTTTTTCTTTTTATTTTTTGACAACAAATACTTGTTATATTATCTTTTTTTTGACAAGGACTCTTTATTTTTATTTTTTTACAAGAAATACTTGTATTATTACCCTTTTTTTTTCTTTGACAATAAACTTTTACTTTTTTAACAAGAAATATTTGTTATATTACCTTTTATTTTTTTTGAAAAGAACCTTTTATTTTTTTGACATGAACCTTTTATTTTTTTGACAAGAACCTTTTATTTTATTTTTTTGAGAAGAACCTTTTATTTTATTTTTTTGATCAGAAATAATTGTTGTATTACCTTTTATTTATTTTTGACAAGAACCTTTTATTTTTGTTTGACAAGAAAAATAAATTTTTTTTTTTACAAGAACCTTTTATTTTTTTGACAAGAAATTCTTTTAAAAAAAAAATACAAGGTTCTTGTAAAAAATAAATAAAAAACAGCGCTGGCGGGAGGATTTGAACGATAAATTTAAAAATGGTGCTAGAAGGAGGATTTGAACCACGGACCTTCACATTGAAAAAGGATGTGATAACCAAGTAGCCCACAATGCCACTTCTGCCATTATCCACGTGATATAAAAATATTATACTATATTACCTTTTCAAGCCAAGTGCAACTTTCAAGTCCCACATCTAAAAATTGAAAAGAGATTGAGTGGTATAAATGTTTCCTTGGTACCACATGAGGATGCGTGTGAAGTGAGTGAGGGAGCATGCGACTTTCTGCTCATGGACATGTGGCGCCGGGTCCTTGTAGGGAGTGGCCGTGTTACTGTAGCGAGTCAGCATGTTACTGTTGGGTCACTGTACCGAATCGCCATGTTACTGTAGCGACTCGCCGTTTCAGCTTTAGAACCGTCCGATTTCCAGTATTTTGCAAGAATCGGCATGGGGTTGCCGATTCTTGTGTCGACCTGGGCGATTCCGGGTCGACTCACTGTTTTTTAAACCACTGGATATAATACATTACAAAAAAATTCGGCATTTGCTAGAATTTTTCGAGATAACCCTAAGTAGTGTGAAAAAGATAAATGTAACTTTTGTTGAAAAATTACTACAACAATTTTAATATTATGATTAGAATTTTAGTACATTTATATTAAATATAATAATAACAATTTTTTTGGGGAAAAAAAAAAAAAAAAAAAAAAAAAAATATATATATATATATATAGAAAAAAGATTTCCTAAGCTATAATAAATTGTATAGGCTACGAGCTCCCAGCTGTGAAATCTTTCATCGCGTGTCTTTTTTTTTTTTGAGGAAGTTAATGGTTTGTATTTCTAAAGGAAGTGTACATATGTAAGAGTTGAGAGTACCCACATACCCGGGTCTCTCAACCAAAAAATAGGCCACCTAGCTGTGGTCCTATACAAAAAATGGAGGACTTATAGGACATACCCAATTACAAGAAATATACTGTGCAAAAGAAATAGAAGGTGCGTTCGTAGAGGTCTAGAGCAAAAAAGGAGATGGACCAACGACAAAACCATAGTTGAAGTAGCTCAACAAAAAGTCGCATTTATATTGGGGCTTCAGCTTTGGTCCAAGCACCATCCTTAGTCAGAAGATTTGCGAAGTCATTTGACGTCCTCCAGATATGCGTCCAGGAGACGTTTATATCCTTGCAAATATGCTCAATTTCGTCAAAAATATGGGCGAGGTACCAAGGAGGAGTGACCTTTCCAGAGGCCTAGAAGATAATGTTTTTGGCATCCCCCTCGACAAACTACTGAGAACCCCAGGATTGGTCAAACTTTTTAAGACCCAATAAGAGAGCCATATTGCAAACTGAGTGTCTCCGTGGCCTAGGTGGTATGAGTAAGAGGCCAGAATATTGCCATTGTGGTCACGAAAGATCCCTCTGGTTCGAGCTGGGCCTGAGGGAGCATCCATCGAAATTGAGCTTGATGATGCCATCCAGGGGAGGTGACCAGTAGTTGGCTCTTGATACCTGTGGGGGGTATAAGGTGTATGATATTCTTCCAGTCATGAAGGAAAGTGGCTGCGGAGATACACCAGCGAAAGCCCTGTGGTTGGAAGCCCAAAAGATAACCAACATCTTGTGGAATTCCACGAAAAATCCAGGATTTTCTTTTGAGCCAAAGAACCCATATGGTTGCTGCTGTGTAAGCTTTCCAGAGGATTCTGCCCGCCTTTGGCCTTTGAGAATCAAAGGAAGAAGTAAGTAGTGCCTGAAGAGAGGCTAGGGTAATGCATGAAAGTCCAAAAAGTTGAATAATAAGGTTCCAAAGTTTAAGGGCTAGGTGGTAATGAATGAACATATGGGAGTTCGCTTTTTCCTCACAAAGGCATGTGACACACCTATTGGGGATGGGAATCCCTCTCCTTTGGAGATGGTCTACAATGAGAACTTGTTCAGAGAAGCAATCCAGTTGAAAGCATGCACTTTGGGTGGTGCGATGGTGGACCAAACTTTGGAGAGAACAGAGGTAGGGTTGAGAGGGAAGGTGGGAGGTTGCAGGAGTCTCTTATAAAAGGATGTCACTGAAAAGGAGCCAGAGGGGGAAGGGGTCCATACCAAGGTGTCTGTCCCCAAAAGGACGAGGAAAGTAGAGTGGAGGGAGGCCGACAGTGATATGAAGTCCAAAGATTCTTCCTCAGAGAGCGATCGTCTAAAAGAGGGGTTCCAGACCCTACAGTTTCCAGAGATAACCATTTCATCAGCCACTAGGAGGATTTGTTAACAACCAGAGAGTATAGAGAAGGGAAGAGATCTCTTAGGGCGGTGTGGCTTATCCAAAAGTCAGACCAGAAATGCACTCTAGCACCTCCTCTCGGATGAAAGCGAATGAATTGCTTGAACAATGAAAGGGAGGTCAAGAATGATTTCCAGGCACCAGAGCCCCTGGTCAAGGGTCTCCCCTCGGGCAGCCAAAGATCAGCCAAAATTCTATATTTGCTGTGGTGCACCTGGGCCCAAAGCGAGCTGTTCTGGGTGGCCAACCTCCACCACTATTTGCCAAACAGCGCTAAGTTGTGTTTTCTTAGAACTCTGATTTCAAGACCTCCCTGGTATTCAGGAGGATCACTTTGTCCCAGGAGATAAGGTGGAGTTTTTTGACTCAGGTTCACCAGACCAAAGGAAGTTCCTCATTAGTTGGTTGTAACGGTTAGCTACAAAGGCGAGCATATGGAATAAGGACATAAGGTGGACCAAAGAGTTGGCCGGGGTGGCTTTGATAAGATTAAAATTCATATCACCATTTAATTTTAATCATTTTTCTATAAATCAGATTAAGATGAAATGTTGGGTGTATATACTTAATACTATTGCGCACCATATAAAAATATAAAACAATTACTTTCAATAATTTAAAATGACTAAATTACCCCCATCATTTTTCTGGGGTATTTCGGTCATTTTATATTTTAGGAAATATTTTTATGTATTTTTTATTGTATGCCCAATTTTTTAGTACTCATGTCCAAGATTTCATTACGATCTGATTTCGAGAAAAAAGATTAAAGTTCAAATAGTGATATGAATTTTGAAGCACCCGATAAAGATCTGACAGTTGTGAGTTAATAGCTTATACTATTCATTATAGCTAGTAGTTTAGGAATTCTTTTTCGATATATATATATATCTATATATATATATATATATATCAGTGTTTTAAAATGCGGCCGCATCATGTGGTATGCGGTGGGCTCCGCATCTAAACTGATTGCATATGCGCCGCATCATAGCCGCATCGCACCTCATCTTTTCCGTCGATTTTATATTTTGATTGTGCCCCTCGAGGAGGGGCAAAATGGTCTTAAATGGGGGAAACGTATTAAACCCCCTAAACAATGATTTATAGCCACTTTTGTGGCTTTTTGGATCAAATCGAGCCAAAAAAAATTAGGCGGAAGTTTTTTTTTCATTCAAATCTTTGATTTGGCGGTTGTTTGATACTTGGATGTTGATTTGATGCTTTTGATTATTAATTTGGGGAAGTTAAGGTGAAAATATGATGATTTACAACCACTTTTGTGCCTTTTTTTTTTATCAAATCAAGCAAAAAAAAAATTAGGCGGAAATTTTTTTTTCCTTCAAATATTCAATTTGGCGGTTGTTTGATACTTGGATGTTGATGTGATGCTTTTGATTGTTAATTTGGGGAAGTTAGGGTGAATTTGTGACAAGAAAGAAATCGAGCATTGCTTTAAGAATCGGTAACTTTTTATTCCTTCTTGTACAGTAATACTGTAATACTTATTTTTGGGGCAATGTTTTCTTCCCAATCTTCTCGTAATAAGGATCCGGCTTGGAAATATGCCAAACTAAAAAATTCGCAAGATAGAAATTGTGTGATATGCTTGCTCTGTGGAAATACTTATATGGGTGGTATTTTTCGACAAAAAGAGCCCTTAGCCAGAATTTCTGGGAATGTAAGAGCATGCCCACAAGCTACAGATGATATAAAAAAGGAGATTGGAGAATACTTGGATAGATTGAAAAAAGAGAAAGAGAAGAAAAAAAATGAAAAGAAAAGAATTACTTGATGATATGCAATTATTTGATGATGCTATTGATGATGATGATACTTCTGAAGTTGCTATGAGGCAAAGGGTTACTCGTACTCCAATATCAAGAGAGAGGGTTATAAATATTGGTTGTAGTGTTGAAAAAAGAACAGCTCTCTCTAAGGGGCCAATGGATGTTTTTTTTACCCCCAGCCCCGAAATTGTGGTTCAGGAGAGAGAAAAAAACAAAACAAACCACAATTGAAAATAGATACGAGAAAGAATAGAGGAAGTTGGTATGTAAGTGGATTGCAAAGTGGATTTACATGGTCGGTATTCCTTTTAAGATTATAACTCTTGATAGTTTTGTATGTATGGTCCAGGCAATTGGGCAATATGCCCCAAGACTTGTTCCTCCTTCACTACATGAAGTTAGGGAGCTCTTGATGAAGGATGCTGTATTTGATGTGAATAAAATTTTGATTTCTCAGAGAGAAGGGTTGGAGAAATATGGGGCCACTATTATGTGTGATGGTTGGTCCAATGGGAAGTCAAGGGCATTCATTAATTTTTTGGTTAACTTCCCCGACATGTACTTTTTTTTGTTAAGGCTGTTGATGCATCAGACAAGTCACATGATGCTAAATACTTATGTGGCTTGATGGATGAGATTGTAGAGTTTGTTGGAGAGAAAATGTGGTACAAATTGTCACTGACTATGGTGCCAATTATGCTGTAGTTGGGCATTTCTGGACTTTGAAATGGACGTATATGTTTTGGACTCCTTGCACAGCTCATTATGTTAATCTTATGCTTAAGGAAATGGGTACATCTTTATTTAGTGGGGTGATTTCAAAAGATATGTTTGTTGTTGGATTTATTTACAATCACACCATAGTCTTAAGCATGATGAGGTCTTTTACAAAGAAGAGGGAATTAGTGAGACCGGGTATCACTAGATTTGCCACGTCATTTCTCACTCTTCGAAGCCTAGCCAAGCAAAAAGGTGCCTTGAGGACTATGTTTGCTTCGGAGCAATGGAGTCAAAGTAAATGGTCAAAGCATAAGGATGGGAGAAAGGCTGAAAAAATTATTCTGAATACTTCTTTTTGGAGTCAAATAATTCTTGCATTGGAGGTGGCATGCCCTTTAGTGAGAGTGCTTCGACTGGTTGATGGTGATGTGAAGCTTGCCATGGATTATATACATGAGGCAATGACTAGGGCAAGAGCAGTGATAAAGGATGTTTTAAAGGATGATGAAAACATGCGCAAGGCTATACTTGAAATTATTTATAGGAGATGGGATACCCAGCTTCACAGGCACCTCCATTCAGCCGGTTACTTTCTAAACCCATCTCTTCATTACAAGCACCTCTCCATTGAGTCTGATCGTGTAATAAATGGTGGGTTCTTAGATGTGCTTGAGAGGTTGGTGCCTAACAAAGATATCCAGGATGAGATCCAGAGTCATGAATTGATTAAGTGCAAGTTAGTCTTGGGAAACTTTGGGAGAGATATTGTTATTCGAAATAAGGACACTATAGATCTAGGTAAAGGCCAAAAGTACCTTAACTTGTCTATGACTTTATTTACCCTTAATTTTTATCTATAATCTAAATTATAAATTATTATACAGCGGCATGGTGGGCGTTGTATGGAAGTGAGACACCAAATCTACAACGTCTTGCTATTCGAGTGTTGAATCTCACATGTAGCTCAGCTGGTTGTGAACGCAATTGGAGTGCATTTGATTTGAGCATGTAAGTGCTTAACTCCTTATTCCTTAATCTTTATTTCTTGGATTTCAATTTCAAATTTCAATTTTCTAATATAAAATCTAATTTCAATTTTCTACCACAGCTCCATAAAAAAAAAAACGAATAAGTTGGAGTTGAATGATTTGGTTTATGTGCGTTATAATGAGTGGCTTAGGGAGAGGTATCAAAATCGCATGAAGCTCAACCCTATTCAATTGTATGAAGCTGATGGTGATTCCACAAGTGAGTGGACCGGATCCAAGACTAGAGCGTGTGTTTGAGGGTAAGGAACTTACATGGCTCGATCTCGAGCTAGCAACAGGGGTTAATGAAGAAGATCGACCTAACACTAGAGCACAGAGGAGTAGAGGAGCAGTAGGAGCTAGGTCTAGTCGCATTCGGGCATCAGCTCCAGAGGTTGAGGAGGAGGTGCCTGACTCATAGGCGATCGAGGAAGAAGAATACATGGAGGCTGCCAAGGATGATATTGATGATGCAAATGACGACTCTCAAGATGACTTTTCTGATTAATATTTGAAAAATTGACTTCAAAATTGTCTAGGATGATTGTATTAAGTAACTATTAACTCTTATTGAGCTTGATTTCAAAACTCTTTAATCTTCATGGAGACATGGACTTTTGGTTTGTAGTATCACTATTTTGTAACTTTGAAGTTTGTGGTTGCAAATTTGCACTTATGGTTATTGATTGTTGAATGTTTTATGAAGTTAGTTTCAAGTTTCTAGTTTCTATCAGGGGATAATGGATACAAAATCTTCGACAGCTATTTTTGGACTTAATCATTAAACTAAAATAGCTACTATCACATATATCACCTCCATATTTTTTTCTATGCATTAACCTATTTTTTCAGATTTTTTGGATTTTTTTTTATATTTATTGACCGTTTCGTTGCGATGTACCCGCATCCAGACTGCATCGAGCTGTATCGGGCCCCCCACCGCTTTGGCCACATCCCTCATTTTAGAACACTGATATATATATATATATATATATATATATATATATATATATATATATATATATATATATATATATATATATATATATATATATATATATATATATATATATATATATATATATATATATATATATATGGTATACAAATGTTGGTAATTCCGTTCTTTGTTCTTTGTGTTGATGCTTATTTGTTTGTTTTGTTTATGCATTGTTGCGTTTGTGCATAGTTGGTATCAAAGCCATTAATCATTAAGACAATAGTCTTGTTCACTATAGGACAGTCCAAAGTAACTATAAGTCGCAGTGAGCCCATAAACCCAGAAAGACCAGAGAGTTGAGGGTATTCAAAGGCACTGTTTCCTGTTGACTCGGTTACGGGACGATAATGCTGAACAAAATTTCTACTCTTAATGGCTAGCATATTTAGATCTTTATCTCGTAGGACTAGTATTGATAATACTCTTCAAGTTAATAATAACAAAGAAATTATTATAAATAAGGTAGAAAAACATATTCAAAATTGGAATATTCCCAAAGTTCCAATATATGATATTTATCAAAAAGGTACTTTTGAATTTAAAAGTGATTATTCAATTAAAACTGTTGAGAAATCAATTTCTGTCATGGAAACTAATGACAATTTCCAATTATTATCTAGATCAATGATCGAGGAACATAAAAAGAGATACACATTGGTCTTACACAGGTAGCAATTAAACCTCTAACCAGGACAAGACTAAATAACTCTGTCTTGTTGTGTGTTAGAGACATAGGAAATTCTCAGATTCTTTATTAGGAATAGTAGAATCTAGCTTATGTGAAGGATCAATTTATTTTAATTGTTATCCTAATTTATCAGTAGCACTCACAAATCCAAATATTTTAAAGGTATTTACTCTAAACCTTAAAACACCAGGGTTTGACATGGATCTTGGATCTCAAAATATTGCAATAGTTTACATAATTTGCTATAAAGTGATGAATACACTTATTGCCCAAATGTTAAAAGAATAGACTCTAGAGGCCAAACGGTATTTTTCCAAACAAATGTAGGGAAATCAAATCTAATTGTTTCAAAGACTTTGTCTTGGAACCAGATCACTCTACCTGAAAGATGGAGCATGCACTTAGAAGTGCAATCAAAACCTTTAAAAAATAAAGATGTTGAACAATTAATAGAATATTCTGATGGGGAAGTAGAAATCTAATTTTCCTCATTAAGAAAAGCTAGAATAAATGTTTCACGATTACCTTCTAAACTTCCTGCTTGGCTTTCGTACTCCTCAGTTCCACTAACTGATTAGGAGAAGGAACATGAGAGGATCAGTTTGGAAGGATTCCGGACAACTGAAAGTCAAGTCTAAAGACCTTATTATGGGGTGGACACTCCCAGTTCTTCGATTAAACAAAAAGAACCAGAAGATCACATTGAATCAACATTCTCTGATGTTGAGTTTGAATTATATGTGATACAAAGGGAAAAGGATTTTGAAATCAATAAAAGTCATTAAAAAAATGACTTTTACTCGGAAGAAAATAGAGAAATGAGGGAATGGTTTCAGAAGGAATTCAAAGAGAGATTGAGAATCAAATTTCATGAGAAATATTATGAATTCATGAAACGGAATAAATTTAATATCCGATTCTTTATATGGTTTGAATGGTTTTGTAAAAAACAAAACATACCCTTTCCAGATTTTCCTAAGGAAAAGAAGAAAAATTAATGTGGCTGAAAATACTTTCCAGCCATATACAACAAAAGAAGGGAAAATCATCCAAGCAATACATCCCGCCTGAAACGGCAGAGAAAGTGAAGGAGTAAAAGCATCCCCATATGAGATTGAGCCTAAAAGATTAGATTCTCCAGCCAATATAGAAAGCATAAATCATATAATTGAACAAAATAATTGTAAAAATTTATACTTAAAATCCTTAGGAAAACAAACTACTATTATTGAGAATCTTTTAATAAAAGAAAAGCAAGCAGGAGAAAAGCCTAAGGAACCTATTATGTTTAAACCTCCTCCAAGTATTGCAAAAGAAACTTTTAAACTACACCCAGTTAGAAAAGAAGATAATGAGTTTTAGACGAACTCGTAGGAAGGTTATCTAAATTAGACATCTCCGGCAGAGCAAAGCCAGAAACTTATGGAATACAAAAGGACCAAGTAAATATCCTCCAGGAAGACAGCTATAATTACTCAGAACAAGAAATAATCGAATTAGAGGATGTTTTTAATACACCTAATCTAGAGGTTAATAGGATTTCTTATGGAAGAAAAACCATGCTTACAACTCCTACTAAAATGTACTATACCCTACCTACTCCTGTGGATCTTTAAATTGAAGAAGATTATATAGTTAACCTTGATCAATATGATGGGAAATCCATAGTTGAATGGAATGTAGATGGAATGTCTGAATATCAAATAATCAACCTAATGAAACATATGATGATAATGTATGCCACTGGATCAAAGAACAATGGGAACACAAATGCAGATATTGCTAAAGCAATAATATGTGGATTCACATGCCAACTTAGTTGGTGGGATTTTTGCCGTGAAGAAAGTGCTAAAAATCAAATATTAGGTGCAAAAAAGAGATGCAGTGTTTGGACTGAACCCTACCTAGGAATTAAACAAGAAATTTCTGTAGAAGAAGAAGATGCAGTAAATACCCGTATCTATACAATTACGTTACACTTTGTTGGGAGTACTGCCTTGCAGTTGAATAGGTCTAAAGAATTGCTTATGGACTTAAGATTTGCAACTTTATCTCATTATAAGTGGTACAAAGATGTATTTTGGTCTAAAGTCCTTACTAGGGAAGATGCCAAATCAGATTGTTGGAAGGAAAAATTTGTAGGACATCCAAATCTATTTGCTGAAAAAGTTAAGACCAGACGTAGGAATAAACACAATGGGGAATACCCTACCATGCTTATACATATGGAGAATTGTCTGTAGAAATATGCGCAGAAGGATTAGCCTTATGTATAGATGTAAAGTTAAAAAGGCAATTAGAAAAGGATAGAATAACAGAAAAAAGATAATTACGAGACTTCTGTGAACAATTTGGTTATAATACATTAATTCAGAATTCTCATCATAAGGGAAAAACACAGAGTTTTCAAAAAATAAGTATCATAAAAAGAAGAGAACTTCTAATAAGAAGACAGAAAAATTCTTCAAAAAGAATAAAATAGGTAAATTTCCCAAAAATGGAAATAAAAGAAAATACCTATATGTTACAATTGCTGAATGGTAGGACATAATAAAAAAAAATGTCGTATAAAAAAGAAGATTAGCTCTTTGAAATATTGATGAAGACGTAAAAAGGTACGATGTCAAATTGTCAAATCCAGATAGCTCTTCAGAGAAGTCATCAGATTCTGAAGAAGAATTAATGGTAGGAACAATTGAGGATGAGCATTTAATACTACTGATACTGAGTCAGAATCCTCGGAATCAGAAGATAATACTTACAACAATAACTATAGTTGAGAAGTTAGATAAAATGGGGATAGAATCCAATATTAAAGGACATAAGGTCAAATTTGAATTTATAGAAAAAGCATATATCCAGGAAATCAACCAAATAAAAGATAAATTCAGACAAAAGAAAGATTCCTATTTTCTTTAAAGGAAGAAATTCGTTACAGAACTGTCAAACAAAAATTAGATGCCTTTAAGCTAAAGAGGGAAATACAAGATTTCCAAACCTTATTGGAAAAGGAAATCTGCGCTGATGTTCCTAATGTCTTTAGGAATAGGAAATAACATATGGTTGAATTACCATATGAACCATACTTCAATGAAAGATTAATTCCAACTAAGGCTAGACCAATCCAAATAAATGATAGGCTGCTAGAAATATGTAAACAATAAATCCAGGATTTATTAGACAAAAATCTAATAAGAAAAAGTTATTCTCCTTGGAGTTGTCCAACTTTTTATGTTGAAAAAGCTGCTGAATTAGAGAGAGGAACTCCGCGGTTAGTAATAACGTATAAACCTTTAAATAAATCCTTTAGATGGATTAGGTACCTAATACCTAATAAAAAAGATTTGCTAAACAGACTGCATGAGGTATTAGTATTTTCCAAATTTGATATGAAATCTGGCTATTGGCAGATACAAATTGCAAAAAAAGATAGATATAAAATAACATTTACAGTTCTATTTGGGCACTGAGTGGAATGTTATGCCTTTTGAGCTAAAAAATGCCCCGTCAGAATTTCATAATATTATGAACGACATCTTCAATCCCTATACTTCATTCATGATTGTTTATATTGATGATGTCTTTGTATTCTCTAATACTATTGATTAGCGTTGGAAGCACCTGAACTTATCCTAAAAGGTAGCCAAAAATGCAGGACTGGTGGTTTCAGCAGAAAAGGTAAAGCTATTTCAATCTAATATTAGATTTTTAGGGCATAATATTAATAATGGAACTGTAATTACTATAGATAGAGCAATACAGATTGCAGATAAATTCCCTAATGAAATCAAGGATAAAAAACAATCACAAAGGTTTCTAGGAAGTCTCAATTATAAAGCAGACTTTTATAAAGACCTTGCAAAAGATTGTAAACCCTTATTCGAAAGATTAAAGAAAAATCCTCCAGAATGGGGAGGAGAGCATTCTAAAGCGGTACAAAAAATCAAGCTCAAAGCTAAAGAAATCCCATGCTTAGCTATTTCTCATCCAAAAGCATTTAAAATAGTAGAAACATATGCTTCTGAATTGGGGTTTGGAGGAATATTAAAATAAAAATTTCAAAATAAAGGTTAGGTATACTTCCGGGGTGTGGAAACCATCTCAACAAAAATACTCAACTATTAAAAAGGAAGTTTTAGCCACTGTACATTGTATCACTAAATTTGAAAGTGATTTGTTAAATCAAGAATTCCTCATACGAACAGATTGTAAAGCAACTAAAGACGTTCTTGAAAAGAACATAAAAAATTTAGCATCTAAACAAATGTTTGCAAGATGGCAAGCAATCTTGTTATCCTTTGATTTCCTGATTGAACATATTAATGGAGAGTCCGATATATTAGTATCTAAAAGAGTGGGAGGGATATGTACTTATATTTTGTCACTTTATATGAAGTGCCATGGATCATGAGATGGGCTTATACGCTCAATGAAGAAACATACCGATGGGATTATATCCCACATTTAGGAAAATAGGTTTTTCTTAGATGGTGGGATAAATTCAATAGATCACCATTAATCCTTGAAAATATAGTACTAAAAGAAATCCCAATATTAAATTCGCTCCCTTATGGCCAGGCCAACCCCAATGAGTTAATAGGTTGTTTTAAATCAGTTCAACACCAAAACCCTAAGTTGTCCAAAGCTGAGATAAAATGTCAATTCCTTATTGCCCTAAGAGAAGACTATCATCACGACATGTCAACCTCAACAAACGTAGACGTAGAAGATGAAGTGAATCTAAATGGTGATGATTGTTATGGCATATATTTGACCCCAGCACAAACGATGATTGTACTAAAAGCAAAAGCACTAGACATAAGGCATCTACTTTTCTTAAAGAAAATCGTATGGGCGATTCGACTCTAACCTATCCAGGACACGTGCCCCAAAAAGCAGATAGCTACAGTAACTAAGTTAGTGGCTACAGTAACTCCACGGACATATCCTTTGAAAAGGACCACTGCATGGATTTAAACATCTTTGAAGTCCACCGACAAGGACCACTTTGCGGACTTAAAACATCTTTGAAGTCCGAATAAAAAGGCCTATATAAGGGGCTCTTAACTTAGAGAAATCATCAGTTGTTGAAGTGATTTTAGAGAGTACTTGTTCTAGAGTGTTTACATTGTAAGATTTGAGTAGTTCTTATGAGTTTCTTTTGTGATTCATCTCTTGGGTTGAGTTTGTCATCTATTCTGGTGGTGAGTCAAGCTCCTTTGTTGCGTTTGTGCATACGTTTGTGCATTGTATCCATCTATGTAAGTTATTTCATCTTTATAAAAGTTTATGTTGGTAATTCCTTTCTTTTTTCTTTGCGTTTATCCTTATTTGTTCGATCTGTTTATGCATTGTGTATATATATATGGATTGTATACAATGAGACTATTTACCTTTCATACAAGGTGGTCACAATTATGTTCAACCATCTGATGTGAAATTTCTTTTTAATAGCTTAGGTGTGTCACAAAGTTCGAGAAAATTTCTTTTGAAGTTTGAGCTTGGTTAATGGAACAAATATAGCCATCTAATTTTAAATCTAATGGTCAAGATTAATTGTGACCACCTTGTATTTGTACCAAAGATAAATGGTCTCGTTGTATACTTTTCCATATATATATATATATATATATATATATATATATATATAAATAGGAAAAAGCTGGGGTTAGCCCACTAGCTCCTATGAACATATGAGCCCAACGGCTCAGATTGATTCTAGGCCGATCTGACAATCACGGATGTTTGGTAGTGCTTGAATTTTATTTTATTTACAACAAATCTAAATTACTTGAAATTTTAAGTGTGTATTCTTTTCATCAAGGTGCACCTAATTAAAAAAAAATTTATATTTGTGAAAAGCAAAATGACCAAAATACCTCTAAAACCTTTCGGGGGTATTTTGGTCAATTTATTTCATGTAAAATATTTTTTTGATAGTTTTTAAAGATTCACCTATTTTTGATGAACACACGCCTAAAATTTCAAATGATTTGGATTTGTAGAAAAAAAAATAAAATTCAAACACTATCGAACATCCATGATCGTCTGATCGGCCCAAATTCAATCTGGGCCGTTGGGCTCATATGTTCATATGAGCCAGTGGGTTAACCCCAGCTTTTTGCATATATATATATATATATATATAGAGAGAGATAGAGATATGGAAGATACTGCAATTGTTAACAATTTTTTTTTAAAAAAAGATATTACAAAACACCTATAGGCGAAAATGAACAGTGATTACGCCTACCCTCATCACCGTTCAAAGTTCATCGTACGGTCATGATTGTTTGGTTGTGTTTCATTTTTCATTTTTTTTTTTACAAATCGGAATGATTTGAAATTTAGAGCGTGTGTTCATAAAAAACTTGGCGAATCTACGAAAAATATCAAAAAAATATTTTACATGAAAACAATTGACCAAAATACCTCCAAAATGTTTGGGGGGGATTTTGGTCAATTTTTTCCGCGCATTATTTTTTTTATATTTTTATTAGGTGCGCTTCACTAAGATGTACACAGGCTTCAAATTTCTGATCATTCCGATTTGTGGAAAACAAATGAAAAATAAAACACTATCGGACAATCGTGTCCGTGCGATGAACTTTGGACGGTGATGAAGGTAGGTTAACTAATAAATTCATATAATTACAATTTAATGATACAATAGTTTCTAAAAAGGAATTATACGCTTACATCTATATTGTGCGAACTCAAAACAATAATAACAAATTCTTTTAAGAAAATTTATTTTACAGGAAAGCAAAAAAGTTTGTAAAATAAATATAGATTAGAAAAATTCAGAAAAATAAGATAGGTATTGTAAATAAATACCCCTAATAAATTGTCATATTGCATAATATCAAAAATTCTTTTTCTTTTCAAAAACATTGGTTTTATAAATCTCAGTAAAAAAAATTGAAGATAATTATAGAACTAGTGAAAAATAAATCAGATTATAAGGATTAATCCTTCCTAACAGGAAATTACGCAAAACCCCTATGAACATTATGCAATTTATTAGCAATGTTTTAGTGAAAGAGCATTTATCAGGCAAACCCTTAACCAAGCCTTATTTGGGGCTAGATTCAATATAGGTCCAGTAAATTACAATGAATGTTATTGCAGAGTGATTCAATACGATTCATTTGAAGTAAATTTCACCAAATTTGGTTCAATATTGAAGAGAATCGAGTTATTTAGGGATTTTCAGAAACCCTAGGTTTATAGAAAATTCGAGTAAAAATTCTAATAATAAAGGTAACTATGTTAGAGGAGATCTAAGCCGTTGTAGATCGCAACGGCCGCTTCAATTTGAAGATAAACCTCTTCAATCACACATGATTTTCAGGATCTAAGAAACTGAGATGGAAGAGAACCAGAAAATTTTCCCGCTCGATCCAAGCAAATATGTTGTTTAATAAGGCAAATAGAACATTCAATCTTGTAGAAGATTTGATTATGAACATTTTGAACCAAATTTCATTGACTTTAGTTCAAATTTGGTGCTAAACTGTGAAGAATGGCAGATTTGGGGAAACATGTTTTTGTTATTAGACCTTTCAAAAAAACTTTTGGAACTAATTCCATCTGTTGCGGAATTTGAAGCAAAATACTTTTGATTCTCTGAATACATTAAAAAAAAAAAACAAAGATTACATTGAAGAAATTAAGAAAAAATGGCACTTAATTGACCCAGTTACCTTGCTTGTTACTCAATCTTCTCGTTCTGCAAAAGTCTCTTTATTCTTTCTTTACTATTCATCCATGTTCTCTGTCGGCTGCTTGAATGTATTTTTGGTCAGTTGGAACAATCGTCCTTTTTGTCCAAAAATTCAAAGTGCAATATGGTGGGAACAGTTATTATATCAGTTAAAAGAAATGGGGCTTTTTACACAGCTGCATGAACATGTTGAGTGTGCATCCAATCGCTTTAAGACATCTCTTATATAAGTTTAAAATATTGTTTGTTGCTTAAGGACATAAAGGCAATCATTTGAATGCTTCCCTGTAATATAGGGGCAGTATATCAAAATGCCATCCATGAATTTATGTCTCAGTCAATGATTCAAAGCTCCAATTTAACTATGTTGTTGAATAAATTCAAAAATAAATTTTGAGATTTTTGTTCAAATTCATGCATGATTTTGTCATTTCAATTCATTTTGTATGCTAGTGAATATGATACATTTTTTGATCCAATTGTATCAAAAATTGGCCGACGTCTTCACACTTAAAAGGGTGTCTTGGTTTCTGCCATGGTTAGGCTCTTAAATGTCATGATGATTTTCAAATATCTGAAAATAAAGTTTGACATCATTTTGATTATATTTGACTTCATTTCAATGTTTTTTTCTTTGACTATGTGATTGTTAGGTCAGAAAAAGATCTTATTCCAGGTTTTTGCTGAAATTAATTATTTTGACTGTCGAAGCGATTTAAAAACACCCTAGACACCCAAATAGTTGGTTAATCATCAACCATTGGCTTGCCATCTTGATCATTTTTTAACTTTATCCAAAGTCCATTATTCAACTACTTGACTTTTTGTAATCATATGGCCCAGTACATTACCTGCATTCTTACCATGGTTAAGGACTTAGGCACTCATGAGGGCTTTATGCACTGGAGTGTCATGGTTTTCACCAGGGTTAAGTAGTTAGGCATTTTTAGGGTACATAAATCATGCAAATGTCTGCATTCCCTGTCTTCTTGGGAATGCTTTCCATTAATGTTGCTAAGAATAGCCTCCTCTCTGTTTTGGCTCCATGTGGACCTACAACAGGCCTCAAAAGACGAATTTGGGTCTTAGAAAAGGGGCACATTTTCATTATAGAACAGATTTGAAAGAGAACTTGAGCATCAAATCCTTCAATTATTTTCAGGTCTCTCTTATTTTATAAACAATTGTCTATTTAGGAAGTGTGGGTGCTCAATATTGCTCCCTAACTAGGGGGAGCTTCTGGCAAACCACGAACCCCTGATCCAAATCCTGCTTCCTCTCCCAACAAGTATGATTGTGTTCGATGCATCCTTGGGGGATCTCATTTGTCAGTGTAATGTTCTATCTTTGTCTGGCGAGTCTATAAAATTTTGAGGGTGAGGTTCTGGTGAGGCCACGTATTTATGAAATTTGCTAAGGTCTCACCTCAAACTGTGTTGGATAAACCAGATGTGGCAGTGGAAGACCTTGTTATGACCTGCAAATCCATTTGTTCAACATGTGCAGATCAGGTGGATTTTTGAAGACTTCTGATGGATATCAGAATAAGTGTTGCGAAATAGACCCTTTTTAGGGCTTCAAATCGATATTTTTCTTTTAGATCCATGGTCATTGATGTGGACATGACTGATTTGCAGGTTTCTGGCACCCGAACTACATTTTCCAGCGAGATATGAGGTGCGACTGTATAAAGCAGTGGCTTTACAAAATACTTTTTCTTATTTAAATCAAGAAAATTATAAGAGTAAGAAATGAGAATCAGTGGAACACACTGAAATTCAAGGAAAAAGGATGTGTCCAATGGAACAATACAGAAGCTGTGAAGCATAAGATGATGAGCTTGGTGTAACTGTGTACTTGCATTTTGTTTATTTTACCGGGACATGACATTGTTGGAACCAATTGCTTTCACTAACTCAAAATATCTGACAATTTTTTACTTGTGTATAGAATTTCTTTTCGGCATTACTAATGTGTGTGTTTACTTCTTGTTTTGCACTCTTTTCATCAATTGATATGTGTTGCTTAGCATAAAAGGCAACAGTTAGTTTGTGTTGATTAAAATCATATACTGTGATTTTGCACTTAAGCAATCTCTTTGTGCTGCTTTTGAGCAGAGTGACAGTGAATACATGGCCGGCCAACTTTCAGCTTATGGATATGCTATTAATGACAATCCTGAGGAGGCAGATTTGTGGCTGATTAATACGTGAGACTATTTCTCATCTTTTATTATGCTTTTATCCTTCTTACTTATCAGTGCTATTCCCATCAAGAGCTAACGGAGCTGTTTCTTTAAACTCTTGGCAATTTATCATGCATTAAGTTTTGAGGAAGAGTGAAATCAACTCATTTCCAGTTATGTGGTTTTGGTGTTACAAACTTCTCAAAATTGAGTCGAAGTATTGAATTGACTGGTGAGGACCAAAAAGAACCATAACTTTTGGGAGGTCTGCAGTTTGGATTTTTGTTAACCACAAGAAATATTTTGAGTTTGAGTTTGTGTATTGTGATCATGAGTCAGTAGGCATGTTCACACAGTTGTTAATATATTTTTACACCTCCCTTATTCTCTTTATGGTATCGTTTAGGCTTCCTCTAGACATGTAATATGTGCATTGCATCATCATTTAATTTATCCCTTTTCTTTGGAACAGATGTACTGTGAAGTCACCTAGTCAATCTGCTATGGAGACCCTGATATTAAAATCTAAAAGTGCGAGGAAACCACTAGTGGTGGCAGGATGCGTCCCTCAAGGCAGTAAAGATCTGAAGGAACTGGAAGGTGTGAGTATAATTGGTGTTCAACAAATTGATCGAGTTGTGGAGGTAGTTGAAGAAACATTGAAAGGTCATGAGGTGCGCCTCTTGAAAAGAAGCACGCTGCCAGCACTTGACCTGCCAAAGGTACAAATAACTTCAAAATCATCAATTTTATGCATACATTTTCTCATTAGCACATCCTTGCTTCTGCAATAATTTCTTTTCTGAGCTCATGTAACTATGATAGGTGAGGAAGAATAGATTTGTTGAGATTCTTCCCATTAACGTCGGCTGTTTAGGCGCTTGCACTTATTGTAAGACAAAGCATGCTCGTGGACATTTAGGGAGTTATACAGTGGAAAGCCTGGTATATTTCTCTTCCTCTAATTTTTTTCCATCGAGGATCGGTACTGTCTCTTATGGTTACTGTGGGTTCATGTTGTAGGTTAATCGTGTTAGACAAGTTATATCAGGAGGAGTAAAAGAGATTTGGTTGAGCAGTGAAGACACGGGTGCTTATGGTATGTTCCAAACAATAATTTCTGAAACTATATGCTTCCATCGCTAATATCTTGAGAAGCTGAAATTAACAAGTCTATGGAAGAGTAGAATTTTGATTTAGAAATTGTGGAAAGCGATAGAAAATATCATTAATTGATGGCAACCTTGGAAATTCTAAAGGGTTTCATGATGTAGTTTTCTAAGGGAAATATCAACTCATTATTTTCTTAATCATTTTGGCTCTTACTTGTAAACTTCTATAGTGTCTTGGAGTGACTCAAAAATATCATATATGGCAATGTTTATCTCAATATGTATTCCAAAGTGCATTCTTGTCTGTACCCATTATTCCTGTAAAGACAACAGAAGCAGTCTGGTTCTTTTTCAGGTCGAGATATAGGAGTCAATCTTCCAATTTTACTGAATGCAATTGTTGCGGAGCTTCCTCCTGATAGAAGTACAATACTTCGGATTGGCATGACAAATCCTCCTTTTATTCTTGAGCACTTGAATGAGATAGCTAAAGTTTTGTGCCATCCATGTGTGTACTCATTTCTGCATGTACCAGTCCAGTCTGGAAGTGATTTTGTACTGAAGGTAAATCAGTAATTGCTTATAGAAACTGTGGGGCTTAGTCATTGTATAGCTTTTATCAACTAGAAATTACGAAACTTTTGTTGCGTCTAAATAGCACTTAGTGTATAGAGTTGTACGTAAAGATTAGTAACTTATGTTCTCCTCCATGAGTACAGGCAATGAATCGAGAATATACTGTGGGTGAGTTCAAAGTTGTGGTAGATACTCTAAATCAACTAGTACCTGGCATGCAAATTGCAACTGACATAATATGTGGATTCCCAGGTTAGATACCCATATACATTTTTTCTTTATTATCCTTATTTCTTTAGTAAGCTGGATAGTAATTGATAACTGGGCTTAAATGCTTTCACTATTTAGAAATTTAATACGCATACATCATCAAGAGCTTTACCGGATTCTCAGGTGAAACAGATGAAGATTTTGCTGAAACCATTAAGCTGATTCAGGAGTATAGATTTCCACATGTTCATATCTCACAATTCTATCCAAGACCAGGTATAGTTCAGTAAAATACTTTCATGTCTGATTTGATGTTTAAGGACAAATCAATGCATGCATATTGAATGCTGCTTGTTTTGTCCACTATGCTACTTTAGTTTCTTTGTCAAACTGTTTTGATCATATGAGGCTAGAAACTTGTTCAAGCTGTTTATTGAGTATGTTGCTTCGATGTTTCTTTGGAATGCCCATACCCCATCTCTGTCTATACTCTATAGTGAAGAACTGAACTTGCAGTCAAATGGAAACTTTTTCTGTCAACAAAGTCAACAAGATGTCTGATGAGTTAACTTCACTACAACAAAATCAGACTTGGGGCCTAGTACTCCCATCTGTTTTATAGAACCTATAATTTAGGTCTTAATGCCTTTGATATTTGAGCTGGATCTTGTCGCAGAGTGATCCATTTGATAGTGTGGTCTTGATTATGTTCAGGCTTCCTTCACCCCATTCGAGCACATGTGCAGGATCCAGATCTCCACTGCTGGTTGCCTATTGTCAGGCCCCTAGCCTTGATGCATGCATGCTGGTCAAGGGGGAGGGCCAGAAAAGTTCCCTCGAACCAGCCAATCTAAGGATGAGAGGCTGTACCATGGTGCTTGTGGTGCACCTATGCTAGTTAGGCAGGAAGATGGTGATAGCCTTGGGTTGACCGGTGGACCGCTACGGACAAGGCACGATGGTGGTGCATGACCCAGAGCTGGTGGTGCTTAACCCAGAGACCGTGGTGCATGACCCTGAGTCAGTGGTGCATGGCAAGGAAAGGGGATTTAGGCCCTGCAGCCAGCTCAGTGCACAGCAAGGCAGTGCCCTGGACCATGGGGCCCATGATGTGCTGAGGTTGGGCAAGCAGCCAAATTGGAATTCAAATAGTGGCAGGACAATGATGGTGCGGCAAAGGCATCCGTGGCTGGCCGGCATGGTGCATGAAGGTTGCGTGTTCGGCATGCCAATGCCTGCAGGCACCTGCCAGGGGCCTACAACACCCATCATGAGGCACCAGGGGGCCCAAGCAACCCCAACGGTCATCCTGGCAGGTGCAGCAGAGGCAGCCGCTAGGTGGCACTTGTAATTTGAATTTCAAATAGTGTGACCAGTGGTCTATATAAACCCTAGGCCTAGACCCATAGTGGGCATCTGTGGCAGTGTACCCTGTAATTGTGAAGAGCTTGATAAAACTGGGCCACGGCCCTTAGACCCTAGTCCCTGTGCGTGTGTGTATGCTTATGTACTAGTGTGTGCACACTTGTGCTGTGGTGGTGGTGCTGGGTGAGGCTAAACCTGTGCTTCAAGTGAACCAGGCTTGTGAGACAGGGCCACACAATTGGCTAGAAAAAAACTCATTGATGATAATTGATATGAAATCTTAGCATGTATATGGCTTACAAGTTCTATGAAAGATATTCAGTGATGGATGGTTTTGGCTCCATGTGTGAATCATTTACAAAGATTTGTGATATAATGCTTATGGAAAACAATATCCTTAAAAAGTGACTGCTGCCTTTGCATGCATTGTTATAATAATGTAGTACAGGTAACAATTAGACAACTGATGGTGGAATCCCCGAGATACACACACACATACAGTTGCGGTTATATTAAAAGTTTATTAATGAATTGTATGTTTCATTCCACCATCTTGATAAGAACTGGTGGTGGAATCTCATGTATATAAACAGTAGTTTGTTTTCATTGCTGATAATTGATATGGAATCTTGGCATGTATATAAGATTTGCAAGTTCTATGAAAGATATTCAGTGTTAGATGGTTTAAGCTCCATGTTTGGTTATTTACAAAGATTTGTGATATATCTTGATGGCAACAATATCTTTTAAATTTAAAATAAAAAAAAATGAAAAACTTGAAAGATATTGCATACCTTGTGATAATAATATATTACAGGTAACGATGACCAGTTTTCCTTATTTGTGAACAATTGAAATTAACAAACTTTTAATATTTCATTGCTGTTGTTTGTAATCTTTGGTTGGTGCTTGATTCTTTGCCTTACTAAGGTACGCCTGCTGCAAGGATGAAGAAAGTGCCAAGTCGCACTGTGAAGAACCGCAGCCGTGAATTGACATCGGTTTTTGAATCATTCACTCCTTACCATGGAATGGAAGGACGGATTGAGAAAATATGGATTACAGAAACTGCTACTGATGGGATTTACTTGGTTAGATTCCCCCCCTCCTATCTTGCATTTTTGCTTTTAACATGGATGGTTCGATGTTACTTCTCTTCCGAAGTGTCTTTCTGAACACGACTTTCATATAATTGCAGTTGATATCAGAATCAATCTCTCTCTCTCTCTCTCTCTGCCTGCAGGTGGGACACACAAAAGGGTATATTCAGGTACTCGTGGTTGCCCCCAAGAGCATGCTCGGCACCTCAACCTATGTGAAGATTACTTCAGTAGGCAGATGGTCAGTATTTGGAGATGTGATTGAAATTCCAGATGACAATATTTGTGGTGGAGGAGACGTATTAATGGGTGATTCCGCTATTTTTGGTTTGTCTAAAGATGGTTCCTGCTCTATAGAAGAAACTGAATGTTATGCATGTGACTGTGAGGAGAGATGCAACGACATGGATACTCATAAAGTTTCCACCAATATTACAAATCAAGAAGATAGAAGAATCAACGGAGGAAGTTCAAATTACTACTCGAGCATGAAACATGGTGTATCTTTACGGTGGTTGATATCAAGGAAGCAGAAGAACTGGCTTGGAAGCAAAGATGGCCGCACTTCAGGAGCTGGTGAGAAAGAAGAAGTGAGCAGAGAGTTAGCCAGGTTTAGTTACATCGATTGGGCCCTTATGGGGGTGATGGTTTTGAGCTTTGCATGTGCTATGATTTCAGCAATTTTGTATTTCTTTATTGTCAACTCATCATAGCTGCTTGATTTTGCTTTGTTGCCTGTGGTTATGATGTGGACTGTGCCAAGGTCAAAGGTAATGCCTGAAATGTTTGGAATTCCTTTTTCTTTTCTTGGCGCATGAGTGTCCCAAAAGGTGTCGTAGAGCTTGTGGTTTCAAAAATGTTGCATGGTGTAAAAGTTGTGTGAAAAATATGAGGTGTTGCGTTGTAGTCGTACTAGTGTTTGAAAATGCTGATATGGGCTCTCTGGGTCCTGAACCGAGACAGAGGTTGAGTCTAAGACCTGACAGCCGATTTTGAGGGAAAATAGCAATGAGAATCCTAAACGCTAGACAATAGCCCAATTTTAGGGTGACTCTTTTTCAGAATCGCTAGGGTCCCAATCCTAAGTCGTCACTTGGGCAATTCCTTCGGCTCAAAAACTTTGGCATCACTTTGTTATACTATGCTAGATACCATGTCATGGCAGCTGTCCATTCTTTACAACAGAGAGTTGATGTGAACCTTTCTTCCACCTCTCAATGTCTTGGTGGAGGAATGAGTTCTGTCATGGGTGGACGGTCGATGTGATGTGAAAGTTCACTTACCAGAAACTGCATGCATCACTGTATACAATGTGCGTGCGAAAGTGTGTGGTGGTATCCATTTATATGTTGCATGATTATGGACAGGTACACCTGTGTTGTATCGATTGGCTTCAGGTAGAGGAATGATAGAGGGGCCTGTTTATATTCATGCATCTTGTAAACAAGCGCCATGGTATCGACACATGTATAACCTGAATGGACCTGCGTGCACATACGTGCGTGTGCACATGTGCGTATATATATATATATATATATATATATATATATATATATATATATATATATATATATATATATATATATATATATATATATATAGTTTATGTTAGGGTGTTTACATTATGGAGTAATTTATCATTGTGCTTAACATTTTTAGGTATTATATATTCTTGTTTTGTATATGGAGTATTTGTTTTTTAATAAAGGTATTTTTTGTCATTAAGAGTGGTGTGACGCTATCCACATGAAGAATAACGTCACTCACATGGAGCATACTAGTGGCATGTAATGCTCATGTGAATGATGTCACACCCCATTTAAATAGGAAAAGGTTTATATAAGGTTACAACCTTATAATGTAGAGTTACATATGCACTTCAAAAATCCATCGAAAAAGGTAGTTTTAATGTTGAAAAACCTTTTGATTGATCATCTCGACATCGAGATGTATGACCACGAAAAATAAAACGATTTTAAGTTTAAGAAATAGTGCATTTTACAACATATTATCTACACCATCCATTTTCAAGATTTTCATATGTTTATAGATCTACTTGATTTTAACCATTTTTGAAATTTAAAATTTTATAATTACATATAAAAATAGATTTTGAGATAATCCTAAGAGCATTTTACATCAAAATTATATATCAAGATAAAATTTGAAGGCATACCTTACCTCCAAGCTACGGATGCATTTGTATGTCAACTGCACCCATTTAAATGCTTATACCTCTCCTAATAACAAAAAATACCCTTACTAAAAAATCGTTCCATGTATAAAACAAGGTTATACAAGTGTCCAAAATTAATGAGTACAATGATAAATTACTATATAGTGTGAGCACTTTAATATAACTCTAACACCCACACACACACACAAACAAATATATATATATATATATATATATATATATGGTGCGGTTTCTATAAGGTTGCAACCTTAAACAATCCATTTAAGGCGCACCTTAAATTTTTATCATAAAATATAATTTTGTTGTAAAAAATTAGTATTATTTTAAAATCTATTTTTATACCTAATTAGAAAATTTTAAATTTAAAAAATGATTAAAATCAAGTAGATCTATACATATATGAAAATCTTGAAAATAGATGGTTTAGATAATGTGTTACAAGATGCACTATTCGTGGGACTCAAAAACTTTTTTTTTTTCATATTCATACATCTTGATGTCAAGATGATTGATTAGAGGGTTTTTTCAACATTAAAACAACATTTTCGATAGATTTTTGAGGTGCATATGTGATTCTATATTTTAAGGTTGCAACCTCTTATAAACTTTTTTATATATATATATATATATAGATTTGGGGGTGGGGCAGTTAGTGTTAGTTGTGCGTATTAAATCGGAGGGGCGGTTGTGATTGGCATGCTTGTAACATTTTGTTAGTTAGGGTTGGTTTGGTTATATACAAAAGCTGCATTTTTACAGTGGAGAGTCGCTGGCAATACTAGCGAGTGGGGTTCCACCCATCTGTCCTTTGTCCGTATGTGTTAGGGTGCAGCTCCGCATTGAAGGAGTCGAATTTGGCCCTTCTGCACAGCTGTTAGGGTGCAACCCTCGCATTGAAGGAGTCGAATATGGACTGGACCATCGGATTGGCAGTTGGAGGAAATCGGGGTCAGGGAGTAGGTAAGCCAAGCGGTCCTCCTTGTAAGATTTTATGAATGTATTTGTTTTTCAACTGGCCGATTTCAATTAATTGAAAAAAAAACTAAGATGATGATGATTTGTTTTTCATGATAAGGAGAGAGAGAGGGGGGTTAGGTTAGGTTAGGTGAGGTGAGGGTCAGTTTTGGAAAAGGGAGCAGTAAAAAGTTTGGGAGAGGTCGATATCGTTTGTCGGAGGTAGGATATGATTTCTGAAAATGAGAATTTTTGCCTTCGGTTGATATTAATGTTAAAATTCAATGAGATTTTGATGTATGAACAACCGCTTGTTGGACCAGTATAAAAATGAGAGAGAGACGGGGAAAGCATAGCTATCAAGTTCTGACAAGCACTCTGTCTAATAGGCCGGTCAGATAATCCATGTTGGTTGTTCTGGTCCAAGCAAGTTCTAATTCAAGTAAAAATCAATAAAAATCGGCATACAGTGCCAAGTTTTGACCTGTTTGGCGAGTTAAACAAAGTAAATAAATTTTCTCTAATATATCTCATATTTATGAACTGATAATCTTATTCCTATTGTATCTCTTTTCCAAATCTGGTCCTTTGGATCCCTCCCCAGTTTGGTTGGCGGTCTGATCCTAATAAATGTGCTCAAAATGCAATTCGGCAAACTATATTTCGACGCCATCATCTCAAGGAGATTTTCGTGCAACAAGTGTGATTGATACTTATGGCCTAAAAATTGCGAGTCCAAATCGAGTTCGGGTTAGATAGGTACTAATGAAATTCTTTTATGGATCTAGGAATCCATCTGCTTAGGTTTCCATAAAATCGATACTTAAGGTCTGTGATACTGAGTAATTCATATGCAAATTTTTCTGAGCCGCAAAAAACCACAAATCCCCATCCGTTTATCAGAGGGCAGATCCAACCGATTCCCAATTTCAAAATACCGGTGATACCCATTAAAGTGTGAAAAACGAGGGTGAGGTCGTGGTGTTAGTACCCCTGTATTTTAGTTATTGGTTTCTATTCTTACAGACACCACTCTATTAACCCGTTATGAAAAAAAATAAAAAAAATAAAAAAAAATAATATAAAGTGAGACTATTTACCTTTGGTACAAAGTGGGACATTAATCTTGACCATTGGATGTAAAATAGAGTGGCTGTAATTATTTCATTGACCAAGTTCAAACTTCAAAAAAAATTTTTTCAAATTTGGTGACACATCCAAGCTATCAAACTTCACATCGGATGATTGTAAATAATTGTGACCATCTTATATCAAAAGTAAATAGTATCACGCTATTAAAAAAAAAAAAAACTCTCAAAAAAATTGGTTAGGAACTGTATTCCCCCTGAAATACCCAAAAACAATCACTTCAATCGACTCATCCTAAAATATTTGTGCGGTTCTTCCTTGCCAGTTATACCGTGAAATGCTAATGAATGCTTCCCAAAACTGACACATCCTCTCGCTCTTCTCCATAATTATATATCCCCTCTCTTTCCAAGAAAGTCACTACAGAAATCATAGCACAAAGGAAACCGATGAAATCAAGAAAGGAAACTTTATTGAAATACCAAAAGCTCAAAATCCGATCAAAATTTACATCCTAGTCACATTCCATCTCTAATTCTCCCAATCCATCTCTAATTCTCCAAGACACATAAAGTAGGCCCCTTTTTTCCCCCACGGATCAGAAAAAGTCGGTGTATCATTTTATACACACCACTTAGACTAATTATTCTTATTACTATGTATCATTACAACATTGAAGATCTGAGCCCAATAAGACGAGAAAAATAATAGTGACCAAAGATTCGGTCAAGGAGTTGGCCGGAAAAAAAGAAAAAAAGGAGGACTAGATGAGGCGGTCCGACTGGGCTGGTAGCCGGCGATAGAAGTTGAGGGGGGCGGAGGGCAGCTTGGTCCTGAACCGGGGGTGGCGCAGAAGGTAGAGCCCCACCAGCACCGCCACCACCTGAAACGGTGTCGCATACACAAACACCACGGTGAACAAGCAAAACATGACGAATATGGCCGTCGCCCTCGGGTCCCTCCAGCTGAGCAACGCATTGGCACGCTCGCCCTGCGTTGCGAGGTCCCCCGCCACTGTCTGCACCCTTCCAGCGACGCTCCTCAGCCGGTCGTACCTCATCCTCACTATGTCGGTCGCCTTGCTCGTCGGGAATGTGTCCATCTCCTCGTCGAGCTCGTCAGGGTGAGAGCGGTCGGCGTGCGACAGCCTGACGTCCATGTGCGGCGGGTGCCTCGGCCGGAACCTGTAGTTCCATATGCCAACTAAGAACATGTAGAGGAAGAGGGTGGGTAGTATGAGCTCGGGGTGCCAGACGAGGATGAGGAAGACCACATGGAAGAGGATGGTGGTGACGGGGTTTCGCCAATTGCAGACATCTTCGAACCACCGGCTGATGCCCGCGATCCCCGAGAGGACCGACACCACCCTCTGAAAGTTAGCCTTAGCGCGGCGGAGGCTCCACATGTGGGAGCGGGAGTCGAGCATGTACTCGACAACCTCCTTGCGCAAGGGGGGCTCCATGCGGTCGAGCCTCGACGCCACAATTTGCATGGCCTGGAAGCGGAGGTTTTCGAGTTGGCCTACTGTGAGGGGGAGGAGGTAGTGCATCTTCGGGAGGAGGGGCTGCGAGTAGAGATGCATCATGTTGACGAAGGAGGTGCAGGTGAAACGCACTGCGAGGTGGAGCTCGCCCATCGGCTTCACGCCGGACGGCTGGAGAGCTATCAGAGGGTAGGCACGAGCGTAGACGCGTTCGGTGTCGAGGGTTGACAGCCGGATCCGGACCTTGCCGATACTCCTGTCTCTGTTGTCGCTGCCACCGTCGAGGTGTCCATTGTCGAAAACCCCGATGGTGACGACGGTGCAGGGGTCATACACCTCCCATGTGTACTGCTCATTCCATCGCGGCTGAAGGGAGTCGACAATGGTTCGGGTGCGCACCCACTTCGGCCCGTACTTGGCCACGCAGTAGGCGTCGGTGGTCTGGTGCCCGCCTCTGTTCTTCATGGGCACAAGACCGTTCGCACTGATGATGCCGATCTCGAGAACTCCGATGGCCGGATACTTTGCCAGAAGCCGGTGCTGTGTCGCCCTCAGGTCGCTGCTGTAGTGCGTCGACTCGTCGAGGACATGGTACCCGCCCTCGAGGCACAGCCTGAGGTGAATCCTGCTCGCGAATTTCACCTCCTTCTTCTTCTCCGCCTCGGTCTCAGTCACAGAAGTCGGCTTCTCCAGGCTGAACCACCGCGACGGAGTGGAGACGACATCAATCCTGCTCGGCGTGCCAGTGAGGGGAATGGCAATCTTACCAATTAGCTCGGCCTTGCCGGGTCCGATCCTGTCTTCGACCATGATCATTAACCGGTCCTCGTAGGGCTGAGCGGCGATGAACAACATATCTTCCTGGAAGGCCGGGTTGATCGTCCTCCCCACAGGCCTCGTCCTCTGCTCCTGGTTCCCAAGCTGAACCCTAACTGTGGCCTCCGGCACCCGCCCCTTCTCCGACGCCACCAAGTCCTGGGCCTCGAGGACGCTGACTCTCAGGTACCAGAGCTTGGGTGCGACATAAACCCTCGACCTGGTGTTCATGAGCCCCTCGTGCGTTGCCAAGACCGCCGCGTCCGAGTGCCAGGCGTTCGGAAACGCCTCGTCCGCCTGGGTGCCCATCCAAACAGCCAGCATAATCTCACCCTTAGTCTTCCTCTCCCCACTCTTCTCCTGAAGCTTGTACCACTGTGGTGCCATGGGGCTATCAGGCGGCACACGCGTCGGCACCTCCCCGACCTCGAACAGAACCCTCCCCACAAAATCATCCTTCACCACATCCTTGTCCTTCAGCACCACCTCCACCACGCTCGCCTGAAACCTCTCCTTCGAGAAGGCAAAAACCTGGTTCCACACAGGGTTCAAATTCTTCTCGAAATGCTTGGTCTGGCCCTTGTAGTTCCCCAGCTTCACCTCCACATAGGGGTCGCAGCTCCCGCTCACGTCCATGGCCGGAAGGTCTCGTGCTTTGGCGACATGAACATAGAGATACTGCATCTGCTCCACCAGATCGTATGCGCTCGTCGACTTGCCTCGTTTCAGCAAGGCCTCTATCTTTGGGGCCGTCTCCCTCACCTCAAAACTTGGCCCCCCACCACCAGGCATCGCCAGTTGCATCAGTTTTGCTTGCGGCAGTGGTGCCTCCGCCTTCTTCTCCTCCATTGGCTTGAACCCGAAAAACCCAAGCCCAAATCCGAAACCAGGTGGGTCGCTCGCCGCTGGTTTTTGAAACACCCTGCTCCCTTCCTTCTCTTTCTTGCTCTTCTTTTTCACCGTCTCCTCCTGCATTGGCACAGAGCCCATGGGGATTTCGGCATTGGGAGGTTTCTGCGTCGGGAAATCAAAAGTGTGGTAGATTTTGAGGGCGATATCGCCACGAATGTGCGAGAACAGGCCTCGCTTGTCGAGAGGGAAGCGGTTGAGGCGGGCTTCGCTCTCCGGGACGACAGAGGCTCCCGATATGCGCACGCGGCCGAGGAAGTTGTTGTGGTGGCGCTCGGAAGAGGAGGCCTTCCGGTCGTTGTAGACGGTCACGTCGATGGTTCGGTCCGGCAGCGCGTTGGGGTCTCCGACCTGGAATTCGAGGTGCTCGTTCCATGAGGGGTTAAGATCTTTCTGCTTGGTTTGAGTCCTCTGTCTCTGATTCTCGAAGTCGACCTCCACGAAGGGGCTCGCCGAGCCATGCCCGTCTTTTGGCATAAGGTTGCTGGAGTCCAGCACCTCCACCACCAGCTTCATGGTGACCTCCCTCTCTCTCTCTCTCTCTCTCTAAACCACCCAAAATTGGCCTTTGAGCTCAATTGCTGGCCCCTCTCTCAACAGGAAGGCCACCAGAGTTGCTTGGCTCTTTGAAAGGAGGCCAAGTGTTAGAATTGGGGTTTTTGAGAATATGGTGACATGGAACTGAGAAGTGGGCTTTGGGGTTTTGCCAGGATCACTTGACATTAATCGAAGCTTGCTTTTCTTTTGTTTTCCTGTTTTGCCTTATTTCACAATTTGACAATAATGGCCTCTTCTTCATCTTTTTGCTTGGTTTTTCTTTTTCTCTTGGGTAAAGCTAGCACGGAGCGGTCCACACCTATAAAAATTCCTCTCACATCTAGGTTAAGTGGCTACTTTATAAGTTCAGGAAAAGTATTGAATGAGATCAATATATTAATTTTTACCATTAGATCTGAAATTGGGTCCCTACAATTCTTCTATTAATCAACTTCATACTTCAATTTTTTTTTTTTCGAACTTTGTTACACATCCAGCTGTCAAACTTCACATCGGATGGTTGTAAGTTATAACTAATTGTGACCATCTTGTATCAAAAATAAATGATCTCATTGTATACTTTCTCATAGATTTATTCGTATAGAGAAATAAAAGTTATTTATGTAGGTTATTTGGATTCCGATGAAAATCGGTATTTTAGGGAGGGGAAAAGGAAACCATATGAAAATATTAAAAGAAAAAAGATTTGGGATTGTATCTTATGAGACCATTTGCTATTGTTATAAGAAAAAAACAATCACTCTCAGTCATTGGATGTTAAATTGGATGATTTAGTGTGCATAATGGAAGAATTTGAGAAATTTTTTTTTGAACTTGAGTTTAGTGAATGACACACTTACAAAATCAGACGTGTGACTGCCTTATACTAAAAATAAATAATCTCTTTACTAATAAACTAGAGGCAGATCCAGTAAACAACAAAATTTCTCTTAAACATGAGATTGTTCACTTAAAACAAATGGAAAAATGGGGTGGTATCATGTGTCACAAAAGGGCCACTAAGCACCTCAATTGTGGATTTTAAGTTTTTATTCAACACCTATTTGTTTCCTTGTATCCCTAAGTTTCTATTTTTCTTATCTATTTTTCTTATAAAGAAAACAATGATGTGAGTGCCCCACTTTCCTACAATAATTGAATGTAGAATCCAGCTAACGTGGCTTGCGCACACAAAAAAGAAAGGGCGGAATATACACGAATGTGTGTGGACTTTTGTGTGGTGAATCGATCAAAATATTGATTAAAATGGCAGCTTTTAGCCTTTTAGCAATATCCGATGACATGTGCCCGACTGTTGAAAATTACATTTAGAAAATTACATTTAGCCTTTTAGCAATATCCGATGACATGTTCCCTTCTCAAAAGTTTATACTATGTAGCATACTGTTGAAAATTACATTTAGAAAAGGATGAGGTTTATACGGTCATCTTTATAGTACAAGAAAGATGATAGCAACTCTTTTGACCATTAGATGTACAATTACCCGACTCAAACTTTGTGGATGCACCCTTCAATTTCACGTCTAGTACTTAGATATGATTGTAAATTTTTTGTATTAAATATAAATGGTGTCCTAGCATATAATCCCTTAAGTACGTTTAGTTTGTAAATATTTTTTAAAACATATTTTTATGTGAAAAAATTCTTGAAAAATATTTTTACGTGAAATTTTTTTCTCATGTAGCTAGATGTGAATATATTTTCACACCAATTTAGTTGTCAATTGGCGTGAAAAAATACACAGGGACTAATTAGTATGAAAATATTCGTACACTTAAACCACATGAGGGAATTCTTTCACGTTTTCATACGAAACAAACATGCCCGTGTATTTAACACTCTCAAGGAGTTTTTTAAATTATTGTGATTCCCAATTCGGAGAGCTGATCTAGATGGGGAGTCCCTTGGGGCCGAATTAGTTCGAGGATGATATTAGTCCTAGCCCATTTCTCCCTAAAAACCCCTCTTTCCTATATATATATATATATATATAAAATATTATCTAACGGATATTTACGTCCCTTAAATCTCCATCACATAAACCCCAATCTAATTTTTTTATCTATTTTTTAATATTTTCTGAATTATCAATTTGGTTCAATCCAAACTTATCTTAGTCACTTATCCATCAATCCGACACTGCCACAGGTGATCGGTCCACCAGACTAATGTGAGCCTTGAAAGTTAAAACGCTGCTCTCAAGTACTTGGGTGGGACCAAAAAGACATGGTTTTAATTTCCTGTCGCTTGCCTTATCGAGCAAGTAAATTGAAGAATCATAAAAAAGGAAAACTGCGGAATTGGTTTCAACGAAGGAAAATGATTCAGTGGGGGAGATAAAAAGGCAATGTTCGGTGCAAGGTGAAGCTACAATGGATGATTTTGAACGTCAGAGCTTTTAATAAGATAGTTTAGCGGATCATTAGCCGATAAGAACCCATTTTTATTGGTTTTTGAGGAAAGCTGGCTGCTGTTTTAATCAAACTTGAAATTAATCTCTCTCTCTCTCTCTTCCTTTTTACCTTTCGGGAAAGCACTCTCCTTTACTAAAGCAGGTGATCTTTTGGGAGAAGATTCTGCCAAATCCCATTAGTTGACATTGAAAAAGGCAAAACGATGAGGAAAAGAATCCACCATTAATTTTAACTTTTATAAATTGTATGAACAAGGAATACTTCGTAATCTTTGTGTTTGGAGGGTATTGTATTTGCATGTGATGCTCCTCTGAGTAGTCATTAATTTAATTTTCCTTTTCATGTGGTGCTTTGTTTCTATATGAATGTGTGGTTGATGGATGAAAGTAAGAATGATTGTGGTTGGTGGGGATGCGAGGGACCACCCCAGCAACAAGAAGTCACGTTGGGATCCAGTGGGGATTATTTTGGACTCTCTCCCTCTCGGAATCTGCTTTCTATCTCACCCTTTTTGTTTTTTCATTTTTAGTCTTCCTTTCTAATGAGGACTGATAATGGCACAAGAAGCCCGGCCTGGTCAGCCCGCCCCCAAAAAGTTACTACTGTGGCTTGAGCGCTAGTCTAGGGTGACTGGGGTGAGTGCCAGCCCGATTCGGTTCCATTCTTTTTCTTGTTTTCTTCACATTTGTTTCTGGCTGAGTCATTCCGACCCGCCCCGGCCCCGACCGAACCATCTATTCCTTGTTTTTTATGCAACGTGTAAGTTAAAGGTGAGGCGGTTGCTATCACCTCCGTCATTGCCGGCAGGGATCCATGTGGCTAAGATAAGAATATGACCTTGTCTTATCACCGTCCAATCAAATGCATTGAACGGTGATGGAGAAACCCTAGATGCTTGCAATATGTTCCACTCCCCATCGCCGTCCAGCTCATCGATGGTATGATAATAAATTCTACTTGATTTTGTTACTATGGACTTCTGGAATACACTTTATTTTACCTTTGCCAATCTTTGCTGTGAAAATCAAATGCATTTATCTTTGCCGCAATAATTCTTTTATTTTATTTTTTCTTTCTTTTCATTTTTCAATTTATATTCCTTTTTT
The DNA here is from genome assembly GCF_054954075.1 of Amborella trichopoda. Lineage (NCBI taxonomy): Eukaryota > Viridiplantae > Streptophyta > Magnoliopsida > Amborellales > Amborellaceae > Amborella > Amborella trichopoda. Next base: position 30,852,312 of record NC_142346.1, read on the forward strand.
CTTCGACTCTTTTATTCAGGTCTCTAGCCTAAATTGTACTCCTTTCATTATCGCATTGAAATTTTGTGATTTTTTATATGGATTGTTGATCCAGAAGGGAATTGTTCAGGACCAAACTGATTTTGAGATGGTACCTTAAGCTTCTCTTACATTTTTTCATGATTTTCAATTTCCTTAGATCTGCTCGATATATACTATTTTTGAAGTTTTGGATTTTATAATTAAAAATAAAAATATATTTTAACACTATTACAAATATTTTTTGTATTGAAACCACATTTTTCGATACTATTTGAAGGTGTGCTTTGCTTTGATTGTTTACACCTATAAAATTAAATGAAAAATATTATAGACAAAGGAAATACAGGTATGGGCGCAGCTGTCCATTTTCGCAACGTTGACCGAGGCCTCTAAACCACTTGACGGTTCCTATCAACTGCTTTAATCCAGGGAATTAGAAATTTTTAATTAATGAAAAAGAAGAAACTCGGGTAATGTTATTTTGAAAGGGAATGTGTTAATCTTAGGAACTTTTTACACTAAAATTACGTGCAATGATAAAGTTTGGAGGTGTTATTAAGGTTGCAACCTTATAGAAAGCACACTTTATTTCAAAACATGGCTTAGGGTTCAATTTGAGCAAAGGAACCCATATACTTTACACGTATTTAGAAAATGGGATTGTATATAATGTGAGCATTTATTTTTTATACAAGATGGTCACAATTACTTACAACCATCTGAAGTGAAGTTTGATCGTATCCATACGTCACAAAATTCGAAAAAATTTCTTTTGAAGTTTGAGCTTGGTCAATAGAATAATTGCAGCCACCCAATTTCACATCTAATGGTCAAGATTAATGTATCTTGTACCAAAGGTAAATGATCTCATTCTATATTTTTCCTTAAAAAATGAAGGGAAATACAAATATAAAGATGGACAAATTACCTCATGGTTGATAGGTTTCAAGAATATTCTAATTACTGGTAATATGAACCGCAAATATCATCCTACGAGGAATGTGTATTTAATTGGTTAAAATAAAGTATACAAGTACAAACCATAACCCAAGCATGAGAAATAACGCATAAAACATACACATCACAAAACACAAAGATTTATATTGTTCACAAGAGAGAATATAACAAACTGAAATCTACTATACCAATGAGAATTCCATTTTAGATTTTGAAAAATAGAGTTTCCTCTCAAACCCTTGACAAAACCGAGTCGAACAACATTTTTATACTATCTTACCTTACAGAAATTATCCACCAATTATGCATTCCTATTCCACAACTAAACTATTGTTTAGAAAGAGAATCCTATTCCACAACTAAACTATTGTTTAGAAAGAGAACTGTAAGAGCAATTGAGACTCTCTCGTTAAAAAGAAATACCACTTAAAATCTTCCTGAAAAATATTTATAACAAACCAAACCATTAATCTATAGGAGGCATCACACTATTTCTCACTTTAAGAAGTTCACTTTTCTCATTATTGAGGCCTTGCTTCTATGTAAGAGGCGCCTGCCTCTCTCTTGAGAGGAAGCCCACCTTTCCAATGAGGTGGATAACTAGCGCTAAGGTATCTTCTACCTCTCATTCCTTGTATATATTAGCAATCCAACAATAAAAAACTTCTCATTGACATATTGTTACTTTATACTATTTATACTATAGAAGTAAAGTACACTTAAAAAATCTAGTAGAAAAGAGTGCTCCGAAGTTGTTAAAACCTTCCAACTATCATCTCGTCCTCGAGATCTATGGATATTAAGAAAAAAAAAGAAAAAAATTTCAAGTTTTAAAAATAATGCATATCATAACTTATCTGGATAGTCTATTTTTATATTTTTTATACATCTACTCGATCTGTACTGTCTTTTAAATTTGGGTGTGGTTTCTACAAGGTTGCAACTTTAAACAATCCAAATAAGGTGCACCTCCAAATTTTATAATAATATATAATTTTAGTGTAAAATGTTATTAGGATTATCTCAAAATCTATTTTCATATGTAATTATAAAATTTTGAGCTCTAAAAATGATTAAAATCAAGTAGATCTATAAACATATGAAAATCTTGAAATTGGGCGGTCGAGATAATGTGCTGCAAGGTGCACAGTTTATAGGACTCAAAATCTTTTTTCTTTCATATTCATACATCGTGAGGTTGAGATTATCAATTAGACGGTTTTTTAACATTAAACATTTTTAAGGTTACAACCTTATATAAATTTTTTCCTTTAAATTTTAAATTCTACAATTAGGGTTGAACATAAATTTTATTTATTTTTTAAAAATGGGTTGAACATAAATTTTTAAGTTATTGTAAAATTTGCGATAAACTATATCTTTTGACAATGTTTAGAAGTGTACCTTATACATTATAAGGTGGACACCGTACACAAACCTCGACCATCATATATATGTTCTCGAAGTTGAATACTGCAAATGTAATTATTACATCACTCATTGCACTCATTTATTTCAGCACTCATTATCCTCATTAGTTTCTCTACTCTTTACCCTTCATTATACACATTCCCACATATTATAATTCCTTTTCTCTCACCACTCCCACAAGTTTCTCATCACCACTCTCTTTCTACATCACTCTCTCTCCTATATTTGTCTTACTTCCCTATCAAACCCCCTATTCACACCCACTACCATGGCTATACAATGAGCTGCTAATATTGGGCCACATACCACGTGCATGTGTTCCCTTCCCATGAATTCATGTACCCTTCAAAGGAGAGAGGCAGCTATATGATGTCTCGAGGGATGGTTTTTTTTTTTTTTTTTAGGGTTGTGTTGGTTTTTTTTTTATTTTATAGATGTATCAAATTTATACCGTTTAACTAAAATAAATAATGTCAAAACATTACAACCGTACTTTTGCAAATAAAGTTACTAACTTTTTTTTTTTGTTGTTTTTTTAAAGTTGTATTGTTTTTTTTAAAGATGTACCAAATTTACTAAAATAAACAATGTCAAAGCATTGCAACCTTTTGCAAATAAAATTACAACCTTATACAAATGATACTCTTTTCCAAGAACTTTTCAAAAGAAATTCTTCATGTTGCCCATGCAACTCTCCTTTTTTCTTTTAAGAAAATTAAAAATCTTCGTGCCTATGATGGTATGATATTCTCACAATCATGACTCATGGCTTTTTCACCAACAAGGACACTATCTAAAATATAAAAATTTCCAATAAGACTATAACAAGATGCTATGACCCATTGCAGATCTCCTACGAATTACCTCTAAAACACCACATGATCTTCCCCACTCTCCCTCTACAAACTTCTTTCTCTCTCTTATATTCTTTTTCTTTTTCTCCTGCCTGCTCAAGCCGTAAAATAGCTGTTTTGTAGAGCCTTTTTTTCAAGTCCCAATCTAGTCATCATTTTCATGATATGGCACAACTTCCTTATTCTAGCGTTCTAAGATTACGAGCTGTATATTCTTTTTATTATTAATAAAAATTGAGTAGAGAGCTCCCCACTGACTTGTCAAAAAAAAAAAAAAAATATTATCATGTAGTGTCTCCAACCAATATATTATATTCCTTAGAATTTTCTTTGTTATAAAACCTTCTTAAATTTTCTTTCCAATTTTTTTTTTTTTTTTTTGGTGTAAGTCACTTTCTTTCCAATTTCCCATAATACACTATAAATCCAAAGAACAAAACAAAAAAAAAACCTTATTCACGATATGACCCAAAAATGTCCCTTAAAAAGGTAATTTTTCCAACATTTAAGAGGAACTTGAACCCAATCAAGCAAAAACATTTTCATTGATGTTCTAATGAATTCCAAAAAATAAAATTTTATTTTGAGATGCTAATCCACCTTTAGAACGGAGCTGCTATCCCGCAAATATACGGGAATTTTTGTCAATGCCGAAGGAATGGATGATTCGGTACCGTATAAAGTTTTGGGCAAGCTGTCTATGCTTTTCCTACATCATAGAAGTTCTGTCCCCCCCCTTATCCAACCGTCATTCCAAATGGAGGGCTAAGATTGTCCCAATCACAATGTCACGTCTCTACATTATTTTTTTTCTATAAACTATTTTGACACCAAATTTTGGATGTTCATTCCTCTATTACACTCGCACTAGCAAAAAATATAAAAAAAATATTTTCAATAAAATAAAATGACCCAAATTCCCGTTAAAATTTCAAGGGGTATTTTGGTCATTATATTTTATCAAAAAATTATTTTTAATATTTTTTATAGGTATGCCATAATGAGAAGATGACACGTACCAAATTTCATATTCATACAATTTGAGACGTCAGATCTAAGATCAAACGATGAGTGGCTCTATTGATCAAAATTGGACGGCTAGATGGTAGGGAGAGGATAGAACTTCAATGATATAAGGGAAGCATAGAAACCTTTCCCTAAAGTTTTACTCTATTAAACAATACAATCAAATTTACTTCACTTCTGTTGAAGACGTTGAAGTCTTCAGATTTTTGGCCCAGACCGAAGCGAAATGAAACGATGGTGCATCTACTTCGGCCTGGTTCATGTCGCTTCAGCCCACTTCAATTTGATTCGGCCTCTTTAGTCAAAGCACATAAAATTTTTATTATTTTGATATATTACTTAAAATATAAATTGACCAAAATACCCTAGAAAAGTTTCGAGGGTATTTTGGTCAATTTATATTTTCGAATTATTTTTTGATATTTTTATAAGATTCTGCTATTGTTTAAGAATAGACACTCAAATTCCAAATGATTTGGATTTGTGTAAAAAAAATGAAAATTCAAATACGAAATGAGGGTGTGACCATTGGATTGAGCCCATATTCAATCTGGGTCGTTGGCTGACACTGTAGCTGTCAGCCTGTGGGTTGGTGGGATCGTTTTTATAAGATTCTACTATTGTTTCATTTTTTTTTTTTTGTGCGACTTGGTCATATGTACACACGGCCCAAATTTTAGATAAATCTGATTAGTATAATAATTATGAAAATTCAAATACTACCGAACAACCGTGACCTTGTGATGAACTTTGGATGATGATGAGGTGTAGGTAAAGTACTGTAGAACTTCACCTATAGGCATTTTGTAGATGCTTTCATATATATATATATATATATATATATATATATATATATATATATATATATATATAAGAAAAAGTTAGGATTAACGCACCAGCTCATATGAACATATGAACCCAATGTCCCAGATTGATTTTGAGCCGATCTGACGATCATAGATGTCGGGTAGTATTTGAATTTTAGTTTTTTTTTTTACAAATTTAAATCACTTAAAATTTTAGGCGTGTGTTCATAAAAAAAATTGAATCTTCTAAAAATATCAAAAAAATATTTTATATGAAATAAATTGACCAAAATACCCCTAAAAATATTCGGGACGTATTTTGGTCATTTATTTTTTGTAAATAATTTTTTTTTATATTTTTATTAGGTGTGCCTTGATGAGAGTAACACACACTTAAAATTTAAAAATATTTAGATTTATATAAAAATAAATAAAATTCAAGAACTACCAAACATATGTGATCGTCAAATTGGTCAAGATTCAATCTGGGCTGTTGGGCTCGTATGTTCATATGAGCTAGTGGGCTAATCTCATCTTTTCTCATATATATATATATATATATATATATATATATATATATATATATATAAGGAAATGATCTAATGTAACGATTGTATAGTAGTATAATGCAACTATACTTCTAAAAAGCCATATTTTTGGCATTTGTATGACCCCAAATTTTGCACACACGTTATAATGCAACCACACCTCTAAAAAACCATATTTTTGGTATTTGTATGACCCCAAATTTTTCACATACATTCTCTTCATCCTCATAATCAAATCCTATGAAATAAAATTCAATTTACACCCAACTTATAGTCAAAATTAGTACCCATCAACAATGAATCTCGACCATCCATTTAGGGAATTTCAAGATCTAGACCTTAACAAATTCAAAATCACTTTTTTCATTTTTAGCATTATTAATCTAATGATGGCAACACAATATAAAAATTTTGGGAATAAAAAAATCCTTCCGAGGCCTATATCTAACCATCTCAATCAAATAGACGACTTATATTAATTGGGCTAGAATGCAAACTTTCTAAGGCATTTTTTCAGAATTTTTGTTTTTGTGATTGTTCTTCATAATGAAAAGAGAGTACATTTAAAAATTCGTGTCAAAGAAATGTCTCTAACATGGTTTTTAAAGATGGTTGCATTATACTACTCTACAACCATTGCATGAAATCATTCTCCATATATATATATGGAAGATGCTAGGTGAGTCCACTAGCTAATGGAATAATATACGTCCAATGGCCCAGATTGAATCTGAGCCGATTTGATGGTCAAGACTGTATATCGGTAATATAATTTTAATATTTTTGTTATGTAAATCCAAAGAATATGAAATTTGGATCATAAACTCTTCTCAACAAGACGCACCCAATAAAAATATTAAAAAAATAATTCACATAAATTAAATTGATTAAAATATCCCTGAACATTTCAGGGGTATTTGGTCAATTTAATTTATGTGAATTATTATTTTTATATTTTTATTCAATGAGATTGGCTCGGGAGGTAGTCCAGGCATCAAGGCGTAGCAGTTACTCGATAAGAGAAAGACAAAACCTTAGCCGTCACCGTAACTTGGTTATTCATGATGATGACAATATTAAAGCTGTTGAGGGCCATAACATAGAACAAGGTGGGGGTCACACAGAACAGGGTAGGGGAGAGCATGAAGACTGGACAAGTCTTAGAGACTTTAGCCAATGAGGTACCACAAGAAATGTTTCTGACTAGCGAGGGGGCACAACTGCAGCATTACAGACTCCACCAGACCTTACTCAGATTTTTCACGCTGTAAATCCTGATAGTGCAACATAACAGTACTATGATCCATCTCTCAACTCTCATTACTACTAGTCATTGTTAGTTGGACTTTGTAACTTCATTAATTGAATTAATGTCAAATTATATATTGTCTTACATATCTTCATAGTATTCAAAATTTTAATTTCAAATATTAATTTATATAAAAAGTTGTTTCAACTTTTTTTTGTATGATAAATGTATGTAATATGACAGTATACACTTAATCTAAGTTGTTCTAATTTTTTTTGAGGTTTTTCCCTTTTAAAAAAAAAAAAAATATCTACTTGACCGGTTAGTCCTGTTCCGGTTCAAACTACTCCCAACCCCTGGGCCGGTTAACTGTTCTAGTTTGATTTTGCGAACTCTAATGCAAATGCATGGAAGGCCAGTAATGCCTGGCACTGATTATTAAAATAAATAGGGCCTAGGCCATGAACTATGGTCCGAGGGATGTGCTAGGGTCTGGAAGAGCCTTTTTTTTTTTTTTTTTTTTTTTTTTTTTTCATTTTTTTTGGTCGGGCTCGGCCTGGCCCAACCCTATGGGGACAAGGGCCAGACCACACTTATTGCCACTCCTAAATGCTTGTAAGTTCATAAATTGGGGCAGGATTAAGGATTTTAAGACTGTAACCTTCACCAAGAAATCATAATGCAACAATTCAGTTCTTAAGAAAAAGATGCGCGAGAAATCAATATTTTGTGTCATATCTCAAGCTATCCAATTTGACATTTAATAACTAGTTGGCATTGTGATCTTCTTGTTACAAAAAAATAATTAATCTCATAATCATAAAGTAAAGGAAAAATTTTTCGTGCGGGCTAGATCGCATTTCTACATATACAGTCCAGAAAGTGTAAAGCATCTATCTTAAAGATGGATACAAGTAAGTGTCCCATCTAAAACAATAGAAACTAGAACAGTTAACTGGCCCAGGGGTTGGGAGTAGTTTGAACCGGAACAGGACTAACCGGTCAAGTAGATATTTTTTTTTTTTTTAAAAGGGAAAAACCTCAAAAAAAATTAGAACAACTTAGATTAAGTGTATACTGTCATATTACATACATTTATCATACAAAAAAAAGTTGAAACAACTTTTTATATAAATTAATATTTGAAATTAAAATTTTGAATACTATGAAGATATGTAAGACAATATATAATTTGACATTAATTCAATTAATGAAGTTACAAAGTCCAACTAACAATGACTAGTAGTAATGAGAGTTGAGAGATGGATCATAGTACTGTTATGTTGCACTATCAGGATTTACAGCGTGAAAAATCTGAGTAAGGTCTGGTGGAGTCTGTAATGCTGCAGTTGTGCCCCCTCGCTAGTCAGAAACATTTCTTGTGGTACCTCATTGGCTAAAGTCTCTAATACTTGTCCAGTCTTCATGCTCTCCCCTACCCTGTTCTGTGTGACCCCCACCTTGTTCTATGTTATGGCCCTCAACAGCTTTAATATTGTCATCATCATGAATAACCAAGTTACGGTGACGGCTAAGGTTTTGTCTTTCTCTTATCGAGTAACTGCTACGCCTTGATGCCTGGACTACCTCCCGAGCCAATCTCATTGAATCTTCCTGATCATCGGGCACCGCATCGTGTTGCGCCTCTTCACATTCCTGGATGATTGGACCTTGCCAGTCATTTTCCATTGTCCATTTGTTTCTTTGTCATCCTGTGCCCCATCATCATCCTGTGTATAATCGTCAGCTATATCTACTGCCATGTCTCCTTCATTGGATAATGCAACATCTGCATTATCATCCATATCGGCAACTGCCCCACTAAGAAAATCTTGGTCTAATAGTAGGGTCCTTTGTGATACCCACTCATCGGCGAGGTCGCTAACGGAAAATGTAATCAAGGTTGATCAGCGTGTAGTATGTGGGGGTCCTCCTTATATGTTTCTCTCTCTCAATTTCAAGTTGTAATGAACATACATCAAGATGTGCAACGTCTTAGTCTTTAACTTATTCAGCCTCGGGCGGGTATTTACTGCAACGTACTCTAGTTTCTGTCACAGGCCGATGAAGCACATGTTTGACTCAAAACTTTAACTACAATTTTTTGCAATTACTTTGTTCGAATTTCATGTATCGTCCACCATTGTGCTAACCCAAACAAACATAGAAATACTTAACAATAGAAAATAAATTGATTTAAAAAAACCACAAATAGTATTGTACAAAACTATTGCAAGTTTTAACTTAAAATTAACCTGGGTGCAATTTTCCAACTGCTTTTTTGGCATTGTTCTATGTAAATTCCCCATTTTGTTCCATGTACATGATAAGCTAGAAATAACAAGATGCGTATACAAGAAATTAGTACAACATAGAAATGCAATTCATTATTCTGAATTGAATTACATAAGCCTATAGATGCAATTTCTTACCCCTCCATGATATCTGCATCATATAAGGTGGCATTGGAGTACAAGTTTTGTGGATTAAGAAATAACCATGCATATGGTTTGTTATATTATTAATTACGGTAGCTTTACTCGCAGTTGAGAAAGAATCATGAATTGCGACGATGAATCATAAATTACCTGTTGCATGGATATCCCGGTGCAGTTGGTCTCTCCACCTATGATCAACGATCTCCAATATCCCTTCAGTCCATATGTTATTCTCAAATATAACTTCTCTTGTGTGTCTCATTGCATCGAACAGAAACCCCATTGCGGGTTTACCATCAAAGTCAACTAACTTGAACACCTGCACTAGAGGTTCAGTTACAGAGACAACATGGTTACATTGAGCCCATAACCTCTGATCGACAAGGATGATTTCAACCTGCCTTCCATGTTGACTCATTGTTGCGCTATCAGCTTGCCATTCATTAGAGCATATCATTGACCTCAATCCCACCTTGTTGACCAATATCGATTGTATAGTAAGGAACGATGTAGCGAACCTAGTAGTGGACTTCTTGACAATCTCTTGCATGCAATGCTCCCTCATCAAAGCATGGAGGTACGTGTGACTGTATATGAATCTTGTAATCAGTTTACACTTTAAAATATAAGTTTTAACCCTCTTCAGCTTCCCTATTTTTTTAAGCATCAAATTAATACAATGGGCAGCACAAGGAGTCCAACAAAGATTGCGTCTTCTCTCCATTAGCAACAAGTCTATTTTTCTGTAGTTCGTAGCATTATCAGTCACTACTTGGAACACATTTTTAGGCCCAACCTCATTTACAATTTTGTCCAAGTGCACGCATATCAGTCTCCCAGTATGTTTCTTTCTTGATAAATCAATGTTAGAGTGGTAAACAATGCCCCTAGGTCAACTTATTAAAAAATTGACAAGATGCCTATGAGACTTGTCCTTCCAACCGTCTGTCATAATGGTCACTCCTGTACCTAACCAACAGACCTTGAACTACGCAATATGCTTATCGACATCATGAACAACAGATTCTAAACATGGCCTTGCAAGCTCCTTCACAGTTGGGCCCCTAACACCTGGCCCTACCTCAACTATAGAAGCTACCAACTATGGGTAGAAGTCTGAGCTCGCAGACTTAAATAACATTGCATTATCATACCAGAACATGCGAATCATCTTTCTCGCCTTTTCTATTAATATACCTGCTAACATAAATTTTATTTTATTTTGATGATATTGTGGCTTGTGGGGATCAAGTCTAGAGGGTTCGCGGGTCATTTGTGGCACATCTATGGGTTCATGTCGTTGAGTAGTAGATGGCTGACTATAAGAGGATGGGCGACTAGAGAGACTACGCCTCAATCTACTAGATGTGGACCTAAGCAATGAATGTCCGTATCCTCCCCTACCCGGTAGTACAGGTTGTTGAGGCTAATGGCTATTGGATGCACCACCTCTTATCCTAAACATCTCTTGAATTTTTATTTGTCTATAATTTAGCTCTTAGAGGCTGGCAATCCTAGCTCGTTCTATTTGAGCCTCGAATTCTGTTTCTTGGTCATCATCATCATATATTGGACTTTCGTTACCCCTACCTACCTCCTCCGCATCCCTTTCTTTTTGCATTCTTTTTTTCTTTTCCATCTGTAATTAATTTTAGCATTTGTTGTTTTATTGCCGGTGGCACTTCTTTAAAACCGGTGACATCACTCTTTACCCGAGTAAGGTGTTCTTTTAAGCAATAAATACCATTATCCATTTCCTTGTTACAAAAATTACATCGAACTATTATTTTATTATTCATTTTTGTGCCATACTACCACGTTATATCTCCCCTCCTCATCTTATTATTTTCATGTAAATTTTTCTAAACATAAAAGTTCATTAAAAAAAATATTTATTTGGGAAGATCACTCTACCAAGGGACCTTGTAAGCATGGTGATATCATAACAAAGATTAATTTACTTGTATATCAACAAGAAAAGAAGACCTTGTAAGCATGGCAATATCATAACAAATATTAATTTACATGTATATCAACAAGAAAAAAAGAAAGCAATAATTAAGAATGCAAAGCCCATTAAAAAAAAGGCCTGGACAACACTATTGTATAACAAATTCATATAATGCAAGAGTTGTTGCGGCACTCTCCTTCATCAAACACATATTGCAACCAAAGGCGCCCATTCTCCTAGTTTTCAGAATTTTCATCCTTGTAAAGCATATTTGGTGCGCTTTTTCCAACTCCAGATGCTGCTCTGCCTACTCTTTAATACTCTAGTCGAAAGTGTCACATGAACGCCCCTTAATGATAGATAACTGAGTGTGATGCTTTATTACCTCAAATATAAATTTAACCATTCCAATTCTTATTTTACAGCTGTCAAAGTTCAATGATGGATAAACACATCAAGAAATTGAGTTTACATAAAAGTGACACATTGGAATTCATCCTTCTTCCTCCAATTAAAAAATAGCATAAGTTCAATATCCAGAGTACAGTTCGAGTCGAATAATTGGAGAGGTCCAATCCTCCCATGATAGCAAAAGACTACAATCAAGAAGGCATTGACAATGAATACAAATATAGCATAGTAGTCAAGCCAATCAATATTCAAACTATTTCAATTTTTTGTGCAATGAATTGGTTTCTAGGGTAATTACATATAAAGATCTAGTTCTCTTTGGAGACTCGAAGAAATGTGCTTTTCAGGTGCAATTACAGGTTCCAAATATGTCATTGCAACATACTGTGTAAACAAAATAGCCCTAATATATGCATTAACGCTTGGTCTACTTCATAATTTGGATCAATGCAAATTGAGAAAAACAACCAATGTGGGTGAGTTCATTTACTCCTGAAAAAAAAAACTCATTTTGATACCACTACAAAAAAGAAGAATTTGATTCAAGGCTGAAATAATTCTATCCAACGGATGAGAGATATGGATAAAGATTAACAACTACGAGATTCCAAATCTTGATTGCCAGTAGATCCTGTAGGTACTTATGATTAGAATTTTACTGACCATATTACGTATTTATAAAGATTTACATAAGAATACATCCATATGAGTAGTTTTTGTGTTTACCAACAGAATTCAACACTTTTAAAGTATTCACTGATATTATCTGTGTTTCTTATGATTATAAAGGAACCAATTCAAGATTTAGTAGGCCTAGGGACAAGCATGAGTCAGCTCAACACGAGCAATATATTTAAAATTTATAACAAAACATAGACATGAGCTTACTGTCAAATATACATTCAAAGAAATTATTACCCAAAAATGGACAAGAGTATTAGGCATGGCATACAAGATATGTACATAAAACAACAAACACAAGTTTCAAAGACTCCTGATAAACAATTCATGAATTTCTCTAAGCCCAACAGGGTGTAATAGGGATTCTTAGAAACCTAAGCCATGTAGTTCCATATTCTTTTAAAATTAGAAAAACCTGAAACTCGTTAATTCCAGGAACTTGTTCCTATACTGATTAGAATTCACCAATACACGTATAAGATAACAATCAAAAAAGAAAAGCTAAACATCAGCTTAATTTTTACAAGATATCCAGAATTAAAAAAAAAACTGAATATTTATGAACGCCCATATATAATTTCTATTTCTATAGAAAATTGCAATTTTGCGCAGCAAAGCCCAAAAATTTCATGCCATTCAGAAAATGAAACTATAATTTACAAATAACGAACTATTTTTTCAGAAAAGATTGTGAAATTCCACACCACTGACAAACACATGGAGATCAAAGACTAGATCATCTACCATAAACTATTAAAGCACAAGGGAATCAAGAACAAGGCTCCTAATCCGAATACTGCTTTTAATCTGAACCAAAAAGGTGGTCCAAATCCTGTCTTGGAACTGGAAAAAAGAAAACCCGTTGCTCGATGAAAGAGAGAGAGGGCACAGAAATCAGATAGACATAAAGAGGCTGAAAATGCGCGTGAGAAAGTGTAGAGATTGTATTTAAATTTTGGGACTTAGGGGAATGGGTTCAATTATAACTAACTGATTACACAGCAGTCATACAATTCAACTAAAAATAAATAAAATAAACCAACAAATTCCTGAAATCAGTAACAATCCAACAAAATTTCTCTAAAAACAAATCATAACAAACAATACGATTCACAAAATTGCAACTTTAACAACCATATTTATATAATATCTATATATATATATATATATATATATATATATATATATATATATATATATATATATATATATATATATATATATATATATATATATATATATATATATATATATATATATAACATTAAAAACAATCCAAGAAGCTCACCAAAAATATACCAACTTCTTTTTTTATTCAAGAAACCCTAAAATCCCTAACATCGAGCTCCAAATGTTTGTTTTTGTTCTCAAATCCATTCTTTTATTGAATGCAATCAATAATCTCAGTCAAATATTGTCTAAATAATCATAAAAAAGGCTGAAAAATAGGAAACAAATTAAAAAAAAATCGGATTGGAGCTTACCTTGTTTTCTTCCTACTCCAATGAAGCTTCAATCTCAAAAGCGAGCTCCAAATCTCTCCATTTAAATGAAATCAGGAGTCTAGAAATCTAGATATCTATGTGATCATTAAAAGCCCCCAATTTTTATCGAAAACAAATGAAAAACTACACCAAAATCCTTCGATTGGCGGATTGTTCATTGAAAACTGAAAAACACGAAATAACGTCAAGAAAGATCAACAAAAATGAAATAATCTTCGATTTTTTATTCAATACTCAATGATTTATAGAAGATTTATAGTGTATAAGTGCAATAATTGACCGACAAAAACAAAAACACGGCAAAAAATGGAATAAAAAAAAGCCTGCAAAAGGTGAATCACGGGTTCTGTTACAAATAACGACTTCTATGTCAAATAACGGTTGTTATTTGTTGTGTTGCCATTTTCAACGTTATATCGAGCGTTTTCACAGTAAACTGGACCGGTTAGGCAAAACCAACTGGTTTTGAGTAAATACCGCCAGTTCAACCTCGATCTGGTTGATTTTGGTACCGGTTTTTTTGAAAAAACGGCTTCTTTTCAGTACTACCACAAAATCGGCCTTAACCGAAATTGGTATCTTACCGATACCGATCTAATCGGCCGGTTCCAGTTCGGACCGGCTGGTTTTACGAACAATGATTTGCATGCAGGGCAAACTACAAGATTTACATTGAATAATACTTGGGTTGCATGCGGAAACAGATGAGGTTAAATGCCCCCATCACATTTCTACGAGTGCGCATGAAAACCACTTGAAGACCTATACGTGCCTTCTAGTTTGAAAAGAAAAAGGTATATAATATAAAACTATTTACTTTTTATATCATCATCATCATAGTTTTTTTTTTCAACTATTTGGAGTTGGTTATACGAATCTTGGTCTGTCATTTTGCTCCTCATATATTTTCTCCCTACTTCCAACTATGTCATTTTGGGTTTACCTCTTGTCTTTTTTTAGCCTTCTACTTTTACGAAGTCTCACCTTCTAACGAGTGTTGTCTCATGACCAACACACGTAAGTTTATTTTTTCTCATCTTTTCACCTATTGGACCACACTTAAGTTCTGCCAGATGTATTCATTTTGGATTATATCCCTTCTTATCTTGCCATTCATCCATCTCAACATCCTCATTTTAGATACAGTCATTCTATAAATATGTTGTTTCTTGACTGGCCAACATTTCGCCTCATAAAACAAAACTGATATAACATATAAAAATATTTACCTTTTGATACGAGGTCATAATCACATTTAGAAGCGAAGTTAAGAGTAAAAAATAGAACAAAAAGTCATTTGTTTAACTTTGCGAGGCACTCTTAGTTATTGGATTTTACAGTAACAATTAAAGGTGATTGTATTTCTTATATAAACAGCAAACGATTTATGATATACCATACAACATGAATACCACATTCATGTTTATGTTGTTTCAAAATAAAAGAGAAGTCCTCACTATAATGCTACACGTTGAAAAGTTCCTCACATTCATTACCCTAGAACCTGTTTTTTTTCTTGTTTTTTTTTTGGTTACTCAATAGAAAAAATTATGACTAAAGCACCATTATTGATTTAAATTAGAAATTCAAAAAAAGATACCTGTCTCTCTCTCAACTCACTTAAGATCATTGTTGCTTTGATAAATCTTCTCCGTTGAAATTTCTGGTGACCCCCTCCATTTTCCAGTTATGAAAAGAAAGTATATATTGTCTATCAGGTTAATATGAAAGATGTATATTGTAATCTAACATCCCAAATACACTGATTACAATATACAGCTTTTATATTAACTTAATAGACAATATACATTTTCCTTTCACACCAGCTACCTTTCCATTTTTTGGCTAGCATCCCTGCAATGGCGAGCGTCAAAAAGAAAACAAAGGCCCCTTTATTCCTCTACAACTTTCCTGAATCTTCAACCAAAAAGTACATAAATAATGGCAAATACTTTTGAGTTTTCATTGCCAGAAGAATATAATTCTATTGAGCTTTTAGGCGATTTAGACTATGGAGTGTTCATTATCAAGTTTGCAGTTCAGGGGATAATAGCGAGGAAATGCTTCTTTGCGATTCTCGTGATAAAGGTCATCATGTGTATTGTTTTTAGGCCTTTTAATATTAAGGCTTTCTATAAGGTTGCAACCTTAAACCATCCAATTACGAAGCACCTTTACATTTTATCATAACATGTAATTTTGATATAAAAAATTCTTAGGATTACTTGAAAATATATTTTTATTTTTAATTATAAAATTTTAAACTTTAAAAATGGTTAAAATCAAATGGATCTATAAACATATGAAAATTTTGAAAATTAACGGTCTAGATAATGTGATAAAATATGCACTATTTATGAGACTCAAAATCTTTATTTATTTATTTATTTTTCATATTCATACATCTCAATGTTGAGATGATCAATTAGAGGGCTTTTTAACATTAATATACTCTTTTCCAATGAATTTTTGAGATGATCAATTAGAGGGCTTTTTAACATTAATATACTCTTTTCCAATGATTTTTTAAGTGCATCTGTAACTATGCATTTTTTAAGGTTGCAACCTTAAACTTCCACTAGATAGTACTTCTTCCCTAATTCGTCTAAGCATGTTTGAAGTGACCAACCTTTCTTGTCATATTGTTTTCTTACTTATTTGATTGCTGCGTCATTGGTTTTTTTGGGGTGTTTTTGGAGTTTTATTTGTGTTTTGTACGTTACAAGGGATTTATTTGTTCATGGTTTGGTTCAAATCTCTCAAAATTCTCATTATATTTTATTTTTCATTTTATTTTTGTTGTGTCTATCAATTTTTCTTTGATGTAGTCCGGGCAAAATTCAAAACCCTATGATGAACCTGCCTTATGTACCTCTTAAATTCAAGCAAAAGATTTAGCGTGTTGAGGATGAAGGCACTTGAATCGTCAGTCCAATCTGGGCCACCCACAACCCGTCTTCAATTTTTAAGTTTATTCTAGTTCTTCTATCTTAGTTTTTTGGTTTTATGGATTTTGCATAATTTTAAGCTAGCTTTGCCGACGGTTTTCAAAGAAGACTGATTTTACAAGATTCTATTTGAAACGTGAAAGACCCTACGATTATCGATCGATTATAATTCTAACAATATAAAACATAAATTTAGGGAGATTTTATCTGATATTTCTTTAGATTTGCATTATTAAATCCAAAAATTAAAACCAAAAATTAAAAAAAGTAGTAGAATCTAAATCTCTATTCCAGCAATGTTTTTATTTTTTATTTTTTCCTAAAAGATAAGATAAAAATAAAAATAAAAAATCAAAGGCATATCTATATGAGACTCGTGCTTTCCAAGGCCTACTAGACTCTGTCCACACGTTTCATAGCCGCGTGTCCTTGGTTTGGCCCGACCGCTTGTAGGTGCTAAACCCTCAGGCTCTTGTTTTCTCTCTTTAACTCTCCCGTGGCTCTTTACACCCCCCCTCACCACTTTACTTATTTATTTATTTATTTGTCATCATGAAGAACAAAAAAAAGGGGGGTTCACTTCATTTGAAAGTTGTTGCTTGATTTACATCTTGAATTCTCATGATGCCATTGATTCTTAAGGCTATTTGAAGAACCACTACATGTTGTTTTTTGTTTTTTCAAGTAACTAATTTTCATCCGACCAATGTACAATAGCCGGTGGTGGACCACCTGTTAATTGGGCTACCTACCCAGATAGCATCAAAATAACCAATAATATTAGTGTGATCATTTAGTTTCATTCAAATACCTCTACCGCGTGACGACTTAAAATATCTAAAAATCCTATTCATTGCCTCCATTTGACATGATCTACGAGCATGCATAAATCGGCTCACAAAGCTAACCGCATATCTTATATCTGGTTATGTCACAATCAAATAAAGCAAATCTGCCTACAAGTCTCTAAAAGCCACCCACATCTTTAAGAGGTTTTCCATTCCTTGAATCAAGCTTGCAATTAATAGCAACATGGGTGTCAACAGGTTTGACTCTCAGTTTGTTAGTTTCTTTCAGCAGGTCTAAGACATATTTCCTTTAAGAAATGAAGAGTCACTTTTTTTAATGTGCTACGTCAATACTAAGAAAATACTTTAGTTGACCAAGGTCTTTGATGTCAAATTTCTTGTGAAGATAATTTTTAAGTTACATGATTCTTTCGTTATCATCACCGGTAATTATAATATCATCAACATAAATGAGTACTATTGTTGTACCTGAAATTCCCCTTTTAATGAACTTCGAAGAATTAGTTGAACTACTAAGAAACCCGACACTCATCAAAACTTAGCTGAGTTTGGTACAAATTATGTACGAGGTGGTTGTTTAAGTCCATACAAGGCCTTCTTTAGTTGCATACCAGTCAATTTTCCTTTTCTTTAAAATGGAATAAACTTCTTTTACAAGTTCCCCATGTAAGAATGTATTTTTAATATCTATCTGATGTAGAGACCACCCATAATTAACTGCGATAGATAAAAGAATACGAGCAATATTCATCTTGGCAACTAGTGCAAAAGTCCCTTTATAGTCGACTCCATAAGTTTGAGTAATTCCTTTAGCCACCAACCTGACTTTATATTTCTCAACAGACTCATCGCTATTATATTTTATTTTAAAAACCTTTCTACGTCCAACTGTTTTATTTCCTTTAGGTGACTTGACAAGAACTTGATAATGTCCTAAGTATGGTTGTCAAGTGCTTGAAGTTCATCTTTCATGGCTTTCCTCCTTACAGGTTGAGAAATATTATTTTGAAAATTGATTGGCTCGAAATTATTAGAAATGGAGTAAAAAAAAGTAAAATAGGCAGGATAGCTATTTTCATAGGAAATATGATTTTGAACAGGATAACAAATTGCATGACAAGTATAAAAATCTTGAAGTTTAGATAAAAGTTGAGAGATATGAAAAGACCTGCACAAGGGGAGATCAGGTGGGGCCACCACAAAGGCTTCTTCTTCTAAACCAGTTTGTTGAGTTTTAGAGTTATCTTCAGCTTCGACTTGATCATCATGACTTTTTCAGGCATGTTGGACACATTACTAGTACTAATATTGGGCAATGAAAAATGACTTCTTGAACACTCCCCCTGAATCATTTTTCTAAATCACTATCTAAAGTGTCTTGGAAATAAGAGTCTGTTTCAACAAATTGAACATCTCGAGAAATATATATTTTTCTAATGGTGGGATCATAACATTTGCATCCCTTTTGAGTAGAGGAGTATCCAAGAATGACACACATCTCTTGGAATGTTTATCAAGCTTATCCATGTTTTGTCAATCCACATGAACATACAACATGCATCTAAATACATGCAAATTGGACAAATTAATTTTTTCTATTTTCAATACTTTAAAGGGAGGTTTATCCTTAATAATTTTACTCAAAAATTTGTTAATCAGATAGCAAGCAGTTAAAATAACTTCTAACCAATAGAGTTTTGGACCATGTATTTGAAATATCAAAGACCGTGTAGTTTTCAAAAAGTGTCTATTTTTTCTTTTATCAACTCCGTTCTGTTGAGGTGTTCCAACACATGACGTTTGGTGTATAATTCCAAGATTACATAAATACTCAGAAAATGCTTTGTTCACATACTCTGTGTCATTATTTGTTCGCAGAATTTTAATCTTGTCATTATATTGAGTAGAAATCGGTTTGGAAAATTCTTTGAACACAAAAAAAACTTATGTTTTTTATTTCAATAAATATACCCAAGTAGCATAAGACCAATCATCAATAATATTTAAAGTCATCATAAAAATTAACTAGGGTTGGTTCTCACACATCAAAATGTATCAAATAAAAGGGTTTCTTTAAAACATGCATAAAAGACTGAAAATGAAATCTTGTTTATTTTGAGAATTTTCCAACTTCAAAAGAATGAGAGATCACAAATAGAGAAGACATAAAAATTTTCAAAACTTTATATGAAGGGTGTCCAAATTTTCAATGCCACAATTTATTAATATCATAATTATTGTGATTGGCAACCAAAGCTTTATTCTCTTGATTAAATAAATGTAGCCCATGAGACAGTATTCATTCACCAATCTTCCTCTTTGTGGCCCGATCTTGAAAAGTCACAGATTTTGAAGAAAAATTAACATTGCAATTCATGCTCTAAGTAATTCTACTGACATACATCAAATTAGAAGAAAATGGTGGCATAAAAAGAACTCCGGAGTTATGAGACTTGGAGAAGAATTTGGTTTGACTAACACTATTGATAGGAATTAAGGAACCATTAGCATTTGACGCAAGGTTTATATTTTCATTATTTTCTAGGTTGGATAGACACTGTAAGTTACCAGTCATATCATTTGTAGCCCTTGAGTCTATTATCCAAGGAAAAGTATCACAAGAAGAGATGAAAATAAGGGTTACCTATGTTAAGGAATGTAGAAGAATGATTATGTGTGAAGGAAGAACCAGTGTTGTTACTTGGTTGTTGATAATGATCACGGTTGCAGTGATGGGTTTGAGTGGTTGCTGGTTGAACGGTAGATCTATCGGCTGTCCTGTTATTCTTAGGCCTTAAGTGCAGGTATAAAAATTCATGCTCTAAGTAATTCTACTGACAGATATCAAATTAGAAGAAAATGGTGGCATAAAAGAATTCCGGAGTTATGAGACTTGGAGAAGAATTTGGTCTGACTAACACCATTGATAGGAATTAAGGAACCATTAGCATTTGACACAAGGTTTATATTTTCATTATTTTCTAGGTTGGATAGACACTGTAAGTTACCAGTCATATCATTTGTAGCCCTTAAGTCTATTATCCAAGGAAAAGTATCACAAGAAGAGATGAAAGCATAAGGGTTACCTATGTTAAGGAATGTAGAAGAATGATTATGTGTGAAGGAAGAACTAGTGTTGTTACTTGGTTGTTGATAATGATCACGGTTGTAGTGATGGGTTTGAGTGGTTGCTGGTTGAACGGTAGATTTATCGGCTGTCCTGTTATTCATAGGCCTTAAGTGCGGGTATAATATCTAACACTTCTCATTCATCTATGATGTCTTCTATTACTACGACCCCTTTCACTATCGCAATAATTTTTAGTGCCACTACCTCCACCATTATTTTGACAACTTTTGTTTTATATTTCTCATTATTAACAACGAGGGAAAATTTCTCAATCAGAGGTTTTGTAATCAATATTTATGTTTTCTTTCATAATTATGTGTCTTAGTTTAGATTTTTTAGAGAGAGAACGAGAAACAACTTTGGACAAAGCAAAATAATTCAATCCATTCAAAAGAATAATAGTAAGTTTTACGTTGGAGTTATTTTCTGAATCAGCCATTATAAAGAGATAACAATAACCTTCAAATTAACTTAATAAAAAACAATGGTGATTAAATAATAGAAGATGCCTCAACCGAAGATCTTAATGAGAATTGCAATTTCTCTCTCTAAAAATTGCCGATGTGCATACACCTGCCAGAAATTGCAACAATTTGTTGCGTTTTCTCCGCAAAACAATTATTATAAATTGTGACCCATAACCTTTAAACGAAACATGTCCTCAAAATATGTTGCCAATGCACCGTAATAAGACAAAAAAATCTTTACAAAAATAGCAATTCATACGAGAGAGGAAGCACCATTATCATAGACAGTCACCACACCCCTACGCGTCTGCCTTCCTTCTCCCTTCACCATCGAAAAAAAAAAAAGATTGCAATGGTGGAAGGAGGAAAGCATCGTCTAAAAACAAACATTTGTCTCATAGTTTGCAAACTTAGTTAACTTCTGAAGGTTCGAATCCTATGGTTGAACTTCTTATTTTTCTGCTTTATATTTTTTTTTTTTTTAAAAAAAAAGAAAAGCTGGAGTTTGCAACGGTGGAAGGAGGAAAGCATCGTCTAAAAACAAACATTTGTCTCAGAGTTTCAAAACTTAGTTAACTTCTGAAGGTTCGAATCCTATGGTTGAACCTCTTATTTTTCTGCTTTATATTTAAAAAAAAAAAAAAAGCTGGAGTTAATTCTTATTTTTCTGCTTTATATATATATATATATATATTTTAAAAAAGCTGGAGTTTGCAATGGTGGAAGGAGGAAAGCGTCGTCTGAAAACAAACATTTGTCCCATAGTTTCAAAACTTAGTTAACTTCTGAAGGTTCGAATCCTATGGTTGAACCTCTTATTTTTCTGCTTTATATTATTTTTTTTAAAAAAAAGAAAAAAAAAGGCTGGAGTTAACTTAGTTAATTTCTGAATGTTCGAATCCTATGGTTGAACCTCTTATTTTTCTGCTTTATATATATTTTTTTTTTCTAAAAAAAAAAGCTGGAGTTTGCAATGGTGGAAGGAGGAAAGCATCGTCTAAAAACAAACATTTGTCTCATAGTTTCAAAACTTAAGTTAACTTCTGGAGGTTTGAATCCTATAGTTGAACTTAACAACACCTCTTGCTGGGGTATTTTAAAAGGTTGCTAATAACAAATGGGCCACCGCAATTTTGTTGTAATGAGTGGTATATATATATATAGTATTTTCTTTAATACAATAGAAAGCAAACATACATTTGTCTGGAGTTGAGGGAACTCGAGGTCTATTCATTCTGCAACTAAATCAGACTACAACAGCGCTAATCATCAAGTCCTACTACGTTCATTGTCGTGAAAGTGAATGCTATAATTTATATATATATATATATATAATTTATATATATATAATTTATATATATATATATATATATAATTTAAAGTTTGTGGAGAAATGATTTGATGCAACGGTTGCATTATCGTAGAATGAGACGATGAGTTGGCTAAATTTTAGCCCTTGGATCCTTGAGCAATCCAACGGCTGAGATTAACTTTTCAAAACGTCAAATCCATCGCCTCAATCTCTCGTGCTTCTCTCCTTCCTTCTGCCCCTCTGTCGTCCTCTACCACGTCTATCTCTCTACCAGCAAGCTTTCTTCTGCCTTCACTCCCCTCACTCTCCTCCTGTTCCTCTCTCCTCTAACTTCCTCTCCCCATCATCTCCCCTTATCATCTCTTTCTCTCCTTTTTCCTCTCCAAGCTTTATCTCTCTTCTTTCCGCACTCATTATCCCATTCCATCCCTCTCATTGCTCCCAAAAAAAGAGGAAGATCACCAGCAAACTCAAAAGCTCCAAATAGCTAAATCAATATGGTTCAAGAACCCCAAACAAGTAAGGCTTTTGGTGTAGAAGGTGCATTTGACTCCAAATAGCCAAATCAGGGCTTTTGGTGTAGAAGGTGCATTTGGCTCCAAATAGCCAAATCAGGGCTCTTGGTGTAGAAGGTGCGATTTTTCTGCAATTTTCTTGTATTTTTGTTATTCTTGAATTAGAAAATAATGAAGATGGAGGATAATTTGTTCTTTAATTTCATTTATTTATGTAAAGATGGTTATTTAAGTGATTTATTGAAATTTCTCCTAATTTTCTTTTTTTGGGTAATTTGCTTTGTATAAAGGAAATTCTCTGTGATCACCATTAACACCATTAACAAGCTCTCTGATAAATTTTCTCTACTCTTCTGGAACGCTATCGTGCAGCCTCAATTCCAACAAGTTATCTTGTTGATCTGCCTAATTTTCAGTGATTTTGGTGACCAAATCTGGTTGAGATGGTGTTTTGGTGGATCTGAGTTATTTTTATTGGTGATGGTCCTTTACTGAAATGATCTTTTTTTCTCCTAATTTTCTTAGAATCAACGATTGGAAATTACATTTTAAAATTGAGTGTTTTGGCTCCACTTCCATTGGTTTGTGGGGTTTTTAGGTCAAATCTTTTGTTTATTAGTGAATGTGGCTCATATTTTGCTCCATGGAGCCCTCCATGTAACTATATATGAGGTAGAGTCTCTTTCAGACCCTCACAGAGCTATAGGAGGTGCCCCAAAGTTTATCAGACAGGTAAGGAGAGATCCTTTTTTATCAAAGAATGGTGCACACACTAATTTCTTGGAAAATGGAGGAAACGTGAACTTGATAGAATGGTCTTTTGCTATTGTATTATTGTAGTATTTATTGGTTTTATTGAAGATGTAACTTTCTCTGTTTGCTTTTTTCTTGATATCGCCTTTTCTTTATAGGTGAGAATGCTTGAAATTAAGTAGTGTTGAGATTTAAACATGCCTGTTAAAGACTCAAAATGAAGATGAACAAATCATCGGAAAGCTCAAAAAGGAAAATGAAAAGGGATTTTTCTTAGAAAATCTATAGAATTTTCCAAAAAAAACATTTTGTATTGTTCTGTTTTATTTACTCAAAAATATTAAAAAGGTGGAGAGAGAGAGAGGTACCTGGTTTCTTGGGTTGGGATTTGCTTTCCTTTAGTTCATGGTTCCTGGTGCTTGTGCTTTATACTTTGGGTATTATGGTGCTTGTGCTGGACTGATTTTTTGCATAAAGATTTTCACATTTCCCTTCACTTTGATAGTTGATGTGTCTGCACAGGTTATTTTTGCATATATATTTTCATGGATATTGACAAAAATCAGAGTCATACTTTCACCAATGATGTTATTAGTTACAATGAGATGAATTTTGGGACATTACTCATGTAGTAGTTGAGGATCCTATTGTAATTGAGGATGAGTATACAACTGAAGATTTGGTGGAGGCTTCTCATTATGTCAATGATGATGCTAGAATGATAGAAAATTCTATGGTAAAAGTTGTAATTGAATCTAATGAAATTTGAAGTTTGAACCATTTGAAGGAATGAAATTTGAATCTCAGAAATCTACGAAGGAGTTCTATAATGATTATGCTAGGAGGGTGGGTTTTAGTATGTGTGTCAGTATCCTTTATTATGCGCACGATGGAATTGTAAATGCCATAAAATTTGTTTGTTCAAAACAAGGATTTCGAGAGAAGAAATACATGGACAATGAAAATAGAGTTAAAAGACCACGTGCAATAACTTGAGAAGGGTGTAAGGCAATGATGATGGTGAAGAAAATTGATAGTGGTGAATGGGTCATTAGGAAGTTTGTGAAAGATCACAACTATTTGCTAGCGAAGCCGGAGAAGTTCAATATCTGCGATCACATAAGAAGATGACCAACAAGGCATAACATATTATAGACACATATACCAGTGCCGGATTACGTCTGTGCCTTATAATGTCTGTGCTTAGCCAAGAGGCGGGTGAAAGTGACAATCTTGCATTCATTGATCGTCATTGTCGAAATCACATTGCCAAAGGTCGGCAAAAGAGATTTGAAAAAGGAGATATTCAACTTGTTCTTGAATACTTTAGAAATATGCAATTTGAGAATCCTGCATTTTTCTATGCGATGCAAGTAGATGAGAATGGACATTTGAGTATAATATTTTGAGCCGATGCTAGATCAAGGATGAACTATCAATTTTTTGGGGATGTTATTGTGTTTGACACAACATATTTGACAAACAAGTATCGAATGCCTTTTGCGCCATTTACAGGAGTAAACCACCATTGTCAATCTGTGTTATTTGGTTGTGCTTGACTAGTTGATGAAAGTGAAGAGTCATTTGTTGGGCTATTTAAGACATGGCTTCAAGCAATGTCTGACCATTATCCAACTTCAATAATCACTGACCAAGTTCTTGTCATGGGAGCAGCCATCAAACGAGTATTTCCAAATACTCGCTATCGCCTCTGCTTATGACACATTTTGAAGAAAGTACCAGAGAAGTTGTCTTATGTATATGCAGAACATGAAAAATGTTTTAGTGATGATTTTCACAAATGCATCCATAACTCTGAGATAATATAGGAGTTTAAATCACGTTGGCAAACAATCATTGATCACTACAATTTAAGAGAGAATAAATGGCTAATCAGAATATATGGCATTCGTAAGCAATGGGTTCAAGCAATCATGCGCAACACCTTTTTTGCAGAGATGTCTACAACCCAACGGAGTGAGAGTATGAATTCATTTTTTGATGGCTATGTAAATGCAAAAGGCACTCAAAGAATTTGTTGAAAATTATGCACTTGCATTAGATAGTCGGTTTAGAAATGAGAGAGATGCAAAATTTGAAACAATTCACAAACATCGGGTTTTGAAGACTTATTCTCCAATGGAGAAAGAAGCAACATGCATTTTTACCAAAGCAATGTTTGACAAATTTCAAGAGGAATTGTGTCGCAGTATTGAGTATGTTGTGATAGAATCAGAGAATGATGGGGAAATCATTGTATTTAGTCTCAAAATATGATGAAAAAAAAAGGGTATTCATTGTTACATTAAATGTACCTGCCATCAAAGTAACTTGTAGTTGCCAATTGTTTGGGTTTGCTGGATTACTTTGTAGACACATTTTAATTGTTCTCATTATGAAAAATATTTTAAAAATCTCACCTTGTTACATCTTGAAGCAATGGACAAAAAATGCCAAGGAAAGGTGTGCAATAGATAAACATGGTCATACAATGCAAGTTGATTTACATGAATCCTTGACTGTACGATACAATGAATTGTGTAGAAGGGCGATAAATTTGCAGACTGGTGCTATATATAAAGAAACATTTCAAGAAGCAATGCATGTTCTTGATGAGGGCTTGAATAGAGTTGCAATTGTCAAAGAAAATATTGAGAAAATATGTCAACAAGGCAGCCCAAAAGATTCCCAAGTTTTGTAATTAAATGTCAATGTAAGTGAAGATGTGAATTTAATAAATAATTAGAGATTACTTGACCCCCTACCAGTGAAGATGAAAGGGAAGCCTCCTAAGCATCTGTTGAAATCCTTCTTGGAGAATATACAAAAAAATGATAGGAAATGTACCATGTGTAGAGGTAGTGGTCGTGATAAGAGGAATTGCCCAACTTTGAGGAGTTTTCTGAATACCGAAGAGTGCAAATCAAAAGGTTCTTAAATTGACCCCTTTTTTAAATCCGTCATTTTCAATTGTTAATGAATTTGTAATTGATCTCCCTCTCTCTCTCTCCCTCCACCCCACACCATGCCAACCTCAATTAATTAGCATTTTGTTTGTAAAAGATGCAGGTAACAATCATGCTTCTTATGTTTGAAGAGCATTGGAGAAGTTGCATTAGTAATTACTGGTAATTATTGTTTATTGCATTGTTAACTATTCTTATAAATTAGTTTTGTGATCTCAAGTGTAAAATTCAATTGTATGTTACAGGAAGTTTCTCTTTTGGTGATATCTTAGTCTCATGAAAGTCAGCTTATCAAGAAGAACTGAGGGATCTCTCATTAGCACTACTTGTTGTTCTGAGAAAATTGCTCCTTTGATGGAACTTGTGATCTCTCATTAGCACCACTTTTTGTAAAGAATGCTACCTCAAGCATCATTTTTTTTTACACGTTGCCCTTTTCCAAGGGTTACTTTATTTTATATAGAATGTTGCCTCAAGCACCATTTTTTATATATGTGGCCTCCAACAAATGTAAGTTTGGACTAAATAGAATACAATCCAAGGTTAATACATTGAATAGTTTCTCTACAGTTGGTGGTAAACTTTTTGTAAGTCACTTATATTGAATCAATAGATGAGAAGCTTGCCATTTACTTTGAGTTATCACTCAATACAGTCAGATGATATACGATCTATTAACTTTATGATAAGATCTCTCTCTCTCTCTCTCTCTCTCTCTCTCTCTCTCTTCATGTTGTGTAAAGCATCATCCTGTTTTATGTCTAGAACAATCTTCTCTCTCTCTCTCTCTCTCTTTAATCATGTTGTGCAAAGCATCATCATGTTTTAAGTCTAGAACAAACACCCCAATTTCTTCAAACCATCAGCTAAATCTGATATTTTTTATATTGAATTGTATTTAACATAACCCAACAATACAATGAACTATGGTTTGTCACATGTAAGGACCACACAATGAATTTACACTTCATGAAATGGCAATTTTATTTTAATCAAAGCCACAAAGTACACAGTTAGAGAGAGAGAGAGAGAGAGAGAGAGAGAGAGAGAGAGAGAGAGAGAGAGAGAGAGAGAGAGAGAGAGAGAGAGTGGTTCATTATAGAAGCCATGTGAAATTGAAACTTGGATTATCACATGTAGGGACCATACAATTGCATGAATGAAATTCACGTGGAACAAAATAATCCAAATGAAATATATTAATAAGAAACTTCTTTACAATGAAGTACTGAAACATAATTTGGGTCCCTAATCAAGATGATCTCAGTATACACCGACCGTAACGTAGATCGAGTGTTTAGCATTGTTAATTGCATCGAATACATCTTCCCAGCGTTTGTGAGGCTCATAATACTTCCCCCCCAGCCAAAGGGATTTTGGGGATGAAGTTATCGAGTATATGTGCATCTTGATATAGATAGACTTTGCGCCCTTGCCTCTGTGAAAAGAATGTATAGGGTAAACCAGGGAATTTAGGGCTTCTTATTTATCTTAACTAGTTTCGATCTTTTGTAATATCGAAATATTGCAATTTCACATGGATTTTGGTGCCTCCACCTATAGGCTTACGATCTTCATCACAAATTTCAGCCCATGTATCTACTTCATCACCATTGAGGACTTCTTTTACGGGGACATGTGCTCTTCCTATGAGTGATGCTCCAATTGGCACATCATCCTTTATAGTGAAGATTATGTAGGAGGCCATGTGAGCACAGTAGATGTGGAAGGACTCGTACCATCGTGGGTTCACTAACTGGTTCGTGAGGACACGGGTACGACCCACTATGGCTTTCTCGAGAATGATTCTTGCGTAATGCTTGCTAGCTCCCTTGCCAAATCCAACAGTCTCCCCGATGCCTTTGACGAGCTATAAAAGGATTTGCAGGTGTAACTGCACACCAAAAGGGTAAAAAGGGAGAAATAAAGAAAATAAAAAGTACAGTAATCAATAGTTGAAGAGGAAGTGGCAACTTTCATAACCCGTCAAACCAGTGGAAGTGGAGCCAAAATACTCAATTTTAAAAATGTAATTTACAATCACTGATAGTTTTTAAAAGAGAGTACATGAACAAGCTAGGCATTCAATAAAAGAAGAAAAAAAAGGATGAGAGTATGAAGCTGAGCATGGCTACAAAGAGCCATCCAATACAGAGGGGGAAAAAAAAAAAACTTAGTATTTACTTGCTATCCATTAATTCTCATGATTAATACCCAAAAGGAAATGAAAGGGATGCGTGAAACAAAATGGTGTTTCCACTTGGAGCTGCTGGAGACTATTCTCAAACAAATGGCACAAAAAAAAAATGAATGAAAGCCTAATCAGAAAAGTGAATTGCTACACCAAAAAACGTAATGGAGATTGCTGCATATTCTTGAACCTTAACCAAATTTGGTAAAGGACATTAAGAAAATAGCAAGAACCTATGAGGCAGAAATGCCTAGAATATATAATAGCAGTAACCACTTTGGATTTATAGACCAAAGCAAAATAACAAACAAATTGCCCAAAAAATAGGAAGAGAAAAGAAAAAAAAAGAAAAGGAAAAAAGAAAAAGACCAATGTAATGGGAACCCACACCACATAAACAATGATCACAATTCAAATTTCATTTACGATTCACAACAATTTAATAGAAATACCTCTCATCATTCATATACAGATAATGCAATGGGAACCCACATTACATAAACAATGATCTAATTCATCTACTAAAAAACCAACTTATTTCACAGTCAATCTCTCACAAATAGAGCAAAATGGAAGTCTCAGAGTACACAAATAATCTCCTATAGTCTAAAAAGAGCTTAAAATGAGATTTAATCAACTAGAAGGAGTGTTCTAGCTCAAAGTTGAGGTTAAAATTTGATGAGAACAGGACACCTACCCCAAAAAATCTTAAATCATGATAACTTGCAAAATTCCACCATGAGAGGCAAAGCCCAATAAAATTCCATAAAAATAAGGTGTGACAGAAAACCCATAAATTGCAAATGATTAGCCTAATTCTACTGCACTTGTAGTCAACACCGAAATCCCAAGTTAAAGGATAACAACCTAGAAACCTATCCCATTATATAAAAGAAGCCCCAAGTTGAGATAAGGTAAAAGATCATTTCAAGCAGAGAGTGCAATACAAACCTATTACTTATTGGAGTTTGCCATGGAGTTGGAAGCCCTAATAATTACGATGGGCAATCCATGGTTACACGGTCTTCAAAAGTTATAAGGGTCTTGAGTACTTAGTGCTCCGTGTAACTCTGTTAAAGGGCCAAGAGAGAGAGCCCCAGAAGACATGGGCAAGCCGTGGCCAAACTAGAGTGGGGTTTGAGAGAGAGAAAAGGGTTTTGAGAGGTCTTATAGATAGAGAAAGGATGAAGCCCCTGTTAATCGACTCCTCTATTTTCTCTTTTCCCACTTTTCTTTCTCTGAGAAATCCGCAGAGAAAACCCTTGGTGGTCACAAGAGAACACCCACCATTCGTCACGGATAGTCCCTAATTTTGTAGAGAGAGAGCGTACCCTCGGTGGTCACAATGGAGAGAGTTTTCCCACCCTTCATCACAGAAAGATACCCTAGTAGTTAGAAAGAGGGATTTGATTTCAAATTCAAAATTTGAAATTTATAGAATAACTTTTTGTTGATTACATGTGGACCGTCAGATTAAAGTAGATCCTATGGTTGAAATAAAGCCACATCACTATCTCATTCTACTATAATAAAACAAACCTGAACTGTACTCAAGTGAGTTCCTCGGACTTGTCCAAGTAAATCGACTCAAGCAAGGGCCGAATACCTTACCTGAGTCAATCTTTTGAACATTGCTTTGTTTCTTCACCATCTTAAAAAAAGATTACAATGGAGGAAGGAGGAAAACACCATCTAAAAAAACCTTTTTACACAAGGTATTAAGGGCAGCAAGGAGGTTGGTTTGCAACAAATAAATTACAAAAACGATATTGCAAAAAAGACGGTAACAACTGGTTTGGAAAAGACTGATAGAACTTGCTAGTTTGCAATGAAGAGTGAAAAATGAATCCGAAGAATCCGCTGAGCCCATATGTTGAGCCTATAGAAGATTGATCCTTGAAAAACAAGAATATGTCGACTCTATTGATTTTCTACACAAGTCTCAAAATTTTTGCTCTGATATCATGTTGAAGTTGCAATATAGGAATAGTAGGAGAGAGAAATAGATCAACACATTATATACGTAGTTCGGCAATGTTTCATACATCCACGAAGTGTAAACTAGTATTTCATTTATAAGGATTACTTTGGTTTACTAGAGATATATAGAGTTACAATTCTTGTCTTTTAGGAAAGAAATCTCATTACAATTGTAATCTCACAAAATAAGAAACTCAATATATTGTAATCCACAAGAGAAGAAAGTCAATATTTTGATGCTATAGTTGCCAACAAGTCCTATCAGCCCTAACTAAGATTTCGAAACAAACAATCATCAAGCACCCCATGTCTTTTCACATTTTGTGTCAGAACCCAAAGAGAAACTTTAGGATTTTCAATAAGCCTAAGTCTTGGAGAGAGGCACATTGCCCTTACTGTTTTAGGGTTCTTGGACTTCCGATTTTGATTACCCCACTGCCAACCTCTAACGTATGAATGGTCGAGGTCCTTTAGGTCTACATAAAAAGGTCATTATCCTTAACCCATTGGGCTAATGATTATTTGTTGACCAACGCTTTTTGATTTCCATCTCATATTCTCATTTTTTTTTTATATTTGACATAAGGGCTCTTTTTTAATTTTCAATCCGCCTTGTTCTATGGTCTCTCCCTTTTTTGTGTTGGCACAAGCATTGTGAAGTACTTAGCTTTTGTTGATTTGTTAGATTTGTTCTTTGACTTTGTGTGATGGATGATTCTTTGGCTTCGTGCTATGGATGTGGTTTAAACGTATCAGGCCTGAATTTTGGCTTGGCTTACCCCTTGTAGATGGTTGACAGTGACTTTTTGATGCATGTTTCTATAGGACTTGGTGAAGATGTCATGGCAACCCAACTCCTTATTTTATGTAAAATTCCAACCTCCCAAGATACACGATGGGGTTTATATATAGAACTCTCCCACCCCCCTTTTCCTTCCTCTAGTCTTAGCGGTTTCTCTCATTCTCTGATCTTAGACCTCCCTCCCTCTTAGTTTCATTTTCTCTCATTTTCCTTCTTTTATGTTCTTCTTCGTTTTTATTCTATTATAGGGAGGCATACCTGGAACTCCTCTCTCCATTACCCTCGGGCTAGCCAGGTTTCTTGGTCTTCGGGTGGAGGGAGTTATAAGGTGAACAGGCTTAATTGGTTGAGGCGTTCATCGTTGACTTTTTCTTCGGTGAATCTTGTTGCAGCTCCTACTCTATTCAAAGACTCTATGAAGCTCGGGCTCCTCTCCCTGGCCCTTATCCTTTCTTGGATTGAAAACAAGCATGTTTTGGTCCCGGCCATTCTTCTGCCGGCCTTTTATGGTCAATTCCTTTAGTGAATGCTTCTCCTTTCCTCTGAGCTAAGTTTGTTGAGGTCGATGCTTCAGCCACTACAAGGTGGACAGATCACCTAAACAAATATTTGGTTTGTTCTTTTAGTCCTCCGATTGAGAACCTCAATATGATTCAAGACTGTGTGTCTCGAACGTGAGGATGCTATCTATCTTGTAGAAACATTCTAAATAACAAAGTTTTGGCCATGTTTGACAATGACGCAGATATTGCTCGTGTTCTTAATAAACACTTCTAGAGAGTCAAAGGAAAACCTATGATAGTTGAGAAGTGGTCCTTATCGGATAATTGATCCCTGATCAGGAAACCGGTTGTTTGGATCAAGGTTATGGGTATCCTTATGCATTTATAGACTAAAGAAGTTTTTCATTCTATTGTTGCACAATGTGGTCATCTTCTAGTTATAGATTAGTTTTCAGCTACGGGTCTTGCCTTAGGGCCTCTACGTTTGTGTATTGCACCATCACTAGACTCTTCTTTGTTGGAAAATCTTCTCCTCAAAGTCGTTGGAAATTATTTGGGATTACGATAGTTGTGGAGGGCATGTAGCTCCTGTTCTTTCCTCATCCTCTGTCTCGGGGTTCATTAGAGGACTCTTTTGGGAGTTCCAGGAGATAGATGGATTCCCAAGATGGTGGTCGGAATTTTGATTCTGGTGATTAGGAACAACCCTAGACCGTGGTTACCAAAAAAAGGAGGGTCTCTTCACCTAAGCCTAACTACAGGACAAATAAGACTTTCCGTAAGTAGTGGAGGACGAAGGTGGTTAGCTCTTCCTTTGCATTGGTTGCTTCTGGTTGCAGCCTCAATCCCTCTAATTCAAATTCAAATTTGCCTCGTGGGAGTAAGGAGTCGTTGCCTACGTCTGTAAGCATGCCCATTGGTCTTATGCAAGTCAAAAGCTGCTTTTCATGCTCCACATTTGCAGTTGGTGAGACGTGAAAAATGCACTTTTCGTACCATTCGAGAAGCATGTCGATGTCAGTTGCGTCTGTGACGCCTACTTTTTTCGCTTCCCCAAGGCAGTCCACTCAACTGTCACTGACTTTGTCAATTGATAGGCTTAACACGCAGGAAACTTTCGGTGAACTGTGGATGGTGGAGTCCGACCCGAGCCTGATAAATCAACGGTCAGAAATGCAAGATTTGGAGACGGTTGGTTCGTTGGAGGAAAGTGTTTTGTCGGTGCTAGATCTACGTGCATTGATGCAAATCTTTGGGAAGGTGCCTTCATGCCATTTGTCCTCTCCCCATGATCCCGATAACCTCGCCTTGATGCCTTTTCTGCTTTAAGTAGGGATTGGGTCAGTTCTTGCTCTTTAGGGCTCTTCTTTTTTACTTTATTCTTCTGTATCTATTACGTCGTTTTCTCCTAGACCCTAGTTCACCTATTCCCATGGCCCAAGTTAATATTGTTAAGGTTCAGGAGAAGAAAGACATTGTTATCTCTGATCCATCCCTTGCCCCTGAGAATGTTTTTTATCTTTTCCTTTCTAAATGGGAAGATAATAACGTCTAGGGCTGTCTAGCATAAGCCCAAGACCGAGCGGTGAAGATGCTGACTGGCATGCGGTTGAAGTTCAAAGGGGAGGTCAGGCTAGTTGAAGAGGCGGTTGCCCCAAACCTACTACCAAGTAGGCCTCGTATACGACGGGAAATTGAGGAACTCCTTACAACACTCCCTTTCAATCTTCTTGCTCCTGGTCTCATAGGGATCATGAGGGGGGTTTGGGTTTTCACCCGCAATGATTGTGTTTCCTTGTAACGTCCTTGGAGACATCAGAAAAAGAAGTGCTTAGGCGTTTGGTGTTTAATTCTAAGCCTAACATCATTGTTTTGCAGGGAACAAAGTTGATCTCCGTCGACGTGGTGTTTATTAGATCTTTTGGAGGCTCTAGCCATTCAGACTTTCTTTTTTTACCTTCTTGTGGCCTCTTAGGAGGCCTTCTAACTGTTTGGGTATATTATCGGGATATGTATTTTTATGTTTCTTTTCTCT
Source organism: Amborella trichopoda (assembly GCF_054954075.1). NCBI lineage: Eukaryota > Viridiplantae > Streptophyta > Magnoliopsida > Amborellales > Amborellaceae > Amborella > Amborella trichopoda. The sequence goes on from NC_142346.1 coordinate 30,886,601, forward strand.
ATTTGACTATAAAATTTACAGGACTTGGGTCTTTTTTGTGGTGTTTTTCTAATGTTTATGGTCCAAATTTGGTGGGGGAGAAATATGATTTTTTCAATGCCCTCTCTCATATTATTTATTCATGTGGTTTGCCTTGGTGTGGTGCTAGGGAATACAATTTAGTTAGGAGACCAAATGAGGTCTCTTTGATTACACCCATCACACCGCAGATGACATTTCTTTGATGATTTCAGAACGAGTAATGAGCTACTCGATTATTTTATTGTGGGAGCAGAATTCACCTGGTCGAACAATTCAGTTTTGATTCCAAAGTTGTCCAAGCTTGATGTATTCTTGGTGTCTCTTAGTTAGGAGTATGTCTTCCCCAAGGCTATGATGAAGGCTGCCCCTCAACTAGCTTCAGACCATGTGCCTTTACTATTAAATTATGAGAATCCTTTAGCAAGCCACCGTTCTAATTAGAACTTATGTGGCTCAAAGATATGTCCCTGTCTAAGCTAGTTTTTGATGGCTGGAAGGATTGCCCTGTGATGGGCTGGCTGCGTTTTGTGAAAATTTATTAAGAAAAAGCTTATCGCTTCGAGCAGGACAAAATTTGGGAATCTAGCCTATGGTATCAATATTTTGGCCTATGAAATTGATTCCATTAATGCCTTAGAGCAGCAAAATGGGTCTCACAGATGAACTTAAATTGTTGAAAGATAAAAAAAAAATTGAACCGAATGACCTTCTCGTGACTGAAGAGATCTTCTGGTTTCAAAGATCTCGTTCAAAATATGTTAAAGATGGTGATAATAACACTAAGTATTTTCATACTATTACAAATTCTAGATGCCTGACTAATAGCCTTAGTGTTATGGAAATTCTGGGTGTCAATCAAGATGATGATGATCTCAAGAGCTCTGTTATTGTTTCGCATTTCCAGGAGGCTTTTAAGTCCGAACCCAAAATGCCTTTTGATTTGTCACAGGTTCCTTTTCAAAGGTTATCTTCTAAGACCTCTGCAAGTTTAGAGGTTCTTTTTTTGGAGGATGAGGCCAAAAAGGCTTTTTTCAACCTTCCTAGGGATAAGGTGACAGGTCCTGATGGTTTCCCTATTGCTTTTTCTAAGATTTTGGGAGGTAGTCAAAAATGATATTCTCATCTGGGTTAACCAGTTTTATCAAGATGGTATTGTATGTAGAGTTATGAACTCCACTTTTATCTCTCTGGTCTCGCAGAAGTCCTCAATTCTGTCCCTTTAGGATGTCAGTCCCATTAGTCTGCTATCTGCTTGCTATAAAATTATTTCTAAAATGCTAGTTAACATACTACGTGTGGTTCTTAATGAAGTGGTTGAAGGGTCTCAAACTGTGTTTTATTAATGAAAAATTTATTAGGGATGGTATTCTCCTAGCCCAAGAGACTATTCATTCCACGTTCTCATTATCCTCTAAAGGCATTCTCCTGAAACTAGATTTCAAAAAAGCCTATGATCGAGTTGAGTGGAATTTTCTAGACTCTATTATGAAGCTCACGGGGTTTGGCTGTTGGTGGAGAAAATGGATAACTGGGTGCTTGTCCTTGGCCCATTTTTCAGTTATAATAAAAAATAAAGTACACAGTTTCTTGAAAGCCTCTCGTGGGTTTCGTCAAGGTGACCCACTGTCCCCATTTTTATTCACACTTGTGGCTAAGGCCTTTAGCAAGATGCTCCAAGGGTTGGTGGATGCTAACCTTATTCATGGAATGACTTGGTTTTAAGTCATCTTCAGTATGCGGACGACACATTGATACTGCTAGAAGGGTCCATGGAGAATGTTCAGAATGTATCGCTCATTCTAAAGATTTATGAACTGGCCTCGAGAGAGGGCGTCAATATGAATAAATATCAAATTATTGGTATAAATTGTGATGTCTCCAAAGTTCTTGAGTGGGCGGCTTGGCTGAATTGCGAGGTCAATCACTTCCCAACCAAGTATTTGGGTTTGCCACTTCTTGGTGGTCGGACACCAAGAGCTATGTGGCATTTTTTTTATGGTTGGAAATCCAAATTTTTAAGCTTTGTTGGTTATACGACCCGGGACAAAGCTACCTTTTCTAACCTCCCAATCTTATCTGTCTTTGTTTCAGGCCCCGATTGTGGTGATTAAAAAGATTGAACAAATGATGAGAATTTTCTTGTGGAGCGGCACCTAGCAAAAAAAGAAGTTTCATCTCATCCAATGGAACTCGGTTTGTCTTCCACGCAAGGAAGGCGGTTTGGGAATTCGTAGAATAAAGGCAGTCAATGAAGCTCTCTTAGCAAAATGGTGGCGGCTTCTTGCTACCCAACAGGATCAGCTTTGGGCCCAGGTCATCCTTGGGAAGTATCGTCGTGATCCTAATGGCTTTATTATTAGACGCTACTCGATATTCTCTGCTCTTTTACCAATCTGGAGGGGCAGCCAAGTCCGCAATCCTATTTTATCTTACACTAGGATGCTGATGGGAGATGGCAAAGCCACTAGATTCTGGCAAGTCAAATGGCTAGGGGATTATCCCCTAAAACTTCTTTACCTTAATGTCTATTCAAGATTTGTTCAAAAACAGGAAATGGTGGCCAATTTTATTTCTCTGGAGAGATTCATCTATGGAACGTGATGTTGAATATGCGAAGAGTTAACCAAGAGGTGGCCAATAACTATACCTCTTTATTACCTTCCTTATACAATTTCTACTTTTTGCCTAGAAAGCCTGATAGAATTATATGGTCTTTGGAATCAGGTGTCTCTTTTTGTCTCGTCTCTGTACGATGTGATCTTCAGAGATCGATCCATTCAGACCGATAGCAACGTGGAAAAATTCTAGAGGTGTATAGCGCCAAGCAGGGTGAAATACTTCTTGTGGTTGTTTGGTTACAAGCGGTTACTCACTAGAGAGAGGTTAAGGAGATTGGGGTTATGCCTGCCAAGTGTATGTTTATTTTACAAAAATGTAGAAGAATCTATGGATCACCCATTCCTGCAATGCCCTTTTACGGAAAGGCTTTGGGATTGGCTTAGTACAATCTCATGCTAGCAAAATCCCAGCTCGAAAAGCATTTCCGACTTGATGCAGTAGATTTGGACTCAACCTTTCTCCTCTGTAGGTTCTCCTCTGTAGGTATCGCATCGTAGAGAATGGTTGTTGATGCTGCTCTTTGAAGTATTTGGAAAGAAAGGAATTTGAGGACTTTTGAGGGATGATCCAAAAACTTCTTTTCCCTAATCGATTCCATCAAGCGATTGTCCATCATGTGGGTTTTCGCGATGTTGCTGGTGCTTTCCTTTCCCAAATACCTTTTCTTCCCTAAGTTTCGAGATATTGGTTTTTTTGAAGAAGCCTCGCAGACGTCTTAATTGTTCCTGGTTAAAGCCTCTGATGGGCTGGCTAAAGCTTAATTTTGACAGAAGTGTTCATCGAAATGTTGGCGAGTATGGTGGACTTTTTCGTGACAGTTCTGGATTGACTATTTGGTCTTTCCAAGGTAGATTGCATTCGTGAGAGATTAATGAGGCGCAGCATTGGGCACTTAAAATGGAAGTGGACCACTTGGCCCAAGAACATTCTAAAGTGATTATTGAAGGAGATTATGCGAATGTCATCAAATGGTGCATTAAGTCAAATCTTATATCGTGGCACCTTAATGGAGTTATGGATGCTATCATTCTCCCATTGAGGTTGTGCGAGTTGACATTTGCTCACGTTAAGAGAGGCTTCAACATAACAGCTGGTTGTCTTGCTAAAGCTGCTACTGCTTAGGGCCTGGCTTGTTTTAGCGCCAACTTTTTCTTTCATTTCTTTTCCTTTTCCTTTTCCTTTGTTTTGTTTTTCACCTTTTCCTTTGCAATCTTTTCAATAACTTAATGAAATAGCTATTGCGTACTTCTATCAAACAAAAAGAAAAGATGTCATGGCAACCCATCAGGTAAGAACTCAAATTTTTTTTTTTTTTTTAAAAATAATGTTCATCTCATGACAATAGAGCAATTTCTAATAATTGGGATCAATGAAATCCTTATAACCAAAATCTAATCTCCTGTCAATGGAATGGCCTATGGTCAGAGTTTTTTTTAAAAAAAGGAAATTTTTAGGGTGGGTTTTCTTTTGTATTTTTGTTTTTAATATTATTCATCAAATTAAAACAAATCGTATGTTTACAAATTGCAGTTTGCAGTGAAACAAATATCCCTAATATAAATTTTGAAGGTATGTTTTGTAAAGATTGTGGTATGAATTACTGCTATATATATATATATATATATATATATATATATATATATATATATATATATATATATATATATATATATATATATATATATATATGGAAAAGTTCCCAAATCCTATAAGCTAAAATGAACAATGATTTTGCCTACCCTCATTATCGTGCAAAGTTTATTGCACGGTCACAATTATCCGATAGTGTTTCATTTTCCATTTGTTTTCTACAAAACAGAATGACCTGAAATTTGGAACATGTATACATCTTAGTGAGCCGCACCTAATAAAAATATATAAAAAATATTTCGTAAAAACAATTGACAACAATACCCCCAAAACTTTTTGAGGGTATTTTGATCAAGTTTTTCATATAAAATATTTTTTTGATATTTTTCTTAGATTCACCTATTTTTTATGAACACATGCTCCAAATTTCATATCATTATGATTTGTAAAAAAAAATGATAAATGAAACACTACAAGACAATTGTGACCTTGAGATGAACTTTAGATGGTGATGAGAATATGTGAAACCACTAGCTCATATGAATATATGAGTTCAAATGAGCCCAATGGCCCAGAATGGATCTAGGCCGATCTGTTGGTCACGGATGTTCATCAGTATTTGAATTTTAATTGTTTTCTCTACAAAACCAAATCATTCGAAATTTTAGGCGTGTGTTCATAAAAAATAGGTGAATCTTTGAAAAATATCAAAAAAATATTTTACATAAAATAAAATATTTTGGTCATTTTATTTTTTACAAATAATTTATTTTATATTATCTTGATGAGAAAAATATACACCTAAAATTTCAAGTGATTTGGATTTATAGAAAAAAATTAAAATTCAAACACCGACGGATATCCGTAACTATTAGATCGGCCCAGATTCAATCTGGGCCGTTGGGCTCATTTGTTCATATGAGCTAATGGGCAAATCCCATCTTTTTCATATATATATATATATATATATATATATATATGACGAATCTAGGGACTTCTCTTTCTTTTTCTGTATTTTTATTTACATAGAATGCAGTACAACTCCAAGGAGATGCACTTGGTCTTATTAAATTTTTATTTATTAATTCTTCAATCTCTTTTTTACAAAATTCTAATAGTGTTGAATTCATTTGTACTGGTCTAGCTTTAGTAGGAATTTTATTTTCACTAAATCCAGGTTCATATGGTAAACTAACTATATGTTTTCTTCTTTCCCAAAATGCATTAGGTATTTCGCTACAGATTTTTCCTTCTATTTGTTTTTTAATTGAATTAATTTTCTCTATTATTTCAGGTTTTTGTAATTCTTCTTCTATGATTTTATATTTAATTTCTATTTTTAAAGAGCAAAGAAAATTTTCTTTTTGTTTAATGCTATCTTTTACTCTATTTATTTCTTTAATTTTTGGTTTATCAATAAATTCAAATTTTATTACATGGCCATCTCTTGTTGTTTCTATTCCTGTATTATTGATATTTAAAGGATAAAGTAAAATAAGAAATGGGACACCGAGTATTACTGCTTGGCTTAGACCTTTTACCTATGGAAACAAAATCCATTATTGCAAACTATAGCATCAGATAGTTTATAATTTATGAATAATCTGCTACCATCAGCAGTGTTTAATATTTGAGTTGTTTTGTGAAAGTACTTAGTGGGTACTAGACCTTCATTTCTATAGTTTAAATCTGCTCTTGAATCTATTAATGCTAAAGATTGGAAACTATATTCTTCTTTTATAACTATTTTGATTAGAACAAACCATTTTTGTGTAATTATTTTATTCATTAAATTGACCGATTTGTTGTCGTCTAAATCCTCTATTTTTGTTCCAGATGGCTTAGGTTCATCTGGTATTACAGATCTATGATTGTCTATTAGATGAATAAATTCTATTTCATCCGTATCTGTTATGCTTCCTGTAACTTCATTCTGTAATTCTAGTATTTGAATTCTATTTTTCAATTGTTGGACTTCTGATTTAACTTCATTTACTTCTTTCTTTAATTCTGAAATTGTTGGTTCTTTCTGTAATACATCTTTTTTACTTATTCTTTTCATAATTTCTGCAAAATTATACTCATTAGGAGGTTTTATTAATGGAGGGGTTTTATTTTTTGCTTTTGTTATATTAATAAATTGGGTTATAATTTCTCTTTTTTCATTAGGATCTACTATTTTTTCTATTAGATCTAATATTAAATTATCTTCTATAGATAACATGTTGCAAGGGCATTCTTGCATTTCTTTATCAGATTTTTCTATACTATTCCATATAAGGTTCTCGTCTTCAATATTTCCTATTAATGACATATCACTAGAACTATCTGTAGAACTATTTTCAGAACTATCATTATATATTTGTACGATATCATATATTTTATTTCTAAGATCTTCATCTAAAATTATTGCATCTAGTTTCTTTTTAACTTTACAATTATTTTTATAATGACCTACTTTACGACACTTATAGCATACAAGTAATTTTTTCTTTCCTTTTTTATATTTTTGTTTTGGTGAAAAATTTTTCATAAATGTTCTCTTTTATATTTTTTATATGGTTTTCTTTCTTTTTCTCATATTTATATTTTTTCTTTTTAAGAATTTTCTCTTTAGATTTGTCAATATTATATCCAAACTGTTCACAAAAAACTCCAAGTTCTTTCCTACCAGTCATTCTTTGTTTTTCTAATTGTTTATTTAATTTCATGTCTGTGCATAAGGCTAATCCTTCTGCACATATTTCTGCTAATAATTCTCCTAAAGTATAAACAGAAATCTTTATAAATAATATCCAACAAAATAATTATTAGACTAAGGATAGTGTTTTATAAATAGAAACCTAATTAAATTATCCATTAGAGAAAGTTTGACCGAGAGTTGAGGCTAAAAACACCCAGTTTAAGAGACCGTTAAAGCCAGGAGAGCTGCTGAGGTCAAGAAAGACGTAAGAGGTAGTTAAAAAGCACTCATCCGCAACCTAATAATGGAAAATTTCCTCAGGAATCTGTCAAATAAAACATTACCTCATGCTAGTAATACTCTGAGAATAAAAAATAAAGAAGAAATTGTAATTGATAATATAGAAAAACAAATACAAAACTGGAATATACCTAAGGTACCTATATCAGATATATATGAATTAGGAACTTTTAATCTCAAAGTTGGTTATGCCATTAAAACAGTAGAACAAACTTTATCAGTTACCAGTAGTCAAGAAAACTTTCAACTTTTATCATATAAAATAATACAAAACCATAAAGATAAAAATTATAACTATTTACACATAGGATTAATACAAGTAGCTATCAAACCTTTAACAAGGTTAGGATTAAATAATTCAATATTAGTATGTCTAAGAGATACTAGGCATAATAAATTCTCAAACTCATTGTTAGGAATGGTAGAATCTAGTTTATGTAGTGGGCCAACATATTTTAACTGTTTTTCCAATTATTCAGTATCATTAAAAGATCCTAATATTTTAAATGTTATTCCAGGATCACAAAACATTGCCATAATATATAGAATATATTATAAAGTAATGGATACTTTATGTTCAAAAGTTATACAAATGGATACTAGGGGAAAAACCACTTTTTTCCAAACAAATATAGAAAAATCTAATACTATTATACCAAAGTCAATAGAATGGTCAGAAATAGTATTATCAGAATCATGGTCTATACACAATGAAAATAAACAGTTCCAGGTACCCTCTCAAAATATTCCAAATAAGATAATAGAACATGTAGATGCGAATGTAGAAATTTTATTCACTAACAAAACTAGCTCAAGTCGTAAAGATGATTTTGAGATAAAACAATCTAAAATAAATATAGAACCTTCTAGAACTTCCACTTCATCCATTAATCCAAAAATACAAGGAGTAATAAGAACAAGAGAGAATATAGTAATACCTCAATATAAAAAGATACAAACTGAACCTAAAGGTGACCCAGAATTCTCTGACTCTGAGATGGATTTCCAAATATTAACCCTGCAAGAAGAAAGAAAAATAGATAAAAAATTTATAGAAGCAGATTATCTATCTGATGATAATAAACAAATTAAGGATTGGTATCTTACTACTTTTGAACCGAGACTATTAGAACTATTTCATAAAAGATATAATAAATTTGTGAAAACAGAAAAACAAAATAAAGGATTCTTTATATGGTTAAGAGAAATATTAGCAGAAAGGGGAGTTTTTGTACCTAAGTTTGAAATACATACTCTAGAAAACCAATACAATACTTATAATATCTTAGAAGGAAATAAAATCACTAATGTACATCCTCCAGAAAAAAGCCTTATTATAAAAGGAAAAGAATCAGATAATGCACCCACTTTAGAAACAAAGGCTACTCCATATAAAATGACCACTGGTGAAATAGTACATAGAATATAATTAATCCCCCACATTATAGAACAAAATAATTATACTAATTTATGCACGCAATCTATAGGAAAACAAACACTAAGAATCGAAAATATGTTAATACCAGCCCCTATACAAGAATCACAGAAGTCTGTCCTATTTAAACTACTTCCATCTCTAAATAAAGAAAGATTTCATTGGATTGTTTAAGGTTGGAACCTTATAGAAACCACACCCATATATATATATATATATATAGTAGTGGTTCATACTACAGTGTTTCGCCACCGCCACGGACTTGTTATGTCCATGGTGGTTTATTGAACGAACCCTTGCCATCCGCTGCAGTTCCACATGATTTTTTGGCCACCATGGACCTAGTATGTCTATGACGGTACCACCACAGACATGTTATGTCCGTGGCGATCGAAAAACGCACGTCGCCTATTTTTCGAACGGTGATGAGCCTATGAGCGAAAACATTGTTCATTTTTGCTCATAGGCGTTGCGTAGTGTTTAAGGCCATTTGTTTGATCCAAATTTTGAAATATACACTATTTTCATTCTAATGAACAATTATAAGAAATAAAAATTTGAAAATAAAACCTGAAAGTATTTTCTTAGCCCGACCATCTATTTTGATAAGATGCTTAGATCTAGGCTTTGATAAGGATTTTTTCTTTTCCAATTTTTTTAGATGGCTTTATTATTATTAGATGAACAATGTTACGAAATAAAAAAAATGAATTTGAGTTTGTAAAGGCTAAAATCTTGAAATTCCCCAAATGGATGGTCTAGATTCGTTGTTAGAAGACTTATTTTGACCGTATCTAAGGTTCAAATTGAATTTTATTTTTTGAGAGGGATTGATTATTGAGATGAAAAGAGTATGTGTGCAAAATTTTGGGTCATAAAAATACCACAAAATGGTTTTCTAGAAGTGTTGTTACATTATACTATGATGCAACCATTGCATGAAATCTTTGCCCTATATTTGAAGTGATTTCATGCAACAGTTGTATCGTAATATAATGAACTTCAAAAACCAAGTTAGGGGCATTTTTTTTTACTGAAATTTTAAATATACACTCTTGTCACTCTATTGATCAATCACAAAATTTTTTTTTTGAAAACACAACTTAGAAAGTGTTTTTTTAGCTCAATTAACAAAGACCGTCCATTTTCTTGAGATGCTTAGATCTAAGCTTTAAAAGAATCTTTTTTCTTTCCAAATTTTTCACAGAACTTTATTATCATTAGATTAACAACGTTAAAAAATAAAAATTTATTTTGGTAGAGAATTTAAAATTTAATACTTCGAAATTTTTGACATCAAACGGCCTTACAAATATTCAAATAGCATGTTATCAATCGCTAACTTGAAACTTTTGAGGTCCTTCATTCAAAATAGAGAATTTTTTTGAATTTGAAATTGCAATTGAGTTTTACCGGATTTTAAAAAGATCATATACCCTTTCCAAAGTACATGAAATATATATATAAAAAGTCATTTTTAACTGTGTAAGGGTATTTTATAGTAAAAGATTTAGAAGTACTGAATTTTAATTTCAGGTATTTTATAATAAAAAAATTTAAAGTACTAAATTCTAAACCTACCACAAGTACAATGCATACTAGAATAACCAATATATATATATAAAAGAGAGAGTTTTCGCATTGCAGTTGACTTTTCTAACACCACTACAAAAATGTATCTTTCTCGGGAGAGAGCTAACAGACAAATACATGCACATATTTGATCAATGTTCTGGTAGGATGGCTTATGCACACAACTCCAAGAGTAGCTCAATAGTAGTAAGAAAATGACCACGTTCATAGTAGATTTATAGGAATTACATTTGTTAGAGCAATATGATTTGAAAAATAACATGTACAATACTAATCAGGAGACCCCCCTTGCATAGGTCTACATTGCACAGTGACCAAAAAAAATGGAAGGATATAGGTTTCATGACGAACCGAAAAGGTAATAATTATTTCACACAAACTACGAATTGCGAACCAGCGGATGGGCAGTCATTTAGTTCCAATAAAGTGAACTAGCGCAGTGGGGAGGCTGATGAAGATGATGTTGTCAAAAGAGAAATTACAAGGGTGTGAAATGGCATGCTTGGAAAACCCATATCAGGTTTCCACTCTTGGTTTCAATTCAGCAGGTCAGGCCCCTGAAAAGAATGTAAAAAGTTCAAACTTGAATGGAGACAAAAGTAGCCCAGATACAAAAGGTCATAGAGTAATTTATACTGTAGCCTCAATAATCTAGCGCCATGATGTATTATGTTTGTAGGCGAATTGGTAAGAATCCCACCCACATTCTGGCTCTTTCCTCTTCATGGGAGGAACAGACCCAGATGAAGCAACCTGCTGAAACGACTTCATCTGCTCTTCCACCATTGAGTTATTCAGGTCAAGGTTGGGCCTTGATGAAATGCCAATACCATTCACGGCTGATGCACTGGCAACTCCCATGACATATGGGGAAGCTCTTTGAAAGGAAAGACTGCCAGGTCCCATGATTTGGGGAACAACTGTAGCCCCACGAGAGTCCACCATGTAAGGCACACCACCTGATGCATACATGGAGGAAGGTAGAGGAATTGTGTGGCCAAGTCCCATACCATTGTAAGCAAAAGCAGGTGGCCCTGTATAAGCAAGAGTTGCCTGAATAGGTAGCACTCTCCCCACTTGTGCCATTGAGAGAGCAGGCCCAGACAACAAAAATGACTGATTCATGAATTCTGGTCCATACTGACTGCCACTAAAGTTTTGCATCGTGCTTGGATCAACCCTAGGTGCAGGAGCCGATGGAGCATTATTACAATTAACTTCAACTCTCGTTCCCATGATGGAAACAACAGAAACATTGGAAATCCCACTTTTTCCACCAGTTCCTTGAGGTGCTTGACGATCATGCACCTCACTATGGGATGATGGGTTATCATTCAAATCAAAATCCCTCACACAAGGCCTCGACGATGATGTAGGTGAAGGGCTACAGACCCCATTTCTAAGCTGCGGTAATCGGCTTTCCATCCTCCAATCAGATAAGAGATCTTTGCAGTTATCATCTTGCTCACTTAGACGATTAAGGTCCAAATTGAGCTTCTCTGCCCTTCTCGAACTGACCTCAATTGAAGAGTCTCCAGAAGGATGACCAGATGAGATGGGGACCTCCTTTTGTGATAACAAATCCATAGCTGTATCATCACAAGAATCGGCAACATTAAGGTCAATACAGAGGGAACGTTGAGAATGCTTCAGGTTAGAGTTGCTCTCCTCAACAGAACATGCACTGTCTTTATCAGGTGTCCTTCGAAGTGAGGCTGGACGAAATGCACTAGTTGCTGCAGATCCTATCCAGCTTTGCTTGCCTTCGAAGTGCAATGGAGTTACAGGTAAGGAAACAGGCCCTCTTAGAAAACCCACCACAGGGATTGGTGCAGTCAAGTTATTAACATAGCTAGAAGAAACAGTCACCGCCATTGATTGATCTGGGTAATCAGCTTCTTCATTTAAATCAAAACCGCAGAGATGTCGGGGATCATTGGTGGCTGATTCTTGTGCCATGGTTGTCAATTGAGATGATTCCTGTTCACATAGCCTGTCCTCATTTTTCATCATTGAAGAACATTTCTCCTCTCGTATTACATCTTTCCTCTCTGAAATCAACCCTTCACATCCAGATGCCCTCTTGGAGCCCATCTCATCATCAGAAGATTCAGAACTGTCTTGAGTGATTTGCTCCTGCTCATCCCCAGTAACCATTGAATGTTTCTCAGCTTCTATGGAATCAGCGGTGCTCACAGTGGTTTCAATGTTCATGTCCTTATCACAGGAAGAGCTACAAAGTGCCTCTCTATAAATACCGACTTCCTCCTCCACTTCTTTTGCCACCTGCCGAGCCACCTCCAGAGCATCGTCAACTGCATATGCGAACTCCATATCTGCACTACTCTTAAGGAAATTTTCATTTTTCTTTTCCAGATTCACTTTAGAATCATTGACCTTCTCAACTGAGGTCATGGAGCCTTCACGCTTGATTTTCATATCCAATTTACAAGGAAAAGTGTTCCTTCCATCTTCTGTTCTAAAACTTCCATCATCTTCTGATATAGAACCTGAGATTTCTTGTTTTCCAAGCAAGGTCCCAGTTGCATATTGGATGGACTTGGAACCCAAAGGCTCACCAATCTGATTCTCAGGTCTCTGCTCCATTACTTTTTTCCAGTAATTTGGTGACCCATCATCAACACCCTTGTTCAAGTTTTTTTCCTCTGAAATATGAGAATCCTCAAGATGTTTGCAGACCATTTTCTCCTTCACTTTCACATCAACATCACATGAATCAGCTTCAATTAAGTCCTTTTGAGCGGCAACATTAGGAGCTAATGGTGTAACAAGCTTCTTATCATCCTGCTCTTTCACTTCAGGATTTTCTGAAGCCTTTTCATGATTAAGAGCAGTTCGATTTTCTAAAGACCTGCATTTAATTGTGGAAGCAGTTCTTTCCGAGGTACCCAGAGGTAAATCTGTATCTGTAAGGCATCGGCATTTGTTGTCCATGACTTCCTCAGAAATAGAGCCATGATGGTGTGCCTCTAAGGGAGAACCTTTTGCATTTTCCTTATCTGAAGCTGTCTTTAAGGTTCCTTTAATACGAAATGAAACATTCACATCATTCACTGGTTCCAAGTGATTGGAAAGATGATGGGCTTTGGAACCACTTGTCTCACCTTCTACATGGGCACCCTCTTTTAATGGACTTCTGGAATTTACACAATCTGAAGACTTCACTCCTGGTGATGATCTTGATTCAAGAGTACATCTTTGCTCATGGTCACGAGAATTTGAGCTCTTGCTAAGGTCCTGTGTTTCTCCATCCATATTCATTATTCAGAACCTTGTCCCAAGCATCAGATAAGTTCCTTTTGAATTCTCCTGGTCCACATGCAGCTTTCTCAACGTATCTAATAATATGGTCAAACTGTCATTTCCATTTAAGTTGTACCTCTGAGCTTCTTGAAGCCAATTATCAAAGTACTGTTGACTCACCCAACTTAGTGAACTGCCCGAGGCAATCAGTGATTTGCGGTGGCAATTATGACACCACCAAAAGTTGAACATTCCCCAGTTGTATTGATTGTAATCTTGCTAGTGAAATCTTTCTCCAGCTGGATAAAAAGAATAGTCGACACTAGAAAAGCTGGCAAGTCCATTTTCATCTCAGTCGAGGTAGATTCTTAAGTTAAATGCCTGAGTAATATTTTCAATTTTGTAAATAAGATTGACCAAGAGGTATAGTGCTGACATAGCCACCTCCTCTTTCTATTGCTCAAGAGAAAAGAAGTCAATCAGCAAGCCAGAACACGTACCATTAATAGGTTTAAATCTGCAATAATACCAATACAACCAATTAGTTCACTGTCACATTCTAAATTTCAAGATCATTTCACCATAAACATGCAATAAAGAGGACTCCATACTTGATGGGGACTATATACGATTCACATAACAAATCAAAATGTGGAGAAAATAAAAGAAAAGGATGAGAGCAATCCATTTCTAGGAAGCCAGCAGCAATAAACTACAGGATAATTGTCATTTTTATTTTCACATCAAGAGAACCAAGAGAAAATGGGAGTCAAATGATATTAAAGAAGATTTTACAAAAACTAAAAACTTCCAACTTGGAAACCACTTAGCTTTAGTTCCCATATTGCAAGTTTTATGATCAATACCTGTCAATCTCTGACAGTAAAGAAATAAAATTGATTAGTAAAAAGAAAGTTGTATTTAATTCTTTGCAACCTCCTATATTCGTCCTCTCTCCATTTAGATATAAAGCAAACTAATGGGCACTTGTACTGGACGAATTAATCGAACTATAAACATTCTGATTCAAGAGTGGAGAATAGCTTGAGATAAACTACAGAATGATACCTGAAGCTTAACTTTGATGGTACTACCTTCAAGGACCCCAGAGCTTTCAGAGTGGAAAGACTACTTGCAATTTTCAATATAAAGTACTAAATAAATTTGTTGGGCCCATGGAGATTAGTGAATCTCTTAACGCAAAAGCAAAAGCACTCTTGACTAGCACTCAAGTACCCAATATTATGAGAGAAAATAATTTATTATCTACTGCATTATCTAAAAAAACTCCAGTGGTAACCTCTGCTCTCCCCTTTTTAGCTTTTTCCTTGTTTTTTGATAGGTATTGTGCAGTGACCTAAGTATTTAAGTGGCTTCTGAATTCACCACGTCCTGCAAATGCAAGGAAATTGGAATAAATGACCCCCATTACCAAGTGGAAGTAGTCATTACCTTCTCAAGAGCAATAAGAACAGAGTTTTGATCAGATTTTGGAAAAAGAAAACTGACAAATGCTCAAACTGGTTTCTTTCATTCTTAGAGACATGGAATATGGCATGAGTATTTCTTTCAATATTTGAATTGATTTTCCCTGATTTTTATAGAAGATGTTAGCAATCCTTTCAAACTGTTCATGATAACAAGATATCTTTTTAATCCCTAAATTCACAGTCTGTGTGACTGAATTGTGGACTTGCCTAAGTAATGATTTGAGTTGACTAAGTGGTTGATCAGATCCCCAGTAAGTCATGAGCCTACAAACTAATAGTGAACTGTGAATCAACATGATGTATAAGAGGATAAAAACCATACTCTTTAGGAAGAAATAAAGTCCCTATGAGACTCTTAACATATTCTTGTTTCTACCAAGTTGAGAATTACATAAGGTGGTAACCTTAAACAATCAAAGGAAGGTGCACCGATAAACTTTGTCATAAGATGCAATTTTCGTGTCAAAAGTTTTAGGAAGCCACGAGAATCTATTGTCATATCTAATCATACAATTTTAAACTCCAAAAGTGGTTCAAATCAAGTAGATCTATAAACGCATGAAAATCTTGAAAATGGATGGTCTAGATAATGTGTTGCGAGATGTACTATTCTTTGAACTTGAAATCTTTTTCTTTTTTCTAATATCCATGCATCTCAATGCCGAGATGATCAATTAGATGGTTGTCCAACATCAAAATAGCCTTTTCAGATGGATTTTTGAGGTGCACCGCATTTCTACAATTTGAGGTGTCAACCTTATATAAACTTTTTCCATTGCATAATTGCAACAACAAATGCACTCCCAAAAGAGAGACGATTTACAAGATCTCATGATGCACATGGCATTAGTAAATATCTTCTCCAGAGTTGAAAGCATCATTGAGAACTTTTCTTTCTCTCAAGGTTCTAGATACCAGGACTCCAACTCAACAATCCGTGTCCAGAGAGACTGGGGAGATATATGACAAATCCAAATATAATGTGTCTCTGCATGGGCTTATGGTGTCAAAACTGCACGAGGTACAAAAGAATACACCTAAAATGCCCAAAAGCAGTCAGCAGGTCAACCACCTCAAAACAAGAACCTAAAATACTCGAGCAGGTGTTTGTGATGCAAGTGTTTAGGCGGACAACATTGTGGGTTGAGTGGACCTAGGCAATTACCAGCTAACTCACTGGGATTTCTCTCATAACCCCTCTACAAATCATCACTAAATATTTAATCTCTCCATCCACCAACCTAGATTTCTTTTGCTCAAAAAGTCAATGAGTAGATTCATCATTCGTCTTTCCATGAATGATGAAATATTAGGCAAGTTGCAGAAGAAAGCTCAACATGCGCTGCTGCAACTTCACCACCTTTTGTTGTAGTATGTCAGCTACAAATGAAGCATATATCATATTCATACGTTCTCTTGTAACCAAGTAGTAAATGATAGACCTGCGTTATAACATACTTTACAATAACAAGTGCAATAATATAATCTTTGATGATAATAATGTTGGAAATAAGATGCATACTGTCATTATAGCAGTATCTAACATTTAGCTCCATCAAGGTGCATCGATATCAATAATGCCCAATTTGTCCATGATGTCATGTAGCCCTTGTTTTTCCAAAGGCCTTCGTAAATGTGTCTGCAAATTTAACTACGCTTCTCACATGAAGAATACATAAGATCTCAAAAATCACTTTCTCACCATAAAAAAGATCGTCAGCTTCGATGTGTCTTGTATGTTTGGGGTGTTAAGACTTAGAATATGCAAATTATACGATTAGAAAAACAATACATGCAAATTGATTAGCGATGACGAAGGTAAGTTATACACAAAACCCGAGATACATTTTGAACAAAATGGATGGGAAATTTCATCCTATCTTAAGTTGTATTGTCGAATTAAGCCCGCAAGTTTGGTTTGTAACCAATATATTGTGATTTTTGTGCTAGGGACAATATAGGATTGCATTTGGCTTGAGCTGTTTGCTTTGAGATGGCTTTGTTTATTGCAATATTCAGCAGCTTTTGGTGTTGCAATCATAGTTGTTGAAAATGCTTGGGAACCCGAATAGTTTGAGGAACCGGAATCGCGCCTGGTCAGAAGTTTCCCATTGTAGGAATCATTGTCTGTACATTAGGAATCACTGGGAATGAGATTCCTAATTTTCAGGAATCGAGTATCGATCGGAATAGGTCCAAGTTTCATCCACATATGAAACCGAGATTCCGGCCTCCTAGAAATCGAGATTCCCATCCCACTGGGTTCGACACTCCAAGTGTCAAGTTTCATGAATATGCGGAATCGAGTTTCCGTCATCTATGGAATCGAGTTTCAGACATATGCGGAATCGAGTTTCCGACATATGCAGAATCGAGTTTCCATCATTTATGGAATCGTGATTCTAACATATTCGGAATCGAGTTTCCATCAATGGAATTGTGTTTCTAACATGTTTGGAATCAAGTTTCTGAAATATATGGATAAGAGATCCATGCTGATTTGAGATCGAGAATTACAATAGCAGAATCGAGTCTCTGACATCACTTGATTCGAGTTTCTGACATATGTGGTACATAGATATGTTGTTGTGTAGAATCGTCAGTCCATATGTGTTGCTTTATATGTTATTAAATGATTTCAATATTTTATAGGAATTTAAATTAGAGGAGCATAAATAAAATTAGCATTATTAATAACCACTTTAGATTCAGTATTTCAATACTAAGCAATGTTGTAAGGCTACACACGGTGTAAGATCACTTAAGCAGTCTTTTCAGATAACATATGAGCAAGATTAAGAAACCAAGGCAGTTTACATCACCGCAAATATAAGAAACATTATCCTATGGGCATTTCAATAATTTCACATAACATATGAGTAAGATTAAGAAACCAAGGCAATTTACATCACCGCAAATATAAGGAACATTATTCTATAAGCATTTAAATCAGGAAAAAAAGAGTAAAAATAACATTACTAATAACCATTTTGCAATCGGTAGTACAGTACTAAGCAATGTTGCAAGGCGAGAAGGGGTGCAAATTCACTTAAGCAATTCACATAACTATGAGCAAAAAACTATAGCAATTTACATTAACGCAAATATAAGAAACACTATAAAGATAACTAAAAAAGCAACATAATCTCATTAAATTCCCTTCGGTACACATGCTGCCTAATGCTATCGTTTGGGACCTCAAAACATGATATCCACTAGAAAATAAAACATTACTTTTGTGGTTATTATTTACAAGAAACCAATGTTTTATATGGTACAGATGATTCAAAATCCTGACGACATGAGTTCCATTATTTGTAGAATCGTGTATCATTCATTTAACAAGGAATCAAGATTTAAACCTCGCTAGAAGTCAGATTCAATCTATTTGGGAGCGTCTACCCACAATTAGGGGGTTCAAGTTTCTCTAGATCTACTGGATCGAGATTCCAAAAATAAGGAATCGAGATTCCAAAACTAAGGAATCGAGTTTCCTTGGTTCCGAAAAATATTCTTAAAAGAAGTGTTGAATCAAGATTCTGAAATTAACAAATCGAGTCTCCTTGGTTCCAAAAATAGGTTTCCACATATGTGAGGAATCGAGATTCTGAAATTAAAGAATCAAGTTTCCTATGTTGCAAAAAAAAGGTTTCCACCTAGGTACGGAATCGAGATTCCAAAATAAAGGAATCAAGTTTCGTTGGTTCAAAAAAAGGGTTTACGTGGAGTTTCCTTAACGGAAACGTGGAAACGGGTTTCGGAACCGGAATCGCAGAGATTCCGGTAACTATGGTTGCAATGTTATAAATAAATAAATAAAACTCATGGCAAAGCACAACAAGTATTGCCCATCCCAACCAGAAACTCCAACTAAAATATCTAGATGTGCAGGAAGAATCCAACCCACGGAAAGACAAACAACATCATATGCTATGCTAGTACTCTCCAATAGGAGATGGTTTTGAGTCTTAAGCAGGAAGCTGCTCTAATACCAAGGCGAGAACTTCAGTCCCTGAGAAATGAAGAAATCTGTGCTGGAATTTCTGGAAGTTATTTTCCTAAAGGTTATAAGACCCAGGACACATGTATACATTTTATATATGGCTGTAAAACCCTACACAAAAAGGGAACATGGAAAATATAGAACTATGTTCTGAAACCCCTACAATCCACAACAGTTCAAGACCACTATGTAACTGCCCAGGAATCACTAACAACGTGCTGGCTTTAGAAGCAAGACCATCGCAAAGGTTCCCGAAGTCAATTCCAAATCTATTATGCAATATTACCCCATAACACATGGATAAACAAATAAATTTACACTATTAAAGGAATCATTTTCTTCCCTTACAACTAAAATGTGTAATCATAGTGATAGATAAACAGATGTAGAAAATAATCTAAAATAAAATTATGAACAGTCATTCGTCCATAAAAGAATGAATATCAATAAAAGGACGAAGTTTCCTCCAATAGGTCACAACAACGTCAGATAAACATAAATATGGTTGAACTGTCGAAGTGTACAAGTCCAGATCTTGAAAATACTCTCCTAGTTATAACACTATCTACCAATGTCACACAAATATCATTTGTAACCAATATTGAACGCCTCATGACATACTAACGGTCAAAAGAAACACTTAATGACATACATACAAATCTACTCCTAGGCTACCTCGTAATCAGCACCCCACTCTGAGTCGAGACCTAGCAAATCATCACAACTCACTACCAATAGCCAAAAGTACATCTACTTCTTAATCTTGCAATCAGGCTCCTAATCTAGTCCACTACTCTGGCAATCATTACAGATCCAAACCAATATCTTAGCTCTATAGAAATCCATGTACCTACTCAGTGTTAACCAACTCATCTTCATCATCTATCAAATCGTTATCATGATTTATATTAATTCATGGTGGCCACCAATGCCTATCATGATGATTAAGCTGGTCATGTAATGATTTTTTACCATTATTCCTTAAGAGTTGTACTACACATATCTTAGATTATTAATTCTTTTTTCTCTAGTCCATTTTGCTACTGGTGTGGATCACACCGTATGTAATGTAATGTAATTATTTAAAATTTTGCACTTGTTTCAATCTACAATATCTGGGGATAGTTGGGCATAAACAAGCTCAGGTATCAAAGTCAAGTGTCAGCAGTCAGCACACAATAATGCATGACTTCAACTATTTCTGATGAAATTATCTAGACAACTGTTTTAGGGAACTCAATAATCACTAATCACCACTTCCTTTTAACAATGATAAGACAAGTACCATAATATGCTATCTTTAATGATCAAACAAAGTGCATTGGGGCTGTTCCATTACATTTGAAATTTCCAAACAAGGGGTGTAATTTCTTGTTGTACATATCAGCTGCCCATCACATTGGGAGCTGTCGCATGAAGTTAATGGCTTGGAGTAGGCATCATTTACCCGTCAGAAAGATAGGCATCATTTACTCGTCAGAAAGATATACATCATTTACTCGTCAGAAAGATATGCATCATTTACCTGTCTGAAAGCCATCACTACTAGCTTAACTGCTGTCAATTGAGGAGAATGGAAGGTCAGTAATGACAGATAGATCAAACATTTGATCTTTTGTGTCCAATCATATTCTCAAGTTATATTAATCAAAATAAATAAGTATATAAATAAAACATATTCTCATGGGGATTTACCCCCACAAGAAAGAATTTTTCTATGACATTGGGAAGGAGCATCTGCAAAGATGCACTTTGCATTTCTTATGCATTTCTTAATGTGGTTTCCAACATGTTTTATCCAGTCTTATTCCCAAGTTTGTTTCCCATTTGTTTGCAGAAATTATCAGGGTTCCTTCTTTTTATTTATTTTCTAAAAAGCATATTCTACCCTCCCATTCTCCGTTTCCTAATACATTTGCCTATTACATTCTATTACAAGCAATGTGAACTTAGGCCTAAGGGATGTGCACATGCAATGAACCAAAAACACATCAAAAATACCGAAAAGAAGAATCATGATTAAACGGTCTAATGGACAAATATGTAGGGAAACCGAGTTCCATAGAGTATAGTAATTTTGCCACAATAACAGGAAGATCCATGGATCTATAAAAGCACTGTACAGGCATCTACATCCAAAGTCATTCATTTAATACGAATAGAAGCATACCTTGAAAGTGGACATCTTCTCCAAGATAAGAGAGAATGAACATCAAAAACCTTTCCGATCAGGCATCAGCTCTTTAGGTTCCTAAATGAGTCAGCAAGGGGCATGTTACCATGAGGAAATAGACAAAAAATGAATACTGATATAAATTTCAATACATCATATTATCATTTCGAGCTATAACCTCCAAGGAATGGCCATCAGCCTGCAAGGACCCTTATATTAAGAAAGAGTTAAAAAGAAACATACTTTCCTTGTGCTCAAATTGAACATTAACATCTCATTAACCTGTATGAGATAGGTAACCAAGAACTAATGAAGTATATGAATTATCCCAAGCTTTTTCCTTTTTATTTTGCTGGGTAACTTTCCAACTGCTTATATATAAGAATCACTGCATGATTTATAATAACATAGCTTTGGGAAAGACACTTGCGATGAGAGGTAAAAGCACAATATGCATCAACAAATATCAGTGCTCAAAGAATCGGCGAGTCAATTTGAACTTGGCAGAGTTAATTTTGCCTCGGCACCCTGCCAACGTACGTATAAGGTACGTCATTACACTGGTGGAATACCTGTACAGTACTTGGGTGAGTATTGCACAAACTCTCCCTAGCATTGTAGGACTCGGGCAGACTCACTTAAGTTCTACAGCTTTCAGGGGAGTCACTACAGGACTTGCCTGAGTACTATATGCTGAATCAGAAAATAAAAATGGGGTGGAAATCTGCCCCCCTTCTTTGATTTTTCACTGGTGGAATACCTGTACAGTACTTGGGTGAGTATTGTACAAACTCACCCTAGTATTGTAGGACTCGGGCAGACTCACCTAAGTTCTACAGTTTTCAGGGGAGCCATTACAGGACTTTCCTGAGTACTATACGCTGAATCAGAAATAAAATGGGGTGGAAATCTGCCCCCCTTGTTTGATTTTTCTCACTCGCTGGAGCCCAAAAACCCTAACTTCTGATCCATGAAACCTAAGCTAGATTTCACTAGATAAAGCTATTAGAAGCCTTAAATTCCAAAAAACATTGCTAGATTTCAATAATTTCGTACTAGATTGAAAACTAGGCAAGTTTTAGCCTGATTTAAAAAAAAATATATTTCAAAATAGATGGTAGATCTTTAACGAAAATCAAACCCTAGAACTAACTTTGTGCTCTTGGTCCAACCGGATGCTATTTTTTCCATAGATACAAAAAATGACTTTATATTGTTGAATTTTGGATACTATTCCTCCCAAACTTTGAAAGACTCGGATCTCCTAGATCCAAAGTCAAGAGTGCAAAATTGGTTTCGACTTTTTATTGGGGCTGCATTAACACCTAGCATAAAGGATCTGAAGCCTCATTTCGCATTAACACCTAGCATAAAGGATCTGAAGCCTCATTTCGCACACCATTGGTAAGCTTTTGTTGCATGTTATCAAATTTTTTTCTCACTTTAATTTTTAAATTATATTAATTTTTCCATTTTCAGGGTCTTGAGCACAAGCCTGAGCTGTGTAATTGAACTCTGATAAATATACGTGAATACCAGTGTAGTTCATATTCAACCCAATTGGACATTCTAGATATTCTAGATAAGAAAAGAGATAACTTAGATTGACAGCCTCCATACAAAGATAATCATGAGAATCACAGTGACACAACAGCAACCAAAGTGAAAATCATTCTTCCCTCATGTGTTTCCATAATGTTACAAATTAAACGACCACCAAGAAACCAAGCAAAAGGAGCAGAAACTTGATAAATCTCAGAAATTTCTGGATAAAAGTAAATCCAATTCCCATGACTAATTACCCATAGGGCCAAAAACATAGCACCTAAAGAGCAAAACTAAACTCAATTTCTCTCCAGAACAAAAACTTATGCTCCATATTGCCAAAACACAGATAAAGTCGAACTGGATACAAATGCAAAAGAGATCAAGAGCAAAAGAACAGAGGATCAATCAAAACCAAAAGTACAGAAGCATGGGAATTGAACTTATTACAGGCAGTTGAGCTGAGAGAAATCAATATAGCAGCAACCCATACAACAGTAAACCCTAAAACCCCAAATTAGCAGAGGTTTCGAGCGCAAGACAAAAACTCTCCACACTAAAGCAGAAGTCCCAGACTCCAGAGAGCGGAAACACACAGATGAAGAAACCCTAAAAATCTCAAAATTTAGCAACTAATGACATCAAATAAACCAATTCCTCAATTCACACAGACGCATATTCCAATCAAAAAACCCTAGGTGCATCTACCACCACAAAGTTTACTAAATTGATGGATATCGTCAACAATCCTTATAAGTTACCAAAATGGATCTAACATTCAAAATCCGAAACAGAGCACACAAACAATAATCAAATGATAGATAGGTAAAATACAACACAGATACATGGATAGAGAGCTTAGCCATCAAAACAGAAGAGAGAGAAACAAAACTGAAGAGATAATATCAAGCTTCAGATGAGAGAGAAAGAGAACCTGAACGAGTTGCTGAAAGTTCCACAGCCGAGAGAGAGAGAGAGAGAGAGGAGGGAGAGAGTTCTGAAGTATGTCTCCTCGACTCCCGACGAAACAAACGCGAATAGCTCGTCGCCCTTTCTTCGTTTGCGCGTAGTTTCTTTTCACACGTGCAAAGGAATGGTGACGTCATTCAGAGGACACGGTGTCAGGAGAGGAGCTCCGGTAAGTCGGATGCCGAGTCTGAAGGGTGGAAGTGGGACCACGCAGGAAGGATCATAAATACGTTTGCTCCGCGTGTGGGACCCGCGTCGCACTGGCGT
Organism: Amborella trichopoda; assembly: GCF_054954075.1. Taxonomy (NCBI): domain Eukaryota; kingdom Viridiplantae; phylum Streptophyta; class Magnoliopsida; order Amborellales; family Amborellaceae; genus Amborella; species Amborella trichopoda. The sequence goes on from NC_142346.1 coordinate 30,910,553, forward strand.
ACGGAGGCACTGGACAGCTCTCGCAGTCGGAGACATGTCGGGAGTAGGTTCGCTCGGTGCACGTGGAAAATGTTGTACGTGCCGGTCTATGAGGAGTAACTGCTTTTCCGTTTGGGGCTCTAAACAATCCAATTAGAACCCCCTTTGAAAATTTAACTAGAAGAGTTCTTTTCATTGTCAAATATCCTCAAATTGATCATCTGGATATTAAGATTGCATGAACATGAAAAAGAAAAAAATGGATTTCAAATGCGGGAAGTAGTACATATTATGATATTTTTTTTAGATCATCAATTTTCAAGATTTTTAAGTTTTTATAGTTTAATCTACAGATTAAGCTTTAAATTTTATAATTAAATATAAAAATATATTTTAAAACTATCACAAAGATTTTCAATATTAAAACTATATTTTTATACTATTTTAAAGTATCAATTTACTTTGATTGTTTATAGCCTTGGCTCTCTACAAACCCCACCCGTTTGATGCGCGATTTAAAAGTGGAAATTTGGACCACATACTTTTGCTGATCACCGACCTGTTCTGTTCGATATTTATAGGAGACATCCGACGCCCGCGGGGCCATCACAGCATTTAGCAATTGGAACACAATGCCTTTTGGCTCTCAGATTTTAAACCAGCCGGTATTTGTGTCGTCCCTAGTAGTACGTTTCTACATTTAATGGCGAAGGGCCATTGTGATATTCTCATAGTAAAAAGTAAAGTTAAGGATCCCACACTTTAATGGGGATGTTGCGATTTTCACTCCCACTACTAATACAATCTCACTAACACTTCGAAAAGATCTAACTCTTAACCTATTTTTAAAATCCGGATAAAACATCACTAACACTTCGAAAAGATCTAACTCTTAACCTATTTTTAAAATCCGGATAAAACATATCGTCCCCACTCAATTATCCAAAAAAGATACACCTAAAGGTTTTATATTTATGTAAGAGTATAGTGACTATTTATTCTTTTGAGTCATCATCATCATCCAAGTTTTATCCCATCTATTTGGGATCGGTGTTTACTCCTGTATAAACTAATATATATGGTAACAAACCTCTGTTATAAAAATAAAATAAAATAAATAAAAAGATACGATTGAACTGCACTTTTCATGTAATAGAAAAAAAGATAACATCTCAAGATTGAACAATGACGGTGAGATCTCCATGTCAAAAAAATTCAAAATTCAAATCTTTGACTCTCAGATGGTTCCCAAAATTTATAACTGAAAAAATTCCAAGTAGGTAATTTGATTGAGGGAGTACACACACAACATACACTTGTAGGAGCTTAGTATACGTGCCCAAAACTAAATACCAGTTTTCTAGTTTGTAAAAAACACCCGAAATATCATCAGCTATTTAATATATTACCATTTATCAAAACAACGGATATTCTAGCTCAACTACTTTCTTTAATATCTTGAGAGCTTTCTTGTTAAATTTCTCCTTTTTTTCTTTTGTTGCGGTTGATTAGGGCACCCGCATTGATGGTGGATTACAAAAACAAGTAACAACCATATCTGCGCTACTCTACATGGAGCACATGATTAGATATTATGTTGGGCAAAATATATGCTTAAGAGGATTTTCATAAGCTGACATTTTGGAATCCACTCTAGAATAACCAGCAAATTATTTTACAAGAAAAAAGGTTGGATTTTCATTTCCTAAATGTTGGCATCCTGTGCCCATTGGAATATTTTTTCTTTGTTTATACTTTATAAAATTTTCTTAAATATAATATATATATGAGTATTGATCCTATGAGACCCTCCCACACCCATGTGTATAGCACCCCAAAAGATCACCATTAAATTTGGCACAGATCTCTAAAAAAGTCAAGTATCATTCCCATATGATAATTTTTCTAGAGATCTGTGTCAAATTTAATGGTGATCCTTAAGGGCCTACATACATGGGTGTAGGAGGGTCTCATAAGATCATTACTCTCTCTCTCTCTCTTTATATATATATATATATATATATATATATATATATATATATATATATATATATATTCAAAGTAGTTTCAAACCATTATACGAGGATAAGCATATCTCTAATATCTAGAAGGGCCGTTTTGTCAATGATCCGTTAAAAGGAACATTAAACTTCCCTTTTTCCTATATAAAAAGGAGTTTTATATGGTAAAAATTATAGAGCCATTGGTGCTTTTTGATAGCTGCTTTTCTTTCTAAAGGTTCTCGGATGGAAAACCAGAGCTATGTGATTACCAGCCTCACAACATTTCCTTTTAGATCTAGGGCTCTGGCACTCATCCTTGACTTTGATATTTGCTCGAGTTTGTATCGAAGTCACTAGGCACCCTGTTTGATTATTCATTATAATGAATGATATTTGCTAACCCTTCGAGGAGTAGCCGAACAAACCATTTTTCTCTTTACTGTCAAATTATTTGTTTCGTCAGTTCGTCTTTTATTAGTATTAATATTAATTTTAAATCTTAAATGTAATATTAATTTGAAATCCTAAATTGTTAGGGGTAATAGCTTAGGTTTGGTCCGAGTCAGGTCGGGCCTAGACGCGATCTGACTTGACAATTAAAATATCTGTGTTTAACTATATTTAAATATATTTTATTTATTGGGAGCCAAAAAATATTACCGGATCGAGTCTACCCCTCGAGTCTCGGTTTAGGTCCAAGTCAATTATATTTTCGTAACAATTAAGGAAAAGAATATTAGTAGTCAGTTTTTTTTCTTAAGGTACTCTTACACATCAAATATTTCCTTAATGTACTCATTATTTTTTGATATTTGATATCTTTTTTTGGACCAATAATCATACTTTTATTGATGATTACAAAAAGGATATTACATCATCAGAAATAACAGAGGAGGGTTAAGAAGCACCACCCTTAGTTAAAGCATCAGCTACACAATTTGCTTCACGATAGACATGAGAAAAAGAGATAGATAATGACGCAAAAGCATCCATAATCTGTAACCATAAAGAACGGAGTTCCCAAGGGACCCTCTACTCCTTATTGCACCGTCTAATCACATTCAAAGAGTTCCCTTCAATCATGCAACTATTACCTAGATTTTTAGGAATGAAAATCTTCAGTCCCCAGAGCAAAGCACTAAGCTCAGCAAAATTAACAATTACAATAACTATTAGACCTGCATATGTAAATAAAATATTTCCAAAACTATCGCTTAAAACTCCACCAATCCCAGCCTGGCCAGGGTTACCGAAGGAACTCCCATCAAAATTAAGCTTTAGACAGCCCAAAACAGGAGCAAGCCACATACATTTTGGTCTACCAATACCAACACCCATAGAGAAAGGTTAGTGAGATTGACCAAAACATCTACCTTAGATATTCCCCAACCTTCCTTTCTAACTAAAAGCCAAGACCAAATAAAAAGCTTGATAATATGAATTAGTTCATCGCAAGAAATAGAGGTCCCATCAAAAGTCATTCTATTTCTCTTCTTCCACACCTCCCAAAGAATCACACCTTTTGCTATCGTCCAAATCACATTCCAAACTTCGGCAAATAAGGTTGAGCTAGCTGCGATACATCCCAACCACAGATTGGGGAAGCACCAAAGTCACACTTACCACTTCAAACAACCAATACCATATTCTTATCGTAAAAGGGCAATGGATAAATAAATGGACAACCGATTCACCATCTACTTTGCAAAGCAAACAAACATTTGGCGATATCTTTCCCCTTTTGACTAAATTATCAATGGTCAATACTTTATTTTGTGCTGCCAACCAAGTAAAGACCTGGACTTTATGAAGAATCGGTCATTTCCATATCTAAACAATATTGAGACAAGACCATCTCCATCGATCATGAAAGAAAAGATTATAACAAAATTTAACAGAAAACAAACTATCACTTTCAATCTCCCAAATCATATCGTCTTCAGCGTTCTGTGAGATATAAACCTTGTCCAATAGTTCCATCAATGAACACCATTGAGACAACAACACATTATTCAATCGCCTATAAATAAGAAAGATATTCCACGAAATCAAATGGCCTCTCATCTCAACAGCTTCACAAACCTTTATATTTGGCCTAGAGACAACCCCAAAAAGCTCTGGGAAATCAGATTTAACTGGAAAATCCCTAATCCACTTATGATGCCAAAATAGAACCTGACTTCCACTTCCAATATTCCATCTGAAATAACCTAAAATCATAGGTTTGCAATTAGAAATAGCCCTCCGCACATGAGAAGTATCCTTACCTCTTCCACCTCCTAGCCAAAGTTCGTATCTATCCATATCATATTTTGATAATAGGGCTTAATACCAGATGTGATCTTTCGAATTGATACTATGCCACCACCATTTACACATCAATGCTTGGTTAACTATTCTCACATTTCCAATACCCAAACCACCTTCCCGCTTAGGAGTACAGACTCTATCCCATCTTAACAAATGGAATTTCCTAGCCTCACCACAAGAACTCAAAGAAAGTCTTGCATCATCTTCTCAATTTTTTTTCCTATTGATGAGAGAATATGGATCAAGGACATCTGATAAACTGGAAGGTTAGCCAAACAAGATCTCAACAAAGTTACCCTTCTTCCCAATGACAAGTATTTATGCTTTAACATATCAAGTTTGACTCCCACCCTTTCAAGCACTTCGTCTCAGATAACAATAGACAACCTTGAGTTTGAGATAGGTAAGCCAAGGTAGGTGACAGGGAAAGACCCTACCTTACACCCCATAACACTTGCCATATTCTCTGCCAAAATGTCTGAGCAATTAATACCAATCATAGCGGATTTATGGAAACTAACTTTTAGACCCAGAGTAACCTCACAAACTTCCAAAAATCTGGCAATGTTTTCCACTTGGATCGACTCAGCATCACAGAAAATAAGAGTGTCATATGCATATTGTAAATGAGATACAATGATACCTGAGTCTGAAATTTTGAAACTTTACCCCAAATTATCCACCATGTTCACCATCAAACTAAAACATTCAACATAGATGGTAAACAATAGGAAGAAAGAAGATCACCTTGACAAAGTCCTCTTATAGCATTAAAAAAACCAATAGGGCTGCCCTTGAATAACACAAAAAAATTAGCAAAAGAAAGATATCTAAAAATCCAACTTCTCCACCTATCGCCAAACCCCATTCTTTTTAAAATTTCTAACAAAATACCTCATTCTACCCTGTCGTAAGCCTTTTCCATATTTAGTTTCAATAGTAACCCAAGCTTCTTAATCAAAACTCGAGAATGAATACATTCTTGCACAACCAGCACACTATCAGTAATTTGGCGGTCCTCAAAAAACGATGACTGTGTACTCGATATGAGGAAAGGAAGGACAACATTAAGGCATTCAGCCAACACTTTGAGAATAATTTTATAAACACTAGTGAGTAAACTAATAGGTATGATATCTGAGAGCTCTGAAATCACCGATTTCTTAGGAATCAAAGCCAAAAAGAGTAGAGCTAACCCCTTCAAAAATTTGTCCTCTAATCATAAAATCTCTGACTAATACCAACAAGTCACCTTTAACCAAGTTCCAAAATTTATGGAAAAATGCTAAAGGGAATCCATCAAGACCCAGCACCTTATCACCTGGCATTGCAAACACAGCCTTTTGCAATTCCTCAATGGTGATATCTTTCTCCAGTTGACATTAAGGTCCAAATTCAAAACCTTGAAAGGAACTTTAGTTAACTTGGGGGTAAATTTTACTTCCTTGGAAACAACACTCTTGAAATGGCTAATAACCCCAAGTTCCATAGCAGCGTTATTCTTTGAATCAATCCTCGGAATGGACAACCCAGAGAGATTATTTTGCCTTCTCCCAGCACTAGCAATTGCATGAAAGAACTTGGTATTAAGATCTCCTTCCTTCATCCATTTGTTGCTAGATCTTTGTTTCCAGTAAAGGTCCTCTGATCTCCCCAAATCCCCCAACTCTTTAAGTTTCAAACTTCGATCTATCATGGATTACTCTGTTAAAAGACTTGGGTGTTAAGATCTAACAGTTCTATCTCAGCTAAGACACCATCAATCTTAGCCTTTAAGTCAAATTTGTTATCTTTCTTCCACAATCAATTTAGGTTTGACGTCCAATAATTTTCTATGTAATTGGAACTCTATAGTACCCTCAACCATAGTATTTTACCAAGTCCCTTTAATGAGTTCAAGAACCTCTTTCTCCTCCAACCAACTCACCTCTAACCTGAATGGTTTAGGCCCCCCCTCTTAACGACCCCGTATTCAGTAAAATAGGGAGATGGTCAGAAGACAATCTAACCATGGATTTGACAGAGACTAAAGGGAAAACATCCACCCAATCGATAAAGATCAAGAATGTACCAAGCTTGGACATAGAAAGATTAATTACACTATTATTATACCAAGTAAACTTAGAACCAATAATAGGAGGGTCCAAAAAAGAGTTGTTTTCAATAAACCTATTAAACATCATCATCGATGTATTAATAGGATTTCCTGCTAAGCATTCGTTTGGCCACCGAAAAAGGTTAAACCCCCCCCCTCCCCAACCACCACAGGATAAGGAACAGACATAATAATAGAATTCATATAATTAATAAAACCTTCTTTAAGAATGGAAACAGAAGGCCCATAAACATTCATAAAGCCCTAAGAGAACCCAAATTATGACCATTAAAACCTAGAAGCAAAAATAGCTCTCTAATAATGATCTCAAAGTTTTGAATAACCAAAGGATCCTAAAGCACCCATAACCCCCCAGATCTACCAACCGCATCAATCCCACAAAAACCAACAGTACCTGAACCCCAAACTTCCCTAGCCCCATAAACATTAGGACTAGGTAGTTTGGTCTCCTGTAAAGCCAAAATCACTGGTTTGTACTTAGAAACCAACAAAAGAACATCCATTTTTCTTCTGGGGTCACCTAGGCCCCTAACATTCTAAGATAAGAAATTCATTTAAAAACAAGAAGGGGGGGTGGTTAGATGAAGAACTTGGTCCAAAAGGACCACCACCAAAGTACATTTTCTCCAACAGTAAAGCCATGTTGAGCTCATCATCTTTAGAAGAAGAGGTTGATGAAGACGAGTCCAGGCCCACCACCAATGGGTCACTAAATGAAATAGCAGCAGCAATCGAACCACCTTTAAGGATGCCATGGGCCTCCAATCTAGCAGATGAACGGACACCTCTATGAAACACCTTTTTCTTTTTAGCTGAAGAAGCACCTTTGCCTGGAGACTTGGAAGTTGCAACCGGACCCTTCGCTGATTTTCTGCCAGACTCACGTGCAGTCTCTACCTCTTTCTCCACATCAATCTTAGCCCTTCTACGCTTTATAATCTCATCACCACGCTTAGAGGAACCTCTTCCATCCCCATATCATCCATCATCTTGGCTACCATTTAAGAAACGTTGCGAGGCCCCAAAATTAGTAAAGAAGGATCACCTAGATGAGGAATAGCACTCAAAGGCAGTGCCAAAGAGGAATTCGCCAAAGCTAAATACATTGAAAAAGCATATGTCTCATGTATAGCAGAGCAAAGGCCTCACTGGAAATACCTCTGATTCAATCACCACAATGGCCATCAGGTCAATCAATAGAGGATCAAAGCAAGAATGGCTTTTCTTTGTCAATCCCTTGGCTACCGCCAAATGCAAAAAAAGGGGATACATCTCTATTTTCCAAAAAACAACCAAAAACAGCCAAAACCACCTCCGGTAAGAGAGCATTGATTAATTAAGGATATTTAGGTAATTAAGGACAAAATAAAAAATCTGGATAGAAAGAGAGCATTGATTAATTATATTGAAGAATGGTATTATCCTCATGATGTGTGACATACCCACATGGAGCATTACTTGCTCTTAACCACTAATAGAATAATATTAGCTTCTTATAAGAATATCTACTCTACTCCTCCTAGTGAGGAAAATACCTTTGCTCGAAAAACAATTATATTACAAAGTAAGGGTAATGAGTGTAAAAAAAAATATTGAGTACAAATGATAAGGACACTGGTAGTTTTTTTGAATAAATAACAAAGGAGACTAGTAGACTTGGAATTCATTAAGGAGGGAACCAAAAGGGTTCTCTCCCTCTTCACATTAAGCTTAGCATGTTTTTCCATCTAAATTCACTAACTTTTAAATTAAATGGTTCTCTCCCTCTTCACCTCCCCCATAATAAATATTGGGAACAGAAAATGAGGAAATAAGGAGAGAGTTTTCCAATGCATTTAACCAAATTTCTTCTTTGTTATCTCATCAGCAGTCATTTCGCCCATGTTTTTCTCTCTCACCTCTTGGATAAGCATTTTGGCTAGATTTTGATAGAGGCTGGAGCTATAGTTTTATATCCTCTCTCTCTAGATATTCTCTTTTCTTATAGACCCCACCATCCAATAAAAATAAAAAAAACAAAGAAAGTGGGTACTTTGTGTTAAAAAAAAAAATTATGCGCAGATACAATGCAAGCATAATTTTTATTGGGTGTTAAAATATGTTATTTTTTTTCTCTCACATTGTGTGATAATACCTGCAATCTCATTTATGCTTTTTAGAATTCCTTCAATAACACTTATCTCCTGATTTTAGTTTGTATGGGTGGTGTTGTTGATTATGACAATAGTCTCACTAGAGTTTCACTATATTATTATTTTTATTATTTTTATTAAATTTTTATTTCTTTTATGTTTTGGAGTTTTGAACATTTTGCCCGCTCCAGTGGTCTCCAAAATACTTAGTTTTATCTATTTTAAGGCTGTCCATTTAGGTAAACCAAACATCTAATATTTAGAAGGAATCTAATTGATGAGAAATCAAAGGTAGTATTTATGGTATGCGTGCAAAGAGAGACACCCCAATTTAAATAACAGCTTGACTAACTATGAGGTGAAACACAAAATAAATATTTATTTATTTTCTATATTTTGGTTGATTGGAAGCTTCAATATATATAATAATAATAATCATCATCATTTTAGCATTTTTCTAATTAATTAGGGTCGACTACATGAATCTTGGATCTCTATTCTGCTCTATTAAATGCCATATCAAGCCTCAATATATATATATATATAAAAGAAAAATCTTAAAAATGCCTGTAGGCACCCCATTTTTTAGCAAGATAAATGTCACTATTTTCCTAACCTTAGACAACCCTTAGGACCACATTATTCTAAGAAATCCTTGAACCATAGAACACCATAGTCCCTGGTCTCCACCCTACGATCCAGTATCCGGACAATTCATCGATTTTGGAAATAATCATTAAAAATAACAAAATATTGCATTTTTATTCTATTTTTTGAAGATAATTATGAAAAAGCATGTAAATCACCACAAAATTGGAAAATTCATATCTTGATCAAATTTGGATTAGACGACACAAAGTGCGTCGCCTAATCCAGATCGACCCAAATCATGTGTTTTAAACTGTCGACCCATTTTCAGACCAAATTCAGTGGCTTTGGACCATTTTGGGCTGAGCGATCACTTTATGTCACCCAAGCCCAGCCCTGATCTGGGCCACACACTTGTGTCGCATAGCCCTCTTGCCTCAAAATGTGGTTTTGAGCTGGCTTGGCTGGGCGACAGTGTGTCGCCTAGCCCTCTGACCCCAAAAACATGTTTTGGGTTGGCAAATACGCTCATTTTTTGTAGTTGTCCATTTTATGCATTTTTCAGTCTATAAAATTCATTTTTGCTCTAGGGTTTTTGCTCACCTAGCTAAGTGAGCAAAAACCCTAGAGCCGAGAAAACCATAAACCATCAATCCACAAATAGCCATCTTCAACCTTTAGGTCAGTAATCCCCAACCCTAGTTCAACCAAGCCAAGGCTTGCTCAATTCTAAAGAAAGAAAGGAGGATGCACAACTTAAAAACTCAACTATGGTCTTGATACGGGCGAGGTCTCAAAGCCTCGGGTGTCCCAGGCCAACTGGCCTAGTTAGGTATATTTAGTTTTATTTTTTTAGTATTTTCATTAAATCTAGAGTATTTCCTTGCTTGATTCTATATTTTGTGCATAGGATCGACGCCGACTCTACTGCTGATCTGAGAGAAGGTCTACTCATATCTGAATAGATCGGCCCTTGCATCAAAATTCGATTGATCCCACTTCTTTAATACATTTTAGTAAGGATTTTGTAGTGCCAGATCTAGGGATCTTCACTCAAAGATATCTCTTATTTTACGTTGTAAACAATACCTAACAGCAATTTTGAATTGTGTTTCACTCTGCACATAGCATGTTTGTGGCGGTTTATCAAACGGAACCGCAACGGACGACGCCATGTTTGTGGGGTAATGCGTGTTTTTTTAATTGCCATAGACATGCTTTGTTCATGACAGGACATGCTAGGTCCATGACGGTCTTTTAATCCTCGTCATCCAAAAAAATGGGACGACACCGAGCCTATAGGAGAAATCACTGTAGCATCTCGCCTATATACGTTGCGTGTCAGTGTGTGTGTGTGTGTGTCTATATATATATATATATATATATGAGTGGTTTAAAAAACGGATCAGTGCCTCGGATCGGGCACCCCAAAAATCCATCCGGATCAGTGAATTGGCGATTCGGATTGGGAATCGACAGGATTAAGACTTACAAAAAATCCAAAAAAATTATTAAAATTCATTATAAATATTGGTTTTTAGGAATCCAATAAGAAATAGCAGTACTACATTATTAACTTTCATTTTTTTCATCAATATGCGAATATTGAGATGTTCTTTCCCTTTATGAACTTATTTTAACCATTAAATTACATCACATAAAAGAAAAATCATGTAATTATCATGGATGAAGTATATAATCATACATGGACTACAAGAAAGAATGGTTTCTGATAAGAACCTTTTCTTTTTTTTTTTTTTGACAATAACTTTTTTTTTTTTTACAAGAAATGTTTTTCGTATTACCTTTTTTTTTTTTTTTTAATAAGAACCTGTTTTTTTTTTTTGGCAATAACTACTTGTTTTATTACCTTTTTTTTTTGTCAAGAACAATAAATTTTACAAGAAAATGAATTGATAAGAATCTTTCATTTTTTTTTAACAAAAAACCTTTATTTTTTTGACAAGAAAAGGAAAAAAAACAACATTTTCAAAAATCGAACCAACCACCCCTCCATTTGAAGCATCGAACCAGCGACCTCTACACAAATAAAAGATATGATAACCAGTAGATCTTAATAGCCCGATTAAAATACTATAATATATCAACTTTTCAAGGTAATATATTTTACTCATAATATCCCACATCGAAAAGGTGGAAGAAGACAAAAGTGAATAAATACTTTCTTGGTACTGCTTACTCATATCACGTGCGAAGTAGTGTCGAAGCTAAAGGCCTGGTGGCTAGGGATGCATGGTAAGGTGTGTGGACACTAATTTCTTAGCCCTTGGCCCGTTTTAAATCGAAAATTACAAGAATGCCCACATCATTCATACGTCGGGCGCATCATGCGGCGATTCTAATGCCCACATCAAACACACGATGGGCGCATCATGTGGCGATTTACTATATAGAATCGTCGATTCTTCTCTAGAACTAAATGATCCAACGTCGACACGGGGGGACTGATTCCCGTGCTGACTCGGGCGAGTCTGTTGTGACTCGCTGATTTTTTAATCACTGGTATACATGTATATATCTTGCATAACAACCACGAGCATCACCAATAGCAACAGTACTTCTAACTTCATCGTGATCGTTAACATTCCCAATTATCAGCACCTACAATGGCAACCTGTGCAACACGAACAAAAGTCCAATACCAACATCTCCAACAACATCACACATGAAACTATCACCATGAGAGAATGCATCGTTCTCATAACTTTGTTTTGTAATATTGTCTCCCTCATGACGCCAAAAAACAGATCCATTCATATTACGGTTAATAGGCTCAGGTCTATAGGAAATCAACTAGCGTAACAATGGCTACTATCTTTGCTATATGAGCTCCCAAAGAGAAGTACGTAAACCTTTTACTTTTTCCTACTTTTATGGAATCTTGAATTTTATCTTTATTTATAGACCCATATGTCTATCCTAACCCAACTAGGACTAACCTAAAAATTAATCATCCTACATAATAGAAAAACCAAAGTAAAAGGAAAACCAATCCCTTAAAATTAGGGATTCAAGACAAATATCAACAAATCTCCATATTGGCATGAATTCTAAAAGACATTCTCATCGACTGTCTTCTCTACACACACCTCCTCATGCGCTCACCTCAACAACACATTAGTTAAGTCCAAACATTGCTTGAACTTCTGTAATGAAACTGACTTTGTCAACATATCCTCAACATTCTTCTGGTGTTAATCTTCAGTAATAAAATATCACCTTCAGCTATTATCTTGCGTATAAAATGATAGCTAACATCAATATGATTGTACCAGGTTCTTAGCCAAATGTATTGCACTCTAACTATCACAATAAATAATAATCACATCATGTCGTAAGCCCAAATCACTTCTAAGTCTTCTAAGCCATATGGCTTCTATCATTACCTCGTTAACTGCTCTAGTCATCGACAAGGTATATGGCTTCTATCATTGCTCTAGTCATCGACAAGCCATATGGCTTCTATCATTGCTCTAGCCATCGACAAGGCAACCACAGTTTATAATATCGACCTCCAACTGATCGGAATTCCTGCAAGTGTAAACAAATAATCTCTAATAGATCTCCTACAAAGTCACCTTCAAAGTCAAGATCAACATAACCAAGAACCTTGTCGTCAAACTTGTTATTTTCATCAAACATCAGTCCCACATCTAATGTACCCCTTAGGTAACGCATAATCCATTTTACTGTAAGTAAATGCTCCTTATGCAAATAATTTTTTTTTTTTTTTAGATTTGGTATTATTTAGGTTTTTAGTTTATTTAGGGTAATTTTTGTACATATTTATTTTGTTGTAGAGATTTGAGAGGTATAAAGGATATTTATGAATTTTAGGAGTTGTCATTTAGATCGAGAGAAATAGGAAGGACTATCTTAGGTGATATGTTCTAATATTTAAAAAATAATCTTTTAGTTAGAAAGTCAAAGTTGTCATAAACATGTAGTTAAAAAGGTTATCTTTTTTAGAAAAGAAAATAGCTTTAGAAGGAGAGAAAAATATGTTTTTATTTATTTATTTATTTTCTTCTATGTATATTTAAAAGAAAACAATCCCTCATTGTAAGAATAGAGATTAGAATTGAGAAAAGTTGATTTTATGAAAAGATTTTTTTAGGATGGATTCCCTTGCAGACTTTGAAAGATGGTATATTCTCTCATTTTATATTATTATTTTTATTTAATTTTTACTTCCATTCATTCTCCATGTATCAACTGGTATCAATGCAATTAAGATCTAGCTTTTTGCAATAGCACCGAAAGCAAATCCTGTTATAGAAGATCACTTGGGACAAGCTTTAGAAAGTTTGACCAAAGTCATAGAGGATGTTCGTGAATATTTGACCAAAGTCATGGATGATGCTCGAATTGAAGTGAAATGAATTAACGATTACAATAGTTAGAGAACAATGTCCATCGCGAAGAGGGTGCTCACAATCACGTTGATCTTGCACTGATGGTCCCACGACAAACCTAATGTGTTGATTTTGATTGTAACAAAAAAATTTACAAGCATGATCCCCATCCTATAGAGCGTCCGCAAGATTTTGGTATTAAAGTCAACATCCCAAAATTTCATAGGGATGACTCCCATAGAGGGCCTACATACTCTTCGAGCCTCATAGACTCGAGTTTTCTCTCTCGTGCTCCCAAATTGGATGCATATTTCCCTCCACGAATGAGATCTTGTGTCATGGTTTCTTTTGTTTTATGGGAAGACAATACCAACTGTTAAAGGAAACCTTCTCTTGACAATCTTCCCAATGAGTGCCTCTTCGAGATACTCATAAGGGTTAACACCTGTCATGATAGAAGTGCATGTGATTTTGTTTTCAAGTACAGGCTCTTGCTTCAGAGCGTCATCAAGAGAGTGAAAATTTCCAGTTGGAATAAATTGGATAAGATAATGAAGGAAATTGTCGACTTCCATAAGCTCGGGGTCGAGCTTCTCTCAACTCCGAGAGACTAATGCAAATAAAAATTAGGGTTTTTGTTATATATATTTTCTTGATTTTAGATATGGTATTATTTAAGTTTTTAGTTTATTTAGGGTTATTTTTATGTTTGTTTTTTTTTTTGTCAGAGAGATTTGAGGTGTATAAAAAGATATTTATTGTAGAATTTTATGAGTTATCTTTTAGATAGAAAGAAACATGAAGGATTATCTTAGATGAAATATTTTAATATTTAGAAAGTCAATGTTTTAGTTAGAAAGTCAAACTTTTCATAAACATGTAGTTAGAAAGGCTATTGTTTTTAAGAAAGGAAGAGTTTTAGAAGGAGAGATAAATGTGTTTTTATACATTTATTTATTTTATTCTGTGTATTTAAAAGGAAGAAGTCTTTCATTTTAAGAGCAGATATTGGAATTGAGTAAAGTTGATTTTGTGAAAAGATCTTTTTGGGGTGAATTCCCTTGCAAATATTGTGAGAATATATATTATCTCACCTTTTATTATTATTTTTATTTAATTATTACTTCCATCCATTCTCTCTGTATCAATTCTTTTCCTGGATTAGCCAGATACTTGCTAACAACACTAACAGCAAAAGAAAATCTGAACGATTGCAAACCATTACATGCATGAAACTTCCAACTGCACTCGCACAGGTAACACGCGACATGTATTTCTTTTTAGCATCTGAACTTGGAGATAATGTGTTCAACAATATGAAATGTGTAATAAGAGGAGTATCCTCAGGCTTTGAGTTTTCCATCTCAAACCTAACGATGACCTTCTCAATGTACTCCTTCTGAGATAGCCACAATTTACCATACTTTCGATCAGTACATATCTCCATGCCCAAATTGTTTTTGCTGAACCTAACTCTTTCATCTTAAATTCTCTGATAAGCTGAGTGTCCAATGTACTGATTTCTAAAGAATTCTTCACAGCAATAAGCATGCCATCCATATAGAGCAATAGATAAATGAATGAACCATCAGTAAATCTCTTAAAATAAATACAATTATCATCCTTACTTCTGACATACTCGTGTCCAATCATGAATGTATCAAAGTACTTGTACCACTGCCTAGGACATTGCTTTAGGCAGTACAATTTCTTCAGCTGGCAGACATGGTCCTCCGTGTTTTTAACGACAAACCCTTATGATTGAGTCTTATAAATATGTTTTTCTAACTGTTCATGAAGGAATGCAGTCTTGACATCAAACTACTCTAACTCCAAATAAAATAATGTAACCATAGCTAGCAATACCCAAATAGAAGTGTGTTTCACAACTGAAAATAAAATCTCATTATAGTCAACACCTTCTTTTAGCATATAACTTTTTGCAGCCAAACTTTAAACCGATCACCACCAGTCACAAGTGACCCATCTTTCTTCTTATAGGGCCATTAATATCCAATGGCTCTCGTCTTAGGTAACTTTAAGAGACCCCAAGTATGATTCTTCTTAAGAGACTTTATTTCTTCATCCATGACATCACTTCACTTGGTAGTGTCACTATCCTATGACTTTCTTAAAAGTGGATGGCTCTTGGCTCTTGGCTTGTGGCCACCAATGCATAAGCCACTATAGCCTCAAAATTATACCACATCATTGGGTTTTTTATCCTCTTTTTCTTTCCAAGTTGAGGTTCTTCCGTATATAGAGTGGGCTCAAAGACATCCTCATGGTCAACATCTTCCTCCACTCTTTTATAGTGACTTTTTGGCACATATTTTGGGGTATTTTCTTGGGTTGTCAACTCTACCTCAACTGCATCAATGTTGTTGTGGTTTTCTTTTTCTACACCCATCTAAATGCGTTTTAACATCACAACTGATAATAAATTTACACGACTTAGGATCTGGGCACTACATTTTATAACACTTAACTCCATCTGCCTAATCAAAATACACTTATTTGATCTGGGACTCAACTTATCATCTTTTAGATGAACATAAGTAAGATAACAAAAAATTCTTAAATGAGAATAATCAATAGGTCTACCGGACCATACCTCTTGTGGTGTTTTGTAGTTTATTGTTGTAGATGGTGACCTGCTGCCTCTGCCCAAAAGTCCTTTGACAAACTAATATTACTCAACATGATACAAGCCTTCTCTAGAAGTGTCATGTTCATGCGCTCAACAATTTCATTATGTCTTCAGAATGGTGAGGTGATGAATAATTCCTTCGTTCTCAATAAAAATTCACAAACTTTGGTGAAGTGTACTATCCACCATTATCAGTCCTCGAGCACTTGACCTTCTTCCTAGGGGTGACAATGGACTCGATCAGACCCTGGACCTGACCTATAGACCTGACCTCAGTTCTGATTATGGGTCCAACTTTTGGACCCAACAAATTAGGCCTGGCTCCAAAACCTAGACGTGATCACATTCAAGTCTGGGTCCAAGTCCAGCCGAACCTAACCTGTACCCATAAACTGTTGGAGAGAAACAACTTTACTTTAAGCCCTATTCATTTAGATGTATTAAGGATTGTATACTATAAGAACTTTCAATTATATTTAGCTATTAAACGACAAATCAGACAAAGTTGTATTAAGGATCGTATACAATAATAACTCGTAGTCGTCTTTGGCTATTAAAAAACAAATCAGACAGCTTGAAATGTAATAATAGGTGATTTTGACCTTGTTGCCAATAATATAGGTATATGATGATAAAAAAAAGAGTTAAGAGAGAGAGAGAGAGACAGAGATAGAGAGGGAGAAGCTCATAGTCATAGTGTGGTAATGGACCCAACTAGATGTGAGACCTGACGGGTACAGGTATGGGTCCAATTTTTTACCCAACGAGTCAAGTCCATGTTGAAAACTTGAACCTAGATAATATTCGGGTCCGAGTCAGGGTCCATCTGTATCCGACCATTGCCACCCCTACTTCTTTGCAATCTGTCTTGCGATCATAGCTAAATGTGTTAAATAAATCTGTATTTTTATTTAATGCGTAATCTACACCTTCTTCGAGAAATCATCTACGAAGGAATTAAAGTATAGATATCCACATTTTGAGACAATCGATGTAGGGCCCTATACATCTGAATGAATATAGTCAGTAATGCCTTTTGTGGTATGTTTTGACGAGCGAAACTGCACCCTACACTGTTTACCATAGTCACATTGCTCACAAAAGTCCAAATTGCACTTTTTCATGCCATTGATTAATTGACTTTTGCTAAGTTCCACCAAAGCTCTCTCACCAATGTGGCTCAACCGAATATGCCACAATTGAGTTAAGTCAGAATCATCATCATCAGATACAAAACCTGCAATTCTTTTTGTGATAGTATTCCTAAGCAACACATGAATTCCGTCGGATCGTCTTGCCTTTCATCACAATTAGAGCACCCTTTAGAACTTTCAGAACTCTACGTACGCAGACAAATTTGCATCCGTCGGAGTCTAAGGTACCAAAGTGATAAGATTCTTCTTCAGATCTGGAACACGTTTAACATCAATCAAGGTTCTCACAACTCCATCGTACATCTTGATAGTAACTGCCTCAATACGAATGGTCTTGTAAGCCACATCATTCCCCATCAAATTGATCCACTATCAATGCTCATGTACGTGGTGAACCAATCCTGATAAGGGCACATATGATAAGAACATCCTGAATCAAGAACCCACAAGTCTTTAGTATAGTCACAACTTGTCGAGACTAACAACACATTATCTGTTCTACTTACCGAGCTTTTATAAACTGCATCGACTACTTTATTGGCTCGCATTTTGTTTCTCTTTGAGTTTCTAACTATCCTTCTTATTTTGCCATTTTGTCTTGCAATAATAACAATGAATATTATATTTTCCTGATCTGGATTTGGATTTGGACCTGCCCTGACCTTCACGTCCTTTTTCATTTATCTCAACAGATCTCCTTCTTGCCACTAAACTATTTACATGTAAATGAGTATTATAATGTCTTTTCATTAAATCATTAGAGATAATAGTCAAAATCACATCCTCCATTTCATGGTAACTTTTTTATAAAGCAATGTTGTGACAAGATGCTCATATGAATGAGGGAGTCAAGACAATAAAATTATAGTCTTATCCTCAGTATCCATTTTAACACCAATATTTAATAATGCATAAGTAATTTTATTAAAATAATTCAGGTGCTCAGGGATATATGTACCTTCATTCATCCGCAGAGTGTTTGCTTAAAAAATTGTCGATTTATAATGGACTTCGTCATATATAAACTCTCAAGCTTCGACCAAAGGCTTGATGTTTAATCATCATTGACGATATTAAATAACATTTTGCTCAATAAATACAATTAAATAGTGCTCATAGCCCTAGAATCTGTTTTCCCAATCCCCATCTGACATGAATTCTAGTTTCTTCGACTTTCTTTTCAGAGCTTTTATTTAGATTTTGTTCCATTAACAAATCTTGAACATTGATTTGTCAAATTTCAAAATTATTTTTTTTAACAAATTTCTTTACTTTAAACCTTACATTTGAAATGTTATCGCCATACTGACAACCCCAAACCAGGCTCTAATACTACTTGTTGTGTATGGAGCTCTAAACATGACGAGTTGATTTTTGGAAAATAAAGTACGAAAAAAATAAAAGATTTACAAAAAAATAAAGTAATAAAAGAATAACAGAAAAAAGAACTTCTGAATTTACATAGTTCATCGCAGATGTGACTACATCTAAAGACGAAAAAAATCAATGTTTTTCCTCTAATCAAGGAGAAAAAAATTTTAAGAGACTCACATATGAGAAAACCAGATAAAAAACCCAATATCCCACAATGCTTGCTCTCTACACTTTTCTTTCTCTAGAAAACCCTAAAAGTTTCCCTTGTTTACCTTGTACACACTCTCTTTACAAAAGTAACTTTATGTAGAGTTAAGAAGCCATCAAAATACGTACAAGGCTTCCACTTTTTTCTACTTTTATAGAATATTGACTTTTATGTTTATCTATAGACCCACATGTCTATCATAACTCAACTACAACTAACCCAAAAGACAATTATCCTACATAATAGGAACTACCAAAACATAGGAAGCCTACATTAAAAGAAAAAACAATCCCTTAAAATTAATGATTTAAGACAATTATCAACATCTCTTTCTAAACAAAACATACTTCAAAATTTCTCAGTCTAGCAACACCCAAACTCTTAACGCCATTTCTTTTTCCACCTTCACCCTACACCCAATCTTTTATTTACCCTTTTGGTTCCCACCTTCACCATACACCCAATCTCCTATTTACCCTTTTTGTTCCCACCTTCACCCTGTCTTAAAAATAAAGAAGAGGTGAGTAACTCAATTTTTTCCTATGCTCAAGTAACAAAAGAAGAAGACCCTAAATCTTATTCCTCTAACATAATTTCCTCGAAAAATCCACTCTTTAAGTTTCCCAGACCTCGAATCCTCTAATAGCAAGATCCTAATTTCTTAGCCAATGAAAAGGAACATAAAGCACATAGACCTAGAATCCATTGTCTTGTTAGATCAGAATTGTACGATTAGCTGGTTGTTTCATATCAACAATCTTCTATCTTCAAGATTGTTCCAATGCTTAGGGCTATAGCATCAAAATATAGGGTTCCCATAGTTGCTTCAAACCTGATAGTCCATTCAATGGGTTCAGAGAGGATTTACTACAATGAATAGTTGGAATGACATCGGTTTGCTCTCGTAAGGGAAACGTGCTTTCCCTTTTAGTCTGCCCCTTCAAGCTTGCTCTCTCACACACACGAACCCAAATCTTGTCTCTCTAATTCGATATATAAGGAACGAAGACAATCTTTTAAGTATTTGATGTGAGGCTTCGAGAGTATATATATATATATATATATATATATATATATATATATATATATATATATATATATATATATATATATATATATATATATATATATATATATATATATATATATATATATATAAGGCTTAGGCGAGAATATATAGTGATTCCTCCCCCACCCTATCGAACTGTGCGTTCAAAAAATTAAAATCAAGGGCTGAAAAAGCTCCTCGCGCGAAAGGCCTGGGCTGAAAAAGTTTCAAACATCTAAAATATTCCTTTTACCCTTTGTTTCCTCTCCTCTCCTCTCCTCTCCTCTGCCACCTCCCCTCTCTCTGCGAGGCTTCCCTCTCTCTCTCTAGCTTCAGCCTCTAAGACCTCCCCTCTCTCAGCGAGACTTCCCTCTCTCTCTAGCTGTAGCCTCTGCGACCTCTCCTCTCTCTCTATTTACAGCCGCGACCTCCTCTCTCTCTCCGAGGCTTCCCTCTCTCTCTTGCTGCAGCAGCTGCACATCCCTTTCTCTATTTATAGCAAACCTTTGGGCTTTGGCACCCCTATCTCTCCTTTGCAGCCATTAAAGCCTTCTCAGCCCACATAGAGAAACCCTCTCATCCCACACAACACAAGCGTGAATTATACGCTCTCCATGGCTCTCCTCATTAGTGTCGCAGCCAGGGACCTCTCTCGATCGGTTTCAGGCAGTGTTTAAAAAAACGTCGAGTCGAACCGGTTCGACTCGGGAATCGACAGTAGGCGTCTCAAATCGCTCAAAAAATTGGGAATCGCCCAGTTCTAGAGAGAACTGGGCGATTCTGTACAGTGACTCGCCGAGTCACTGTACGGAATCGGCGAGTCCCATGAAGAACACGGGCTGCACAGTGTTCTTCACGGGATTCTTCAAAATTTGTCATTTTTTGATCATTTTTTTTGTTTTTTTTAGTATGTGATCTAATATGCAGGCTTTAAACAGCTTTATTCAGCTTTTTCACAGATTAAATGGTTGAAAAATTTTGTGTTTTTGGATCACGAAAGTTGTATTTTTAGGGTTTCCTCCTTTCCTTGTCTTTCATGCCAAATAGGGCATGAATCTGTCAAAATTTGTAGGCATTTTGATCGTAAAGTTGTTCATCAAAACCTTCTGTTATGAATTTGTGATAATCGTTGAGAAAAGCAAAGTTATTTGGAGATTGAAGGCTCCGGTTCACAAAACCAGGTAAGAAGTTTGGGTTTTTTTTTTTCCGCCATATGATTAATTTCACTGCATATTTTGAAGATAAAGAGTTCAATTTGTAGGTTTTTAATCTTTATTGTATCTATTATGATTTAACATATTCAATTTTATGTAATTTGGTCAATTACAGCATGAAATTTTAGACGAACACAGAGATGTCTGTAGAAAAAAATTTGTGCTGTTTTTTTTTTTTTCTTTTCCGCCTTTTGATTTTTTGTTCATGATATATTAGAAATAATGTGTTAGATTTCTAGCGTTTTTAATCGTTATAGTGTTGTTTATAATTAGATGTATTCAATTTGATCTGATTTATTCAAATTGAGTTTCACTTTTTAGATTCAATGACTGTTTGTGAAGAAAAGAACTGCTTTTTTTTTTTGCTCAATTTAATCAATTTAATTTGATTTATTGATGATAATGTGTTCAAAATTTAGGGTTTTCATTCCTTATATTGTTCTTTATCAGAAAATATACTCAATTGGATGTAATGTATTCACTTAGAGGTGGATTTTTGAGTTAAAATGGCTTATGTAAGATGGCTCTGTGAAGAACATAATTTTGTTTTTTTTTCCTTTTTTGTAATCCATGATCGAATTTTTTGTAATACATGATCAAATTTTTTGTAATCCATGGTCGAATTGTTTTTTTTTTTTTTTTTTTTTGTAATCCATGATCGAATTTTTTTTTTTTTTTTTTTTTTTTTGTAACCCATGATATAATTTTTTGTAATCCATGATCGACTTTTTTGTAATCCATGATCGAAATGTTTGTTTTTTTTTTTTTTGTAATGCATGATTAAATTTTTTTTTTTTTGTTTTTTTTGTAGCCCATGATAGAGTTTTTTGTAATCCATAATCGATTTTTTTGTAATCCATGATCGAATTGTTTTTTTCTTTTTTGTAATCCATGATCGAATTTTTTGTAATCCATGATCGAATTTTTTGTAATCCATGATCGAATTTTTTGTAATCCATGATTGAATTTTTTGAACATTTGTGATTTTTTTTTTTAATCCATGATCGAATTTTTTGAAAATTTGTGATTTTTTTTTTTAATCCATGATCGAATTTTTTTTTGTAATCAATGATCGAATTTTTTGAAAATTTGTTTATTTTTTTTTAATCCATGATTGAATTTTTTTTTGTAATCCATGATAGAATTTTTTGAAAATTTGCTATACTTTTTTATTTATTTATTTTTTATCCATGATCGAATTTTTTTAAAAATGATGATTTTCTGAAAAGATGTGAAAATAGTGATAAGGTTTTGATTATCATGATGTATTAAACCCAATTTTTAATTTTTATTGTTTGAGTTTGCTGTACTTTTTTTTTTTTTTCCATGATCGAATTTTTTGAAAAATGATGACTTTTCCAAAAGATGTGAAAATCGTGACAAGGTTTTAATTATCATGAGGTATTAAACGATATTTAAAATTTTTATTGTTAAAGTTTTTGTTGAAAAAATTGTATGTTGATAGATTATTTATGCCAAAAAATGCAGGTTATTATATTTTAATGCAAAACTGTATTTTTTTAATCTGTTGTTAATGCATTTTTTAGTGGGAATGACTGATGTTAGGTGGCTCTGTGAAGAATTGTTTTTATCATTAATTTTTTAATGTAAAAAATGTATGTTCTTGATAATTGAGTTGTAGCCATGTTTGGAGCTTGCATTTTGTATTATATTATCCTGAATGTTTGTAATTGATATGTACGAAAATATTATTGTCAATAGAGGTATTTTGCAATAACAAGTAACAACAAATATGACGACATGAACTACCCCAACATATTATCACTACACACGGTAATTATTTTTCTTGTTGAACTGTCAGGTTAATTTTTAACTTTTTATATCTTAAAACAGTTGAATCATGTCAAGATCTGCAGAAGACCCTGCATGGCAACGTGGGGTCAGACTTGATCCCAACGAAAAAGATAAAATTATTTGTAATTACTGTCAAAGAGTGATAAGTAGTGGGGTATATAGGTTCAAGCAACACTTGGCAAGGGTTAAGGGAGATGTTTTTGCATGCACTAGTGTCCCTAGTAATGTAAAAAAACAGATGACGACAGTTCTTAATGCTAACAAAGGTAAAAAAATTGCCAACCATAGGATGAATGAGGAGATAGCTAGTTTATATATGCCATCAAGCAGGAATGATACAAAAAAATAATATAATAATGACCTAGAAGAGCAATATAATAATGATCTGGACATGGCCACAAGATTGAGTTCAATATCAAAGGGAACGTGGGTTTAGAATGCCTGGTGGGTCTAGCTTAGACATGCATGGTGGGCCTGGCTCAGACATGCATGGCGAGCCTAACTCGAGCATGTATGGCGGGCCCAACTCAAATATGTATGGAGGGATTGGTGGCAATATGTATCAAGGAGAATTAGATGTTGAAGAAATTGTTTTTAGGTTACCTAAGAGTGTCAGTATTGCAGGTCATGGTCGTAAAGACCCATTTCTCTCAAAGCCTGAGTCACAACAGATGACCCTAAAAGACATGGTTAAAGGTACAAGAAACATGTTGGGCAGATATGTTGGTAAATAGTTCTACGATAAAGGGATTCCCTCTGATGCAGCCAATAGCCCATATTTTCCACCTATGGTCAGTGCAATCCAGAGAGTCGGACCCGGGGTAAAACCCCCGACGGCATATGAGCTCAGTGGGCCAATATTAGATGAAGAGGTGGAGGAAGTTGCAAAGTAGATTGAAGAATATAAACAGAGTTGGCCAAGGACAGGCATTACTCTCATGAGTTGGTTGAATACAGTTAGCAAAAAGGAGTTTTTAAACTTCTTGGCCTATTCCCCAAAAGGTACAGCTTTTTTGTCTAGCAAAGAAGTATCAGGGACGAAAAATGATGCAAACTTCTACGTACGACTATATAATCAGATAGTGGAGGAGGTGGAAGATAAGCATGTAGTCCAGTTTATTACGGACAATGCGTGTGAATGTGTTTCTGCGGACAGCAAGTTGATGGATAAGAGGAAGCATCTAGTATGGACCCCGTGTGCTGCACACAACATTGATCTTATGGTAGAGGAGATCGGTGAGATCAAAATTGCGAAGGAGACTCTAGAGGAAGCAAGGTTGGTGTCGAGATTTATATACAACCACTCTAAATTTTATTTATGTTTAGAGAACACTCTAAGAAAAAAGAGATAATCAGGCCTATCATAACCTGCTTTGCGACCGATTACTTAGCTGTGGACTCCATTCGAGAATCTAAAGGTACATTAAAGAGATTGTTTACTTGTGAAGAGTGGTTAAATGACCACCTCTCGAAGTCCAGTATAGGTATAAAAGTGGACAACATAGTCGCAAATAGGCAGTTCTAGTCTCGATGTTCCAGTGTTGTAGAGGCCACTGCTCTTTTGGTCACGGTGTTAAGAATGGTGGATGCTGACAAGAAAGCTACCATGGGTATCCTTTATAAAGGTATTGAGAGGGCAAAATCAGCTATTGGGGAAAAGTGTAGTTTTGCTAGCAAAGTGATCGAGATTATAGAAAGGAGGTGGAACACTAAATTTGGGCGTCCAATTCATTATGCTAGTAAATATATATTTATATCATTACAATGTTTCATTTTAAATCATTTTTTTATGAAATTGTAAATGACTTTTTTCTATCTATATATTTTGTAGGTTACTACTTCAACCCAAATTATTTGACACCTGAACATTCCCACAAGATTATGGAAGGGGTCAGATACATTATTGCAAGGTTGGAGAGAAGCCATCGAAACCAAGTAGCAGCAATACAAGAGGTATTATTTAATGTTTGGGTAAGAACTTCATTGAGTTGTTATATTTGTGAGGAATAATGCACTAAAACGTAATATATTTGTTTTAGCTTGTTATGTATAAGGATGCTATAGGATCCTTTGGAACTAGACTTGCCAGGAATTCTCGAACTATGATGGATTCAGGTTATCCCCTCGCTAATATTTTGTTCATTCATATATTTAATCTTATGAATGGTTCTTGCCCTTATCATACTTTTTGCATTTTAATCCAGCTGAATGGTGGGAGATATATGGTACTGATGCACCTCACTTAAAAAGGATAGCAATCAAGGTGCTCTCCCAGACATGTTCTGCTACTGGCTGTGAGCACAATTGAAGTACGTTCCAATGGTTGCACACTACTAGGAGGAATCGACCTTCTTCTGGGAAGCTTCATAAACTAGTGTACGTTCATTATAATTTAAACTTCCGAGAGCGACAAATAAGAAGGAAGCTTGAAGACTATGAGTCGATAGACTTAGACACAATATTTGTCACAGACACAGTAGATCAATGGGTAGTAGAAGAGGAGGAGTCAATATTGCATAAGAGAGCGTTCCTTGAGGCTATCGATGAGGAAGATCTTGAAGAAGGTGATGAGCAGCATGAAAGAGGAAGCAGCCAGCCAACGTATCCACAATTAGTTGGAGATGACGGTGATATTGCACTTAATGAGGGAGAGTGAGAAGGGGGTCTAAGAGAAAATGAGAGAGACGATGATTCTGAGGCCAGCCTATCCCAGCCATATTATTCACATATCGAGTCCCAACAGCAACAGTGTAGGGATGAGCACGACAGTGTAGGTGAGCATGAAAGATGGACAAGCTTCGGAGATTTTGGATTGGGAACACAACAAAACACTAACACTCAGGGATTTGGGTATAGTCAGATGCCTGCTAATATCGATGATTCGTTTTTCGATCGAATCAATGAATTGTCAAACGAATTCAATCAATGGCACCAGCGTGACCAAGAAGAAGAACAACGTCATCTGTCATTTTATTTTTAGATCGTATGTTACTAATTGTATGCTTTATTGTAGTCCATGCATGTTGATATACTTATTCCATGATAATTCTATGTTTATCCTTTTGTGTGATGTAAATTAAATGCTGAATAGTAGTTCAAGCAGGGAAAGAACATATCAATATGCGCATATTCATGCAAAAACATGAAAATTCTTAATGGGGTACCCTCATTTCTTATTGAATTCCTAAAAAACAATATTTATAATGAATTTTAATAATATTTTCGGATTTTTTTGAAGCTTTATTTTGACTGATTCACCCAATTCTCGATCCGGATCGTTGATTCGTCGATCCGGATTTGTTTTTGAGGTGCCCGATCCGGGTCACCGAGCCGCTTTTTAAACCATTGGTTTCAGGTATGGGATCCAAAACCCCAAAATTTTGAAGCTTCCTCTTTATACATGTTCCTTCATTTGATATATAGATTAGATGGAAGGAAAAAAAAAAGGATTTTCTGTGATTCTCTTCTTTCTACATGTTCCTTGCCTTTGGGGATTCTTTGAGTTCTTGATTCTCTTTCTCTTCCCCTACAATTATGCGATTTAATTGGAGTTTTTTGTTCCCTTGAATTGTACCATGGGAACCTGGTATTCATTGTTGTGCTATTTTTTGCCAATTAAATGGAGACTCTTAGTGTTGGTTTTTTGTTCCACCGCAAAATCCATCATTAGGTTTCACCTTCCCTAAACAAAGAAAATTGTCTCCTTCTTTGCATCAATGTCCGCAATATTATCCCTGATTCAGGTCTTCCAGTCTACAACTTTTCTCATAAGCCCTGAAGTCGTTCTTTGTCAAAGGACAAACATATCTGAAAACTAAAATTTAGTTTCTAATGTTTTTACCTTCTTGTGTGAACATGGGACATGTGCTTTATTAGTTCTAAAATATATCCATGGGTGACATGACGTGCCTATATTACCATTTCTTTGGGATGGTTTGCTTTCTCTCTCATGCAGTAGTTTATTTATTTGATATTCAGAAATGTGATGAAGGCTTGACAATGCTGATTTTTCCATTTGATTATCAGTTCTCATTTTTCAATGTTACAATCATTATTTCATGAGCTTTTGGTACTGTTGTTCTCTTTCTTGCATAAATATTTAGATTTAAGAAAATGGGAAGAAATGGTAACTATTTTTGGTGTAACATGTTTTCTATCATGATTAAAAAATATGAGAAGAAAAAGAAGTGATAAGTGGGCTTGCTTTACAATTTGCATCTTGATCCATTTGTACGCGGAAGGATGGGTCAGGAATATGAGTGGAAAGGATGCCGATGACTCACCGTTTCCTAATGTTGAAAGTCGTAGAGTCAGTGAAGTAATTTATGCTACAAGATCAAATTACTTACTAAATTCTTTCCAAACTACCTAGTCCTTCCCAATTTCTTTTGTTGCTATTGTCAACATCCTTACTATTCCATTCATGAAGTAGACGTCTTGATTTCTCATACCACTTCATTGATGTTGGTTTTTTTTACTCTGGAAATATTTCTCCCATCTTCACGCCTTACTCTTCCTATCTATCATTTCCTTGGGTTTTGTTTTATTGTAACAGTTATAGACTAATTGAATATTTCACTAAAGATGTCAAAGATGATTGGGATGAGGAAGCTTTAGAAAGCAGAAGCAATGCGATTTGTAACAAAAGCACAGGGATTTGGACTGAGTTTTTGCAGGGAAGGAATTCGAGTGGGAAAAAGAGGAAGAGAAGATGAGTAGAAAGTCCTGGCTGCTGGTTAGAATGTGAAGCTGGCTGACTTTAGTTGTAAAGTGAGAGAGAGGGAGAGATCATGTATGTCTAATAACTTAGCAAATTTGTACTCCTTTTCAAATTTTTACCGTTACCCATCATGATTATCAAATTTTTAATGTTTGCTTGAATGAATAGTGGAGCAGCCCGAGGTGTGCTGTACTTTACTCTTAAAGCAGAGAATTGTGCATCTCTTCCATCACTGTTTATATCACTCCTCTGGTATAATGTTTGTTTCTAATTTTTTGCATTCTAATAGTGGAGCAGACCATTCACATATTTTTTGCATTCGAGCATATAATGTTTGTTTCTAATTGTTTTGCAGCCAACTTGATAATAACCAGTTCACTGGTGGCCACATTCCAGCCTCCTATCGTAACATGTCAAAATTGTTGAAGTTGTGAGTATTATTTTCTTCTAGAGAGTACATTATGTCTTCTAGACAACCCCAAACAATTTGGGATAAGGCTTGGATGATGAATATGATGATATTACTTGTTTCTCTTTTTATTATAATGTACAACAACTATTTTGTGCTTCCAGTGTTTGTTTGATATGTGCTATTTATGGCACTTATTTCTTTTTCTTTTCTTTTTTAAATTTTGGTCATGTACCGTAAATACATGAAGAAGGATGTTGTGTAACTGTGCTTTATGGGGTTCTTCATAAGGATGTCGTGTTCAAGACACACCCCATGAATGTGCTCAATGAAAGGACTCTCAAAGGAACATTATTTGGAAACTATAAGCTACATTCTGATCTTCCATCTATTGTCGACAAATACATGAAAAAGGTACATGTCACATGGAGAAGTTCATCATACATTCAGTCTCATTCTCAGAGATCAATAAGACATTTGAATACATGCTTAAATGGGACGACCTTCGATGCATCATTCGAATGGAAGAGTGAAACTTGAAAAAGCAAAAAGAAATAAATTACATGTTGGTGGTTGAGTTAGCTCAGTTGGGTTAGCTTTTTTCAAGCATCATTTGTATATGGCTTTTTCCTATTTCATGAGGTGTTTAACCTCATTCTATTTTTCCAGTGGTTTGTAAATGATTGTAATTGGTTTTTGTTTAATTAATGGTAATCTTTTTTAAATGAAATTCTTTGGTTTCTGGTATTATTCAGTTTATGGTTTTTTTATTTTGAGACACACATAAAGAGAGAGAGAGAGAGAAAGAGAGAGAGAGAGAGAGAGAGACAGAGATCATTCAAATCCGAGGCTTATTGAGAGAGAGTTGGTTATTCAAAGCAGGTCCGTGATGGTTATAAAAATATTATGCACCCCCTCTGGTGTGGTAAAATGTGAGAATGTATCAAACGCTTGACATAAAAATTAAAATAAAGTGAAAACTATGGGGATATAAATGCATTTCATTATCCAAGTAAACCCACATTACACACGTTAATGAGATACATGGAAAATAAATAAATATCACACTTGTTACGAGAAAAATCACCAAATAGGTTCTTTAGATACCTCATAAAGAGGTCCTTTACATGCTCCCATAAAGGGGTCCTTTACATGCCAAAGTCCCAAAGTAATATTCAATTACATGAATATTGAATATTCACGTAACTCCCAAAGTCAAGTACAAAAAGAGGTATTTACATGTCTCCAAAATTCAAAAAATTTGTCAAGTCCTTTACATGACCCATAAATAGGTCTTTTACATACATGCAAAATTCATTGAATATTTATATAACCCCTAAAGTCAACTATAAAAATGGGTTTTTAGATGTCTCCAAAATTCAAAACATTTGTCAATACAAAAATATCCTTTAAAAAATCCTCGATGCGAATGTAGTCTCGCAATTTGTCATATCCTCCATTCAATTGCAGCCCCTTCATTTGTCATGGCTTCAACTCGGTTCGAGGTCCTCAATAGCTCTACATTCCACACGCCCTCACTAGATAATGACACTTGTCATGTCCACTCTCATTGCAAATTTTATACTTCTTCTAGTAGGTGGCCTTTCCTCCCATGAAAGTTTTATCCTTTTAGTCCTTGGTCATCCAACTGCTCGTGCACATGGTGGATCGAGTATAAGGGAGGAGACATCAACTGATCTAATACTGCCACATACTTTATCTTGAGTGGTACTGCAATGAGTGGAGGCTGACGGTGCATAAGTATTTGACAAAGACTTTCTTATTGCATTAACCTCCTCAGCTAACTTCGAGAAACCCATCTTCACTTTTTCAAATAGATCATCATTTTCTAATACTGGCTCTATAATTGTTCTCACTAGGTCATAAAGCTCATGACGTCGAATGAAAGTCAGAAATTTAGATATAGTCGAACTGCTAGCTCCACACTTGTCTTTGACATCCTTCTTTGCATCCATTGTCCAACAACTCAAAATATTGTTAGATGGGATCTTCAATACATTTCTCATGTTGAACACTTTGAGCACATGTGAACAAGGGATCCTAACACACTCAAAGAACTGACTTGTGCATGTACACTTCTTCCCTGATTCAATGAATGTAACTGTCTGAGGGATTGGCACACTACCAATGTCGTTCACCTTATATTTGGCAAAGTCATCATTGCCTTCTATTAATTTACTAAGGCAATTTGAGAACCTTACCACCTCTTCTTGGAACTTTCTAAATACTTTTTGAGTGTATGTCTTTGCTGCATGCTCCTCGATAAGGAAGGCTGTCATTAGAACAGGTGTGGATATAAGATCGTTACAGTCTTTCTCTTTTTCTTTGATGAACTTCTTGTTTTGCAACTTTTCAATAGCATTCATGAATTTTTGCAAACTTGTACTAGAAGTGACATATGTCTTTAAATGACGATTAAACTCTTCACTTTGTTATGTGGTTTTCATGCCGGTTGTGAACCTATCAGCTATGTATGCATTAACCCATGAGTGCGACAACCATATAATCACTTGAGCCAACTTTTATCTTGAAGATCACATTTTTGAATCATAGCCAACCAATTGGCATCAAACTGCTCAACTGTGTAGGCTGCAATACAATTCTTGAATACCACTAAGAATAATGGGTGTGCATGCTCAACATGGCTTAGATATGTTTTAAACTTTCCCATGTTGTGCCACCTAAATAGTGATGATTAATATTAAGGAAAACTGTCTTAACTGCAGCCATTATCGCTAAAGCCTGATCAGTGAGAACTGTACCTGGTTGGCGGCCTCCCATTGGCTCTAGCCAGTTCTCAAATAACCAAATGAAGGTTTCTGTAGTCTCATTGAAGATGAGAGCACATCCGAGGAAAATTGTGTTACCGTGATGAGTAACTCTAAGGATTGGGCCAAAGGGCATACTATATTCATTTGTTTGGTATGTAGTGTCAAAAGTTACCACGTCATTAAAAAATTGATGTGACAATATACACTTTGAATCAACCCATAAAACACCAAACAACCTCCCCATCTCATCAAGTCGAATTCTATAAAAGAAGTTAGGGTCCAATCCATTCTTTGTATGCAACCAATTCATAACAACATTACCTTCTTTCCCTTTCAGTTGTTTCTTTTTCTAGTTATGTGATTCTCAAGGTCTTTATCAATGAAAGTGACATTTTTCACCCCACCAGCTTCTTCAATAAGGTAATCTATCATAACCCTATGTTTAGCAATAGAAGACTCCAATGTGTCAATCGCCTTTTTCAATGTGTTTGGTATCTTTCGACGAAAGCGAATGAGTCTAGTCTTGCTGGGCATTGTGAGAATACGATTATGTTCTCTTATAACCTTTGCAATAACCCATCTATTCTTCTCATTCTTCTTAATGCGGATCTTTGCCTGATATTCACATTTTGTGTGAGGGTGAGCATTTTCACTTCCATCATACATCTCACTACGAAAACCTTACCTACAACATTCTAAAGTCCGACTAACTCTTTCACCATGTTTCCATATGGTCTTTCCCTTTCTTATACCAAACCCTACCAATTTTGCGTACTTATTATAATAATCATAAGCTTCATCTTCGTTAGTAAATGCCATTCCTATTGTCGGTTCGATACTTGCACCTCTTGCTAGGGCAGCCTCAGCATCTATAAGTATAGGATCTCCTTCTCCATTTATTGCAACTATGTCATCATCAGATGGAGAATCATGGCAAGCTTCATCCACTATAGCTAGAGCACCACACTCATGCCCAATATTTGAATTAGTAATGTTGAGGGGAGATGAAGGAGAAGCTGATGTTGAGGTACCCATGACACAAGCATAGTATACCTGTCCAACCTCAACAGCTCTATGCTATGGTGGATGTCCTCCCACTACATTATAAAACTGAATGTTAATTGGCACAAATAGCACAACAAGGATAAAGAGAGGTAAAAATTTAGAAGTATGATTCGTAAGGCACCTGGCTGGCCGACATTCAATATCAGGAAACGGTGAGTCATCGGCATCCTATCCACTCATATTCCTGACCATTCCTTCCGCCTACAAATGAATCAAGATGCAAATTGTAAAGCACAAGCCCAATTGAAAACATGTTACACCAAAAATAGTTACCATTTTCTTCCCATCTTTTTAAATCTAAATCTTAATGCAAGAAAGAGAACAGCAGTACCAAAAGCTCATGAAATAATGATTGTAACATTGATAAATGAGAACTGATAATCAAATGGAAAAATCAACATTATCAAGCTTTCATCACATTTCTGAATATCAAATAAAGAAACTACTGCATGAGAGAGAAAGCAAACCATCACAAAGAAATGGTAATAGGCACGTCATGTCACCCATGGATATATTTTAGAACTAACAAAGCACATGTCCCATGTTCACATAATTCAGATGTGTAGTACATGCCAAAAAAATTTCAATTGTTTCCCCACACAAGAAGGTAAAAACATTAGAAACTAAATTTTAGTTTTCAGATATGTTTGTCCTTTGACAAAGAATGTTACTACCCAAGCGCTTCAATTTGACATCAAATGATTAAGAGTGATTGTGACCTCCTTGTAACAATAATAAATTGTTTTATAATAAATAATTCCCCCTCCCACACACTCACACACATGCACGCATATACACACACACACACACATATATGGGTTGTGATTGGTCAGATGCCTTGATCTCGCCTCCCTGGATCTAAATGATTAGGTGACATGTGTCTCGGGTTCGAAAGACTCAGAACCTGACACCGCTCTCTCGAGAACCTTGTTCGCAGAATAAGGGTAGGTGCCCAACTGGTGAGAGAGGAATTTAAAACATGAGGTGGGGACCAACCTCACCTGGGTCTGTGACTTACTTGAGCTGACTCACGCAAGCACCCTCTTAGATCACGGCAGAAAACCCCCCAGCTACTTTAGCTAGTTCGGACTCACTTCCCTTGACCTGCATTCTCCTTGTTTTCTTCACAACACTAACATGGTTAATTTGCAAGACAAGTGGGCCGAAGGACCCACCCTTGTCTTAGGACGATGCACATTCATATGGCAGAGAAGATGAGAAATTAGGGTGATGAATAAAATGAGAAAAGAGAAGAGGATTCGACAAGGGGACGAGACTAGCATGATAGTTGGACAAGTACAGTGACCGGCTCAGAATGGTAGCAAGATGGCCACGGTAACTCAGATTGGCACATGACAATACTACTCAAAACCAAGGCCGATATGACTGTCCTAATCTGGTGTGGCAAGAACACGGGCATGGTACTTTGGACCACCACGACGATAATATTGCTCGATAGCCAGACCCCTATAACAGTACTCGACTGAGTCTATCCTTCAGTCAAGTGAGAAAAGAAAAGAAGAGAAGAGAAGAGAGCAAAGAGAAGATGCGAGACAAACGAGAGGGAAGGTCCTAAACAACATTAGGCATCGTCGTCGGCAGTCGTGGAATAACAACATTGTGGCCTCTAGACAACATTGAACACTGCTGCTCACGGCAAAAGGGCGAGCAGTGAACTGTAGATGGCGTTAGCCATCACCGTCGGCAACACGAGAAGGCAGCACACGACAATAGGTACATAGCGTAAGAAAGAAGCCGGTAGATGGTGTTATGCATCGCTGCAACCCTTCGTGGGCGGCGATAGGCATCACTGTCTGCGATAGGTGCAGGGCGCAAGAGAAGCCTACGGACGATATTACGCATCACCTCTTCGCAGGTCGCCATAGGCATCACCATCTGCAATAGGCACAGGGCGTAAGAGAAGCTTGCCGACGGCGTTACGCATCGCCGTGACCCTTTGTGGGCGGCGATAGGCATCGCCGTCTGCAATAGGAGCAGGGCGCAAGAGAGGCATGCGGATGGCGTTACACATCGTCGTGACCCTTCGCGGGGAGAGATAGGCATCATCGTTTGCGATGGATGCGAAGCATGACTGAGACCCTAGTGGGCAACGATAGGCATCGTCATCTGCAACCCGTAAGAGGAAGAAAGATAGTCTGTGGTCAGCGATACACATCACCATGCATAAACCATGTTGAAGAAAGAAATGAACGAAGAGAGAGAGAGAGAGAGCAGTTCACACACAGTGCTTCCATCGTCATGTGCGACCTACGAAGTCACAAGAGGAGGAAGAAAGAAAGAGGCATGCCCGACACTGCCATTGTTGTGCATGGCCTTTGAGAAAGACTCAGCAGAGAAGGCGAAGAAGAAAGAGAGAAGAAAGAGAAGAAGCGAGGAAAAGAAAACCAGAGAAAGAAGGGAAGAGATAGAAAATACCTTGAAGGTAGGACGAATACTGCTCTAAACTTTCTCTCTCCTCTCTCTCTCTCCAAGACGCACTCACGAATTCAAGGAAGAATCTCAAATTTTATTACTCAACGTAGAGAATGAAATGGGTGCTCTTTACAATGAGTTTTCTAGCTTCTTCTCAATGAGAGGTAGCGTCTATTTATAGACTAGAGCTAAAACGTGGGTGGATCACCCAAAACTAATCCTAATTGATGATAATTAAGGTTATATTGAATTCAAAGAAAAATAAAACTAGGTGAAAAATGACTGATTTGCCCCTGTCTAACAATTCATGGAATTCCAAAACAGTCTCTTTTGCTTCCCTAGAGTGTGTGTGATCTTCCTTGGATGATCCGGGGTTGCTCTGGTGCCCGTTTGTCTGAAAGATGATTGTTTTCTTGTAGGGCTTCGTATGGCGATCGATTTGATACCAACTTCGAGCCATAGATCATGTTTTAAGCCACGATCATGCGACTCAAAATTTTCATAGATAATGGAAACGTCGGTTGGATAATGGTCTCGTTTCTTGATGTTTTTCCATGATTTCTTCACTGGATCACACTGAGCATGCCGTCATGATCGCGTGGCAATAAACACAGCTCGATTTCATGCCTAGACGAAGATTTCGCAACTTTGGAGTTTTCATCGGAATCTTGAATTCCGACGTCAAAATTTTCAGTAACTTTATTGGCTTCTTGTGCAAAATCCGTGTCACACCCCAAGAATTTACAATACTGATATTCCTGAGATGTGACAGTCAAAACATATATATATTTCTTGATAGGACAAATTTAAAGTGGCGAATTCTTATAAGGTAACAAAAGAAAGTTAGCACAGCAACAATATCTTCCAAGGTTGATCTTGACTAGCACTCAAAATGAATCCGCATTTATCCCGAAAAAAATGTTTACCATAATTTGATGAGTTTGGCTACTCAGTAAGTGATCATCATAATCCTAAAAATAATCATGATTGAAAGATATCAATATTTTCAATAAAGAGATCTATTAACTGGAATGCATTAACAGTTTCACTTTAAAAAGTGCATAATTAAGTATAATCCGAATAATTGAAATACATATCACATTTTAAAATCAATGCATAATTAAAAAGATTTTATCAAATACCCTACTGGCGTCCCAAGTAGGTCACCTATATGCCCCATCAACGTCCTGATGGGTCCATTTAATCCCTATCGACGTCTCAGATAGGTCCACTTAATCCCTGCAGGTCCACTAATACCTCACCGACGTACCGGATGAGTCCACTTAATCCCTACCGGCGTCCCGGATAGGTCCACTTATACCTCACCGGCGAACCGGATGAGTCCACTTGCATACTTAAAGTATTTCTAAATCTCTTTAAACATTCGAAAGCAGTAATATTATGTACTCAACATATCACTGAAATCATTAATATGAATCTCACTGAAACCATTAATAACATTCACTTTCAATAACATTTCAAAAATAACCAATCAAATATTTTGGGCTCAAATTTAGAAAGGTAGCAGTTCGTAAAGACATTCTAGCATAATTTCCAATTTAATATGTATAGAAAAACTCTTATAGAAATTCAAGAATATGGAATTATCACAATTTATGAGATATCAATTGACAAATGAACATTTCACAAACAATGCTATAATCAAATGCAAAAATATCAGTTTTCAAATAATAAGGCAGTCATTTGCACATGAAATTTACATTGTCTGAATATTCAAAAACAGTTGAAAGAATTCTCACAATTTTACTAACAGCATAAATATCACATTTATTTTTAATAATTTTACAGTATCTAAAATTTTCTAACAATAGACAAGAAAAATAAATAAATTTATTTTTCTAAGAATTTACAGCATTTAAAATTTCTAACATAGATAAAATATCACAATTTTTATTAAAAAGATTATTTTTAAGATAATGAGGTCGCATGCGCATAAAATTTATCGCACCTAAAATTCATGATAATAAGTAGAAATAATTATTTCATTTTATTTTTAAAAAGAATGGATTATTTTTCGAGACAAAGAGGTCACTTACACACAAAGCTTATAAAATAAAGATCCTGGACGGAAATATCACTATTTATTAAAAACAGACTATTTTTCAAGAAGATGATGTCACTTACACACAAATATTTGAGAGGGAGCTTCCGATAAAATTCGGCTCGAGAGAGGAGTTCACTGTGTTTCGACCAGAGAGAGAGAGATCTTAAAATTTTCTAGGGTGGGAGTCCTCACCTCCCCTATTTAAATTCTTATAACATATTATTATATTATTTTATTAGGCTCCACCTCATACCTGAAGTGTCGCTTTAAAAGTCCGTTTTTAACATATGAAAACCACGTCCACTAAAGGACGTGGCAAAGCAGCAAGCAATAGCTTAAACCAGGTAAAAATTTTTGAAAATAGTGATGGTCCCTAAGGACCATCATGCTCATACGAACCATCACCTATTTGAAATTTTAGGATTGTTACATTCTTCCCTCCTTAAAGAAATTTAGTCATCTAAATTTGTGTACCTGATTACTGAAAAAGATAGGCGTATTTTTCTCTGATATCGTCTTCTTGTTCCCAAGTTGACTCCTCTCTTGAATGGTACTGCCATAATAAGCGGACCAAAG
The DNA here is from genome assembly GCF_054954075.1 of Amborella trichopoda. Lineage (NCBI taxonomy): Eukaryota > Viridiplantae > Streptophyta > Magnoliopsida > Amborellales > Amborellaceae > Amborella > Amborella trichopoda. The sequence goes on from NC_142346.1 coordinate 30,947,580, forward strand.
GAATCTCTTTCTTGCGCAACACTTGCACCCTTCTATCCAGTATCAAAATTGGCTGCTCAATGAAGGATAAGTCCTTCCTGATCGGTAAAGGTTCATATTTCAAGATATGGGATGGGTCGGGCTGATATTTTCGTAGTGAAGATACATGAAAGACATTATGGACGTCTGCCAATTCAGGTGGTAAGGCAAGTCTATAAGCGACACCTCCGATTATTTCCAAGATTTCAAATGGTCTGATGTAACGTGGGCTCAGCTTTCCTTTCTTGCCGAATCTCATAATGCCTTTTATTGGTGAGATTTTTAGGAAAACTCGATCACCTTCCTCATATTCAAGATCTCTCCGTCGATTATAGGCATAACTCTTTTGCCGACTCTGAGCTGTCTTGAGCCTTTCCCGAATTAATGCTATTTTATCTGTGGTTATCTGGACAATTTCTGGCCCCAAAAGCTTTCTTTCACCAACCTTGTCCCAACAGATGGGTGACCTGCATTTCCATCCATACAGGGCTTCATATGGTGCCATCTGAATATTGGCTTGGAAGCTATTATTATAAGAAAACTCAATCAGGGATAAATGGTCATCCCAGCTTCCTGTAAAGTCAATAACACATGCCCTCAGCATATCTTCCAAGGTATGGATGATCCTCTCCGATTGTCCATCAGTTTGGGGGTGAAAGGCAGTACTAAAGGTGAGTCTCGTCCCCATGACTGACTGTAGTCTAGCCCAAAATTTAGAAGTAAACCGAGTATCCCTATCCGATACAATAATGACAGGAACTCTATGCAATCGCACTATTTCCTTAATGTACAACTAGGCCAGTCGATCCAAAGTGTATATTGTGCGAATCGATAGAAAGTGGGCAGCTTTGGTCAACCGGTCCACAATGACCCAAATGCTATCATGTCCTGAATTTGTTCTAAGCAAGCAAGAGACAAAATCCATAGAGATGTGCTCCCACTTCCATTCTGGTACGGGTAAAGGCCGCAACAACCCAGCGGGCCTTTGATGTTCAGCTTTTACTTGCTGGCATGTTAAGCATTTAGACACAAATAGTGCTACCTCTTTTTGCATATTATTCCACCAAAAGTTTTCTTCAGGTCCTGATACATTTTAATACTTCCGGGATGTATCGTATAACGAGAATGATGTCCTTCTTCCAAGATAGCTTTCTTCACACTCTCATCATTCGAGACACAAACTCGAGCTTTGAATCTTAGCAAATCCTCACTACATGTAGAGAATTCATCTCTCTTTCTTTGCTTCACTTCTTCTATAATTGTTATAAGCTGAGGGTCTTTCTTTTGTGCCAATCGAATCTGTTGGATTAATTGGGGTTCTGCCTTAATGTTGGCAATCATACTTACCACACCATTAATGGATGGCGTTGGATGTCAATCCACTATTTCTTCTAACAATCTCATTTTTGGGATCATTAGATGAGCTAAGACTCCCGTAGATTTTCTACTTAGAGCGTCAGCCACAACGTTAGCTTTTCCTGAATGATAATGGATTGTACAATCATAATCTTTTAAGAAATCCATCCATCTTATCTTCCGCATATTTAAATCCTTCTGAGAGAAGAGGTATTTCAAACTCTTATGATCCGTGTATATTTCGAATTGCTCACCATATAGATAATGCTTCCATATTTTCAAAGCGAATACTATTGCAGCTAGCTCCAAGTCATGAATTGGATATTTTTTCTCATATTCTTTCAACTGTCTGGATGCATATGCCACTACTTTCCCATATTGCATTAATACATAGCCCAAGCCTTTATGTGAAGCATCACTATAAATCACAAATCCCCCACTCCCCTTAGGAATAGTTAAAATAGGTGCTGAAGTTAATCGAACTTTTAGTTCTTGAAAACTCTCCTCACATTCACTTGCCCACTAAAATTTGACATTTTTTTGTGTCAATCGAGTGAATGGGGTTGCGATTCGAGAAAATCCTTCTACAAATTTTCTGTAATATCCTGCCAATCCCAAATAGCTTCAAACTTCAGTCACATTACTTGGTTGTTTCCAATTAACAACGGCTTCAACTTTTGAAGGATTAACTGATAGACCTTCCTTTGATATAACATGTCCTAAAAATGTCACTTGTTCAAGCTAAAATTCACATTTACTAAGTTTGGCATACAATTTATTTTCTCTTAATATTTGCAATACCATTCTCACATGCTGCTCATGTTCCTTCTGATTCTTGGAATAAATTAAAATATCATCGATGAATACCACAATAAATTTATCCAAAAAGGGCCTAAAGATCCGATTCATCAAATCCATAAATGCAGCCGGTGCATTGGTTAATCCAAAAGGCATGACTAAAAATTCATAATGGCCATACCTTGTTGTGAAATCTGTCTTGGGAACATCTTCACTTTTAATCTTAAGCTGATGGTACCGAGATCTAATATCAATTTTTGAAAACACTTGTGATCCTTGTAATTAATCAAATAAATCATCAATTCTAGGTAATGGATACTTATTTTTCACTGTCACTTGGTTCAACTGTCTATAATCAATACACAATCTCATAGTCCCATCTTTCTTTTTGACAAACAGTACTGGAGCACCCCAAGGTGACACACTGGGCCTGATAAAACCTTTATCTAATAATTCTTCCATCTGTTGTTTCAGTTCCTTAAGTTCTGCAAGTGCCATTCTGTAAGGTGCCTTAGAAATTGGTGCTACCCTTGGCAATAATTCAATGGAGAATTCAATTTCCCTGTCAGGCGGTAATCCTGGCAATTCTTTTGGAAAAACGTCGGGAAATTCTCGGATAACCGAAGTGGTATCCAAATTTACTTCTTCCTTCCTATCTGCTTTGATATAGGCAGGAAAGCCTTGACACCCTTTTTGAATGAGGCGATTAACTCGAATACAAGAGATTAAATATGATGGGGAGTCTTCTTTGACACCATTGAAGTAAAATACTGGTTGATTCGGAATACTAAAGGTAACAATTTTCTTATAACAATCAATACTTGCATGGTATGCAGAAAGCCAATCCATGCCTAAGATTACGTTAAAATCTTGAATTTCCAGGAGCGTTAAATCAACCAACAGTTCCTTTTCTTCTATCTTTATTACACATGATTTGTACACTATATTGGTGTTAATTGAATTTTCCATCGGTGTGGCTACCTCTAGAATGTATTCTAATTGTTCTGGTTCTACCTTTAAGTGGCATGCAAATTGTTGTGACACGAATGAATGAGTAGATCCAAGATCAATCAAAACATGAGCTACTTTTTGGAAGATAGTTAGAGTACCTTGGATCATTGATTTTGAGGCCTGAGCGTCTTGCTCGGTAATCGCAAATACTCTTCCCTTCATCTGAGGCTTTGGAGCTATCTCTCCCTGCTTTGGAAGCTGTTGTGTCTGTAGGCTAGGACATTGCCTAAATTTTTCACATTTAAAACAGGCTCCGGTATTCCAATAATAAGGGCTTGATCCATGGTTTTTCCGACATTTTTTACATGGTTCTATTGGGCTTTGAAATGGCGAGGGCCTTGGCTTCTTGTTTGGCCTTTCAAACTGTTGTTGATTAGATGATGTAGGTCTAACATGACTTTTCTGATTTTTTGTCTTTTGGTAATCTTCAAAATCTTTTTCGACAATTTGGGCTCGATCCACTATTTCAGCATAAGTTCTCAATTTCAAGACCGATATTCTGCTTCTAATATCTGGCCTGAGACCCCTTTCAAATTTCTTCACCTTTCTTGCCTCATTGTTAATCATATGTGGTGCAAACTTGGCCAATTCAGTAAACTTGGCCTCGTACTGTGCTACTATCCTATTTCCTTGGATTAATTCCAGAAATTCCATTTCTTTTTTGTCACGAATAAAATATGGGAAATAATTTTCATTAAATGCCTCTAAAAATACTTCCCAAGTTAAGGGTTTATTTTCTTTGACCAATACTCCTTTTGCCATTCGCCACCTGTGTTATGCCTCACCTTCTATCATAAAAACTGTCAAGGCCACCTTCCTATCATCAGGACATTCCATAACCTCGAATATTTTTTCCAATTGCATAATCCATCCTTCGGCTTCTAGTGGGTTTACAGCACCCTTAAAAGAAGGTGGGTTCAATTTCTTAAATTGTTCGATATTACTCCCACCATTTCCTGTAACTGACTGCCTGGGTGGATTGTTGTTTTCCATCTGATGTTGCATTAGAGTAACCATATTTTCCAAGGCTTTGTGAATTCCTTCCATATTAGCCTCAGCTATTCTGGATCTTGACTTTGTCCCGGTCTGTACACACAATAAATACGATTTTAAGTACATTCTTTTTAAATTTCCATTCCTAAGAATCTTAAACCTATTACCATAATTGTCACACCTCAAGAATTTACAATACTGATATTCCTGAGATGTGACAGTCAAAACATATATATATTTCTTGATAGGACAAATTTACAGTGGCTAATTCTTACAAGGTAACAAAAGAAAGTTAGCACAACAACAATATCTTCCAAGGTTGATCTTGACTAGCACTCAAAATGAATCCGTATTTATCTTAAAAAAAAAGTTTACCATAATTTGATGAGTTTGGTTACTCAGTAAGTGATCATCATAATCCTAAAAATAATCATGATTGAAAGATATCAATATTTTCAAAAAGAAGATATATTAACTGGAATGCATTAACAGTTTCACTTTAAAAAATGCATAATTAAGTATAATCCGAATAATTGAAATACATATCACATTTTAACATCAATGCATAATTAAAGAGATTTCACAAAATACCCTACTGGCGTCCCAAGTAGGTCACCTATATACCCCATCAGCGTCCTGATGGGTCCATTTAATCCCTATCGACGTCTCATATAGGTCCACTTAATCCCTGCAGGTCAACTTATACCTCACTAGCGTACCGGATGTGTCCACTTAATCCCTACCGGCGTCCCGAATAGGTCCACTTATACCTCACCGGCGAACCGGATGAGTCCACTTGCATACTTAAAGTATTTCTAAATCTCTTTAAACATTCGACAACAGCAATAGCATGTACTCAACATATCACTGAAATCATTAATATGAATCTCACTGAAACCATTAATAACATTCACTTTCAATAATATTTCAAAAATAACCAATCAAATATTTTGGGCTCAAATTTAGAAAGGTAGCAGTTCGTAAAGACATTCTAGCACAATTGCCAATTTAATATGTATAGAAAAACTCTTATAGAAATTCAAGAATACAGAATTATCACAATTTATGGGATATCAATTGACAAATGAACATTTCACAGACAATGTTATAATCAAATGCAAAAATATCAGTTTTCAAATAATAAGGCAGTCATTTACACATGAAATTTACAATGTCTAAATATTCAAAAATAGTAGAAAGACCTCTCACAATTTTACTAGCAGTAGAAATATCACATTTATTTTTAATAATTTTACAGTATCTAAAATTTTCTAACAATAGACAAGAAAAATAAATAAATTTATTTTTCTAAGAATTTACAGCATTTAAAATTTCTAACATAGATAAAATATCACAATTTTTATTAAAAACATTATTTTTCAAGATTAGGAGGTCGTGTGCGCATAAAATTTATCGCGCCTAAAATTCATGATAATAAGTAGAAATAATTATTTCATTTTATTTTTAAAAAGAATGGATTATTTTTCGAGACAATGACATCACTTACACGCAAAGCTTATAAAATAAAGATCCTGGACGGAAATATCACTATTTATTAAAAACAAACTATTTTTCAGGAAGATGATGTCACTTACACACAAATATTTGAGAGGGAGCTTCCGATAAAAATTCGGCTCGAGAGAGGAGTTCACTGTGTTTCGACCAGAGAGAGAGAGATCTCAAAATTTTCTAGGGTGGGAGTCCTCACCTCCCCTATTTAAATTCTTATAACATATTACTATATTATTTTATTAGGCTCCACCTCATACCTGAGGTGTCGCGTTAAAAGTCCGTTTTTAACATATGAAAACCACGTCCACTAAAGGACGTGGCAAAGCAACAAGCAACCGCTTAAACCAGGTAAAAACTTTTGAAAATAGTGATGGTTCCTAAGGACGATCAGGCTCATACGAACCATCACCTATTTAAAAGTATCTTTTCTCTTTCTTTTTTTTTTTTTTTTTTTGAAATTTTAGGATTGTTACAATCCGACTGTTCATAATGTACGGCGTTCGGACCAGAGATAGCCCTAGACCTTACGCATATGATGAAACTGGTCTCGTGTGAATCCTATGCACGAACGCTTTGATTTGGCCACTCGAGCAAGGCATGTCGTTGTTGATTTTCTCATAATTTTCTTCACGGATTAACAACTTCTTTCTAGCTTTTCTCCTTGTTCGGGCGTCGTCAAGGGGCGTGCCATATATCGAAACGCTCGTCTTGAAGAGATGAACACGCTCTCAAAATTTGAGCACAATCCAACTAGGGACGAATGAGATACGGACCTGAAAATCATTGTTCGAGACTGCCCCTTTAATGGAGATTTCTTGTAGGGTGCCTGCACGGGAATAGTGTGCAGCTCCTCTTATTTCGGTCTTTTACCCATAATGTCTTCCTGGAGTGTCTGTTTAAGCTGAAATTTGACCTCTAGGGATTTTTAACCATACTGAATCTAATGGTGGTGGTCCCATGGCCATTTGATACTTTGATAGTAGGGTTCCAGTTAGAGAGATCCGTTTCAGGGTTCCAGAGGCTAATTCTGTCGAAACTGTTTCACAGTCTGCACTACCTTAGAGATGTCGGAATGTGACGAAATGTGGCGGGAGGCTTTTTAGAGCCCTTATGAAGATCTTGACTAGTTCTGGAGCCATTCAGAAACTGTCAAAATTTTCACTGTTTTTCAAGCTTTATTGACTGGTTTTTCCCTTTTATTCAATATTGGGGACCCATGTTGCTAAAAAATGTCTTGAAACGGTATGCCCCGCCGAATGTTGGGCTTCGAGAGATGCAAGAAGGATAAAATTTGAAAAATTTTCTCTAGCTTTATTTCTTTTTTCTTCCTAGCCACAGGACTACAACGCCGAGGAGATTCACACAATGTTGTAACTAGGATGCTCAAACGTTTGGATGCAATGTACAGGTCCATCCATGAAGCCTTTAGGGGGAGAAGAGACTTTGGGGGATCTTGTCGTGGTCCTCACCCTCACGGGACTGTAGGGGTTTGCGACATGATCCTGTGATGGACATGTACATTGCATTCCTCGCCCTCACGGGACCGTAGGAATGTCTTCACCTTGTCAGACGAGTTTGCGACATGTAGAGATTGGTATTTACATCCCTCACGCTATCGGACAATACCGTTGAGGGCCATTTTTTGTTTGTTAGGGATCTTTCGATCATCGTCTTCACCCTCAAGGACTCTTCTTGTTTTTAAAGGGATCTTCGATCATCGTCCTCACCCTCAAAGACTCTCTTTGTTTTTTGAGGGATCTTTAGGTCAACGTCCTCACCCTAAAGGACTCTTTTTTATTTTGGAGGGATCTTTCGGTCAACGTCCTCACCCTCAGTGACTCTTTTTGTTTTTGGTGGGATCTTTCGGTCAACATCCTCACACTCAAGGACTCTCTTTTGTTTGTGGAGGGATCTTTCTGTCTTCGTCCTCACCCTCAAAGATTCTTTTTGTTTTTGGAGAGATATTTCGATCAACATCTTTACCCTCAAGGACATTTTTATATTTTTAGAGGGATTTTTCGGTCATCGTCCTCACCCTCAAGAACTCTCTTTGTGTTTGGAGGGAGGTCAACATCCTCACCCTCAAGGACTCTCTTTGGTTTTTTGAGGGATCTTTCGGTCTTCGTCCTCACCCTCAATGACTCTTTTTGGTTTTAGAGGGATCTTTTGGTCATCGTCCTCACCCTCAAGGACTCTCTTTGTTCTTAGAGGGATCTTTCGGCCAACATCCTCACCTTCAAGGACTCTTTTTATTTTTAGAAGGATCTTTTGGTCATCGTCCTCACCCTTAAAGACTCTTTTTGTTTTTGGTGTTTGGGAGATCTTGTGAGGCTCTCACTCCTGGGTGAGCCATCTTGTGTTTTTTATTGGATCCTGACAGCTAAGGATTTTGTGTGGACGTCATTAGCTAGAATTGTGCATGTTTGGCAATTGGGTGCTGGGTGAGGCTGTGATACTGCGTCAACCTGCTTTATTGGTCCAAGCACCCTTTGCGGGTTTTCAACTGGATTAGGGAAGTGGCGTCGCGAAGACGGTTTTGACCAACCTCCTTTATTTTTTGGCTCTTTTACCCATGACCTTGCGGCCATGTCCACATCTTTTCATCCGTGTTTGCTCACGGCGCCCTTTTGGGGTTTTCACCATGCCTAGGCTTTTATTTTTACGGAACTCTTTTACTCATAGTTTCGTGACCATGACCGTCCATCATTTTTACTCATGGAGTTCCCTTGTTTAGATATATTCTATACCCGTTATTTTCTTTCTTTCTTTTTTTTTTTTTTTTAAAAGGCAAGTTTAAGGTCATGCCTTAGGGACCTGTGCGAAGCCTTTTAATGTCATGCGGCCAAGACGTGCACTATAGTTTAGGGTCATACAGCTGGACCATTGTGGTGATGAATGACAGCCTTTGGAGGACATGGAGTGAGCATGGTGGTGATTATACTCATTTTGGGGAAATGGGAAGGGGCTATCCATGAAAGATGGATGATGTATGAATGGTGGGTGAAAAGTGGCAACCCACTAACTGATGGCAAGTATGGGTGGTGGAATGGATCACCGTTTTGTGAGCATGGGTGAAATTTATTGGGGAATGATCAATGGTATTGAGTGAATGGACTCACTGGGGAGGTAACGAAGGCAGTACCCGCACATGAACTGGTCAGTTGGGGAAGGCGTGCGTGAAGGGCGTGTGCGAGTATTGTGGGGGCAAGTTTAAGGTCGTGCTTCCTGGACCTGTGCAAAGCAATTTATCATCATGCAACCAAAACGTGCACTATAGTTTAAGGTCATATAGCTCGGACCGTGGTTACGCATTCTAGAGTCATGCAACTTGGATCATGCAGTTTAAGGTCATGCAGCTAGACCTCCACTACAGTTTAAGGTCATATAGTTTAGACCATGGTGCTAAGCCTTTTAACGTCATGCGGTCAGGGTGTGTACTATAGTTTAAGGTCATATAGCTCGGACCATGGCTGTGCAGTTTAAAGTCATTCAACTAGAACCAATCAATTTAAGGTCGTGCAACTAGACCTCCGCTACAGTTTAAGGTCATATAGTTTGGACCATGCAGTTTAAGGTCATGCACCTATATAGCAAGGACCACTGTGTGGGCTGCTGTATAGGTGAAGCTCCACGAGGAGATAGGGTGGCTCGATGAGAGGCGGACCCATGGGGATTAATGGGGTAAATATGACTCCATGAGTAACAATATGCACATAACTCTGTTGAGAATGGCAGGCCGGAGCACCGATGTAACCCCATTGCTGGTTGAAGAGATAAGAATGACTTTAACTCCACTAGGGATAATGGGCTATAATTCGGATGTGACTCCTACTGAGGATGAGGGATAGTGGCCTGCGTGTAGCACCACTGGGAATGACAGTTCAGAGCATAGGTGTAACCCCACTGGGGAAAGTGGTAGAATACATCCGGTGGAGAGATGCATCCATTTCACAGTCTAAAGTCATGTGCATGGACTATTTGTCGCACTGTTTAACATCTTGCTACAGGGACGTGAGTTACAGTTTTAAGGTCTTGTAGCTCGGACCATAGCTAATAGTTTAAAGTCATGTGGCTGGACCATGCAGTTTAAGGTCGTGCAACTAGACATCCGCTACAGTTTAAGGTCATATAGTTTGGACCATAGCTGTATAGTTTATGTAATGTGGCTAGGACCATGCAGTTTAAGGTCGTGCAACTAGACCTTCGCTACAGTTTAAGGTCATATAGTTTGGACCATGCCGTTTAGGGTCGTGCACCTAGACCACTGTGGTAAGGGAATGTGACTCCATGGGGAATAGAGATGTAATTGAAGACTTGACTCCCTAGGGATGCAGAATGGTGGCCATGTGCACGGCACTGTGTTAAGCCTTGATAATGTACACGGCGATAACTTCTTGTGAAGCGCACGACGATAGTTTCTTGTGAAGTGCACGACAATAGCTTCTTGTGAAGCATACGACAATAGCTTCTTGTGAAGCACACGACGATAGCTTCTTGTGAAGCGCACGGTGATAGCTTCTTGTGAGGCGTACGACGATAGCTTCTTGTGAAGCTTATGGTGATAGGTTCTTGTGAAGCACACGACAATAGCTTCTTGTGAAGCGCACAACGATAGCCTCTTATGAAGCACACGGCGATAACTTCTTGTGAAGCACACAACAATAGCCTCTTGTGAAGTGCACAACGATAGCTTCTTGTGAAGCACACGGCTTGTGAAGCGTACGACAATAGCTTCTTGTGAAGCGCACGGTGATAACTTCTTGTGAAGCGCACGGCGATAGCCTCTTGTGAAGCATACGGCGATAGCTTCTTGTAAAGCGCGCGACGATAGCTTCTTGCGAACCGCACGGTGATAGCTTCTTGTGAAGCGCACGGCAATAGCTTCTTTTGAAGTGCACGACGATCGCTTCTTATGAAGCACACAACGATAGCTTCTTGTGAAGCGCACGACGATAGCTTCTTGTGAAGCGCACGGCGATAGCCTCTTTAATAAAGCACGTGGTGTTAACATCGCATGATGATAAGGCATAGACAGCAGCAGGTTCACGAAGCATAAGCGGCAGTGACTCGCATTTCGGGCCTCATGCTTGACCTGCCCCGGCTTGGACTTATTGTCATTTGAAGATGAGGATTGGAGCGTCATTTCGAACTTGTGAGGGGCATTTCGCGTAACGCTTGCCTATAAAAGGGGTAAAACTGTATTTTACTTTTTACCTTTGGTAAAACAATGTGAGAGTTTTAGAGCGAGAGAAAACTCCTAGCAAGAGCTTCCAATGAGAATCATAATGCGCAGAGACTTCATCGGCAACACTTCAGTGAGTTTGAAGGTATTCGCAGAGTTCTTGCGAATATTTTTTTAAAGTGCCACAGCTTCTAGAGAGGGTAACAGTGGCTTGCGGGGATCTACCGAGACTTTTGCGATGAGGAACGGTAGCAGTTGGAGCTTTTGTGAGAAACAGTGGTGTCATCAGATTGCAACACTATTTCTGGTGTGCACAGGGACTCTTTGGTGGACTTCTGAGAATCTTGCGATCATTGGTAGGTTGCAGAGGCCTCGGGGACACCGGGGAGGAGAACACAGACTGCTGGCAGTCGCACTGGGCTTTTCGATGACTTTCCGATGTCTTTATGATTGTTGTCAGGCAGAACGGAGCTCAAACTATGGCTCTGCTAGAAGCTCAATGATTTTTTGGTGAGTAAGTGTGAAGAAGGGAGAAGGAAACTTGCAGAGAGATTTCTAGAGAGTTTCTGGTGGTTTCTTGGTAGAATTAGTCGTCAGATAAGGGGAAAGAACAAGGTCAGAAGGGGGTCCCCGTTGGGCGGAGAAGTGTTTCTGGCGAGACCTGAAGGGTTGTGGGGGAGGAAAATGGTCATGAGAAGGTTGACCATCACCGAGGGGTGACAGTTGGAGAAACCGAAGAGGCACAAAGGTTAATGCCCCCCAGGGAATTGGGAATGTGGGAACAGGGGCCTCACAAAGGCATGCGTGGCATTAAGTCGCATGCAACGCCGCCTTCGCCCAATGCTAAGCTGTGCATGGCGACAGCCACACTGGGCAGTATGCTGCTAGCGGCAATGGTCACTCGTAGCATTGGACTGCCCACGACGATGGTCACTCGTGGCGTTGAGTTGCGCGCGGTGATGATCATGGACGGTGGTGTCTTGGTTGTGACTACCTCTTTGGAGAGGTTCAAGGTTTGAGGGACAGCTTTCTTGGTGTCTGTCACGATGATAGACTCATCACCACTTTTTGCTGGTTGGCCCGATTATTGGAGCGAGAATTATCATTGCCCTAATCGTTTCCCAAGCTGGAGGACTGCTAGTGAGATCCACCATGGTGCTTGGACAAACCATCTATACAAATCGCTTTAGAGATGAGCTCTGACATGGAGGGTGGATTAGAGGCCTCAAAATGCAGGGCAATCTTGGGTAGCATATTTCGTATGCAAGTCTGTACTGCTTCTCTTTCAGTCATGGGAGAGGCATGATAGGTTGCCAACTCTCTCCATTGGGCGATGAACCTATCGACTGACTCACCAGGCTCTTGAGTTAGAGTGAGGAGCTCGATGGTTTATACGTTTCTCTAGACTTCGTAGAAGCGTTTGTAAAACAATTGCTCCATTTCCTGTCATGTATGCACCGAGCTTAGAGGTAGCCGAGCCTACCACTGGAAGGCTGGCCCTTCAAGAGTCTCTATGAACTGACGGAGGACGAGTCACTCGCCAGTTGCCATCTCTCGACAAACCATTTGGAAGTGAGCAGTATACTGGTGTGGGGATGCAGTACCATTGAACAGCAGGAGCTACCCCTTTTGATAGTTTGGGGGAAACGACACCTGGTCGATATAGGAGGGATACGAGTTTTGGTAAAGCGACACCCATTGGATGCCCGGGATCTTACTCTTGAGACTGTGGGTCACCATGGCATCTACATTGGCTTGCGAGACCATGTGGGGAGCAGAGCTGTCTTTGGAGGCCGGTGGGGGAGTTTGCCCGAGAGTTGTGTCCTTTCCAGGCTGGGAATTGGCCTCATGGTGAGGAGTAGAAGCAGGGGGCCTGGAAGCCTCCAAGTGATCCATCTTTTCGAGAATGAACTACATCATGACCTCGAACATGTTCATCCTCTCTTCTTGGGCGTCATCCGGTTTGTTGATCACCATGACGCTAACCGTTTCTTCTGGAGGGTCAGAGCCATGTGGAGTAGTGGACTGCCGGGGTGGGCGAGTCATACGTGGCAAGTCAGACTGCAGCAGCTCAGCATGCCTCGATTGGACTCGAGTCTTGTACGCGGATCGTGTGAGGACCAGTTCTTGACGGTCTTGGGACCATGACTTCTTGGCAGCTCGGTCTTCTCTTGTGATGGTAACCATCGAGCAATGTTCTTGGACCTCTTGTTCAGGCTCTGAAATCCGAACAGGGAAGAAGGGGTTGTGAGACAGGAGGTCATCAAGAGTGGTAACCTCAACTGACGTAGGAGCCTTTCTAATTAGGAGCGACAAGCTTCTCTTCTGCTTAATCTTGAGGCTGCAATAGACTCCACTCTAGAATTGAGCCTAAGATTGAACTGCCCCATCTTTCTTGAGCATTCGAGAGTTGTGTCCATCAGCTGGAGCAGAGAGTGAGGTCCAAGGATAGGCTGCTACCTTGGAAGTTGTAGACTTCTATCTGCCATTAGACCTTTTCCCCGAGTTTCCTTATGAGGCCCGCGTGTATGGCTGACCTGGGGTGGCTGAGTCAAGATGGTACTCTTAGGGAAAACCTTTGAGTACCAGGTCTCGAGGTGTTTTCCTGGCAAGGAAAGGGCGGCAGAAGAAGGAACTAGTTTGCTACTCCGCCTGAGTCGGGATCGGGGAGGCAGCTGTGAAGCTGGTGTGTGTCCACCTTTGGAGGCAGCCCTCTAGGTGACTTGGGGGTCAACCCAGGATCGGTGAGCAGGTTCGACCTTAGAAGGCCAAGACCTACGAGCTCGTGTTTGTGAGGGACTAGGTAGGAACCCATCTCTCACAGGGTGAAACCGTGTGTGCTGACAGGGAGGACGAAGTGGTTGACCCCCGTACACTCGAACTGGCGCAGAACTGGCACTGCCCCGAGCTGTGGGATGCAGATGCATGGCATGTGCAGGGTTTGGCCCGAGAAGGCCTAGCATTGGACGAAAGTTGCCCTGAGGTGTGGCTCGAGTGGATGGACCACGAGCCTTTAAGTGTGTGCGAGAGGTTGAGACCCCAAGACCTCCACCTTGGTGTGTCGAGCCTCTAGGGATAGAGGTTCGGGGTGGTGTAAGAGTATGGGGGGTGGCCTTACGAGGACCCTCAGGAGCGATGACAACCTGCTTGCCTTTCGTGAAAGTGGACAAGGCAGCCTTTCGATGTACCTTAGCAATGTGACTGGCAAGGGACTTGCCAATAGCAGGGTGCGTGTTGTGGGGGTTAGCAAATGTGCTACCAATGTGAAGGGAGCTAAGGACCTTCAAGTTCCTTCTTGCACCAATCTAAGAAAGAACTTGGGATTCGGACTGTGAGTCCTGACTCAAAAGGAGTCTAGGGAACGAGGCTTGAGAAGCTCACTTCCCTAGGACGGTTATGAGTACAGGGATGAGAAAATGCTCAACTCAAATGAATAGGTTGGATAACCCAGATGCCATGGAATGTAGTGCAGAAAATAAAAGGTGATACCGATCAAGCAAGAGCGAACCGACAAAGGGGTAGCATATCCCAATGGAGTCGCCAAGTTGGTCGGATGCCTCGATCTCGCCTCCCGAGATCTAGGTGACCGAGTGACATGTGTCTTGGGGTCGAAAGACCCAGGAACTGAGACCGCTCTCTCGGGAACCTTGTTCAAAAAATAAGGTCGTGACTTACTCGGGCTGACTCATGCGGGCGTCCTCTTAGATCACGACAAAAAGCCTCCTAGCTACTTCAGCTGGTTCAGACTCGCCTCCCTTGACCTGCAATCTCCTTGATTTCTGCACAGCATTAACATAGTTAATTTGCAAGACAGGTGGGCTGAAGGAATCACCCTTGTCTTAGGACGATGCACATTCATATGGCAGAGAAGATGAGAAATTAGGGTGATAAATAAAAGGAGAAAAGAGAAGAGGACTCGACAAGGGAACGAGACTAACATGATAGCTGGACAAGTACAGTGGCCGACTCAGAATGGTAGCATAATGACAATACTACTCGAAACCAAGGCCGATATGACTATCCTAATCTAGTGTGGCAGCAAGACAGGCATGGTACTCTGGACCAGCACGACGGCAATACCGCTTGACAGTCAGACCGCTATAATAGTATTAGACTGAGTCTATCCTTCAGTCAAGTGAGAAAAGAAGAGAAGAGAAGAAAGTGAAGAGAAGATGCGAGATGAAGAAGAGAGAAGGTCCCAGATGGCATTAGGCATCGTCGTGGCCTCTTGATAGCGCCAGACACTGCTGCTCACGGCGAAAGGACGAGTAGTGAATTGCAGATGACGTTAGACATCACCATCGGCAACATGAGAAGGCAGCACACGGCGATAGGTACAAAGCGCACAAAAGAAGCTTGCAGACGGCGTTACGCATCACTGCCACCCTCCATGGGCAGCGATAGGCATCGCCGTCTACGATAGGAGCATGACGCAAGAGAAGCCTACAGACGGTGTTACGCATCGACGCGACCCTTCGCGGGCAGCGATAGGCATTGCTGCCCGTGATCGGCACAGGGCGCAAGAGAAGTCTACAGACGGCGTTACGCATTGTCGTGACCCTTTGTGGGCGGATATAGGCATCGCCGTTTGCAATAGGCGCAGGGCGCAAGAGAAGCCTGCGGACGGTATTACGCATCGCCGCAACCCTTCGCGAGCGGTGATAGGCATCGCCGTCTGCGATGGACGCAAAGCATGGGTGAGACCCCAGCAGGCGGCAATAGGCATCATTGTCTACGACCCGTAAGAGGAAGAAAGATAGTATGCGGTTGACGATACACATTGTCGAGCGCAAACCATGTTGAAGAAAAGAAACGAACAAAGAGCGAGAGAGAGCACACTTCGCACATAGTGCTACCATCGCCATGCATGACCTGCGAAGTCACTGGAGGAGGAAGAAAGAGAGAGGTATGCATGGCACTGCCACTGCCGTGCATGGCCTCAGAGAAAGACTCAGCAGAGAAGGAGAAGAATAAAGAGAAGAAGAGAGAGAAGAAGAGAGGAAAAGAAAACCAGAGAAAGAAGAATGGAAGAGAGAGAAATACCTTGAAGGTAGGAGGGGTACCTGTCACACCCCAAGAATTTAGTATACTGATATTCCTGCGATGTGACAGTCAAAACAAAGCAATTTTAGATATCTACCATGCATTGAATAAAAATCAAAACCCCTTTTTATTTTATTTTATTTTTATTATTTTAGAATTATTATATAAACATTGTCCATAACTAATATTAACATACATCCCCTGACATGACAAATTTACAATGGCAAATTCTTACAAAGTAACAAAAGAAAGTTTAAGCACAACTACAATATCTTTCAAAGTTGATCTTGACGAGCACTCAAAATGAAACTGCAGTTATCCTGAAAAAATGTTTACCATAGTTCGATGAGTTTGGCTACTCAGTACGTGATCATCATAATCCTAAAAATAATCATGATTGAAAGATATCAATATTTTCAATAAGGAGATCTATTAACAAAAATGCATCAACAATTTCACTTTCAAAAATGTATAATTAAGTGTAATTCGAATGAAATTCGTATAACATTTTAACGGCAGTGCATAATTCAAAGGATTTCACAAAATACTCTACTGGCGTCCCAAGTAGGTCACCTATATACCCCATAAGCATCCTGATGGGTCCACTTAATCCCTATCGACGTCCCAGATAGGTCCACTTAATCCCTGCAGGTCCACTTATACCTCACCGGAGTAACGGATGAGTCCACTTAATCCCTACCGACGTATCGGATACGTCCACTTATACCTCATCGACGAACCGCATAAGTCCACTTGCATACTTAAGGTATTTCTAAATCTCTGTAAACATTCGAACGCAGCAATATCATGTACTCAACATATCACTGAAATTATTAATATGAATTTCATTGATACCATTAATAACAGTCACTTTTAATAACATTTCAAAAATAACCAGTCAAATATTTTGGGCTCAAATTCAGAAATGTAGCAGTTCGTAAAGACAATCTAGCATAATTGCCAATCTAGTATCTATAGAAAAACTCTTATAAAAATCCAAGAATACAGAATTATCACAATTTTTGGGATGTCAATTCGCAAATAAACATTTCACAGACAATGCTATAATCTAATGCAAAAATATCAGTTTTCAAATAATTTGGCAGTCATTTCTACATGAATTTTACAATGTCCAATATTCAAAAATAGTAGAAAGAAATCTCACAATTTTACTAAAAACAGAAATATCACATTTATTTCTAATAATTTTACAGTATCTAAAATTCTCTAGCAATAGACAAGAAAAATAAATTTATTTCTAAGAATTTACAGCATTTAAAATTTCTAACATAAATAAAATATCACTATTTTGTTAAAAAGATTATTTTTCTAAATAATGAGGTTGCTTGCGCATAAAATTTATCGCGCCTAAAATTCATGAAAATAAGCAGAAGTAATTATTTCATTTCATTTGTTTTTTAAAAGAGCGAATTATTTTTCAATATAATGAATTGACTTACCTAAAATATTTGAGAGGCAGCTTTCGATAAAAAAAATTCGGCCAAAGAAAGGAGCTCACTGCATTTGTAAGTGGGAGAGCGAGAAAGGAGTTGTTAGGCGACGTCTTACCTTTCGTCCTATTTAAATTATTTAAAACACCTCCACCTCATACATGAGGTGTAGCATTAATAATATGCTTCCAATGTTTACAGCCCACATTCACTAAAGGACGTGGCAGATGATAAGAAAAGTTAAGGGTAAAAAGATATAAAAGTAGTGATGGTTCCTAAGGACCATAATGCCTATATGAACCATCATACTACAAAGAGTTTTTTTTTTTTTTTGTGAAAGTTTAGGATTGTTACATTCTTTCCTCCTTAAAAAATTTAGTCATCTAAATTTGTGTTCTTGATTACTGAAAAAGATAGAGATATTTTTCTCTGATATCGTCTTCTCGTTCCCAAGTCGACTTCTCTCTTGAATAGTACTGCCATAATATACAGACCAAAGGAATCTCCTTGTTGCGCAACACTTGTACCCTTCTATCCAGTATCAAAATTGGCTGCTCAATGAAGGATAGGTCCTTCTTGATCGGTAAAGGTTCATATTTCAAGATATGGGATGGGTCGGGCTGATATTTTCGTAGTGATGATACATGGAAGACATTAGGGACTTTTGCCAATTCGGGTGGTAAGGCAAGTCTATAAGCGACACCTCTGATTCTTTCTAGGATTTCAAATAGTCCGATGTAACGTGGGCTCAGCTTTCCTTTCTTGCTGAATCTCATAATGCCTTTTATTAGTAAGATCTTTAGGAAAACTTGATCACCTTCCTCAAATTCAATATCTCTCCGTCTGTTATCGGCATAACTCTTTTATCGACTCTGAGCTGTCCTGGGCCTTTCTCAAATGAATGATATCTTATCTGTGGTTACCTGGACAATTTCTGGCCTCAAAAGCTTTCTTTCACCAACCTCATCCCAACAGATGGGTGACCAGCATTTCCTTCCATACAGGGCTTCATATGGTGTCATCTAAATTCTGGCTTAGAAGCTATTATTATAAGCAAACTCAATCAGGGGTAAATGGTCATCCCAGCTTCTTGTAAAGTCAATGACACAGGCCCTCATCATATCTTCTAAGGTTTGGATGGTCCTCTCCCATTGTCCATCAGTTTGGGGGTGAAAGGCAGTGCTAACGGTGAGTCTCGTCTTCATGGCTGACTGTAGCCTAGCCCAAAATTTAGAAGTAAATCGAGTATCCCTGTTCGATACAATACTGATCGGAACTCCATGCAACCACACTATTTCCTTAATGTACAATTGGGCCAATCGATCCAAAGTGTACATCGTGCGAATCGGTAGAAAGTGGGCAGTTTTGGTCAGCCGGCCCACAATGACCCAAATACTATCATGTCCTAAATTTGTTCTAAGCAAGCCAGAGACAAAATCCATAAAGATGTGCTCCTACTTCTACTCTGACACGGGTAAAGGCTGTAACAACCCAGCATGCCTTTGATGCTTAGCTTTTACTTGCTACCATGTTAGGCACTTAGACACAAATAGTGCTACCTCTTTTTTCATATTATTCCACCAAAAGGTTTTCTTCAGGTCCAGATATATCTTAATACTTCTGGGATGTATCGTATAACGAGAGTAATATGCTTCTTCCAAGATAGCTGTCTTTACACTCTCATCATTCGAGACGCAAACCCGACCTTTGAATCTTAGCAAATCCTCACTACATATAGAGAATTCGTCTCTCTTTCCCAGCTTCACCTCTTCTATAATTGTTATAAGCTGAGGGTCTTTCTTTTGTACCGATCGAATCTGTTGGATTAATTGGGGTTCTTTCGGAGCTGGATGCCAATCCACTATTTTCTCTAGCAATCTCATATCTTGGATCATTAGATGAGCTAATACTCCCGTAGATTTTCTACTTAGAGCGTAGGCCACAACGTTAGCTTTTCCTGAATGATAATGGATTGTACAATTATAATGTTTTAAGAAATCCATCCATCTTATCTGCCGCATATTTAAATCCTTTTGAGAGAAGAGGTATTTCAAGCTCTTAGGATCTGTGTATATTTCGAATTGCTCACCATATAGATAATGCCTCTACATTTTCAAAGCGAATACTATTGTAGCCAGCTCCAAGTCATGAATTGGATATTTTTTCTTATATTCTTTCAACTGTCTGGATGCATATGCCACTACTTTCCCATATTGCATTAATACACAGCCTAAGCCTTTATGCGAAGCATCACTATAAATCACAAATCCTCCACTCCCCTCAGGAATAGTTAAAATAGGTGCCGAAGTTAATCGAACTTTTAGTTCTTGAAAACTCTCCTTACATTCACTTGTCCACTCAAATTTGACATTTTTCTGTGTCAATCGAGTCAATGGGATTGCGATTCGAGAAAATCCTTCTACAAATTTTTTGTAATATCTTGTCAATCCCAAAAAGCTTCGAACTTCAGTCACATTACTTGGTTGTTTCCGATTAACAACAGCTTCAACCTTTGAAGGATCAACTGATAGACCTTCTTTTGATATGACATCCTAAAAATGTCACTTGTTTAAGCCAAAATTCGCATTTACTAAGTTTGGCATACAATTTCTTTTCTCTTGATATTTGCAATACCATTCTCTCTTGATATTTGCAATACCATTCTTACATGCTGCTCATGTTCCTTTTGATTCTTGGAATAATTTAAAATATCATTGATGAATACCACAATAAGTTCATCCAAAAAAGGCTTAAAGACTCGATTCATCAAATCTATAAATGCCGTCAGTGCAGTGGTTAATCTAAAAGGCATGACTAAAAATTCATAATGGCCATACCTTGTTTGAAAGCTGTCTTGGGAACATATTCACCTTTAATCTTAAGCTGATGGTATCTAGATCTAAGATCAATTTTTTAAAACACTTGTGATCCTTGTAGTTGATCAAATAAATCATCAATTCTAAGTAATTGATACTTATTTTTCACTGTCACTTGGTTCAACTGTCTATAATAGATATACAATCTCATGGTCCCATCTTTCTTTTTAACAAACAATACCGGAGCACCCCAAGGTGACACACTGGGCCTGATAAAACCTTTATCTAATAATTCTTCCAATTGTTGTTTAAGTTCCTTAAGTTCTGTAGGTGCCATTTTGTAACGTGCTTAGAAATTGGAGCTACCCCCGGCAATAATTCAATAGAGAATTCAATTTCCCTGTTAGGCGGTAATCCTGGCAATTCTTCAAGGAAAACATCGAGAAATTCTCGGATAACTGGAGTGGTATCCAAATTTATCTCTTCCTTCCTATCTTCTTTGATATAGGCAAGAAAGCCTTGACACCCTTTTCGAAGAAGGCGATTAGCTCGAATACAGGAGATTAAATATGATGGGGAATCTTCTTTGATACCATTGAAGTAAAATACTGGTTGATTCGGAATACTAAAGGTAAATTTTTTCTTGTAACAATCAATACTTGCATGGTATACAGAAAGTCATTCCATGCCTAAGATTACATCAAAATCTTGAATTTCTAGGAGTATTAAATCAACCAACAGTTCATTTTCTTCTATCTTTATTACACAAGATTTGTACACTATATTGGTATCAATTGAATTTCCCATCGGTGTGGCTACCTCTAGAATGTATTCTAATTGTTCTAATTCTACTTTTAAGTGGCATGCAAAGTGTGGTGAAACAAATGAATGAGTAGATCCAGGATCAATCAAAAGCTACTTTTTGAAAGATAATAAGAGTACCTTGGATCACTCTTGCTGGGTGATCGCAAATACTGTTCCCTTCATCTGAGGCTTTTGAGCTATCTCTCCCTGCTTTGGAAGCTGTTGCATTTGTAAGCTAGGACATTATCTAATACGGTGCCCCAATTTTCCACATTTAAACAGGCTCCAATAACAAGGGCTTGATCCATGCTTTTTCCCATATTTTTTTACATGGTTCTATTGGCCTTTGAAGTAGCAAGGGCCTTAGCTTCTTGTTTGCCCTTTCAAACTGTTGTCGATTAGATGGTGTGCGTCTAACCTGACTTTTCTGATTTTTCATGTTTTGATAATATTCGTAACTTTTTTGACAATTTGGGCTAGATCCACTATTTCAGCATAAGTTCTCAATTTTAAGACTGATATTCTGCTTCTAATAGCTAGTCTGAGACCCCTTTCAAATTTTTTTACCTTTCTTGCCTCATTGTTAATCATATGTGGTGTAAACCTGGCCAACTCAGTAAATTTTACCTCGTACTATGCTATTGTCCGGTTTCCTTGGATTAATTCCAGAAATTCCATTTCTTTTTTGTCTCGACTAAAATCTGGGAAATACTTTTTATTAAATGCCTCTAGAAATACTTCCCAACTCATGGGTTTATTTTCTTTGACAAATACTCCTTTTGCCATTCGCCACCAATGTGTGCTTCACCTTCTAACATAAAAACTGCCAAGGCCACATTCTTTTCATCAAGACATTCCATTACCACTAATATTTTCTCCAATTGCATAATCCATCCCTCGGCTTCCAGTGGCTTTACAACACCCTTAAAAGAAGGTGGGTTCAATTTCTTAAATTGTTCGATATTTACTCCCACCATTTCCAGTAACTGACAGCCTGGTTGAATTGTTGTTTTCCATCTGATGTTGCATTAAAGCAACCATATTTTTCAAGGCTTTGTGAATTCCTTCCATATTAGCTTCAACTATTCTGGATCTTGACTTCGTCCCGGTCTGTACACATAATAAATGTCATTTTAAATACATTCTTTTTAAATTTCCTAAGAATCTTAAACCGATCGCTCTGATACCATAATTGTCACACCCCAAGAATTTACAATACTGATATTCCTAAGATGTGACAGTCAAAACAAAGCAATTTTAGATATCTACCATGCATTGAATCAAAATCAAAGCCCCCTTTTATTTCATTTTTTTATTATTATTTTAGGATTATTATATAAACTTTGTTCATAACTAATATTAACATAGAGGTCTAAACATATATACATCTCTTGACATGAAAAATTTACAATGGCGAATTCTTACAAAGTAACAAAAGAAAGTTTAAGAACAACTACAATATCTTCCAAAGTTGATCTTGACGAGCACTCAAAATGAAACCGCAGTTATCTTGAAAAAATGTTTACCATAGTTTAATGAGTTTGGCTACTCAGTAAGTGATTATCATAATCCTAAAAATAATCATGATTGAAAGATATCAATATTTTCAATAAAGAGATCTATTAATAGAAATTCATCAACAGTTTCACTTTCAAAAATGCATAATTAAGTGTAATTCGAATAATTGAAATGCGTATAACATTTTAACGGCAGTGCATAATTCAAAGGATTTCACAAAATACCCTATTGGCATCTCAAGTAAGTCACCTATATACCCCATCAGCGTCCTGATGGGTCCACTTAATCCCTATTGGGGTCCCAGATAGGTCCACTTAATCCCTGTAGGTCCACTTATACCTCACCGGCGTACCGGATGAGTCCACTTAATCCCTACCGACGTACCGGATAGGTCTACTTATACCTCACCGGCGAACCGGATGAGTCCACTTGCATACTTAAAGTATTTATAAATCTCTTTAAACATTCGAAATCAGCAATATCATGTACTCAATATATCACTGAAATTATTAATATGATTTTCATTGAAACCATTAATAAATAACATTTTAAAAATAACCAGTCAAATATTTTGGGCTCAAATTCAGAAATGTAGCAGTTCGTAAAGACATTCTAGCATAATTGCCAATCTAGCATGTATAGAAAAACTCTTATAAAAGTCCAAGAATACGGAATTATCACAATTTATGGGATGTCAATTAAGCAAATAAACATTTCACAGACAATGCTATAATCTAATGCAAAAATATCAGTTTTCAAATAATAAGGTAGTCATTTCTACATGAATTTTACAATGTCTAATATTCAAAACCAGTAGAAAGAAATCTCACAATTTTACTAAAAACAAAAATATCGCATTTATTTCTAATAATTTTATAGTATCTACAATCCTCTAACAATGGATAAGAACAATAAATTTATTTCTAAGAATTTACAGCATTTAAAATTTCTAACATAGGTAAAATATCACAATTTTGTTTAAAAGATTATTTTTCTAAATAATGAGGTCGCTTGCGCATAAAATTTATCGCGCCTAAAATTCTTGATAATAAGTAAAAGTAATTATTTCATTTCATTTTTTTTTTAAAAGATCGGATTATTTTTCAAGATAATGAAGTCACTTACCTAAAATATTTGAGATGCAGCTTTTGATAAAAAAAATTCGGCTAAAGAGAGGAGCTCACTACGTTTGTAAGAGGGAGAGCAAGAAAGGAATTGTTTGGCGACGTCTTACCTTTCGTCCTATTTAAATTCTTTAAAACACCTCGACCTCATACATGAGGTGCAGCATTAATAATAAGCTTCTAATGTTTTCAACCCACATCCACTAAAGGACGTGGCAGATGATAAGAAAAGTGAAGGGTAAAAAGATATAAAAGTAGTGATGGTCCCTAAGGACCATAATGCCTATATGAACCATCATACTACAAAGAGTTTTTTTTTTTTTCTTTTTTGAAAGTTTAGGATTGTTACAGTACCGCTCTAAAATTTTTCTCTCCTCTCTCTCTCTCTCTCCAAGATACACTCACGAATTCAAGGAAGAATCTCAAATTTTATTACTCAACGTAGAGAATGAAAGGCGGGCTCTTTATAATGATTTTTCCTGCTTCTTCTCAATTAGAGGTAGCCTCTATTTATAGACTAGGGTTAAAATGCGGGTGGTTCACCCAAAATTAACCCTAATTGATGATAATTAAGGTTTATTTGAATTAAAATAAATAAAAAATAGGTACAAAATGACTGTTTTGCTCCTATCTAACAACTCATGAAACTCCAAAACAGTCCATACTGCTGCCCTAGAACGTGTGTGATCTTCCGTGGATGATCCATGGTTGCTCTGGTGCCTGTTTGTCTGAAAGATGATTGTTTTCTTGTAGGGCTCAGCATGGCGATCGATTTGATATTAACTTCGAGCCATGGATCGTGTTTTTAAGCTATGATCAAGCGACTCAAAATTTGCATAGATCTTGAAAATTTTGGATCGATAGTGTGCTCGTTTCTTGATGTTTTTCCATGATTTCTTCATTGGATCACACTGAGCATGTCGTCATGATCGCCTGGCAACAAATGTAACTCGATTTCGTAACTTTGGAGTTTTGGCCAGAATCTGGAATTTCGACACTGGAATTTTCAGTCACTTTATTGGCTTTGTGTGCGAATCCAACTGCTCTTGACGTATGGGGTTCGGACCAGAGATAGCCCTAGACCTTACACATACGATAGAATATGTTTCGTGTCAATTCAATGCGCGAGCGCTGTGATTTGGTCGCATGAGCGAGGCAAGTCGCTGCTGATTTTCCTGCAATTTTCTTCACAGATCAGCAACTTCTCTCTAGTTTTTTTCCTCGTTCGAGCATCGTCATGGGGTGTGCCACATATCGAAACGCTCGTCTTGACGAGACGAACATGCTCACAAAATTTGAGCGCGATCCAACTCAAGACGAATGACATATGGACCCCGAAAGTCATTGTTCGAGATTATTCCTTTAATGGAGATTTATTGCAGGGTGGCCGCACAGGAATAGTGTGCAGCTCCTCGTGTTTCGGTCTTTTACCTATAACTTCTTTTTGGAGTGTCCGTTTAAGCTGAAATTTGATCCCTGGGGGTTTTCAACTGTGTCGGATCCAATGGCGGTGGTCCCATGGCTATTTGATGCTCTGAGAGTATGGTTCCAATTATAGGGTCCGTTTCAGGGTGAGAGAGGTTGATTCTGCCGAAACTGTTTATTAGTCTACACTGCCTTAGAGATGTCGAAATGTGACAAAACTTGGCAGGATGCGTTTTGGAGTCCTTATGAAGATCTTGGCTAGTTTTGGAACCATTCAGACACTGCTGAAATTTTCACTATTTGTCAAGCTTTATTGACCGGCTTCTCGCTTTTATTCCACGTCGGGGACCCATGGTGCTGAAAAATGTCTTCAAACAGTGATCTCATGCAACAGTTGTATCATAGTATAATGCAACCACATTTCTAAAAAACCATATTTGTGGTTTTTATACGACCCAAAATTTTACACACACTCCCCTCATCTCAATAATCAACCCCAAAAAAAAAGTTCTATTTAAACCCTAGATATGCTCAAAATGAGTTCCCTCCAACAACGAATCTAAACCATTCATTTGGTGAATTTCAAGATCGTAGCATTTATAAACTCAAAATCATTTTTTTTTCTCTTTTAACATTGTTCATCTAATGATAATAAAGCCATCTAAAAATTTGGAAAATAAAAAATCCTTCTAAGGACTTGATCTAAGTATCTTATCGAAATGTACGGCCTATAATAATTGGGCTAACAAAATACATTTGGGGTTGCGTTTTCAAATTTTCCTTTTCTGTGATTGTTCATTAGAATGAAAAAACGGTATATTTTAAAAAACATTTCAAATAAATGGCCCTAAGATGGTTTTTTAAGATTGTTGCAATATATTACTATACAACTGTTGCATGAGATCACTGCCCATATATAGGAAAACACTACAAAATGCCTATCGGTGAAGTTCTACAATACTTCACCTATGGCTTTATATCAAAGTTTATCACTCGGTCAAAGATGTCTTATAGTGTTTGAATTTTAATATTTTTTTTCCAAAGCATAATGATCTGAAATTGTGTAGATGTGTACACCTTAGTGAGATGCATATGAATAAAATATAAAACAAATAATTTGAATGATAAAAATTACTCAAAATACCCTTATAAAGTTTCAGGGGTAATTTCATCATTGTAGTTTATGACTATTATTTTTTAAATATTTATTTTGGTGTAGCTTCATCATATGTACACACACCCCAAATTTTAGATAAATTTGATTGGTACAATAATTATAAAAATTCAAATAGTACAGAAAACTATGATCGTGTGATGAACTTTAGACGGTGATGAGGTGTAGGTGAAGCAGTGTAGAACTTCACCTATAGGCGTTTTGTAGATGTTTCATATATATATATATATATATATATATATATATATATATATATATATATATATATATATATATATATATATATATATATATATATATATATATATATATAGAGAGAGAGAGAGAGAGAGAGAGAGAGAGAAAGCTGGGATTAGCCCTCTAACTCATATAAACATATGAGCCCAATGGTCCAGATTGAATCTGGGCCAATCTGTCGATCACAGATGTCCAGTAGTGTTTGAAATTTTTTTTCTACAAATCCAAATCATTTGAAATTTTAGGCGTATGTTTATCAAAAATAGATAAATCTTTGAAAATATCAAAAATCTATTTTACATGAAATAAATTGATCAAAATACCCCTGAAAAGTTTCAGAGGTATTTTGGTCATTTTATTTTTCATGAATAATTTTTTTTATATTTTTATTAGGTGCGCCTTGATGGGAAGAACACACACCTAGAATTTCAAATGAATTGAATCTGTAGAAAAATAAATAAAATTCAAACACTATTGGACATGCGTGATCGTTAGATCTACCTAGATTCAATCTGGGCCGTTGGGCTCATATGTTCATATGAACTAGTGGGCTAATCCCAGCTTTTAATCTAGGCCGATCTGACTATCATGCACGTCTAGTAGTATTTGAATTTTATTTTTGTTCATATATATATATATAATTTGAGGTATGTGTACATATGACTAAGTCGCACCAAAATAAAATATTAAAAAATTAATAGCCATAAAATAAAATGATGAAATTACCCCTGAAACTTTATAGGGGTATTTTGCATGAGTTTTATCATTCAAATTATTCGTTTCATAGTTTATTCATGTGAATTTCATTAAGGCACACACACACCTATAAAATTTTCAGATCATTATGATTTGTAAAAAAAATATTAAAATTGAAAGAGTATCGGACATTTGTGACCATGTGATAAACTTTGAACGATGATAAAGTCATAGGTGAAGTACTATAGAAAGCCGCATTGCCCCATATAACACATCAAAAACTATGCACATTTATTTAGTGGGAGATGAGGGGCGAGCAACGGTCATGAGGAGCATTGGAAGTGATGTTAAGACAATGGCTGCTGGTACAGGTGTGTTGGGGATCGTTGGTGGGTCCTCTCTACCCATGGTTTTTGTGGAGAAAGCTGAGTGGAAGAAGCTTAACATCAAGCCGGATTGTTTTGTGACAGGTTTTTTTTCTCCTCCTATCTCTGATTTTTTTGGTTTATCTTACTGGACTGAGAGGGAATGAACCTTCCATATGGTTATGATGTAAAGGTCATTGTTGTGAATAAAGTGGTATTTAGACTGAGATATGAGGAGGAGGTCGTTAGAGCGTTCAAACATCGCTTCTGTAGAATTCGTGGAAGCCTCCTCTCTTTTGATGCTTGGAAGCCGAGTGATCATAGTTCTTTTGTTCAAAAAAAGATTATGTGTATACGTCTTAGTGGCATCCCTTTGTATACTTGGAACTTAGAAATAATTAAAAGGATTGTGGGTCCCATGAGTTGCTATCTAGACCTGGATTGGGATTCTTTTTTAAATCGATTGCTTTGGGGTTCTGGTTAAAGATCCAAAGCCAAAAGCCCGACACTACCTGACCATATTTGCCTCAATGTTGGTGAGGATTCTTTTATTATTCAGATTCTTTGCGAGTCTATGGCCAAGAGAGTAGGTGTTATGGAAGGACACCACAAGGGTTGCCATGGCAAGGTTTCATGGTTGCCGGAGAAAACTAAGCTGCTGGCGCTGGCTGGTCCTTCGGAAAGGATCAATCACCATAATGGTTTGCGGCGAGAAATTAGGGGCTTCAAAATTCAAAAAAACGCTACTCCCAAATTTTCAAAAAAATGGATTCCTGTGGGAAGGTTTCTGCAATATATGCAGGGACTTTTGTTTTTATCAGTAACCCCCGTAAATTGAAGTCAGATGTTATGGTAGGCCTCAACACGGATTTAGCAACTGCAGCCCAAGATATTGTAAAGAAGGTGCCAGAAGACATGCCTAAGGATTGGATTCTAGATGATATTCTTTTGACACAAGGTGGTCACCTCATGGCTACTGCGAGCTCATCTTCTTTTCTTGACGCAAAAGTTTAGGTAATGGCGACGGACATAAATGCATGCAGAGGGAACGTATGAATTGCCATCAGCTCATTGGTAGGAACCTTCCTGTCGTACAAGTGGTGTACTGTAGTGCTATTTACTTGGATAGAGAGGCTATCTCTCTCCCTGAAAAACCTCCTGCCTGCAAACCTCTCCTCTATCCTTCATCTTCGGCTACTGCGCTTGTTCTATTCCTGGTGCATTGGAAGGGGCTGCGTCAAGCGTGGTGCATCGTCATTGTCTGTGCCATACTCTTTCGCAAGATGCATCCTTTGCCTTACCTGACTACAACGGCCAAGAGCTTCCCCAAGGCAAGTCGTAGCCGTTTTGACCCCTTGCTTATGATCCACTAGCCATTGTGGTGGTGGATCCAGATGAGTCGCGGTTGTTATTGGAGTTGCCCTAGTCAGCCGATGTTTCTCTGGATGGTCAACAATTGGGTAGTGTGACAGAAACCCCTACGGACCACTATTTGCTGGGGGTTCATGAACCTATACTGGTGGTGGATGCTACACTTGTGCCGGCTTTGCCTTTGGTAATGGTATACAAACCTTTACCTGTGATGGACGCTCCACGAACTTGTGCCGGCTTTGCCTTTGGTAATGGTATACAAACCTTTACCTGTGATGGACGCTCCACGACCCCCCCCCCCCCCCCCCCCCCCCCCTGATGTTTTGGCATTACCTGGTAATGCTCTTTCTGATGTTTCACCTAAGGTTCAAAAATTGCTCTGTGACATGGGTTTGGAGACGTTGCCTCTTGCAATGGTGATGACTGAGATTCGCAAGTGCAGGAATATTAAGGAGGCGACGAAGGAGAAGGTGTCTCAAAATGCAAATATGGTGAACCCAATTAATGATGCGGTTTGTACCCCGGCTGGAAACGCTTCAGTGAAGGCTAAAGGAAAGAAGATCTTCCGTCGAGGTTTCCGGTTATTGGTCAGGTTGGAGGCTCAAGGCATCCTTAAAGGAGGCTATCTGAATGCGGGCATTTCTTTTCGTGAACCTGAATTGGTAGACGTTGGCTCCTCCTCCTCCTCCTCTATTGAAGATGAAGATTGGGAGTCCATGGACTTGACTGAAGCTCGAGATGGGGTCGATCCGTCTGGACCAGGTTATTCATCCTCTCCTCATTTGTTTTAATGAATATTTTGTCTTGGAATGTCAGGGGCCTGGGTGATCCTAGGCGTAAAAAAGATGTTTTATTTTTAGTTCCAAGTACAAACATATAATTTTGGCGTTACAAGAGACCAAATTTCATAGCCTGCCCCTTTCAATGGCTAGGGAAGTTTGGGGCTCAGGGGATGTTTGTTTTTGTGGTATTGATGTTGTGGGAAACTTTGAGGGTGTCTGGATTCTTTGGGATCATTTGGTGCTTACTAACTTTGTGGCGGTTGTTAAAGATCATTTTTTGCTTTTGTGTTTTGTGGGTCATAATCAAGGCTATTCTTGGAGATTTATGAATATGTATAGCCCTTATGTTTCTTCTTTAAAACCTGCTTTCATTGAGGACATGTCTACTGTGGCTCAGTCCTTTTCATTTTTAATTGTAATTGGGGGGGATTTTAATCTTTTCAGGTGGTCTGATGCATTCTTGGCAGGCCACCCAATAAATTATTTGATGAGGTGTTTTAATAGGTTAAGTGAAGATAATGCTTTTGTGGATCCTCCTATTATTAGATCAAGGTTTACTTGGTCTAATAATAGTGTTAGGACCCTTGCCATGTACAAATTGGACAGATTCTTGATTGCTGCAAAATGGACAGAGGCCTTCCCTCTTGTTACAGTTAATTCTCTAGTGCGGCTGTCCTCTGACCATCTCCCTTTACTTCTTTCTACAGGAAGTATTAGGGGTGGTCCTAAACTTTTTAGGTTTGAGTTAAGCTGGTTGGAGAATCAAGAGGTGGTAGAACATATTAGGAGGACATGGTCTAATACAATGGTGATTGGGTCCATGGATTTCCAAATTCACAAAAAGTCAAGCACAAACTTTTTGAATGGAAGAAGGAACATCAGGTGGATTTCAGATCAAAGATTGAAGGGATTTTAGCAGAGATCGAGGCTACTGACCTTAGAATTCAAGAGAGTGGTGTTCTGACTGATCAGCTAGTATGTGAGCGTAATGAAAAATAAAGGAATTGGAGGTTAGGAGAGTGGAATAAATTTATTTGAAGCAAAGATCAAGGAACAAATGACTTAAGGAAGGGGACCTAAACACGAAATTCTTCCATGCAATTAATAGTGTTAGAAGAAGACAAAATGATATTTCAGGTCTTTCTATACCTAGAATTGATTCAGATGATAATGAGGCAATGGAAGGAAGTGTTATTAAGCATTTCAAGGATGCTTTCACTAAGGAATTGGTTGTCTCCGAAATTTGACAATGTCCCCTTCAATAAACTGGATATTAACCAACAAGCCTCCTTGGAAAAGGACATTACTATGGATGAGCTAAGATTCGCAGTTTTTGCACTGTCTAGAGATAAAGCCCTTGGCTCGGATGGATTTCTTTAAGTTTTTTTCCACAGATTCCGGAATTTGGTGAAGGAGGATTTATTGGTGTTGGTGAAAGAGTTTTTTATTAGAGGTTATATTTTCAAAGGTGTTAACTAGACATTTTTTGCACTGATTCCTAAAACATCTGTGATTAATGGGTTATCTGATATTAGACCCATAAGTCCTGCTTACAAGTATTTATAAAATTATTGCTAAAGTTCTAGTTGAACGTCTTAAATGGGTCTTGCCTTCGAAAATTTCGACCTCTCAATCTGCTTTTATCAAGAATCATCAGATTACTGATAGTGTCCTGGTTGCTCAAGAGTGCATTCATTCTTGAGTGCTAAGTAAGAATGCAGGTTTGCTTCTTAAATTGGATTTAGAAAAGGCCTATAGGGTGGAGTGGGGGGTGCTGTTAAAAATTATGAAGATGAGGTTGGGACCACGATGGAGAAGCTGGATCTTTGGATGCCTTAATACTGAACATTTCTCTGTTCTTTTTAAAGGCAGCCCAATTGGTTTCTTTAGTGCCTCTAGAGGGCTTCGCCAAGGTGACCCTCTCTCCCCCTTCTTATTCACCATCTATGCTGAGTGCTTCAGCCTTATACTATCCAGGATCGAATTTTTGGGAAATTTTAAGGGATTCCAAATTGCAAATTCTAATATTGTCGTCTCGCATTTGCAATATGCTGATGATACTATTATTTTCTGTGATGTGGATGAAACACAGCTTGGAAATATTGCAACATTTTTAGAAATTTGTGAGGTTGTTATGGAAATTAAGGTGAATTCTCATAAGTCTTCTTTGGTGGGGAATAACTGTACAGGGATGAGACTTCAAAGTTTGGCCTTAGTGTTGGACTGCAAAGTATAATCATTTCCCATTACCTATTTGGGTTTGCCAATCTCAGACTCAAAATTTCCAATTGCAGTTTGGGATAGGATTATTGAGAGGGTGCAAGTTAAACTTGATATTTAGAAGTATAAATACCTGTCCTTGGGAGGTAAGGTCACATTTTTAAGATCATGTTTAGCCAATCTTCCTGTTTATCAGATGCCGATGATTCAGATGCCAACCTTGATTGCTAAAAGGATCGAGAAATTGATGAGGGACTTCTTGTGGGTTTCGCATAGTGATAATAAGAAATACCACCTGCTTAGATGGGATAGAGTGTGTACACCTAAGCGGGAAGGAGGTTTGGGTATCCGGTGTTTGAGATATTTTAATTTTGCATTCTTGTGTAAGTGGTGGGGAAGAAGTATCTATTTGAGGGATCATTTGTGGTGCCAAGTCCTAATTGCTAAGTATGGGATGAAAAGTTATGATGTCTGGAATGGTGGTGGTAGAGGCAAAGATATTTCATATATTTGGAGAGCTATTTATAACTGCAGGCCTATGATATTGGGCTACTTCAGATGGAACATTGGTAGTGGTAGGCATACTTTATTTTAGCATCATAAATGGTTAAGGGATTACACATTGAAGCTAGCTTTCCCTAAAACATTCCGGTTGGCTTCAAACCAAAATATATTGGCTTGTGAGGTAATTGAGAGAAGAGGAGATATAATTACTTGGAGTATTTCTCTCATTTACAGGAGGCTAAGTGACGTGGTACAAGCACAATGGTGTG
This sequence comes from Amborella trichopoda, assembly GCF_054954075.1. NCBI lineage: Eukaryota > Viridiplantae > Streptophyta > Magnoliopsida > Amborellales > Amborellaceae > Amborella > Amborella trichopoda. Next base: position 30,980,249 of record NC_142346.1, read on the forward strand.
CTACGATGGAACTGTTAGAGAAGGTATATGTTGCACAAGATGCATAGGATATTCTTGTTTGGTAAATCGAAAATGATGGCTTATTTTCAGTTAAATTGTAATATTATTCCATCACTGGTGGAAATGGTCATCTCTTTTTATTGCCCAAATTTAAAAATGGTCGATTCCCCACGAAGTACAAATCTTTGTATGGTTGGCAACGCAAAATAAAATTTTAACTATTGACAACTTGCTCAAGAGAGGTAAAATTATGTTGAATATTTGTTTCCTTTACAAGCAAGATGGGGAGTCGGTTAATCATTTGTTGCTTCATTACCTCTTTGTTTGTATACTTTTAAACATATGTTCTTTTCATCAAGACGCACATAATAAAACTATATAAAAACATTATTCATAAAAAATAAAATGATCAAAATACCCTCAAAACTTTTCAAAAGTATTTTGATCAATTTATTTCATGTAAAATATTTTATTAATATTTTTCAAAAATTCAACTATTTTTTGTAAACATACTCCAAGTGATTTAAATTTGTAAAAAAAAAATTAAAATTCAAACACCTGAACACCCGCCTCCTTTTTTTTTTAACATTTATTTTTAAGTTTCACCGCCAACATCCTGTATTCCCCTCGCCCCGCCCCACAAGAACACCTAGGCACTTGCCCAAGCAGCCGCCTCCGCTCTTTTGAACATTATTTATTCTCAAGTTTCACCACCAACATCCCATATTTCTCATACTAAACGTTCATAATCTGAAACATGAACAAAGATTTGCTCACGACTTTATTTCGTGATTCACAATCGTGCTCGCCGATGGGCACATTCTAATTACCACAGCAAGCTCAGGAAGCTCCTAAAAAACACAAAATTCCACCCAAACATAAATAAAACTTCAAAGCTGGGGCAAATTTCAAAGCATTCATTTGACTGCCCCGGTCCAGTTTCAGAGCCGATATGGATGTTGTGTTACAGAATCCGAAATTTTAACTACCTCCACAATTAAGCGACCTTTAACAGCAAAAGAACATCAAAATGATCCGGTTATGGAAAAGGGGCTGGGATCTAGTAAACCCACACTCAAGTCAGCACGTTGTAGTTTCCATTCCGACTGACACCACCCCACTAACACCTTCAAGATGACTCTTAAAACTAATTGAAAAAATAGGTAGGAACCGGTCTTCCCCAATAAATTACCGAAAGAAAAAAAAAATAAAAAAATAAAACAAGTAGTGGTAAGTTTTTAAGAGAGAATCATAATACGTTACTGCCATTTGTCAAGGGATCAAGAAAAAAATCCCGCACAATCCATTACTATCCTAAAGAAACAGGGGAGAGTCCATTTTCTCCATATAAGACTGGCAAAGCAATAAGTAAATGGCATTCGCTTACAGGCCAAAAATTGCAAGCCCCTGAAGCCCCCATTCACCAGACTGAGGCCAGGGACAGAATCCTATCCACTGTGATCCCTGGTACACCATCGATTCTGTCTGCAACCATATGTTAACTCATAACAGCCACCCCACGAACCCCATCAACACATAGTTGAGGAACGTCCACAACCCCTTGGCTTAGTCACATTTGATGTTCCTATAAATCCTCCTAACAAAAAGAGTTGAGCCCAAATAACCAACAGCACCTGCATAATTTCAAGAGAGGAAAATGTCACACTTCCCAATATATTAGATAGACAAGAATTACCCATTAGAAGAAAAAAAATTCGGAAAAGAGTACCAATCAAACTGCTAAAACTCACCACATAGAATGCCTAAACCAAGGCAAAACATCAGAGTGTAGCCAAAATAGAAACCGGTCTGAAAGAACCCCGACATCTTGGTCTTCACATAGTAGTAGTAAATGGAGTACAGGTATACATAGACAGCTGTTGATGCAGCAGAGAAAAATGAGGTCCATTGCCAGTGGTAGTTCTCGGCATTCAGCAAGAAGTATGTTCCCACAATTGTCACACACACCGTGACGATTATGAGAATTAGGAAGACGAGAAGCATAAAACCATAGACATAGTAAACCTGCCAAGGAAGGTAGGCAACAAACAAAACCAGGTGAGTAGGTGAGACTACAATATAAGCAACAACCCAATGACTAACACTTTCAAAGTACGGGAAAGCACTACATAAATCAACAGAAAATGAAACAAACATCATCCATTTGGTTAACCATCCATTGAAATAATAAACGAAGGGATGAGAGCGGGAGCAACCACTCAATTACTGCCTTCTTCACTGGGCCCCACTCCCTTTCCATCACTGCTGACTTAAATAGCATGTAGTACATTTTCCATGGACTGTTTGCCTACCTTATAGTTCCAGAATGATGTAAACACAAAATACATCTCGATGAATATGCTGCCAAAAGGAAGGAGGCCACCCATCAGTGACACAACAGATGGGGTGAGATACCACTTCTTCTCCGGAATGGGGCGAGGAATGGTCTTGACCCGACAAGGGTTGTTAGGAGCTCCACTCCAGTTCCTTCCAACCACCGTGCCAAGAAGTGCGAGAGGGAATGAAATAAAGGCCCAGATTATGAATACAACAACCATTGTTCCAAAGGGGATAGCAGCCAAAGATCCATAAAATATAGCAATTGTGTTTAGTATGAAGCCGATGCCAAAGCACATAAATGGGAAAAGTGAGGCAGTAAGGATCATCGACTTTATTTAAATGAATTTCCATTCTTAGTATATGCAGTTGTTAACCAACAAAACAAAATGTTCAGACGTGGTATCTTCATATTCCGTGAATAAATGCGTACCTCCATTGCGTGAATAGAGTCCTCCACTTACATGGCCCGAAATGAATGAAGTGAGGGCGTAACATACAATAAAAGTTGTCACAATTGCTCCGCGTCTGAATCACAAAGTAAGAACACTTTGAACCCAAAGGTTGATAACTTAAAAAAGGAGGGGGCAAAAAATAGGACTTCCACAAAAATATCAAACCAGAAAAAACGGAAAAGGAATAACACAAATGAGTACAAATGATAAGATCAGATACCCACAAACAAGATCATATACACACAGGGACTGATACATACACAAAGGCTTGCACAGACCCACAAGTAAATTCATTGGCACAACAAAAACAACTGTCAAACAATTTTGAATCCATGAAACTCAAAGAGAGGACAAGATGGACTATCCACAATATCTCACAATAACCCATTAAAGGCAGAAATTAAGAAACACCAGGAAGCAAACAAGTAAATATCTTGTCCAAATGATATATTGGAGCATTGAACCCATTTAAACCAATAAAAATCCCAACCGAAAAACATGAGTAAGAAAATATTCACCATGATAAAAGCAAAGAAACTCATGAGGCCCAATGAAAAGTATATGAAGATATTTATTGCAAATACATTTCCATGGAAATGATGTTCAGGGGAGTAAGAAAATATTCACCATGATAAAAGCAAAGAAACTCATGAGGCCCAATGAAAAGTATATGAAGATATTTATTGCAAATACATTTCCATGGAAATGATGTTCACGTTTTTGAAAGGGAACTTCCAAATCTCCTTGCGCCATTAGCATTCAACCAGACCCAGGATGTGTCTTGTGTTGGACCTCAGCAATTATATGATAGGGTCTCATGGTGGTTCATATCTGACAGACTACATTTTATGGGGTTTCTAGACAGTTTTATTGTTTGGGTTCAGCACCACCAACCCTTCTTTTTCTATACTACATAATGAATCCCCCATGGGCTATTTTAAAGGTAAGAGGGGCATTGCACCACCAACCCTTCTTTTTCTATACTACATAATGGATCCCCCATGGGCTATTTTAAAGGTAAGAGGGGCCCCAGACAGGGAGACCCATTATACCCATACCTATTCCTTTTTATTGTACATTATCTTAGCAGAATGATTGATGCCACTAATGCGGTTAAATCCGTCCCTCCAGCTTTTCCATCCGGGTGCAATTATGGGGCCAATCATCTCCTCTATGCAGATGAAACCGTTATCTTTTGCGAGGCTTTGGTCCCAACGGCAACGTCCATCAAGCACAGCAACATCATTGACGACTTCTACAGGGTGATAGGTCAAAAACTTAATTGCAACAAGGGCAATGTTATGCTCTTCAAGGTCAATACAAGTCTGAGAGCTCAAGTGCTTGATACACTTCAGTTCAAGTTAGGGGACCTTCCTGCCAGATATCTTGGACTTCTCTCCTTCATGGGCGTCTGAGGCATCTACTCTGCCACAGTCTTTTTTGGGAAGACCATCGGTCGGATTGGCTCTTGGCAAGCATTATCTTTTCGTCGCAGGGCAACTTCAACTCTTACGATCAGTACTTGGTGCCTTTTCCATTTAATGGTTGCTCTCCTTCTACCACCCTAGCCTTGCAATATGATTGAAAGACTCCAGCTTAACTTCATGTGGACAAGGACTTCAGAGAATAGGGGCTTGCACTTGGTGAGCTAGGATACCATATGTCGAAAACCTAATGAAGGAGGGCCTCGGGATTTGTAAACTTCATGACTTCAATATGGCAGGCATGATGAAGCTTGCTTGGAGAATCATCTCCAAACCCTCCTCTCTCTTGTCCCAGTTCTTCAAGCACAAATACTTCCACCACAACGGTCCGGTCGGTGCACGATAAGAGTTGCTCACATGCTTGGAGGGGTGTAGCCTTAGGTTTGAATAGATTGTAAGTTAATGTAAGATGGATATGTGTTGGTGGCGAGCTGATTGATTTATGGGCTGACTTGTGGCTATCAAATTCCTCCTTATGGGAGATGCATGGCGCCAATGTTCACAAGGCACTTGGCAACCAGGTAAGGTTCAAGGTCTCAGACTACATGGAGGGTACACCACAAAGATGGACTCTCCCGACACCTACCTTCGGCCCACTCATTCACGCCTGGGAGGAGAATTATTCACATGTGCTCCCTATTCGTCCCTCTCAAGATCAGCTGCCTAGATACGTTCAGCTAATGACAAGCTCTCAGTGAATGCGCCAATACAACCAGCATTCAGATCCCTAAGGACAACCCCATCCCACCATAGAGGGAAGTGGTTTACTCGGTTGCCCTGCACTCTCAACTGCCTAGCATGAGCCTGCTCTAGTCTATGGGCCTTTCCTTGGTCACCATATGCCCATTTTGCCTCCAAGAAGAGGATTCCACTAACCATATCATAATGTCATGCGTGTTTTTGCAGGTACTCTGGATATCCATACTTTGGAGATTTGGAAAATGCATACCACTCGAGCAATTTGTTATCATGATGATGGTAAAATGGCTGAAATTCCAGTTCAAATCCAATGGCATGAAGAATGTCTGGTTCTCCTCCACCACTGTCTAGTACCTGTGGGCCGAGCGTAATGAGCGTATCCATGGCGGGAGGACTTCTTGGAAGCATCTCCTACAGTGCATCATCCACTTTGTCAGCAAGCTAGCAGAAGGGAAGGGTTGGGCTTTTCACCCCTCAGAGCAACATATCACCACAAACCTTAAGCTCAAGTGACATTCTGCGCCGCCCCCCCCCCCCCCCCTTCTTGTGTGGTCTCTCCCTCCCACGGGGTCTTTCAAGCTCAACATCGGTGGGTCATCCTTTCATAACCTGGGTACCGCGGGGTGTTTGGGGAGGTCATTAGGAACGACACAGGAGGCTTTGTAGTGGCCTTTGTTGTCCCTCTTGGTTCCACCAACAATGCCACTGAGCACAAGAAATGAATTGCCGCCCACTTATCATAGATAGTTGACTCACTCAACCATCCTAACTCACCCCCAAGGAGGCGTCGCATCCTTTTGACCATCTACATGGCAAAGCTTTCCTCCCTCGCTGATCACCAGTGGTTATCACAGTCTTTTTTGGGAGGCGAACATGACTGCCGACTACCTGGCCAAGTAGGCAGCATCTATGGCTCAAGCCACGATTTGGCAGGCATGTCCTCCAGATTTTGTCACTCATCTCATTTTGTGTGAGTTTGCCAACATCCCCCTAGATAGGGTTGTTCATTGATTGTACATGTAATATGCCTCGTTGTAACCTTTTCTTGTGACTATTAATAAAAAAACAAAAATGGGTAAGGGCTTGTCATCCCCACTAATTTACCCAAAAACAAAAATGGAAAAGAGAACTTCCAAATCCATGATGGGAGGTCTGTCGTGATGTTATGGCAAACATCAAAGGCAAGCAGCCCAGCCTACAACCTTTTATATGGGAATGCCAAAAGCAACAAAAATTTCAAAAGAAAAGGACAAATGAAGAACACAACAGAAGCATAGTCTTTAAGGACAAACATATGACTCGAACCCAATCTTCTAAGCTTTGTACACTCTGGCTGCCTACGGGATGACTTTAATGGAGAACATAAATTCTGTATGCACACTCTGAAAATATACACTAGCTTAAGGCACATTTCTTTCCTTCTTTCCGTCTTGTCTTAGTAATGAGGCACAATTTCTTTTGGAACATCCTTGGCATCCTAAGGAAATGATAATAGTAAATGAGAGCACAGCAGTTGTACAAATCCTTACTTGAGTACTTGACTTTATGAGGTCTGATAGATGACAAACTTTTTTTTGTATTGTACTAAGACAGAAGGATCAGTTGGTAGGTACAAATAATGTGAGATGGTTACCATTCACTTAATGCGTGATCTATATGAAAGATTATGTGAAATATTACCAATTTCGGTGATTGGAACAAGATAGCTTCTCACTTAGAGCTTTTTTGAATAAATAAAAAACTAACAAAACTTCCAAACTTCAACCATTATTTAACAGTCCACAAGAGAATGACATCATATTAGCTATTAAGGAAGCCACAATCATCCAACGATTGGAAACTGACATATAGAATGCATAAGAGTCATAACTGGTAAATCAAATTCTAACAAGCAATTGCATAATGTAATAAATCAAATTCTAACAAGCAATTACATAATGGAATTCTAGTCACAATTTATGAACCAAGTATAGTTCAACATATATAATGTAGTCCACATACCCTATGTACAGCATTCCAACTATGGCCAGCAAGATCACCAGAAGAACAAGCATTGCTAGCTGTGCACCTGTCCCAACAACTGCTGATAGTATAACCAAGTTGCGTGGGGGACGGAAAACATCACCGTGTACAAGTTTCCAGCCCGACTCCTCACTTACATCTCTTTCCTGATAACCACAGAAACAAAGTTTAATAAAGGTATACATTAGCACCAAACATCTTCATGATAAGATTCATGAAATTGTTGAACCCTCCAAGATAGGAACGGAACAAACTGAAATGAAACCCATTAAATTGAGTGCGCACCAGAGTCTCCAGATCGTCATCTTCTCTAGCATATTTGGCATAGTCATTTCTGAGAGTTCGCATCAATATCATTGACACCAACCCAGTGAGGAAAATAACCATCATAAAGGAATTGAAAATGGAGAACCAATGGATCTGCAGAAGATAAGAAACATAATACGTTGATTATTTTTCTCTGCACCTTTTTTATGCTATTTTCTTTCATGCATGTCAAGTCATGAATTGCATCCTTACATGCCACTAACATATGGGAATCCCAGGGCATGTTTGGGTGTGGCTTATAACTCGCTACACCAAATTGCTCTAGTTGACATAAGGGAAGAACACCTTTTGCATAGTTCTGCACTTACGCCCAAAGCAGTCAGTACCATAAAAGTGGTGTGCACATGTTGTAGGTACCATCCCTGCACCAAACATGCCCTGCATCCAGTGGTTTAAAAAACGGGTTGGTGCCCCTGATTGGGCACCCCAAAAACCCATCCGGATCGGGGAATCGGCAATCTGGATCGGGAATCGGTCGAATCGGTTGGATTAAGCCTTAAAAAAATCTAAAATAATTATTAAAATTTACTATAAATGTTGTTTTTTAGGAATCCAATAAAAAATGGGGGTACTCCATTAAGAACTTTCATTTTTTTTGCATCAATATGCTAATATTGAGATTTTTTTTCCTGTATGAACTACTGTTAACCATTATTATTATTTGTAACATTATAGTAAACATGAATAAAAATGTATCAAAAAATGTTTCCATATCATATGCTTAAAAATAAAAATAAAACCCCCAATAAATTCTAATGTTATGATATTAAAAGATTCAAAAACACTTTATCCAAAAAAATGAAAATTCAAAAAATAAAAAAAATGTCTATCGACAACATGCACAATAGTTACAAAAAAATAAAAATAAAAATCAATATGGAAATAAAATATACCAAAAAACCATTTTAATAATAATTTGGCACTCTAATTAAGTCATTTAATTAGAGAATTATGTAGATGAGGCTCATTGAATATGACACGCTAATTTGGAAACATGATATGCTAATATTTATAAATTAATTGGCACACTCATTAATAACCTTAAACTCTCATTAATTCATTTTCTTGCGTTTAATGAGTAGCATATTAATACATTTAGAAATGGGAGTGCCGCAATATTTAATAAGTAGCGTTTAATTAAGTAGCGTATTAATACATTTAGAAATGGGAGTGCCGCAGCGTTTAATTAAGTAGTGTATTAATACATTTAGAAATGGGAGTAGCGTTTAATAAGTAGTGTATTAATACATTTAGAAATGGGAGAGTCGCAGTGTATTGTTTAGGGGTGCTTGCGTTTAATAAGTAGCGTGTAAAAAATGGGAGTGCCACAGCGTTTAATAAGTAGCGTATTAATTTTGTGAATAGGTTTGGGATCCAAGAATTGTCCCACATCTAAAAATGGGAGTGCAAAATGATGATATAAAAGCCACAATTTTGCAAGATTGAGTAACAAATTAATGAGAACGTGGGAGGCTGTTGTTGCCTCTCTCAATGCTAGTAGAGGGAGGTGACGCCTTGCATGCAAGGCTGTATGGGTCGTTGTCAGTATGCAACGCGTGGCGTGCAAGGGTACATACCAGGGTACAGTGCAAGGGTACATACCAGGGTACAGTAGTGCCAGTGTGCAATGCGTGGCATGCAAGGGTTACGTACCCATTCACTGTAGCGTATCGCTTGAGCGATTTTGGGTCGACTCGCCAACTTTTAAACCACTGCTTGCATCGAATTATGTAAACCAGAATATAAAAATCTTAGCTATCCACAATTCGTATCCCATCTACACACACGCCTAACTATGGCATTTATATGTACTGTTCAAAAAATCGGATACGACAACCTACGCAGTCATGAGCTGGGTGGCCACCTGGAAACCTATGCAACAGGCCAAATTTTCTTTTCTTCTTTTTCCTTTTAACAATTTTCTTTTTGTGGTTATGTGAGAGGGGGGGAATGCTGGGGGTTACATATCATTAGTATCAAGAGAAGATGGATGTCTTCATTCTAAAGGTGTAAATAGGGAAGAAAGAAAGGGGGAACAACAAGAAGGTGCTCATGGAAAGTATCAGGCAAGAAAATTTAAGTTCAGGCATGAATTCCATACAACTCAAGAAAACAAATGCACCACAAAGGCACATATAAGGGAGAGCTTCCTCACCTGGTGCTCAAAGAAAGGGTAGTCCAAGTAAACATCAAACCTCCGTGCAAATGTTACATTTGTAGAAATCCATTTGACAGAATAAGTAAGGTCCAATGACTTCCCAGCCTCAAGAGTTTTAGGATTTTCTTGGGTAAGATTTACATGAATAATCTGCGAACACAAATAATCAACAAGGACAAGGACTGGAGGTCACGGAAAAAATTACGGAAAAAGGCAGACGAAACATCACGAGAATTGACAAACCTGATCTCCATTGTATTCGACAACAATATTTTTATGTGTGAAAAGAACATGCTTATTGTCATTGACTTTGTCAGAACGAATATCACCAACATAGCCTAAACATCAACATCATACATTGGCACTGAGGATCAGAGCATGGGATAAAACGACCTAAACGAAGGATCAGAATATAAATGTGAAGTATTGAGTTCATACCCCGGAGAAGTAAATCATCTAGCCAGTGGAATCAGCAAATGCCAACAACAAAGCCAAGAATTAATGTCAGAAAGAAATATGATAAGAACGAAGATTCAAAATAAGAAAATAAAACTCTGGAACAACTCCTAAAACCATTACTGGCATAACGAACATGTCCAGCAGTGGAACATTGAGCAATAATTTAAGGAGACAAATTGTAAAACCATGAGCTAATAAAAGGGATGTAAACATACCCAACATCAGACAAGAAAAATATTCAAGCTCTATGTAACCACACATTTATTCAGCAGTACATAAGTTATCAACATCACAAAAAGTAACAGTAAACTAGCTGACATACCCATAAAGAATTCAAACCAGTAAGCGTTCTCAATTGCATCCTTGAACAGCTTTGCCTTCGCATCATCCAGCTCAAGCTCACAAATGGAGCGCTTGTCAACATTTCCTATCAAAACATTAACGCAGTATTAATCCAAGTGGAAGTAAGTGATGCAAACAGATATACATGTGTACACACACACACATATGCACACACACACAGATATGCACCCCTCAATGACAGGTAAGAAAGCATGAAAATAGAGTGATGGAAATGGCAGCAAAACAGATAAGAAGGTGCACATACTTTTAAACTTTATTTCTATTTGACTGTCAATGAGCTCATTTCCACCAAGAACCTCACCAAGACCTCCCCACTTATGAGCAGGATTACCAGCTGGTTGGCAAAATGGAAGGCTGTAATAATTATATGTCTCCTGAGGATTGTTATAAGGTCCCACCTTGTTCACCCAGAGCATAACAGGCTCATCTTCTTGATACTGTACATTACACATCGTGGTAACCATTAGTAAAAATTCAATAAATTATCTATCAATGAGAAAATGTTGAAGCAATAAAGCACGATCTTTGATTTTCTAGATTTGAGCATCTCATATAAAATTATATCTGCCTAATCAACTTAAACTATTATAAGTAAGGAACTTATAAATAAAAGTCATGCCCCAGTTAACCACACAGACTACTTTTCAAGCACTTTGATTATACCCGTGGTGTGAAAGAGAGAGAGAGCGAGCGAGAGAGAGAGAGAGAGAGAGAGAGAGATGGCTATATGATCATTATATGAACAATTTTAAAAAGAGAAAAAAATTGAATGTCATCCACCAAATGCATGGCCTGCACTCATTGTTGGAGTGGAACTCATATGGACCTTCTCTAGGGTGCAAATTCAACTTTTATTTCATTCTAATATCGATATTTTGGATGAAGCGAATGTCTGTACAAATATAGAAGTCATTCAAATACCATAAATATGTTCTTTTGAAGGACTGGATTCATTAATCATTATGTTACTATGAAACATTGCATGATATATGGGAAATGTTTTCTTCATACTGGAACCCTACTACAATAAGTTGGGATGCAGTCGTCCACACTATCCAATGTCCATTAATTTGGACAGTGCAAATTTCTCGCCAAATTCAACAAGGGAAACAGGGGTGTGGGAAGCACCAGTTACCCCTCTACTTTTCCTATTTCTCTCTCTCTCTCTCTCTCAATATATATATATATATATCCGTCCAGTTTCTAACTCTCTTTAATCCCACTTTCTCTGCAACTTCCCTCTCTTTCACTTCTCTCTACTTCTCTCTGTCTCTCTCTAAGCTTTATATCTGAAGAGGTGGTGGCTTGTTTGCTGACGTTTGTGGGATTTTTTGCACTTTTTGTAGAGTGAGAATGTAAGTTTGGAGTTTTGGGGTGTCTGCTATTGGGGACGGCCTTGTTTTGCAATGAGATTATGTGGGTGTCAGTTTTGGGGGTTTGTAGAAAGAGAAAGTGAATCCATTCAGAAAAGTTTAGGTGTGGCACCAATAGGCGATAAGAAGAGAGAGAGAGTAGACTTAGGTGACCTGACCATGTGGGACGTCGACCTAGTACAACACCTGTTAGGGGGTGCAAGTTAGTTCAAATGAAAGGATTGACAAGGGCAAGGGGTAAGCCCAAAAGGACGTGGTTGGAAGCAGTCCAAAAAGATATGGGGACTTATGGCCTCACTGAGGGTATGGCCTTAAACAGAGCAGAATGACGAATCAGGATTTGTGTAGCCGATGCCAATTAATTGGGAAAAAGCTATGATGATGATGATGATGATGATGTATGGGGGAGAACTACAGAGTGAATATTTTAAGAAATGGAGGTTTAGGAGGGGGAAGGAGAGTATAAGGAGAGGATGATTATGGATGAACACTTTACAAGAGAGATTCATAGAAGTTGCATTTTGATAGAGAGAGAGAGAAAGTGAGAGATAGAGAGAGAGAGAGATGAAAGGGGATTTGATCTCAAAGAGAACAGCAATGGGCTTCATGGTTGAACATAGGTTGTGCACATTAAGGTTACAGCATGGAGAAACAATTGAAGCAAATACTAGCTTGCAAGAACAAGAAGGCTGCCTTCGAGGAGCTTCTCTATACAGTGAAGAGGCAAAAGAGCAGCCCTGGTTGGAGGCTCAACCTTTTTGAGAGAGAGATTTTGCCATTTCTTGGCCGGAATTTTTTCTTTCCAGCAGTGGAGAATGAAAATCCAGTAATCTCAGCCCATTTTGTAAGAGAAAAATGCTTTGGAAGAGAGGAAAGAACAGATAAAATGGGCAAAGAGGATACATAAGGAAACCCAGGCCACTGGGAAGTCACGATTCCTTTCTTGGCTAGGGCTGCAGCCTTATAAATGACATCACAATGCACACAAACATTCATTGAAACATTATAAACCTACCAAAGGGAGGCCATCTAACCATGACAGCATTTTCAGTTATGCCTCTCAATTTTTGATCTTGATCAAATGGAGAGGAGCGCATAACACCTTTTGGATTTTATCGCTTTTTTTCCTACATACCATTTTGATCTAAAATTTGGGTATTGGGCAGATTTAACTGCAGCAAACCTGTTAAAAATAACGGTTACGTTAGGATCCAGAAGAGGTGACGAGTCAAACACCTTAGGACAGGGTGCTTTGGCCAGAAGTCCCTCTAAACAGCAGCCATTTAATGGCCATGAGGAACAATTCTCTGACAAACTCAGAGCGAAAGACATGTACAAGCCCAAGGCTTGTTGTAAGTTTTGAACTCCGCTTTTTGGACAATGTTGACATTGACGGTAGATTTTCTGCAGCCCCTCAAACTCCCAGCAATCCTTCTCTTTCTCCCTTTTGAGGCCTCCAAAGCTTCGACAGTTCAAGGCCAAGGGGATGCACTTCATCCACATTGGGAAGCTAGAAGTCATAATTACAATACTGACTTGTGAGAACCACGCCACTTACATCTTTTTATGTGTTTTAAACAGCCGCAACATACACTGTGACACTGCCAAAAAGACCATGAAAGCATCCATAGCTAGAATAAATATGATTCGTCATGGCCCCGAACTTCACGACCTCCCTCACCAACCAACATTTAAATCAAGTCCTCAAAACGCAGACTGAAACACAGGGCTTCAACATGCTCAAAGGCTCTGTGAACAGCATAGTAACTTGGAAGGTCTGCTATAAGGCCATTAACACCTGTATGTGCTGGTTATGAGAGATATCATCATATTTGACGGTATCTAACTGGAAGAGGACATCGAGGGCAACAATAGTGCCACAAAAAATAAAACCAATAGAAGTGCATATCGCACAGGGTTGGACATTTGAGCACTCGTCAACTAAAGCCATTGAGCCACCAAGAGGAAGGGTTAGCAGTGATAGCTTGGGCAGATTCGCCATAGACACTTGAATGTCGCCAAGATAACTATAGCAGAGCCATATTTCCTGGATAGGTAGTCTGGGATGATAAGGCGAGAGCAAGACAAAGTCTTGAATAGCAAAGATAGAAAGATTCTTCATCTTGCCTCATACAACTGAGAAATACTTGTTTCCGTTGCAAAAATGGCAAAGCTACATTGATTTAAAAAACAGACCGCCCAGCACCTTAGGCGATCCAGAAGGCCTGGGGACTTCGCCCAGGCCTAGGAGGTAAAACTGGGCGGTCCGTCCCCGCCTAGGCGGTACGAACCCGCCTGGGCGGCCGCCTTGCGCCTAGCCCTGAGCGGCCGCCTAGCGCACAGCCTTAGGCAGCTGCCTAAGGCCTGCACCCCACCCAAAGGCGGAAAAAATGATTTTTTTTTTTTTTTTCGTTTTGTTATTTTGAAAGATTTAAAGGTTAAGAATGATGGTTTTTAGGTTCATTTAAACCCTAAACCCACAAGAAGCCCCTTTAGACTAAAAAAAGTCCAAAAAACTACATTTCATTGGATTGATCATCGAATCATCAAAGCGTTTATCAAAGTTTTGGAGTTCAAGCCACCAAAGTAAGTGCATTTTTTAGATTGCTTGCTTTATTTTGAGATGTCTTCTTCAGGAGTTAATCGGAGTGGAGATCCGGGTTGGAAATATGAATACAACCCGAATCCAAACGACAAAAATTGCGTTAGATGCTATTTTTGTGAAAAAATACAAAATGAGGCATAAACCGGTTTAAGAAACATCTTGCCGGTATTAAGGAGGATGTTACCCCTTGTAAAAATGTTCCTGAAGCTGTATCTTCTCCAACTTCTAGTGGTCGGAGTGGTAATCTGGGTTTGAAGTATGGTTATATCGCGAATCCAAGTGATAAGAATCATATTAAATGTAATTATTGTAGAAACGATACTAATGGGGGCATTCACAGGTTTAAAAAACACCTTGTCGGTATTACGGAGGATGTTGCCCCTTGTAAAAATGTTCTTGAACCAAGGAGGAAATTATACAATATTTGAGTTTAGAGAAGCACAAAAAGAAGGATACAGCAGCTAAGACTCTTAGGGCCTCATCTACACAGACTACACATACTAGTAAGAGGACGGTAGAAGAAGAAGAGGAAGAGGCAAATTCAGAAGGAACAGAGGAAGAAGAACGTTATATTGAAGAGGGAGATGACTCTAATGATGATGGCCTCGACTTTTATGCATATGATGAGGCTTGTGCTATTGATATTCCTTCTGATGATGTTGATGATGATGATTGAAGACTCTTGCCTCTTGGTGCTGAGTGTTGAGTCTGTTGACTGTTGTGTTGAGTCTGTTGATTGTCGACTTTTTTTAGACTGTATAGTCCAGTGTTGAGTGACTTGAGTCTGTTGACTGCTGTGTTGACTTTTGTTAGCCTGTATATTTTCTATATTTCTATATATTCCTGTTGTGTTGGGTGATGACTTTTATATCACTTGTATGGTTTTACAATTTACTGTTTTAACAATATGGATTATCAAAATTCTCTTCGCGACTTCTATTTTTTTTTTTTTTTTCAAGTTGGATTGTTGGAATATGGTATATTGGGACAATGGGATTTTTATTTTTTTTCAACTGGGCAGCCGACCAGGTTCTAGGCGCCCGCCTAGGAGCTAGGTGGCCTGGACCCCCCAGGCCGCCTAGGACCCACCTAACGCTTTTTGATACACTGCAAAGCTACACCTGGAATACCTTGAAGATCCCTGGTGGGAGCTCGCGGCCTAGATCAGAGATGCCACCTAAACATAGCCTAGATCAGCGATAACAGCTCAAAAATATAAGGCTTGCGGCACAGAGAGGAGGCATAGAAGTCTCCTCAACTACATCTATGAAGAGCAAATTGCAGCAGCATCAAGATTCACAAGGTTATTAGCTATATGAGAATACTTGGAAGTCACCACCTTCCCCTGTTCAAACGCCTAGAAGGGGACAAAGATATGAAAAATTCCAATCTTCAATTCGGAGGGGAAGTATGGTCAAGATGCCTTTCACACACACCTAAATTGGATGAACATTGCCCTCCACACCATCAATCACCATATTGGCAATAATATAGAGGAGATAGTTGAGAGCTCATCCTCTTGGTGGAAATCACAAGCAATACCCTTGCCACTGCTAGAGAAGACCCACAGTCCATTTGTGAAAAAAACTCATCCCTGCAAGACCCAAGATTTATCCAAGCAAAGATGGCCCCAAAGCTGCCGAAGTTGTAGAAACCGACAAGAACTAGGACGGAAGTTCCGCAATGACTTGAAAGTAGTTACTAATATGATATACACAACTCCACAGATATCTAACTTAAGCTTGAACCCTAGATTTTTACCAAATTTAATTAAAGAATCCATCTCATCCTACTATCTTGCTCAACCATCAATGTTCCAGCAACTTTAACATCGATCAAACCCTTTAACTCAAACCCTAAACTTTACCTTAACCTCATCAAAACTTCCCCTAGACCAAGATTGATTCCTAACCCTTTTATGTGTCATATCATCCACTCCTACTGAATTTAGGAAAACCCAATACATCCAAAACCCTCCTGTACTAAACTTCATCCAAAACATAAGCCCTTTAGAACAACCAAATCCTAACCTAATTATAAGCCATCCCAGGCCTTAGACCTATGTAGGAGCCCAGCCCCCTTGGTCCTACATCAAACTTGTGCCGGCACGAATGCACACGCAAGTGCCCAATCAAGACTGAAAACAAACAACAATAGCACTTCCACTCAACAAAATGTAATCACATTCAAGTAAATGTAAGTTGTATTACAATTTTAAAATAGAATCCATCCAATTCCATAGAACGTGAAGAAAGGAAAAAACTTTGAAAGACTCCGGGGAACAGTAATCAAGAAAAGCCGTGAAATTTGGCCATTAGTCAAACTAAGATCAATTTTTTGAGAAAATGCATGGGGCAAGCTAGCAAAAACATCTGATGTACATTAAATTTATAAAGGAAACAAGAGCATTACGTTTCAAAAAAAAAAAGAGGAAACATGGCCATGAAAGCAATAATAGACATAATATAAGCCTATAAAAGAGTTGGACATTTCAGGTTCAGACTAATGAAGCACAAATACTCCAAGATGTGACAAAAAAAATTTTAGACATCAAATAATCTTAACTTCCTAACAGTGACAACAAAATCAATCCCAGATCTAGGAACGTGATGTCTTAAAGAGAAGAACAATCCACTCAGTGAACGGCATAGCCAGAGAAATCAAAGCCATAAACCCATTTTCTCTTCTTTTTCTACCGCTTAATAATATATCACAACCCCATATATACAGAAGCATCTACATGAAAGCAGAGAGTTCAGATCTCACAACTGATAGTGCAACAAAGCCAGAAAAATAATTTTAAAAAAAAGAATAAATGACAAATCAATAATAGAAGCAATTTCTTCCAATTTAAGAGCTTAACAAATAAAATCCTAAAAAAATATATATAAAAAGAAAAATTATTTCCCATGAATCTAATAAGTTTTTTTTTTTTTTGAGAACTACCATGAATCTAACAAGTTAAGCCATTACAAACGCAAAGAAATCTCAAACAGAAGAAGAAGTGGATCTACCAACACCAAGTCAATCCACCCAAAAACCCTAATCATTACAGTGAATTTGTTGAGAGTAGAACAAAACAATAACCAGATCTAGAAACGAACAGGATTATAATAGCAAAAAGAGGAAAAAACTTTGGGCAAGAAGGTACCTTGTGATCTGATTCTGAAGCAATGGATGGGGTGATGAACAGGAAGAAGAGGAAGAGGTCAGAGAAGAAGGAGCGGGATCGGAAGGTGGGGAGCATTGCGGGATATGGCGAGGGGCGGATCTGACGTTGTAGATGTTGGAGGAGCGCCGCTCCCACAAAAGAGAGAGACAGAGAAAAAGAGAGAGAGGATACGAACCCGAGCTGCGCTTTTAAAACTCGTTTGAAGTTAGATCAAACCACACGGTTCTCGTCCGGCCTGCGTTGCTCTTTCAATTCGACTCCTCCAGCTTTATTTTTCCTTTTTAACATCCGCCCCCTCTCTCTCTCTCTCTCTCTCTCTCTCTCTCTCTCTCTCTCTCTCGGCTTTTCTCTCCCTCTCTTTTCCCTTTCGTCCCCAACTTTGCTCGGATTGCCTCTAGAAATCTAAGGCGTCGCAAGCCGATCCCGCCGACCCGACTGGACCTAATGCACGGGGTAGGGCGACTCATCCCAGGTCTAGGTCTAGACTCAGTTAGTGGGCTCAACTAGTTGGTACGAATCCAATTGACTTCGACGTGACTAGGGTTGGATTTGGGGCGGTCCTTTCCAAACCAAATCAAATGTTTCGAGTCGATCAACAGACCAGATTATATTATAGGTAATATATATGTTTTTTTAATAATTTTATATTCTTTTATGTAGATAGACCTGGACTTGACCCTGGCCCAGGTCTTACTAGGTGCTAACCCAATCGGGTTCAACCCTGACCCAACCCATGGACACCCATTCTCTAGAACTCATGCAATGTCATCATGCATGTCTGTGGTTTCTTATGCATCTGTTTGTTTTTGGCATGTTGACTCAATATCAATATCTCTATAGACTTTTTAAAATTTATGTTATACCTAAAGGAAGTTTGACATCTAAATTTTTTACGCACATCCATATTAGAGACTAACATATACATTATTTTTTACACTCATAGC
Organism: Amborella trichopoda; assembly: GCF_054954075.1. Lineage (NCBI taxonomy): Eukaryota > Viridiplantae > Streptophyta > Magnoliopsida > Amborellales > Amborellaceae > Amborella > Amborella trichopoda. Next base: position 30,998,647 of record NC_142346.1, read on the forward strand.
TATATTAGATACTCACTGCTAAAAGATTGAGGCCAAGTTTCCATAATTTTTGAGAATCAATTATCCTTTAAAATTGACATAAGAGCCTTAGGTTTTAAACTCCTTCCTAGGCATTAGGTTTGTGGAAAATCATAGATATTTGAAGATTAAGTTTGACCAAATATAAAATCCCAAGATTTGACTGATTGAATTTCTCAAATTGAAAGTTAAAGATGCATGCAATGTTAGTGGGAGATGTTGTGTAGTGGGTCTGAATGATTGAGAAAAAAACTTACAAAGATAAATGATGAGGAATTTGATGAAAAACATGAGTTTGACCAATGCAGAAACTCTTTTGGCTTCAAATGAATTCATTTCATTCAATGTTTCCTCAGAAAATGCATCAAAAGTTTTATGGGATAGGCTAAATATACTTAAGAATGTAAGTCTCTTCCTAATAAATTTTTTATTCGTTGACAACTGTTATAATCTCGAGATGCGTGATTTTTTTGTAAGAGCATTTCAATGAGTTTAATGCTTTGATTAGCAAGTTGATAGTACTAGATATGAAAATTGATAAAGAAGATAATGCGACCATATTACTTTATTCTATGCAAGAATCATGGGATGGATTGTGAAAATCAGTAGTGTAAAATCTCTTGAATTTGATTATGTTGTTTCAGCATTTTTTACAGAAAAGTTTCGACAAAAGTCCGATAAGGAATCTTTTGGAATGTGTTTGTAACACTGGGTAGGTCGATGGAGAGACTATATGAAGAGGTCAATCAAGATCCAAATCCAGATGGCATAAGAAAGTGAAGTGTTGGGAAGTAGAAATTTAGGCCATATAAAGAAATATTATAAGGGACGAAAAAGAAACCAGGAAGCCCCTAAATCTAGTCCTAATAACAAACCTAGTTCAAGTGAGTCTCAAAGAAATTTAGTTGAAGGAATTGAGTTATTTAAAGATGGAGAAGTTTTGGCAGTGGATGGAAAAAAAGTTTGGCAATATTGGCAATTTGATTCAGGTGCATCCTTTCACATGACTCATATAGGGATTGATTCTATGAATACCAACCTTGTGATGAAGGTATTATTTACATGGGAAATAATGACTCATGTAAATGTTGGGTGTGTTTTTAGTCACATACAAAGATTGAATTCATTTTGATGCATACTCAATAACGATATGTCAATTAAGCCTCATATGAAGCTGGGTGAAAATGAAATACCCTATGTGACATGAAAGATACGATATGATCAAGATCAATTCTATAAGAAGGCCTGAAATGCCTGAAGAATTCCCAACTCATGACTGATAAAGATATAATGCCAAAATCCCATCAGCTAAACATATTCAAGGTTGATTTAAAATAATGAAGCCATCTCATCTTGAAACAAGTTCTAGGATACATATACTCCTAAGGCTCTATGCACGCCTATCCATATGATATATGGGAGAACAGTGTCACGATCCCGCCCCCGACCACCGTACCTTATGCAGTGACGGGAGATCGAGCGTGGGTTTGTGATTCAATGTAATGTTTATCACTTAGGTAAGAGTGGACTCAACGCCTTTATATTTGGAAATCGAGCAAACCATGGAAGAGAGCTAAAGCGACAAGCTTAACTAGCAGAAGAGAAAGGAAAAACTCTACACACCAAAATTCATAATATAAAATCTTCCAAAATATTACATTCAATTCAGGGCATCTAGGCCCAATATTACACATATCCACCAAGAATAAAACAAAACCAGGACAAAATAGCCCAGACATAAACAAGGTCTAAGCCCGTTCTTCAAGAACACTAGCTTTGTCTTCTAGCTGCCAAACACGAACTTTGAGCCCTGCACCAGTCACTATCAATCTACAAGGATATGAGAAATAATAGCATACTATACAACCCAATAAGCAGGTCTAGTGTCATGCATCTGTGGTGGTTCTATCAATGTATGAAAACAATACAGTTCATCAATATAAAGTCATAGTTTAGCATAAATGCATATTAGGTCAAGGCAATGAATATGAACATTTCATTTAAACGACAGTTACCTTTGAATCGGTGTAATCATAAGCATTCGATCAGTGAAATCATTAATCATCCAATCATTGTACTATTAAACATTCCTTATACAGAAAATCAACTCTTATCCACTCACTCCCTAAATCACCTACTCCCGCAGTAGAGGCCCTATTCATCAGGCTAAGCTAATCCCATTGCTTAAGACCTCTACCATCGTACAGAAGGGAGGGTAATGAAAAGTGGGTTAATCCAGTTCGTAATACCCTCAACACACGCACACAATCCTCAACACGCATTGGGGGTTCGCTAGGTCATTACCTTGCAAGGCATCAATTATTTCATTTCATAAATCTATGGTGTGACTCTATCCTCTCCCTTAACCCTTTCCTATCATTGCACAGGTTAGGGGATATGCCAACATCCCTTTCCTTACTATCGATGAGTGTCCCATGGCATAGCAAGCAATATCATAGCAGTATCCACCACCAGTAAGTGTCCCACCGTGTAATGGTCAATATCAACATAAGCATTGGCCATTAATCACAGTATCATAATAATATCCACTACCGGTAAGTGTCCCACCGTGTAGTGGCCAATTCGTTACAGTGTCATAACAATATTCACTACTGGTGAGTGTCCCAACTCGTAGTGGCCAATTCATTACAGTGTCATAACAATATCTACTACCAGTGCGTGTCCCACCACGTAGTAGCCAATTCACTGCCTCATAATAGATGAATCACATTTTCATAAATCAATGCTTCATATAGATGAATCATATTTCATCATAAAATCATAGCATTAAGCAAAATACATGCATTTCATAAGCTTTCACAGGGCATTTACACATAAGCCCTCTCAGTAGCCTTTGGCATTCATTATGAATTCATTTCATCACTATCGCACTTGTGGCCCCTCTTTCTCACAAAGTGCAGTTTACACGGCATCAGTTACATATCTTTATGGTATTCTTATGGAATTTATCATATGGCATTTACGTTTATCATATAGCAAGATAACCTAGCGTCACATGGTCATACAAGGATGCAGTGACAAGTAACACTGACATGCCCCTCTTAGCGAGGGCGTGGATCCGGACTTAGGGGGAGTTTCAAAACGTCCCAAACATGAAACTTTGAGCTAATGCACAGTTCTTTACAAAAACGGTGATTTGAAGGAATTTGGATGCCATTTGATGGGTCAATAGCTCAGTACAAAGTGAGCATTAGTTTCTGGAAATCTCCCCTACAACAGTGTGCAGCGACATACTCACGCATTTTGGGTCATAATTCAAAATCCGTGGGGGATTTCAAAAGCTTCAAAACATACAATTTTGAGTAAATTCACAGACCTTTCCAATGACAGTAATTTCAAGGTTTTTCGACACCGTTTACTTGGCCAAAAGTGTTGCCCAACAAGGGTCACAGTCGCTGGAAGTTACAACGACTGTGCGTACATGTCTCTGGATCTTAAGCTATATCTCCTAATACGTACGAGATCTCATCACGCCATAAAAAGAAAACTTGAAGTAGACATACGTGCTTTTCACTTGAGACTGATTGGGTCCCATTTGGAAGCCATTTGGTCATCGAACATATAGATGCAATCACATTCACAGTTCTCGAAATTCATATTCTCAAGTTAATATGCTTTTAAAGAGCACTTAATAGTTCCTGGCCACGGTACACTTTGGGAGTGGAACCTTGTTCATGTTAGCAAGCCTCATAATGAGCAATTTCATGAGCCTTCATGAATAACAAAATTATCTATGCATGGCTAAAGTAGTCATGGCATTTAGAAGCATAAAAGTTTCCAACCTCATGTCAACCCATTCATACTTCATGTTTTCCTTTATATCATCTAATCCATTTCAATATTTTTACAACAGTCATAGAAGCATAAAAACTAAACCCACCTACCTTGACTCTCACGGTGTCTTCAATTTCCTTCAACAAACTTCTTTGGTTTTCCCACACCTTCACCCATTGGCTGTCTTCAAGGGGCGACATTGAGCTCCAAAGTTGAGAAAATGGGGAAGACGGTGTTACATAGGGGAGGAAAAATGTTTAAAAAGGAGGGGGTGGTTGGAAAGCATTGTGGCTGACATTATCACTCATGGCTCTGACACGTACAGAGAAAATTGGCATTCACCATTAGTTATGCACATGTGTTATAACTTGTGGTTTATAATGAGAGATCATGAAGACGTTTCTATTTGAGATGAAGCTCCGGAATGCATATGTTCCTTGGCACAGAAATGCATCTCCACTGGATATTGGAGGAGTTTTGGGCGAGATGTGATATGCTTCTCTAAAAGATCCATCATACATTGAAATAATGGGGCTCTAATAGGCGAGACTTAAGGAGAGCCTCATTATATGATGATATATTGAGGTAAATCCCTAAGATGTACATGTTAAGGCCTCATATGCTTTAAAGTCCAATGGTGATATGGCTTGGGAAATATTTGGACCTGGCTTAACCGATGTATGTATCTACCATCAGTTCAAATATACCTTAATTAACACCCCGAAGCTTGATGCCTTTGGGATTAAACTGAGACTCTCAGGAAACCATGTTCAAGGAGTTGTGACCCTCTCCCTGAAGTTTCATATTAATCGGATGTGGGTCAGCCCATTATTTGTATAGCTCGACAGTTGGAGCTTTAAAAGCCTTAGGCCTCATGCATTCGAGACAGAATAATATTCGAGTATTGATTTTGGAATTCTCCCTTAATGCCAAGAATTTTCCCATGAAATCAGGACCGTTAGATTCTTGGATCAAATATTTTGTCACCCTTAAAAGGGGTGGAAATATTTTATATAAATGAAGAAAGCATATATTTAGCTGGAAGAGCAGAAAGTCGAACTAATGAGCAATGAAGAAGGACATTATCCTAATTTTTCTCACAAGGCAGTTCAGTTGGATTGCGAGACTGCACTCTCAAATTCGAAAGAGGATGGTTGACCAGACGTGATAAGCACAGATTCAAATTTGCACATGGTTGAGATTGGGCTCAAAAGATCTACCCGCATATTCAAGTTTGCATGAAGACCCGAGTTCGAATTCAAACCTACGTGAGATCAGCTGACCTAATCCAAAATTCAATCCATGGATTCAAATTCGTATCAGAGATAAAGATGGAAATGAAGATTCAATGTGAAAGTTAAGGAAAGGATAAGCAACATCAATAGTAAAAGCTTTGCGAACAGTCAAGAAAGGGTTTCACATATCTTTCCTTAAGAGAAACGAATGTATAAGTCTTGAGGCTAGAATCAAGGGTAATTGGCCTTATCTATTTCTGCTGTAGTATTTGGTCAATGTAAATTGTAACAGGGGATTGAACTCCTGTAGCTATTCTATTCCCAGTAATATAAAAAAAACATGTGATTCTATTATATGGAATGCATAGGTGAAGCCCCAAGTGTGATGTTCTCTAGTAAAGAAATTAATTGGAGTATGTGTTTGTTTTAATTATTTCTTAAAACATCCTCATCCCTTTTACGATATTCACATTTCGGAGGATCCAAATCTTTGGTGACTCCATTGGGGAGTAGTTCACGCTTCATCTCTAGTAGGGTATAGCGAAGAACATAATCTTTTTCTTTTAGATATACCTTCAATTCGGGTGTCTTTCTCTTTAATATTATCACTTACTTATCACTTTGAAGAGTGATCCCTTGTGTTATCGCACAGGTCGTCAAAAGTTATTAATGTTTGTGATAATGATCTCCTTTCATGTGAGCACTATGGAAGTTCTATTGAACTTCTCCGCATGCGTGGATCACCTTGCCATCGCCGAGAACCAGGGCAACTCAGATGTTACAAGGCCAAAGATTGCAGGCCACAATCGTGACCCCAAGTGGCCTTGGTCCCGAGCATCAAGCTGCTGATATTAGTCTTGACTTACCCCAGCGAAAAATAAGGAAGGAGGGGTGGCATCAGTGCTTTAGATAATACTGCACATGAATGCACGCCCTCACTACGTTTCGCGAGTTCCATAAAACCAACTCATAGGGAGAATCCTTACGTGGTCCCTGCAAAGGTTCCATCAAGAAACACGACTCCTAAACTTTCGACCCTTCCTTCGCAGCGGTCCCGATTTTCGCCTCTGGATGCACATTTCATGTCTTTGATCATCCACGATGTCAATACGCCGGGTTCTAAGTACTTCAACAATCAATCAATGGTTAGTCTTCCTTAAGATACTAACGTCACTGGCTCGCGCCATTTTACTCACATCCCGGATGTTGAATGTCTTCGCGACGTCAACGCTCAGGGTGCCAAGTACTTCAACCATCGACCAACGGTTAGTCTTCCTTGTGATAACCTCACCAGTTCGAGCCATTTCACTCATACCCGGCTGTTGTACGTCCTCTTGATGTCAACACCCTAGGTACTAAGTACTTCAACCATCGACCGACGGTTAGTCTTCCATGTGATACTAACCTCACCGGCTCGCACCATTTTACTCATACCCCAATTGTTGAATGTCTTCGCGACAACACCCCAGGTTCCAAGTACTTCAACACCTCGGGTTCCAAGTACTTCAACCATCGATCGACGGTTAGTCTTCCTTGTGATACTAACCTCACCGGTTCACGCCATTCCACGCACACCCTCGTTGTTGTACATCTTCATGACATCAACACCCCGGGTTCCAAGTACTTCAACCATTGATCGGTGGTTAGTCTTCCTTGTGATACTAACTTCACAGGCTCACACCATTTTATTCACAGCCTAGCTATTGAACATCTTCGCGACGTCAGCACCCCGCATTCCAAGTACTTCAACCATCGACCAGTGGTTAGTCTTCCTTGTGATACTAACCTCACCGGTTCACGCCATTCACTCACACCCCGCCTGTTGTACGTCCTTGCAATATCAATAGCTCGGGTTCCAAGTACTTCAACCATCGACCGACGGTTAGTCTTCAAGGTGATACTAACCTCACCGGCTTGTGCCATTTTTCTCACCAGCTGTTGCACGTCTTTGTGACGTCAACACCTCGGGTTCCAAGTACTTCAACGATCGACCAACGGTTAGTTTTTCTTGTGATACTAACCTCACCGGCTTGCACCCTTTTACTCACACCCCAACTGTAGAACATCTTCGCGACGTCAACACCTCAAGTACCAAGTATTTCAACCATCGACCAATGGTTAGTCTTGCCAAGTACTTCAACCATCGACAAGCGATTAGTCTTCCTTGTGATACTGACCTCACCGACTCATGCCATTTTACTCAAACCCTGGTTGTTGAAAGTATTCGCGATGTCAACACCCTAGGTTCTAAGTACTTCAACCATCGACCGATGTTTAGTCTTCCTTGTGATACTAACCTCAGTGGCTTGTGCCATTTCACTCACACCCCAGCTGTTATACAATTTCGTGACGTCAACTCCAGGGTTCCAAGTACGTCAACCATCAACTAACGATTAGTCTTCCTTGTGATACAAACCTCACCGATTCACGCTATTTTACTCACACCCCGGCTGTTGAACTTCCTCACGACGTCAACACCTTGGGTTCCAAGAATTTCAACCATCGACCATCAGGTAGTCTTCCTTGTGATACTAACCTCACCGGTTCACATCATTTCACTCACACCCCGGTTGATGTACATCCTTATGACATCAACACTCAGGGTTCCAAGTACTTCAACCATTGACCGGTGGTTAGTCTTCCGTGTGATACTAAGCTCACCGGCTCGAGCCATTTTACTCACACCCCAGCTATTGAATGTCTTCGCGACGTCAATACGTCGGGGTTTCAAGTACTTCAACCATCGACCGATGGTTAGTCTTCCTTGTGATACTAACATCAATGGCTTGCGTGAACTCACTAACACCACGACTGTTGTATGTCCTCGTGACATCAATACCCCAGGTTTCAAGTACTTCAACCATATCAATGGTTAGGCTTCCTTGTGACAATAACCTCACTTGCTCGCATTATTTTATTCACGCTCTGGTAGTTAAAAGTCTTCGTGACGTCAACACCCGGTGTTCAAAGTACTTCTACTATCGACCAGCAGTTACTCTTCGTTGTGATACTAACTGCAACGGCTCGTGCCATTTTACTTACACCCCTTCTGTTGAATGTCTTCGTGACGTCAACACACCGAGTGCTAAGTACTTCAACTATTGATTGACGATTAATCTTCCTCGTGATACTAACCTCACTGGCTCAAGCCATTTTACTCACACCTTGGCTGTTGATCGTGTTCACGACATCAACACCCGGGGTTCCAAGTACTTCAACCATCGACTGATGATTAGTCTTCATTGTGATACTAACCTCACCGGCTCATGCCATTTCACTCACACCCCAGCTGTTGTATGTCTTCGCGATGTCAACATCCCTGGTTCTAAGTACTTCAACCAATGACCGAAGGTTAATCTTCCATGTGATACTAACCTCACCGGCTCGTGCCATTTTACTCACACCCCGGTTGTTGAAAGTCTTTGTGACGTCAACACCTCGGGTTCTAAGTACTTCAACCATTGACTGACGGTTAGTCTTACTTGTGATACTAACCTCACCTGTTCATGCCATTTCACTCACATCTCGGCTGTTGTATGTCCTCGTGACGTCAACACCACGGGTTCCAAGTACTTCAACCCTCAACCGACAGTTAGTCTTCCTTGTTATACTAACCTCATTGGCTCGCGTCATTTCACTCACACCCCAGCTATTGAATGTCCTCACGATGTCAACACCTCGAGTTCCAAGTACTTCAACCATCGACTGATGTTTAGTCTTCCTTGTTATACTAACCTCATCGGTTCACGCCATTTCACTCACGCCCCGGCTGTTGTTCGTCCTCATGACGTCAACACCCCGGGTTTCAAGTACTTCAATTGTCGATCGGTGTTTTGTCCTCCTTGTGATACTACCCTCGCTGGCTCGTGCCATTTTACTCACACCCCAGCTGTTGTACGTCCTCGCGATGTCAACACCTTGGTTTCCAAGTACTTCGACCATTGACCAGCGGTTAGTCTTGCGATATGTTTCTAAACATATTCATGGTTGAATTAAAATGATGAAGCCATCTCATCTAGAGACAAGTTCTAGGATACATATACTCTTAAGGCTCTATACACACCTATCCATGTGATATATGGGGGAACATATATAACTCAATATTGGCATTCACCGTTATTTATGCACATGTGTTATAACTTATAGATTATAATGAGAAATCATGAATATGTTTCTATTTGAGATGAAATTCCGGATGCATATGTTCCTTGGCACATAAATGCCTCTTCACTAGATACTGGAAGAGTTATGGGTGAGTGTGATATGACTCTTTAAAAGATCCGTAGTACATCGAAATAATGGGGTTTTAATAGATGAGGCTTAAGAGGAGCCTTATCGTAAGATGATATATTGAAGTCAAAATTTGATTGTACACTCATGTTTGACTCCCACTTCTATATTAGCACATACCATCTTCATGTAAAGGGTCTGGGCTAAGTCAATAAAATTTTTACTTTTTTTGCTTAAGTCATGGGTCACGGTTTGGAGAGAGAGAGAGGAGAGAGAAAATCTAGATAGGTACCCTTAAGCCTCAAAGGTAACTTTCTCTCTCATCTATTCTTTCTCTTCCTTCTTTCTCCTTCTTTCTCTTTCTTTCCTCTCTTCTTTTTCTCTCTCTCTCTCTCTCTTCTTCCTCTCTCTTCTTTCTCTCTCTTCTTTCTTCCATTTTTCTATCTTCTTTCTCTCCTTCTTTCTCTGTCTTTTTTCTCTCTTTTTCTCTCTCTTCTTTCTTTCTTTTCTTTATCTCTTCTCTCTATCTCACACGACGGTGCACACTATCGAGCGTGACCTTCTCTCTCCTCTCTCTTCTTTCTCTCCCTTCTTTCTCTCTTCTTTCACTCTCTCTTCTTTTTTTCTCTCTCTTCTTTCTCTCCATTCTTTCTCTCTTTTTTTTGTCTCTTTCTTCTCTCCTCTCTCTTTTATCTCTCTCTTCTTTTTCTCTCTTCTTCTTTCTCTCTTCTCACTATCTCGCATGGCAGTGCGCATTGCTGAGCACGACCTTCTCTCTCCACTCTCCTCTCTTCTTTCCCTCTCTTCTTATTCCCTTCTCTCTCCTTTTCCTTCCTTTTTCCCTATTATTCTTTCTTTTATTTCTCTTCTTCTTTCCTTTTTTTCTCCCTTCTTCTTTCTTTTCTCTCTCTTCTTCTCTCTTTCTCTCTCTTCTGTCCTTTTTTCGCTTTGATCATTTCTTTTCTCATGCCTCCCCTATCTGTCATGCACGGCAGTGCACACTGTCGAGAGTGATGTTTCTCTCTCTCCTCTCTTTGTTTATTGTGCATGGCAGCGTACACTACCGAGCACGACCTTCTCTCTTTTCTCTGTCTCGCACAGCAGTGCACACTGCTGAGCACAACCTTCTCTCTCTTCTCTCTTTTCTCTGTCTCACACAACAATACATACTACCATGCACAACTTTGTCTCTCTTCTTTCTTATCTCTGTCTTGCATGGTAGTGCACACTACCGAGCGTGACTTTCTCTCTCTTCTCTCTTTTCTTTATCATACATGACAGTGCACACTGCTGAGCACGACCTTCTCTCTCTTCTCTCTGTCTCACACGACAGTGCACACTGCCGGGCGTGACCTTCTTTCTCTTTTCTCTGTCTCGTAAGGCGATGGACACTGCCAGGCATGATACTTCTTTCTCTCTCTTTCCTCTCCATCTTGCACGGCAGTGCATACTGCCAAGTGCAAAGTCTTTCTTTCTCCTTTCTTCTTTCTCTTCTTTTCTTGTTTGACCAAAGGGCAGGTTGAGCTTTGTGTTATTGTGCCAGTCTTGTCGCTGAGCAGTTTAGCCATTGTGCCGGTCAAGTTACCGAGCTCGTTTAGTTGCCGCGTCAGACCAACCGCTGCACCAAGCCAGCTGTTGTGCCAGTCTTGTCGCTGAACAGTTTAGCCGTCGTGCCAATCAAGTTACCAAGCCCGTCTAGCTACCACGTATGTCTAGCCACTGTGCCAGACTAGCCGGCGTGCCATTCTTGTCACCAAGTAGTCTAGCCGTCGTGCCGATCAAATTACTGAGCCCATCTAACTACTGTGTCTGACCAGCCGCCACACCAGTCTCGTCGTTGTGTCAGCTTAGCCACCCGGTCAAACTTCTTCTCTCTCTTTCACTTCACTTCTTTCTTTTCTTCTCTTCTCTTATTTTTTCGTCTTTTCTCCCTTATGGAAGGTTTAGTGAGAGCCAAGCTAACATTCACCTTCTCTTATCTCTATTCTTATTCCTCTCTTTAAAACAAATATTTTTCCTTTCTTCATCCTTGAAGTGCTGGGTGAAGCCAAACCAGCCTTCATCTCTTTTCCCTCTCTTTACCCCCCCACCCCCATCTCTTCCCTTATTTTCTCTCTAAAAAAAATTCTCTTCTCTCTAATATTTTTTCTTTATCTAACCACTCTTCTCTTTCTCTTCATTGTAAAATATGTATTAAAAGTCCCTTGCCAAGGAGGTACCGTATGGCTCTCAAATTTACATGGACTTCATTATGTTAATTATTTTATTATCCTTTGGGTACACATATATGTGTGCGCTCACCCTATGACAAGGTGGGGTCCCTAGACCCACTTGTTTGTACTCTAATGTATGTGTGTGGTTGCAGGTAGGAAGAAACAAGTCAAGGGAGGCGATTCCGAACCGACCACAGGCCAAGGAGCATTCCACGTGATCTAAGAAAGCACCCAAGCGAGCTAGCCCGTGTGTGTCACGGACCCACGTGAGGTAAGTCGTTCCTCATGACTCAAATTCCTCTCTCACTGGTTGGTATTCCTGCCCGCGTCTTTCTTATGCAGTTTCCAAGAGAGTGATCTCAGGTCCCAGGTCTATCTCGAACCCGGAACCATGCCATCAGGTCAACCCGACCGAGAGGGCGAGATCGAGGCATCTAACCAGCCTGACAACTCCACTAGGGACATGCTATGTTGGATCATTCTTATTTGGCCTTTCCTTTATTTTGTTTCCTGCTCACTATACACACACTTATCTTTGGGGTTGCTCAATCCCTTTATCCGAGTAAGGCATTTCGTAATCCTTGCACTCGTGAGTCTTCAGGAACAGTGGAGTCACTAAGCTGGTTAGATGTCTCAATCTCGCCTTCGGGTAGGGTTGAAATGGTGGCATGGTTCCAGGTTTGAGATAGACTCGGGACCTGAGACCGCTCTCTCTAGAAGCGTATAAGGAAGAGAGGAATTTGGGTCTTGAGGCGGGACTTACCTCATGTAGGTTAGTGACACGCTCGGGCTAGCTCGCATGAGCGCTCTCTTAGATCAAGTGGAATGTCCCCCTAGCCTGTGGCCGATTCGAAATCGCCTCCCTTGACCTGTTTCTTCTTCTTACCAGCAACCACACACACACACATTAAAGTATAGACAAGTGGGTCTGAGGACCCCACCTTGTCATAGGGTGAGCGCACACGTGTGTGTGTACTCCAAGGAGAACGAAATAAATAACATATTGAAATCTGTTTCAATTCAACAGCCTTACGGTGTCTCCTTGGTAAGGGGCTCTTAGTACAAATTTTACAACGAAGGGAAATAAAAGAGTGGTTAGATAAAGAACGAATATTAGAGAGAAGATAATTTTTAGAGAGAAAATAAAGGAAGAGAGGGGGGTAAAGAGAGAAAAAGAGACGAAGGCTGGTTTGACTTTTACTCAACACTTCAGGGATAAAGAAAGGAAAGGTATTTGTTTTTTAAAAAAGGAATAAGAAACAATATAAGAGAGGGTGAAGGTTAGCTTGGCGCTCGCTAAACCTTCCAAAAGGGAGAAAGAACGAAAAAAAAGAAGAAGAGAAGAGAAGGAAAGAGAGAAGAGACGTTAAAGAGAGAGAAGAAGTTTGACCAGGTGGCTAGGTAGGCACAGCGGTGAGACTGACACGACACTGATTGGGTGCGGTAACTAGACGGGCTCGGTGACTTGACCGGCACGACGACTAGACTACTCGACGACAAGACTGACATGACGGCTGGTCTGATATAAAAGTTGGTCTGACATGGCAGCTAGACGACCTTGGTAACTTGATCGGCATGATGGTTAAACTTCTCGGCAACAAGACTGACATGACAGCTGATTGTCATGCACGACAGTGTACACTGTCGAGCATGATCTTCTCTCTCTTCTCTCTTCTGACTGTCCCGTACGGCAGTGCACATTGTCGAGCGTGACCTTCTCTCTTCTCTCTTCTTTATGTCTAGCATGGCAGCATACACTATCGAGCATGACCTTCTCTCTCTTCTCTCTTATCAGTCTCGCATAGCAACGTACACTTCCGACCGTGACATTCTCTCTCTCCTCTCTTTTATCTGTCACGTACGGTAGCATACATTGTCAAGCGCAACCTTCTCTCTCTTCTCTTTTCTCTCTTCTCTCTATCTCGCACGATAGTGTACACTACCGAGCGTGACCTTCTCTCTCTTCTCGTTTATCTCTATCTCGCACGGTAGTATACACTGTTGAGCACGACATTCTTTCTCTTCTCTCTTCTCTCTTCTCTTTATCTCGCACGACAGTACACACTACGAGCTTGACCTTCTCTCTCTTCTCTCTTCTCTTTGTCCCGCACGACATTACACATTAAGAAGAGAGAGAAAGAAGGGGGAGAAAGGAAAGAGAGGAGAAGAGAGAGAAAGAAGAGAGAAAAAAGAGAGAAAGAAGAGAGAGAGAAAGGAGGAGGAGAAAGGAGAAAGAGGAGAAGAGAAAAATATGAAAGAGAAAGAAGAGAGAGAAATGAGAGAGGAGAGAGAAAGTTACCTGTAGAGCTCAAGGGTACTTGCCAAGATCTTCTCTCACCTGTCTCTCTCTCTAAAATGTAGCCCAAAAACTCAAGAAAAAAGGGAATTTGTAATTGATTAAAGAAGGGTCCTTTACATGAGCACATCACGTGCTTATATAGATTTTATGTCTAAACATGGGTGGATACCCAAATTCTAACATAACTAATGAAAATTAACAATTACATGAATTAAATAAATTCTAAAAAAAGGGGGCAAAATGGCGATTCAACCCCTGCACTAACAATCCGTGAAATTTCTAATCAGTCCCTATAATGGTCATGCAACCTTCACAATCTTTCGGGATTCGTTCAGGGTCCTTCTAATCTTCATCTGGTCGAAAGATTATCCTTTTCTTGATCGGCTAGGGACGACGGTCGTTTTGATACCCATTTTGAGGCATGGATCAAACTTTCAGGCCACAATTATGTCGCAACAAAAACATGGGAAAACATGCGACCTTAGATTTAGGATTCAGCTTGTTTCTCAGTGTTTTTCACCAGTTTCTTTGTCGTAGCGTGACGAGCATGTTGCCACGATCGTTTTAAAAAATTGTGGCTTGATTTGGTGTCCGGATGACTGTTTTTTAAATTGGAAAACTGTGACTGGAGTTTGGATTTTGGTGGCCGAAATTTGCGACTGTTCATCCCTTATTTCTGATGAATCCGACCGTCCATCACGTACGAGGTTTGACCTGGAGGAAGTTCTCGACCTTGTGGTCATAACGGGTCCGATCTTGCATCGATCTAACGAGCGAGCACCGTGAAGCGAGCAATTGATTGAGAGGATATGTTGTTGGAAATGTTTTGCTACTTTTGAACTTTTTCAGCAAACTTCTATCTTCGAGATCTCTCGGCTCGGGTAGTGTCATCATGCGTACTGCGTATCAAATAGACCGGGTCATCGAGACGAACAAGCTCTCTTTAATTTGGGCTTGATCCGACCTGGGATGAGGAAGATACAACCATGTGAAGTTTGCCCTTGAAGTTGAGAACCATAGTTTCCATAAAAATTGGTTCACTGAGGGTGCACCATAATAGTGTACGACCTACCCATTGTAGGTAATGTGGCCATAACTTACTCCAGAAGCGACCAAATACACCAAAAATTGGAACCCAGGGGTTTTCGAACGTTCTGAATCCAACGGAGATAGTCTAGAGACCATTTGATGCTCCGATAATGGTGTTGTAGTTCAAAGTACATTTTCAGCATGATGAGCATAATTTCTTGAAACTGTTTTGTCGTCTGCACTGCCTAAAACTCGTCGGATTACGACGAAACTTGGCAAGTGTTCTTAGGAGACCCTTAGACATGATCTTGAACTTTCTTGGGCCATTCTAAGACTGTCAGAAATTTCACTTCTAGATCAGGGCTTATCGACCTACGGCTTCCATAGTCCACAGGCATTTTGATACTTGTGGACCTAAGTCGCAAACTGCTCTCTCCTTATTTCCACTAGTGATATATGTGATGGAAAATAATCTCAAACAATGTACTGCAGGTAACTCTAAATTTTAAGTTGCACTTTGTAATTTATTACTAATTCCTTGTTTCCATTAAGATATTTATGTTTATGTTTACACTACATTCAGGCTTCTTGTTTGACCCAGAATATTGTTTTAAATCGGGTCAGATCTAACACTTAGAGATCGTATAAGGTGTCAAGTACTATATTGAGAGATTGGAGCCTAATGAACACGCACAAATTAATACAGTGAGAAAGGTAAGCTTCAATCAATACTCAAAGTACTTAAACAATATGTTTGTTTATTTTGCAATATTATTTTAACTATGTAGAATGTTTATGTTTTTAGCTTCCCATGTATATGGATGCACAAGGAGAATTTGTGCTAACATGGAAAGGAAAGACAAGAAGTGAATTAAAAAGCTAGGTAGCGAACAAACTTCATAAATTATTGTTTCCTAATATAACATGTATAATTACATTTCTAGATTTTTCTCAATTGATTATATTTGAATTACTTCGTGTCAACTGCATGGTGGGAGTGATATGGACTGCAAACCCACACTTAAAAAATATTGCAATCAGGATTCTAGGCCAAACCTGTGACTCTTCCGGATGTGAGAGAAACTAGAGGACTTTCCAGTGGATTCATATTCCAAGGGGGAACAACTTGAAGACAAAGAGGTTGCACCACCTACCATATTTGAACTATAATCTCAACCAGAGTCAGAGGCAACTAGAGAGGGATGTTGCTAATTACAACCCAATTAGCCTAGACTACATATTCCAAGAGGACATTCCAAAGGAATGGTTGAAGCGGGTGCAGCCAACAGTGAATATGACAGCTTTGGAAGGATGGGTTCAAGATCTAGATGATGATGTGGAAACCTTAGGGACAATCCAGGAGGATGTGCAAGATGATGGACTCATACAGGAAGAATTGCAAGTGGGAGAGGTAGAGGGGACCGTTGGGGTTTAGTCTGGAGGGAGCACCACTGTGGTCACTGTCCGCAGGGAGCCGAGTGATAGAGTCCCTGAGACTGAGTCCCCGCCCTACTAGCTCTTGCTCCTCGACCTATCTAGCGCTATCTCAACCCTAGGCAAGCCCCCTTTGTCGAAAGAGGTCAGTGCACCAACACAAGAGACCCTCTGGACCCCTTTTGTGCTGGTGCAAGGCCCAAGGGACGTGCACTCCCGTTAGTCCCAAAGGCAGGATTCTAAATCGGCCTTACTACAATCACGGGGGTGTGACTCTAAAACTACCCCCTAAAAATACGGACGCATGTTAACAGGAGTCTGTGGCACCTCGAAAAGGGATCCAAACGCCTTCCTGGTAGGTGTCTGAATTCTAACTGCTAGTCCCCCTTCCTCAGAGTAGGTGAGGCACGAAATTCGAAATAAAAAGGCGCGGACAAAAGAAACCTCAAAACATCAAACACAATGGGGTAAGAAAAATGGTTGTCTTATTCATGAGAAAATGAGGCTACAAAATCTAAGGGGACCTTTGGCCCATTTACAAAAAAATAAGAGGTAAAAGGAGGCTAGCAGAAGCGGTCGAGTGCCTCCTGCATCTTCGCCTTCAGCTCCTGCGCCCTCTCCAGCGCAGCCTCTACCTCCTCTTCACCATGAGTGATCTTCGTGGCGATTGACTTAGACAGAATGGTCACTGCTGATATGTCTGAACGTAATTTCTCCAAGCGGTGGGAGTTTGTAGCCATCACCTCCCGATAGCACTACAGTCGGCCCCTCAAGTTAGCCACGCGAGTTTGTAGCAGAGCGATCTCGTCCACAGCATTCTGGATCTCTTATTTTATCTCCGCCTCCTCCCTCACAAGCCAGGCTTCACATCATGACCTCTCACGAGAGCTTGCTAAGTTGCTAGCTTCGTCTTCAAGGAGGCCAAACACACCGGGCAAGACATTCGTGCCGAAGTCTCCACTAGATGAGCCTCAACTCCCCAATCTATGAGGTTCTATAGCAGCTTCTGTACCCGATTGAAGGTCTCTGCATCCATGCCAATGGCCCACTGGCTGGCCGCACAAGCCTTGATCCCTCGACCCCTCTTGGAGGTCAGGAAGGGGGCACTCCTTGAGCTCCTTAAGGACCATTTGAAGCATGCGCCGCACATTCCAGGCTTTGAATCCCAACCCCAATGAAGCCAAAGCCGAGGAACTCACTGAAGCAAGCGGGGGCACGTCAAGGAATGGTCTCCCGACCACAAGGGCCAAAGACTTGAAAGTAGTAGTGGGAGATTTCGATGGGGGGCCACCAACCCCCTGCCAACTCTTGATGCCAGACGCCCTGAGAAATGAAGCTGAGGCCTAATCAGCAGAAAACCTCACATGTTTCGTTACTATAAAGAAAAAAGGGAAGAGAGAAGCCAAGGGGTCAGATCAAAAGAAAGCGGTGCACCAGCCATGTGACCAAAACTAGACAAGCAGCATTTCCTGAAGGAAGAGGTGGACTATTGCGGGCCATGGTCCCTGCTCAAAAGTGCTGCTTTGAAAAGAGGCAAACGCTGAAAAGGAGGCCTGAGCAGAAGGCACGAAGGGTGTTTGCTCTTACTGGGCATGCAGACCCTAGATAAGAGCAAAAGGCAACCACCCATCCTTTTATAAAAGCCCGGCAACCAAAAAGGGCCAATCAATGGGCGACCCGCTCTCCAATCGTAGAGGAACGTCTGCAGCACTTGAAGAGAGGCATCAAAGGAGGAACACCGAAGCACCGCCGGCGTGTGAATCGAAGCATCGCACGAGCTAGCGCCATGCACCTCAAAGGTACAATCATACGAACGACACACGAAGTGACATGCCACACGTGCCAAAGATTACACTGAGTCTCGAGAAAACAAAACCATCGTACGATGTCAACGCTGCCTCTCTCGTCTAGCATTAACTATTTCATGCATGATGTCGCCCGTCAGGAACGGCACGCTTACCGCTTTCCAAACGCCGCTCAGGCATGTAGCCCAACCCCGTTCGGTCTACCTACAACACGGGCCCACTCAGAGCACCTAGGGCACGCCTCTATGCTTAGAGGGCAAGCGAACCTCGTTCCTTGTCCCACCCACATATGGGACCCGCTGCGATCTCTAAAAAAACAAAAAAAAGTGGGGTCTTGCGAAAATTGGCAATGACGCATTCCCCAAGGGTTGGGATGAAAACCCACAAGGGCATCCAAACCATCACACACAACAGGGAGCAATCGTCCCACGGGCATAATGGGCATTTCATCGACCATTCCTTATCCCCATCATTAGCGAGGGTAAGGACTGCATCGGACCATAAAAAAAAAGGAGAGCAACACATAGCGGCACAAGGAAAGGAAGGAGAATTCAACTCAAAGGGGGATTTTATCTCATGAACAAAAAAACGGTTACATGTTTGTTGTTACAATACAATTCATAACCAAAAAAGAATGTTTACATCCATTCTGAAGTGGTTCCTTTCCCTTCAGAAGTCCCACCGCCTTCCTACGGTGGCAGTGCCTTCAAAGAGGTTGCATCCATCTCCTTAATAAGACTTGAAGAAGATAGGGAGGGCCTCCTCCTTCAACGCGCCCTCTGACGAGGGCGCCGGTATAGAAAAACTCGTGAGCCAGCTGCCCCCCTCATGCAATTTACCATCATACTTAAAAAGGTATGTTGGGACTTAGGGTGGTAGGCCCTCAACGCCTCATACATAGTCGTGAGCCTCACGCCATGGATCCAGCACAAACATAAGAACTTCAGAGCAATAAGCTCACCCTCTATCACAGGTCCATCTTCACTTCTGCGTGGGTGAATACATTCACAAGGACGCCCAACACCCACGCACACCCCAAAGGCCGGTATCAAGCAGTTAGCCCCTATAGTGGGCATTGCTCACCGGCCAAATTCTTCAAAGAAAATGAAGTCTCCGCGTTGCCTCCACACAAAGGAGCATCAAGAAAAGGGACTTCGTCACATAAGGGAAAATGCTGCCCTCACGCTTTCCGACCTAGCCCTCTTTTAAAGGGCCTAGGCTTCTCAAAGCTTGCTGCTTCCTGAGCAGCATGCCGCTCGGCTACTCAGCCACGTGTCAACACAATGGTTCCTCGTTGACCGTGAAATTTAAACCTTCTCACACCACACCTACCAGGTGTTGCTCACGAAGTTTCATAGTCAAATCTCACGCTGCCATGGTGCCAGCCTAGCATTATAAGCAGATCACTCAAAACGGATCTTGCGCCAAGGCATCGCCATCCACGTGGCCCTCTCCATCTGACTTAGCCCCAGCATGCAGGTGCCTCGTCAACTGAGCACTGCCTCTCTAAGCACGCTTTCTTTGGGACAGCTCATCATTCCACCCCCCTCGTGTACCATCTTCACTCCACCCCCCTCGGGTGCCTTCCTCTCACCACCCCCGGGGGTGATTTCTTCGTACCACCCCCTACAGGTACCATCTTCACCCCACCCCCCACGGGTGCCTTCCTCTCACCACCCCCATGGGGGTGCCTACTTCACAACACCCCCGCAAGTGCCTTCTTCATACCACCCCCGCGGGTACCATCTTCATCCACCGTTGTGGGTGCCTTCTTCAGACCACCTCTGTGGGTGCCTTCTTCATACCACCCCCGCGGGTATCAACTGCACAACCCCCCCATGGGTGCCATCTTCATTCCACCTCCCCGCGGGTGCCCACCTTCTTTCAACCATCGCGGGCACCATCCAACACCTCCCGCAGACACCACCATCATCAACCTCGTGCGGCCATGAACAGCCTCGGTCACAATAAATCCACTCGTCGGGGCAATACCAAAAAAAAGGAAAAAAAAGAAAAAGGAAAATAAAAAAAAAGGGGGAGAAGACCCCCTGCCTTGGCCATCAGCTGCTACAATCAACCAGAGGCAGGGCCACACCTTCAAGACTCCCCTGTCAAGGTTCACTACACTGGTGACCCCTCTTCCCCCTCAAAAAAAAAAGAAAAGAAGCCGTGCACGAAGGAAACCATCGTGAGTAAAAGTAAAATAGCTTCAGATGAACATAGCTAAAAAAAAAAAAGGGGCTATGGGTAAAATCGACCAAATAAAAAGTAGGTGCATGGTGGAAACCTGTAAAGGGGACCATAAGTAAAAATGACAGGCGGGCATGACCACGAAGCCATGAGTAAGAGAGGAAATCAACGGGTGGATGTGACTATGAAGTCACGGGTAAAAGCGCCCCAATAAAGGATATGGTGAAAACTACTTTGCAAGTGCTATATCCCCTCGATCCAGGTGAAAGTTCGTATAGAGCGCCTGGATCGAGCCTCCTTCTTCAGGCCTGCGGGCCAAACCTCTTCACTCCAAGACCTAGTGCCTTCTAAAAAAAAGCTGGGCCCTAGTGCTATCCAAAAAAATCTTAGCCCTAGTGCCTTTAAAAAAAAATCCGGGCCCCAGTGCCTTCGAAAAAAATCCAGGCCCCAGTGCCTTCCAAAAAAATCCAGGCCCTAGTGCCTTAAAAACAAATCCAAGCCCCAGTGCCTTCCAAAACAAATCCGGGCCCCAGTGCCTTAAAAAAAATCCGGGCCCCAGTGTGTTCCAAAAATCTAGGCCCCAGTGCCTTCCAAAAAAATCTAGGCCCCAATGCCTTCAAAAAATCCTGGCCCCAGTGCCTTCCAAAAAATCCAGGCCCCAGTGTCTTCCAAAAAATCTGGGCCTCAATGCCTTTCAAAAAATCTGGGCCCCAATGCCTTCCAAAAAAATCCAGGCCCCAGTGCCTTCAAAACATACGGGCCCCAGTGTCTTCAAAAAATTCGGGCCCTAGTGCCTTCAAAACAATCCGGGACCCAGTGCCTTAAAAAAAAATCCAAGACCTAGTTCCTTTCAAACAAGTTTTTCGGCCCCGGTGCCACCTTTTTTTCATCCATGGCCTTAGTGCCGCCATGTCAAAAAAAAAAGAAAAAAAATCCTCTCCTCCTCTTTCTTCCATCAAACTCTCACAGCCAGGGTGAAGTCCCCCTAAAATGGGATCGCTTCAGAGGTCATCCTCCTATTGAGTCTAGGTAATTCGAGAGACCCCTAATTGGACCTGTAGGACATAAGCCAAAGAGGTACCTTGCCTGCCATTCTTCTCATTAAACTTCAGCATCTAGGGTGAAGTTCCCTAAAATGGGACCGCCTCAGAGGCCATCCTCCTACCGAGTCTAGGTAATTCGGGAGACCCCCAACTCGACCAGTAGGACGTAAGCCAAAGTGGTACCTTACCTGCATTTTCTTCCACCACCAATCTTCAAGCATCCAGGGTGAAGTCCCCTAAAATGGGACCGCCTCGAAGGCCATCGTCCTTTCATGTCTGGGTAATTCGGGAGACCCCCAACTGGACCTGTAGGACGTAAGCCAAGAGGTACCTTGTTTGCTCCTAGCGTTTTTGTTTGCATAGGGATAAAGCTCACAAGAAGGGCCCCGCCAATTGGAAAGCTAGGACCTCCCCAGTCCGAATGGGATAAAGCTCACAAGAAGGACCCCCATTGGCTAGAAAATCAGGAGTTCACGTTGTGAAAAAAGTTGTAAGCCCGTTGAAGGCAGACCATTAGCGTGACCTCCCAAAAAAATAAAAAAAATGAATTCTAACAGAACCCGGAGAAAGCCCTCAACAAGGCACCGGACCACTAGAAATCACTTTGGTCGGTCCCCGGTCAAGGGAAAAGCTCAACAAGGTTTGCCCCTCTAGGATTGTGCTGTACCGGTGACCAAGAAAAAAAATATTGATTGAGAGACAATCAACATGTCTTGGCAAGGATTCATTAGAGGAGCTACGACGTTAAATCTTTCTGAATGTTGCACTTCTCACTTTTCTCGAAGCGCAACATCCGTCGGGGCAAGTTGTTGTACGTCATTTTTGACGTACTTCCATGAGCTCATGCAAATAAGGAGAGAGTCGGCGACAGTCTGGTCACATGAGTTCACGAAACGCATGCAGACTAAGATTGTGCTGAAAATAAAGCCTCTAGCCTAGTGACTTGGAAGTACCCTTCATTGTAGCCCTATGCTAGCAGTTGCAACAGGGGACCTGACCGCCGCCATTGCACTTAAAACCTTCGAAAAATCCCTGAGGACCAAATTTGGGGTCAATCAGACCCTCTAACGGGATCTACCAGCATACGGCCTGGCAATTGATAAGTTTTACCATAGCACGATGCCACTTCACCAAACCAGTCCCGAAAATGTGGACTGCTATGATGTTTTCCAAAAATAACTTTGCCAACCCACGACACCTTCCTCCAAAACCAAATAGAGCTCAAACATTGACATGTTCTAGATCATGCCAGCCCCATCATTTTGACCTATGGTACACACTATGGCGTGACTGAGAACCTCTATTTCTCTGAGAGGAAAGTGGCCGGAGAAACCAAGGACAAAATAGGGTTAAGCAATCTCCGGATTCGGTGAAGCATAGCTCAATATTTAAGCTCTGAATTAATGTGATGAGGAGTTTAATAGAACCACCTCGCAAAGAGCTACATTGTGATGCAACTCTTGCAATCAATCCTTGGTTCGATGAATGCAAGTCTTCAAGTCACCAAAGAAGCAAATCCAGCAGGTTGTCGGAATCCCTTTCTCCGGCAACCTTTCAAATTAGGCAAATGCGCAAATCTACACCAAATCAGCCCATATTTGGTGCACAACGATTGCAGCAGCCTCCTCTCTGACTTGCAAGCAGAGCCAGGGGAAAAAATGACGCAGCTCGAAGATGCATTGGCAGACAAAGTTCACAAAAATGGCTGAGCTTTCACCCTCAGAAGAAAGGCCACCACAACACGATTGAAGGGCATCAAAATGCTCACAATCAAAAGAAGAACGAAGATATGTTGCTGAAACAGTCGAACAATTGCCACAAGTTACAGGACTAGCTTCCAAGTTATGCCCATGGCGGAGCAACCTGCATGCAGGGATGGTCTCGTATTTGGTGAATCCTCTATATAAACAAGCTTAACTCACTTGTAAGAGGACCCTTTTTTTTTTTTGGAAGGAGAGATAACCCTGTCTTTGCAAGATCCATTACCCCTAAAGGCTGGGAAGAATCAAGGCTAGATTTCACTTGTTAGCTTGTATTTATTTGTGAGCCCCTAGTCTTTGTGGGAAAGGAGAGAGAGAGGGAGAGAGAAAACTGTGAGAGAGTGAGGATGCCCCTGAGTGTGTGGACCCGTGGGTACCCCGATAGCGCGGGTCACCCCCACTTCACCTAAGCCAAGTCACTCTTCCTCTCTCTCTCTCTCTTTCTCTCTCTCCCACCGCCGCGTGCGACTCTGCCTATGCTGTAGCCCGCGTCTACCTACGGATGTGAGCAAGCTCGTGGGCCTCGACCTCGGGTTTCCCCACGCCCTCCCTCAGCGGTCAGCAACCCCCCACTCCCCCCCCCCCCCCCCCCCCCAACCCCCCCTAAGTGGATGACTATGAAGGAGGGACATTCGAATCCCATCCCAATAGCATAGTGAAGGTAACAGGAGAGAGGTTGAGTGTCACACCCCAAGAATTTACAGTACTGTTACTCCTGAGATGTGACAGACAAAACATATATACATCTATTGATAGGACAAACTTACAGTGGCGAGGTCTTACATAGTAAGTAAAGAAAGCTAGCACAACAACAGTATCTTCCAAGGTTGATCTTGACTAGCACTCAAAATGAATCCGTAGTTATCCTGAAAAAATGTTTACCATAGTTTGATGAGTTTGGCTACTCAGTAAGTGATCATCATAATCCTAAAAATAATCATGATTGAAAGATATCAATATTTTTCAAAATGAGATCTATTAATAGAAATGCATCAACAATTTCACTTTCAATAATTGCATAATTAAGTATAATCCGAGTAATTGAAATGCTTATAACACTTTTAACGACAGTACATAATTCAAAGGATTTCACAAAATACCCTACTGGCGTCCCAAGTAGGTCACATATATACCCCATCAGCGTCCTGATGGGTCCACTTAATCCCTATCGGCGTTCCAGATAGGTCCACTTAATCCCTGCAGGTCCACTTATACCTCACCGGCGTACCGGATGAGTCCACTTAAACCCTACCGGCGTCCCAGATAGGTCCACTTATACCTCACCGGCGAACCGGATGAGTCCACTTGCATACTTAAATTATTTTTAAATCTCTTTAAACATTCGAAAGCAGCAATATCATGTACTCAACATATCACTGAAACCATTAATATGAATTTCACTTAAACCATTAATAACAGTCACTCTCTATAACATTTCAAAAATAACCAATCAAATATTTTGGGCTCAAATTTAGAAAGGTAGCAGTTTGTAAAGGCATTCTAGCATAATTGCCAATTTAATATGTATAGAAAAACTCTTATAAAAATTCAAGAATACGGAATTATCACAATTTATGGAATATCAATTCACAAATAAACATTTCACAATAATACTATAATCAATTGCAAAAATGTCAATTTTTAAATAATAAGGCAGTCATTTGCACATGAATTTTACAATGTCTAAATATTCAAAACAGTAGAAAGAAATATCACAATTTTACTAAAAGCAGAAATATCACATTTATTTCTAACAATAGACAAGAAAAATAAATAAATTTATTTTTCTAATTTACAGCATTCAAAATTTCTAACATAGATAAAATATCACAATTTTTATTAAAAAGATTATTTTTCAAGATAATGAGGTCACGTGCGCATAAAATTTATCGCGCCTAAAATTCATGATAATAAGCAGAAATAATTATTTCATTTTATTTTTAAAAAGAATGGATTATTTTTCGAGACAATGAGGTCACTTACACACAAAACTGATAAAATAAAGATCCTAGACGGAAATATCACTATTTATTAAAAATAGACTATTTTTCAGAAAGACGATGTCACTTACCCACAATTATTTGAGAGGGAGCTTCCGATAAAAAATTCGGTTCGAGAGAGAAGTTCACTGTGTTTCGACCAGAGAGAGAGATCTCAAAATTTTGTTTTAGGGTGGGAGTGCTCACATCCCCTATTTAAATTCTTATAACGTATTATTATATTGTTTTATTACGCTCTACCTCATACCTGAGGTGTCGCGTTAAAAGCAGACTTTTATCGTACCAAAACCACGTCCGCTAAAGGACGCTGCCAGCTGCAAGCAGCAGGAGGCAAAAGCAGGCAAAGGAAAAAAATTAAAGGCAAAGCAAAAGTTAATCCAAAGCAAAAGTTTTGAAAATAGTGATGGTCCCCAAGGACCATCATACTCAATCAGACCATCACCTATTAAAAGCATCATTTCCCCCTTTCTTTTTTTTTTTTTTTTTTTTGAAATTTTAGGATTGTTACATTCTTCCCTCCTTAAAGAAATTTAGTCCTCTAAATTTGTGTACCTGATTACTGAAAAAGATAGGGGTATTTTTCTCTGATTTCGTTTTCTCGTTCCCAAGTCGACTCTTCTATTGAATGGTACTGCCATAATACACGGACTAAAGGAATCTCCTTGTTACGCAACACTTGCACCCTTCTATCCAGTATCAAAATTGGCTGCTCAATGAAGGATAGGTCCTTCTTGATCGGTAAAGGTTCATATTTTAAGATATGGGACGGGTCGGGCTGATATTTTCGTAGTGAAGATACATGAAAGACATTATGGACATTTGCCATATCGGGTGGTAAGGCAAGTCTATAAGCGACACCTCCGATTCTTTCCAGGATTTCAAATGGTCCGATGTAACGTGGGCTCAACTTTCTTTTCTTGCCGAATCTCATAATGCCCTTTATTGGTGAGATTTTTAGGAAAACTCGATCACCTTCCTCAAATTCAAGATCTCTCCTTCGGTTATCGGCATAACTCTTTTGCCGACACTGAGCTGTCCTGAGCCTTTCACGAATTAATGCTATTTTATCTGTGGTTATCTGGACAATTTCTGGCCCCAAAAGCTTTCTTTCACCAACCTCGTCCCAACATATGGGTGACCTGCATTTTCTTCCATACAGGGCTTCATATGGTGCCATCTGAATACTGGCTTGGAAGCTATTATTATAAGCAAACTCAATCAGGGGTAAATGGTCATCCCAGCTTCCTGTAAGGTCAATAACACAGGCCCTCAGCATATCTTCCAAGGTTTGGATGGTCCTCTCCGATTGTCCATCAGTTTGGGGGTGAAAGGCAGTACTAAAGGTGAGTCTCGTCCCCATGGCTGACTGTAGTCTAGCCCAAAATTTAGAAGTAAACCGAGTATCCCTGTCTGATACAATACTGACAGGAACTCTATGCAACCGCACTATTTCCTTAATGTACAACTGAGCCAGTCGATCTACAGTGTATGTCGAGCGAATCGGTAGAAAGTGGGCAGCTTTGGTTAACCGGTCCACAATGACCCAAATGCTATCATGTCCTGAATTTGTTCTAGGCAAGTCAGAGACAAAATCCATAGAGATGTGCTCCCATTTCCATTCTGGCACCGGTAAAGGCTGCAACAACCCAGCGGGCCTTTGATGTTCAGCTTTTACTTGCTGGCATGTTAGGCATTTAGAGACAAATAGTGCTACCTCTTTTTTCATATTATTCTACCAAAAGGTTTTCTTCAGGTCCTGATACATTTTAATACTTCCGGGATGTATCGTATAACGAGAATGATGCGCTTCTTCTTAGATAGCTTTCTTTACACTCTCATCATTCGGGACACAAACCCGGCCTTTGAATCTTAGCAAATCCTCACTACATATAGAGAATTCATCTCTCTTTCCTTGCTTCACCTCTTCTATAATTGTTATAAGCTGAGGGTCTTTCTTTTGTGCCAATCGAATCTGTTGGATTAATTGGGGTTCCGCCTTAATGTTGGCAATCATACTTACCACACCATTAATGGACGGAGTTGGATGCCAATCCACTATTTCCTCTAACAATCGCATTTCTTGGATCATTAGATGAGCTAAGACTCTCGTAGATTTTCTACTTAGAGCGTCGGCCACAACGTTAGCTTTTCCTGAATGATAATGGATTGTACAATCATAATCTTTTAAGAAATCCATCCATCTTATCTGCCGCATATTTAAATCCTTCTGAGAGAAAAGGTATTTCAAACTCTTATGATCCGTGTATATTACGAATTGCTCACCATATAGATAATGCCTCCATATTTTCAAAGCGAATACTATTGCAGCTAGCTCCAAATCATGAATTGGATATTTTTTCTCATATTCTTTCACCTGTCTGGATGCATATGCCACTACTTTCCCATATTGCATTAATACACAGCCCAAACCTTTATGTGAAGCATCACTATAAATCACAAATCCCCCACTCCCCTCAGGAATAGTTAAAATAGGTGCTGAAGTTAATCGAACTTTTAGTTCTTGAAAACTCTCCTCACATTCACTAGTCCACTCAAATTTGACATTTTTCTGTGTCAATCGAGTCAATGGGATTGCGATTCGAGAAAATCCTTCTACAAATTTTCTGTAATATCCTGCCAATCCCAAAAAGCTTCGAACTTCAGTCACATTACTTGGTTGTTTCCAATTAACAACGGCTTCAACCTTTGAAGGATCAACTGATAGACCTTCCTTTGATATGACATGTCCTAAAAATGTCACTTGTTCAAGCCAAAATTCACATTTACTAAGTTTGGCATACAATTTATTTTTTCTTAATATTTGTAATACCATTCTTACATGCTGCTCATGTTTCTTCTGATTCTTGGAATAAATTAAAATATCATCGATGAATACCACAATAAATTTATCAAAAAAGGGCCTAAAGATTCGATTCATCAAATCTATAAATGCAGCCGGTGCATTAGTTAATCCAAAAGGCATAACTAAAAATTCATAATGGCCATACCTTATTCTGAAAGCTGTCTTGAGTATATCTTCACCTTTAATTTTAAGCTGATGGTATCCAGATCTAAGATCAATTTTTGAAAACATTTGTGATCCTTGTAATTGATCAAATAAATCATCAATCCTAGGTAATGGATACTTATTTTTCACTATCACTTGGTTCAACTGTCTATAATCAATACACAATCTCATAGTCCCATCTCTCTTTTTGACAAACAGTACTGGAGCACCCCAAGGTGACACACTGGGCCTGATAAAACCTTTATCTAATAATTCTTCCAATTGTTGTTTCAGTTCTTTAAGTTCTGCAGGAGCCATTCTGTAAGGTGCCTTAGAAATTGGTGCTACCCCTGACAATAATTCAATGGAGAATTCAATTTCCCTGTCAGGCGGCAATCCTAGCAATTCTTTAGGAAAAACGTCGGGAAATTCTCGTATAACCGGAGTGGTATCCAAATTTATTTCTTCCTTCCTATCTTCTTTGATATAGGCAAGAAAGCCTTGACACCCTTTTCGAAGGAGGCGATTAGCTCGAATACAAGAGATTAAATATGATGGGGAGTCTTCTTTGACACCATTGAAGTAAAATACTGGTTGATTTGGAATACTAAAGGTAACAATTTTCTTATAACAATCAATACTTGCATGGTATGCAGAGAGCCAATCCATGCCTAAGATTACATCAAAATCTTGAATTTCCAAGAGTATTAAATCAACCAACAGTTCCTTTTCTTCTATCTTTATTACACATGATTTGTACATTATATTGGTGTTAATTGAATCTCCCATCGGTGTGGCTACCTCTAGAATGTATTCTAATTGTTCTGGTTCTACCTTTAAGTGACATGCAAAGTGTTGTGACACAAATGAATGAGTAGATCCAGGATCAATCAAAACATGAGCTACTTTTTGGAAGATAGTAAGAGTACCTTGGATCACTGATTTTGAGGCCTAAGCGTCTTGCTCGGTAATCGTAAATACTCTTCCCTTCATCTGAGGCTTCGGATCTATCTCCCTCTGCTTTGGAAGCTGTTGTGTCTGTAAGCTAGGACATTGTTTAATCTGGTGTCCCAATTTTCCACATTTAAAACAGGCTCCGGTATTCTAATAACAAGGGCTTGATCCATGATTTTTCCCACATTTTCTTCATGGTTCTATTGGGTTTTGAAATGGCGAGGGCCTTGGCTTCTTGTTTGGCCTTTCAAACTGTTGTCGATTAGATGATGTAGGTCTAACATGACTGTTCTGATTTTTTGTCTTTTGGTAATCTTCAAAATCTTTTTCGACAATTTGGGCACGATCCACTATTTCAGCATAAGTTCTTAATTTCAAGACTGATATTCTGCTTCTAATAGCTGGCCTGAGACCCCTTTCAAATTTCTTCACCTTTCTTGCCTTATTATTAATCATATGCGGTGCAAATCTGGCCAATTCAGTAAACTTGGCCTCGTACTGTGCTACTGTCTTATTTCCTTGGATTAATTCTAGAAATTCCATTTCTTTTTGGTCTTGAATAAAATCTGGAAAATACTTTTCATTAAATGCCTCTAGAAAGACTTCCCAAGTCAAGGTTTTATTTTCTTTGACCAATACTCCTTTTGCCATTCGCCACCAGTGTTGTGCCTCACCTTCTAACATAAAAACTGCCAAGGCCACCTTCCTATCATCAGGACATTCCATAACCTCGAATATTTTTTCCAATTGCATAATCCATCCCTCGGCTTCCAGTGGGTTTACAGCACCCTTAAAAGAAGGTGGGTTTAATTTCTTAAATTGTTCGATATTGCTCCCACCATTTCCTGTAACTAACTGCTTGGGTGGATTGTTGTTTTCCATCTGATGTGGCATTAAAGCAACCATATTTTCCAAGGCTTTGTGAATTCCTTCCATATTGGCTTCAGCTATTCTGGATCTTGACTTTATCCCGGTCTGTACACATAATAAATGTGATTTTTAAGTATATTCTTTTTTTTTAAATTTCCTAAGGATCTTAAACCTATTGCTCTGATACCATAATTGTCACACCCCAAGAATTTACAGTATTGTTATTCCTGAGATGTGACAGACAAAACATATATACATCTATTGATAGGACAAATTTACAGTGGCGAGGTCTTACATAGTAAGTAAAGAAAGCTAGCACAACAACAGTATCTTCCAAGGTTGATCTTGACTAGCACTCAAAATGAATCCATAGTTATCCTGAAAAAATGTTTACCATAGTTTGATGAGTTTGGCTACTCAGTAAGTGATCATCATAATCCTAAAAATAATCATGATTGAAAGATATCAATATTTTTCAAAATGAGATCTATTAATAGAAATGCATCAACAATTTCACTTTCAATAATTGCATAATTAAGTATAATCCGAGTAATTGAAATGCTTATAACACTTTTAACGACAGTACATAATTCAAAGGATTTCACAAAATACCCTACTGGCGTCCCAAGTAGGTCACATATATACCCCATCAGCGTCCTGATGGGTGCACTTAATCCCTATCGGCGTCCCAGATAGGTCCACTTAATCCCTGCACGTCCACTTATACCTCGCCGGCGTACCAGATGAGTCCACTTAAACCCTACCGGCGTCCCAGATAGGTCCACTTATACCTCACCGGCGAACCGGATGAGTCCACTTGCATACTTAAATTATTTCTAAATCTCTTTAAACATTCGAAAGCAGCAATATCATGTACTCAACATATCACTGAAACCATTAATATGAATTTCACTTAAACCATTAATAACAGTCACTCTCTATAACATTTCAAAAATAACCAATCAAATATTTTGGGCTCAAATTTAGAAAGGTAGAAGTTTGTAAAGGCATTCTAGCATAATTGCCAATTTAATATGTATAGAAAAACTCTTATAAAAATTCAAGAATACGGAATTATCACAATTTATGGAATATCAATTCACAAATAAACATTTCACAATAATACTATAATCAATTGCAAAAATGTCAATTTTTAAATAATAAGGCAGTCATTTGCACATGAATTTTACAATGTCTAAATATTCAAAACAGTAGAAAGAAATATCACAATTTTACTAAAAGCAGAAATATCACATTTATTTCTAACAATAGACAAGAAAAATAAATAAATTTATTTTTCTAATTTACAGCATTCAAAATTTCTAACATAGATAAAATATCACAATTTTTATTAAAAAGATTATTTTTCAAGATAATGAGGTCACGTGCGCATAAAATTTATCGCGCCTAAAATTCATGATAATAAGCAGAAATAATTATTTCATTTTATTTTTAAAAAGAATGGATTATTTTTCGAGACAATGAGGTCACTTACACACAAAACTGATAAAATAAAGATCCTAGACGGAAATATCACTATTTATTAAAAATAGACTATTTTTCAGAAAGACGATGTCACTTACCCACAATTATTTGAGAGGGAGCTTTCGATAAAAAATTCGGTTCGAGAGAGAAGTTCACTGTGTTTCGACCAGAGAGAGAGAGATCTCAAAATTTTGTTTTAGGGTGGGAGTGCTCACATCCCCTATTTAAATTCTTATAATGTATTATTATATTGTTTTATTACGCTCTACCTCATACCTGAGGTGTCGCGTTAAAAGCAGACTTTTATCGTACGAAAACCACGTCCGCTAAAGGACGCTGCCAGCTGCAAGCAGCAGGAGGCAAAAGCAGGCAAAGGAAAAAAAGTAAAGGCAAAGCAAAAGTTAATCCACAGCAAAAGTTTTGAAAATAGTGATGGTCCCCAAGGACCATCATACTCAATCAGACCATCACCTATTAAAAGCATCATTTCCCCCTTTCTTTTTTTTTTTTTTTTTTTTGAAATTTTAAGATTGTTACATTGAGAACCTGAAGAGGGCTCCCATCCAAACCGTGTTGACAAACAGCCGGAGGGCTTTGTAATTGCTCTAAGAGGGCCATCTGCCCGGGCGAGTCCCCGAACCCCCAAAGCCACGCAAGAGCATTCATGCTTCAGTCGCTAAATCTCTTTCACCATCGCCACCCCCCCTATCTGCAAGCAGGAGGGTCTACGTGTCCTCTATGCGTCGAACCTCCGCAGTTGTTCTAAACAGGGTTTTCGCCTCCATCACTAGGAGGGAGACCAGGATGCCACCGACACCACTTTGGTATTTGCAATACCTTATGTTGATTTTGTGTGTAGTTGATTTGAGGGGCGAGGTAAGCATCATTCTCCTCTCTTAGAGAGATTGAAATGTGCAAAACTTTTTAATCAAATATCTGATTTGTCTTAGCTTGACGTGCGACTTCAGCTTCTAAGAAGGGAATGGGGATATGTAACACCTTCATGTCACCATGAGCATAAATGACTGTAAAATCAGTGGTTTCCTTGTTAACTTACTCAATCTGAGCTACCATCGGCTCAGGTTCTTGTGGGGGTGGAATAGAGAATGAAGCTTCCTCTTTATGGCCTTTGGACATCACTTCTACTGGGGAAGTGGGGAGATATTCATCAATGGGCATTAAGGGAATCACTTTTTCATATCTATTTTCTTCTTGAAACATGTGATTAAGTGATCTTGCCATGTCTTCCACATCTTCATGAGAGGTTTGAGTAGTCTCTCTTAAATTTGAGCTTGTAATGGCTTTCATAGGAACCATCAGCTCTTGAGAGCACACTGGGTATGTAAAATAGTACTTTGCATCAGCATAATGTGACTCAGTAGTGGGAAATTATCTTTTATCATCATAGACCTTGTGCTGCCTTCTATCTTGGATATATTTGAAGTACTGATGGAGTGTGGATGGAACTAACCCATGGTCTTGTAGCCAAGGACGACCTAGAACGATGTTAGAAGAAGTGTCTGTATCAATAATATGAAACAGAGTGGAAGCATTCAAGTCCCCAATTTTTAACTTGAGGTGGATAACACCAATTGTTTTCTCCCCTGATTGATTAAACCCTTGAACTGTCAAGTTTGTAGGCTCGAGCTGCTCAACACCTATCCTGATTCGTGTAAGAATCCTCTTAGGCATGAGATTCACTGTTGATCCTCCATCCAACATGATCCACTTGATTTGGCAAGCATGAACTTCACCAGTTATGAAGAGAGACTAGTTATGAAACCTTTCATCCAACTGAAGGTCATCATCAGAGAAAGTGATAGCCATGCAACTATTAAGGATGGCAAGGTCTACCTCAATCTGCTCAATCTCTGTCTCATACACTTCAGGCTGAGAGAGAGCTTGTATCAGAGCCATAAGAAAGTCTAGTGATAGCATGAGTATATCATAGACACTCAAGAGAGCTGAGAGTCTCTTCAGGTGCCCAATCACATCATATTTGACTTTTTTAGCTTCAAGAAAGACATCTCCTTATTTTATCATTGGTTTTGGAGGGACAGGTGGTAGTGGAGTGGTTTTTGAAGAGGAAGGTTGCTACAGTTGCCAAGGAAGCATCGGTTGTAGTTTTTGGAGAAGGAAGAGAAGGCTGGCTGGGTTGTGCAGCCGGAGTAAGTGCTGACAAGACACGGTAAGATGAAGGTTTTGATGGTTCGGTATTTTTAAAGAAGGAAGGTGAAGGATTTGGGTAAGGGACAAGTGGTGGTCCCAGATATTTTAGAAGAGGGGGTGGTTCTATAATGGAGACAAGTGGATTTGGATAGGGTACCAGTGGTGGTCCAGGGTGCTTCAAGAGCTTAGGTAGAGCTGGTATTTTGATTGGCTTGAGTATCTTTCCTGATCTCAACCTCATTCGATCAACTGTAGTTGTCGTGCTTCCTTCAAGAAACACCAGCATGTGGCATGCTTCATAACTTAAAGAACTTTCTTCCTTCGAGTTCTTCCATATGTCCCCCAAGTCAAACTCTGCAGGCCGTTAAGGTTTTTGTTCATGCTTCGGGTTTAGAAGCTGATTGAATATCTCTTCTGCAGTGGGACAATGCTTGTCCTTTTTGGCAGTAAAGGCCATATCATCTCCAACATTCAAGAATCCGGCCTTTTGAGTGACCATCTTCCTTATCCGTTTACTATGCCTTTTATTGATATTGCAAAGTTTGAGCTCTTCATTAAGAGCCTCAAAATATGGGCACTCCATGGTGAGTTTAGAGAGAGGTTGTGAGAAAGGAAGAGGTTGAAAAATTAGGGATAGAAGAAAGGACAAAACCTTTAGGGTCATCATTTAAATTGGACCGAATTAGGTAGCTTTTGGGGTCATCACTTGAAATAGACTCAAATAGGCTTTTAACATCTTCACACTTGTTGGATGTGATCGATGACCTTTAACGTCGTAACCCTTGCTGGACGATTGCAGGGGATCTTCAAGGTCTTTACCCTGCATGGACCATTGAGGGTTGCTTTTAGAGCCTTCACCTTTGTTAGACTGTTCTGGGGTGCTTTTAATGTCCTCACTCATATTGGATAGGTTTTGTATTGTTCTCATAGTTATGTATTGACCACCCTAGCAAAAATGACCTGTCTTGGGATGAAGTCATACAAAGTGGGAAGATGGGGAATAGGGGGAAGGAATGCCATTTTAACTGACAATTGGAGGAATTTTGTTTTTCAGCGTTGAGCTCTCAAAGGCCATTTGTTCTTCTTGTTTTTCTTAATAGGTATGGTCCTATGCGTTTGTGGCTTAGGTACTACATTTGATTGCCGAATAACTTTCCTCTTTTGGCTTTTCATCTTACCACGGACATGGTGTTCCTGCCATGACTCAAGTATTTTGACAGGAGCTTGGGGGAGCATGAGTCTTTTTAGCTATCTTATGAAACAAGACTTTAAACTCTTGAGCAACCTTTGATGTGGAGGTGGTGTTCCATCTATGAACACTTCAGCATTTCTTATGGGCTTATCTAAGATAGCTCGGAATCCCCAACAATGGAACAAGTTGTGTCCCTAAATTTGATGATATTGACACCACAAGTCCTTACATTCTTCTTTGAGGTGCTTTGGCTTCTTAGGCAAACAAGGTGTAATCATCTCTTGTTGTACCAGCATATTGAAGATGATAGGAAACATGTCAGAGGATAGCTCATTCATGGGGACACTGCGAGGATGCTCCTCTTGAACTGTGACCATGTGCAACGCTTCCATTGTTGCACTTGCTTTTTTAGACTCATCTAATCGAACTTTCTCTTCTTCCTTCTCACTATGAGAAGTATAAGGTGTCTTGGTGGCATTTTTAGGGGTCACTGATTTAGGTGGTTCACGAGTTCAGACTGGTATATTCACAATAACTCATCCTTCAGCTATGAGCTCTTGTATAAATGTCCTGAAACTCGAACACTGCGATATCTCATGGCCCCATACTTGGTGAAATGGACACCAGAGATTTCAGTCACCTGAACCAAATGTTTGGGTTGTCTTGAAGAGAGCAAAGTGATCAACCCTTGTAATTCCAACATTCCAAAAAGGTTCAAAAGAAGATCAGATGGTACTTCAAGTTGCAAGTGTTGTACATCATTTTTGATGTACCTAAATCCCTGACACAAATAAGAAGAGAGCCAGTGACAACCTAGTCTTGCTGGTGCTGAAGACATCGCCATTCTAAGGGAATACTGCAGAATAGGCCTAACACTAGGCAACCTTGTAGAAAGTGCCATCAAGTCAATATACACACAAAATAGTCCCCGAGGCAGAACTCAAGGCAAGATATTCTCAAGAATGACCATTCAGCGCTCCCCTTCTCCAAGCAAGCCTATCCTTCCAAAATTGATTGAGTTCCCTTCTTCTTAGATGTTATGATGTTTCTCTGATCAGGAGGACTTCTCTTAAGGCCCTTGCACCTTCTTAAGAGATAAGGTGGCTCCCGAGCATTATCGAAGCTGGAGAGGCTGCCTAGCCCAGTAGGCGTGAAGATGTTGGCAAGCAACTTGTCATCAAAAGGGATGGTGTGCTCACTTTATCATGCTCTTCACAGTTAAGCTCGTTTCTACTTGTCGTTTGCTCCTAACTCTTGGATCGAACACAAATAGAGAGAAAACTTTTAGAGAGAGAAACTACCCATCGCCTTTGCTAAATTGGGCATGATGAAAACCCACAAAGGGCACCATGAGTAAAGTGATTGGCGGGCATGATCATGAAGCCATGATACTGTATAACACCCTGCTATCTGACCTACACTCAACCCCATATCTCTTAGAGTTAATCTAAGGATTCCAACCCTCAGATCATTACTATAAATGAAAGTCTCGGATGTCGCTTATCCCCACATGCTAAGAATTAATAGGACAAAGGTTGTGTTTAGAGAGCCGGGGGGGGGGCATGAGCTTCTGATCAGTGCCCCTTTCTTTAATCCTTTGATTAATCTGATCATCTGAACGTACAACATTCACCTGGAGAGGGGAATCTTTATCATCTCTCTCCCTTACCCTTTCCTTCAGTGTTCCCTTGGTTTGACAATGTCTTGGGCACCAGTAGGATTAGGTTGTCATTGGCTCTCTTCTTATTTGTGTCAGGGATGTAGGTACGTCAAATAGGCCTCGACGACCCGGTCATTTTGACATATGACACATATCTTGACATGACCTAGAATCAAAGTTTTTCTCTTCGTTCTCTCTCGCTGGAAGCTGCAATGTGGGTGCGGTTGTACTCCCCTATAGTGGCTCGGTTACCCAAAAATGATGAGGTAAGTGCCGAAACGACCCCTGTCATAAAATCTCTCTTTGTTGGTTCCTATCTGCATGTAGGAGAGCATGTA
Source organism: Amborella trichopoda (assembly GCF_054954075.1). NCBI lineage: Eukaryota > Viridiplantae > Streptophyta > Magnoliopsida > Amborellales > Amborellaceae > Amborella > Amborella trichopoda. The sequence goes on from NC_142346.1 coordinate 31,035,373, forward strand.
CACAACGTGTGCGAACCCTTCACGGTTGTTTGAAACATGATTTTTCCCGTCGTCCACGCGAAGAAAAACAAGGCCCGACTAGTAAGGTTTGCACTCATTCTTCTTTGATGGTGACCACATGCGAAGCTTCCGTAGTCTCGAAAGCTTTTCTGAAACATTCTAAATGAATTTTTCCTTTTTGAATAAGAGCTTCAATGTGGTCTTTAAGATGGAAACAGTCTTGCACAGAATGGCTCAACATTCGATGGTAGGCATAATAATTCTTGTGATTGATGAGTCCTACCTGGTCTGATCTCCTTGGTCACCTTGGTTCAAGACGAACTATCATACCTTGTTCCAAACAACATTTTTAAGAGAACTGGTACCCAGGCTTTGTTAAAACTATACTGCTTGTTCAATCTTTGCTCAAAGTCATTGGGCTGATACATATTTGTGGTGGAGGCACCCTATTATTAGCCTGAGGTTAGAATTGTCATTGTCGGGGTTCCCTTTGACCTCTCAATGGTAATATTCCCTATAAAGTCTCTTATGTCTCTAGAGGAATACCAACCGATGAGAGAAGAATTTGGGTCTTGAGACAGAACTCACCTCACATGGGTGTATGACACATTCGGGCTGTTCGCGTGGGCGCCCACTTAGAATATGTCGAATGCCCCCTGGCCTGTGGCCGGATCGGAATCAACTCCCTCAACCTATTTTTTCTTTTCTGCAACCACATACACACATTACAGATATAGACAAGTGGGTCAAAAGACCCCATCTTATCTTTGGGGGAATGTACACAAGCGTGTACATTCAAAAGGGAAAATGGGGAATGGTGCCGTTGAATCCATATCAATTGGACAGCCTTCCGGCATCTTCTTAACAGGGGACTCAGACATCATTCCTTAGTGGAGAATAAGGGAAAGAGGGTGAGATGAAGAAAGTAAAGAGGGAAGAAAAGAAGACAGAAAGAGGATAAAATAGAGAGAGAACAGAGAAATGAAGGAATGAAGACCAGTTTGGCTTTCACCTGGTTCTTCAAAGAAAGAGAGTAAAGAAAGAAAATAGAAACGATGGCTAGTTTGGCTTTCACTTAGCTCTTCAGAGAGAGGAAGAAGAAAAGGAATGAGAAAGAGGGTGAAAGTTAGCTTGGCTCTCACTAAACCTTCCAAAAGGGAGAAGAGACGAGAATGAAGTAAGAGAGCAAGGAGGAAAAAGAAGAGAAAAGAAATGGAGAAGAAACAAGTAGAGAGAGAAGAAAATGAATCAGAAAAAAAGAGGGTGAAAGTTAGCTTGGCTCTCGCTAAACTTTCCAAAATGGAGAAGAGACGAAAAGAAGAAAAGAAGAAGAGAAGAGAAGAGAAGTGAGAAGAAAAGGAGAAGAAACTGGTAGAGAGAGAAGAAAGGGAATGAGAAAAAGAGGGTGAAGGTTAGCTTGGCTCTCGCTAAACCTTCCAAAAGGGCGAAGAGATGAAAAGAAGGAGAGAAGAAGATAAGAGAAGAGAAGTGATAAGAGAAGAGGAGAAGGAGAGAAGAAGAGCAAAGGGAGAGAAGAGAAGAGAGAAGAGAGAAGAGAGAAGAAGAGAAGAAGAGCGAAGGCTGAGAAGAGAAGAGAGAAGAGAAGAAAGAAAAGAGAAGAGAAAGAGAAGAGAAGTGAAAGAGAAAAGAAAGAGGAGAGAAGAGGAGAGAGAAAAGAGGGTGAAGAAGTAAGTAGAGAGAGAATAAAAATAGGCACAGTAGGTTGACTGCTGTGTCAGGGTGGAGAGAGAAGAGAGAAAAGAGATGTTGTGCACGACAGGGTAACCCTATTGTTCCAGACAGAGGGAAGAGGGAAGATGGAAGAGGGAGGAGAGAGAAGAGATGTTGCGCATAACAGGTTGAACCTGTTGTGCCAGATAGAGAAGAGAGAGAAGAGGGATGAGAAAGAAAAGGGAGAAGAGATGTGTGTATGGCGGAATGAGCCTACCGTGTCAGACAAAGAAGAGAGAGAAGAGGGATGAGAGAAACGAGGGAGAAGAGATGTCGTGCACGACGAGTTGACCCTGTTGTGCCAGACAGAGAAGAGAGAGAAAGAAGAGCAGTGAAAAACGTTAGGCACAACGGGTTGACCCTACCATACTAGACAGAAGAAAGATAACAGATGTTGTCCACGACGGGTGACCATGTCATGCCAAATAGAAGAGAGAGAAAAGAGAGTAGAGAGAAGAGTCAAGCATGACGCGTTGACCTTGCCGTGCCAAATAAAAGAGAGAGAAAAGAGAGCAGAGAGACGAGTCAAGCATTGCGGGTGACCCTGTCATGCTAGATAGAGAGAGAAGCATGGATGACAACTTAAGAGAGTGAAGAGAGAGAAAGAGAAAGAATAAGAAATAGAAAGGAAAGAAGAAGAGAGGAAAATGAAAGAAGAGAGAAAAGGAAAGAAGAGAGAGAAAGGAAAGAAGAAGAGAGAAGTAGGAAAGAAGAGTTGAGAGAGAAAGAAGAGAAGAAGAGAGAGAAAGGAAATAAGAAGAGAGAGGAAGGACATAATAAGAGAGAAAGGAAAGAAGAAGAGAAAAAGGAAAGAAGAGGAGAGAGAAAGGAAAGAAGAAGAAAGAGAAGGGAGAGAAAGAAGAGAAGAAGAGAGAGAAAGTAAAGAAGAAGAGAGAGAAAGAAGAGAAGAAGAGAGAAAAAGCGAGGAGAGAAAAAGAGAGGAGAGAAAAAGAGAGGAGAGAGAAAGTTACCTTGATGGTCCAAGGGTACCCACCTAAAATCTTCTCTCTCCTATCTCTCTCTCTCTCCAACAAAGAAAATCGTGACCCAAAAGTTAAGCAAAAGCCCAAATTTTAATTGATCAAGGTCATTACATGGGCACATCACGTGCTTATATAGAAATTGAATCTAAACATGGGTGCATGCTCAATTTCTAACCTAATTGCTGAAGAATAGTACTTAATTAAATTAAATAAAAATAAGAAAATAGGAGAAAAATGACAATTTTTCTTTTCTCCCACAAATCCTAAAATTTCAATTCAGTCCTTGTCATGGCCATGAAACCCTTACAATCTTTTGGGGTCCGTTCGAGGTCTTTCCGGTCTCTATCCGACCAAAAGATTATTGCTTTCTTGATCAGATCAAGGAGACAGTCGTTTTGATACTGATTTCGAGCTACGGAACGGGTTTTTGGGCCACGATCACAAGGAGTGAAAATTATAAGAAACGTACGATCTTTGATTCAAGATCACCCCCGTTCTCATTGTTTTTCCATGATTCTTTGCTGTATTTTAACGAGCATGCTGTCATGAATGTTTGGCAACAAACGTGGCTCGATTCGGTGCTCGAACAACCATTTTCCAAATTAAGTCTTTTATCCAAAATTTGGTTTTCAATGGCCAAAAAATGCATTGACTTTGTCGCCCTTTTATGGTGAATCTCGCCATCCATCATATGTGATGTTCGGCCTGGAAGAAGCCTCCGACTCTGTGGTCGTAACGGATCTGGTTTGAGGCCGATTTGAGATGCGTGCGTAGTGACGTGGTCGTTCGATCAACAATACCTCTTGCTGTAAAATTCTGCAACCATGCTTCTGATCGTGATCTTCTCTCTAGTTTTGCTCTCGGTTCGAGCCATGACATGGTCATGCTATATATTGAAACGTTCAGGCCGACGAGACGAACATACTTCCAAAATTTGAGCTTGATCCAACTTAGGACGAGAGAGATATGACCTTCCAAAGTTTACCCTAAAATAAAAAAACTCGATTTCCATTAATGGAAACTAATTCAATGAGGGTGCACTGCTATAGTGTGTGACCTACCCGTTTTGGGTAATTCAACCATAACTTGATCCAAAATAAAATGAAACTTGGTCCCTGATGGTTTTCGAATGTTCCGGATTCAATGACGATGGTACCACAGTAGTTTGACACTCTAGTAATAGGGTTGTAGTTGTAAGGTCCATTTTTAGTGCATTAGAGGCCGATTTTCCAAAACTGTTTCTACATCTGCACTGCTTTAAGCTTGTCGGATCTGACGAAACTTTGTAGGTGTTCTTAAGAGACCCTTAGGGACGATCTTGAACCTTCTTGGGCCATTTTGCAACTGTCGAAAATTTCACTTCTAGATCAAGGTTGATTGACCTACGGCTTCCGTAGTCCACAGGCATTTTGGAACCTGCGGACCTAGGTCATAAATCGCTCTCTCCTTATTAATATCGGGGATAAAAGTGTTGAAAAATACCCTCAAATAGCTTGCCCCACCGAATGTTGTGCTAAGAGAAAAGCGCGAAGGACAACATTCGGAATCAAAACTGGCCCTTCAGTCTTAAAAAGAACTTCCTGGCCACCGGATCAACACGACCGCCAAAGGGGTACTCGTGTAAAGCTGCTTCTCGGAGAGGTGACCAAGGTGCTCTGACGTTTGGGGGCCTTGTTTAAGGGCTTGTAGACCCAGACGTGGAGACTTTTGGGGGGAGAAGAGACGTTGAGGGATGTGTTTAAAGTCCTCACCCTTGTTTTATGTTGAGGGATGATTTTAAAGTCTACACCCTGTTGAACGTATTATTTTGGTTCCAGCAGTTGGGGGCCTTGCTTAAGGGCTTATAGACCCAGTCGGTAAGAATCCACGCTTGTCTAGCAGTCGGGGGCCTTGCTTAAGGGCTTTCTTCCCAATCAGTCAGATTTGTTTTGCTTTTGGTGGGGGACATCTCATGGAATGCCCATCATCCACGTCAGAAGCTTTGATTTGTGTAGACAGCCAAGGAGCCCTTGGTGGGCGTTGTTTACTACTACACCAGGTTTGCTTTGACAAGCAGGGTACCTCTTCGATGCCCCATCCAGCTGGGTCCAGTCGAAGGGCTTTTTATTGGCTTGCCCAAAAAGTTCGAGCTAGTTAGGTGCCTCGATCTCCCGTCCTCGGATCTACGAGATTGGGTGATGCATCTCTGGTTGGAAAAACCCGGGACCTGAGCTCGCTCTCTCAGGAACCTCGTTCACTGAACAAGGGTAGGTATGCAACTAGTGACAGAGGAATTTGGGTCGTGAGGTGGAACTTACCTCACTTGGGTCCATGACACACTTGGGCTGGCTCGCGTGGGTGTCCTCTTAGATCATGTTGGAAAGCCCCCTGGCATATGGCCGGTTTGGAATCGCCTCCCTGGACCTGTTTCTCCTTTCCTGCAAATACACACATGTAAGACGTCCCAACAAGTGGGTCTGAGAACCCTGACTTGTCGAAGATAAAATAAAATAAAATGGAGTGAAATGAAAAGTAACACGGAATGAGATGAAATGAAAATGAAAGAGATGAATTGAAATAAAATAAGATTAGAAGATGGAGTTAGGATGAAATAAGAATAACATGAATAAAAATAAAATGAAGTAAAGGACAATAAAATAAAAGGGCGAAAAGAAAGAGAAATAGAATAAGATGTGGTAAATAAAGAAAAAGAGGTAAATAGAGTAAAGTAAACTAAATGATTAAAATAAAATGGAAGGATTTAAAATAAAAGTAAGAGAAAATAAAATAAAATAAAATGAGGTGATGAAAATAAAATTAATAGGATAAAATAAAATAAAGTGAAACAGGTGATTAAAATTAAATAGGATGAGATGAAGTAAAATAAGTACTAAAGATGAAATAAAATGAAAAGGGGTAAGAAAGAGATTAGAGGAAGCAAGATGGCGGGTGGAAGTTTGCTACGATTGGGAGGAGAAAGAACAAGGGAGCGATGACAGCAGCGTGGTGGTTGGAGTGGACAGACGGTGTCAACTGGTTCAAAGAGAGAAAGCGGTGGATTGAGTAGAGAAGGTCGCTGGAAACAGAGTGGTGGCAGCGACAATGAGGTTGCGAGGTGGTCCACAACAGTGAGAGGAGAAGAGAGGGGAGAGACGATGACTGCTGTAGCGATGCAATTGGTGATCGAGAGAGATGGGGGTGCGAGAGGTTGCAACCGAATGGGAGGAAGGTGATGGGTGACCAGGGAGATAGCGGAAAGACTAGGTGAGAGCAACAATCAGGTTCGGGAGAGAGGAAGAGGCCTCAGCAGGGTGGAGTGGCTGAGATGGTGGCTGATTGCAGTTGTTGAGGAGAAGTGAGGACAACAGTCGAGGTAGAGAGGGGTGGAGACAGAGCGACAATGGACGATGGAGAAGAGTGGGGTGTACGGTTGTGGGTTGAAGGGAGATGTAGAAGACAGGGGCAGAGCCGGAGAGGGTGTAGCAGGCAGCTATCTTGTGCGAGAATGACCAGGAAGAGGGGAAGCTTGGTTGTAGGCAATGGAGGTAAAGGAGAGAAGAGAATGTTGGGTTGCTGGTGGCAGCGATAAGGAATGGGGATGGGAAGGATAGATGCGCACGACGATGGGTTGGTGGTCGTGCAAGAAACGACAATAGATAAGATGATGGGCATTACGATAGGTAAGAGTTCGCACATGAGACGGTGATGGGCGAAGATGGGTTTGCACGACAATAGGGGAAAGATGGGTTCACGCAGCGATCGGTAGGGAAAGATGGGTTTGGGGTATGATGGTCTCACGGGACTATGGGATGTGAGAGAGAGGGAGTCTCCACGAGGGTGCACCAAGAAGGGTGCTGTGAGGGACTATAGAAAACAATAGAAAAGGAAACGGACGAGAGGGACTACCAAAACAAAGAGGGGGAGGCGAACCCGAGGGTCCATATGAAGGAAATGGTCATGCAGGGAATAAGATAGAGAGAAAAGGGAAATTTGGTGGTCATGAGGGACCATAGAGATAGAAGGAGAGAATAAGGAAAGAAGAAAGAGTGACACAGACGGCGATAGGCTTCCACCGTATGTGAAAGAGGAGAGAGAAGGAGAAAAGAGAGAAAGACAAGAGAGAAAGAGAGAGAGGAGAGAGAAAGAGAGAAACACTAAGCCTAGGGGTACTGACCCAAATATTTCTCTCTCCTTCTTCTCTCTCCCAAGACGTGACCCAACAATAGGTAAGATAAAAATTTCATTTAGGAAATGAAGGGCCCGTGTACAATGCTAGTACATGGTATATATAAAATTTGCCCCAAACATGGGTGGATGATAAAAAATAACCCTAATTGCTGAAAATTAAGATTAAATTCAATTAAAAGAAATTAGAAAATAAGGTGTAAAATGACATAGTTGCCCCTTCATAACAAATTATGGAATTCCAAAACAGTCCCTATGCTGCTCTAGAACTTGTGTGATCTTTCATGGATGATCTGGGGTTGCTCTTATGTCCGTTGATCGAAAGATGATTTTTTTCTTGTAGGGCTCGGCATGACGATCGATTTGATACCAACTTCGAGCTATGGATCGTGCTTTTAGAGCACGATCATGTGACTTGAAAGTTGAATGAATCTTGAAACTTCGGATCGATATTGTGCTTGTTCCTTAATGTTTTTCGATGATTTCTTCGTTAGATCACAGAGAGCATGCCATCACGATCCTGGGGCAACAAACACAACTTTATTCCATGCACGGACGAAGATTTTGCAACTTTGGAGTTTTGGCCATAATCTGAAACTCTGACGATGGAATTTGTAGTGACTTCATCGGCTTTGTGTGCAGAATCCAACCGTTCATTATGTACGAGGTTCGGGTCAGAGATAGCCCGAGACCTTACACATAAGTTGGTATCGGTCTCACGTCGATCGAGCTCACGAGCGACATGATTTGGCCGCTAGAGCAAGGCACGGTGCTGCTGAATTTTTTGCACTTTCTTCACGGATCAGCAACTTCTCTCTAGCTTTTCTATGCGCTCAGGTCGTTACGGGGCATGCCACATATCAAAACACTCGTCTTGATGAGATGAATATGCTCACTAATTTGGGCATGATTCGGCCCTGGACGAGTAAGATATAAGCGTCAAAAGTCATTGGTCAGGAATGTCCCTTCAATGGTGTAGAGTTGCAGGGTGGCCGCACGGGAATAGCGTGTGGCTCCTCCTGTTTCACTCTTGCCTATAACGTCTTCTTGGAGTGCTCGTTCAAGCTGAAATTTGACCCATGAGGGTTTTCAACTGTGTCAGATCCAATAGTTATGGTCCCACAGCAAATTGAGACACTGAAAATGTAGCTCTAGTTATACGGTCAATTTCAGGGTGCAAGAGGTTGATTCTACCGAAACTGTTTCTCAGTTTGCACCGCCTTAGACATGTCAGATTGCGACGAAACTTAGCAAGAGACTTTTCAGAGACCTTTTGAAGATCTTGGTCAGTTCTGGGGTTATTATAAGACTGTAGGAATTTCCACTGTTTGCTCGGCTTTTATTGAGCGGGGGCCCCATGATGATGAAAAATATCTTCCAACATGCCCCAACGAATGTTGTGCTTTGAGAGAATCGAGAAGTGCAATCATTTGAGAATTTTGAAGGATCTTGTTGAAGTCATCACGCTCAAGGGACTATTTACGATTTTGAAGCGTGAGGCCTTTGTAGGGAGCTTCTCGGACATAATTAAGCTTGAGGGATCTTGTCGAAGTCCTCACCTTCAAGGGACTATTTGAGATTCTGTAGCATGAGACTTTTGTAGGCACCTCCTAGGACAGAATCAGGCTTGCGTGGAGGCCAATTGCTAAGAAGCTTTTAGTCGGCATTGTTCGCTGCTACACCAGGTTTGATTTTGATGCTCAGGGTATCTTTGTAGGTCCCATCTAGCAGGGTCAAGTCGGGGGCTTCTGACCTATCCCAAAAGTTTGGTCTCATGTAGGCTACGGGATTTGGCGAGGAATACCCTAAAGCCTGTGGCAGGTTAGACTCTGGCTTCGTCAGTTTCTTGCCTTCGTGATGGTTCTTAACGTTCTGGAGCGATCTTTTGGTCATCGTCCTCACCCTCACCCTCAAGGACTCTTGTTGTTGTTGATGTTAAATATGGGTGATATTCGGCTCTGACTCCTTGATGAACCAATTTGTGTTGTTGATTGGGTACGGGCATTTGACGATTTTGTAAACCTCAATGGAATTATGCCTGTTTGAAAATTGAGTGTCGGCTGAGGCGGCGATAGTGCGTCAACTTGCTTTGTCGGTCCAAGCGCCCTTTTGTGAGTTTTCACTTGAATAAGAGTAGTGGCACCATAAAGACAGTTATCACCAACTTCTGTTATTTTTGGGCTCTTTTACCCGTGACCTTGCGGTCATGTCCACCCTTTTCATCTATTTTTACTCACGATGCCCTTTTGGGGATTTCACCGTGAATGGGTTTTGTTTCAACAGAACTCTCTTACTCATGGTTTCGTGACCATGCCTATCCGTCATTGTTACTCATGACATTCCCTTGTCTAGGTGTACACCATGCCTGTGAAGGCGTGTTTAAGGTCATGCCTCCGAGACCTGTGCAAAGCCTTTTAACGTCATGAGGTCAGAACGTGCATTATAGTTTAAGGTCATACAGCTAGACCGTAATGGTGATGAATGGCAGTCTGTAGATGCCATGAATGGCGTTCCCTGATTCAGATGTACACCATGCCCATTTTTTTGTGAAGGTGTTATTAGGGTCATACCTTCGAGACCTGTGCGAAGCCTTTTAACGTTATACGGTTAGGACATGCATTATAGTTTAGGGTCATGCAGCTGGATTGTAATGGTGATGAATAGCAGTCTGTAGAGGCTATGGAGTGAGTATGGTAGTAGTTTCGACTCACTTTAGGGAAATGGCAAGAGGCTACTTATGACGGATGGATGATGGGTGAAGAGTGGTGACCCACTAGCTGTCGACGAGTATGGGTGGCGAGATGGCTCACCATTTTGTGAGCATGGGTAAGACTCACTAAGAAATGGTGAAAGATGGTCATAATGAATGGACTCACTGGGGCGGTAAATGAAGGTGGTGCGTGCACACGAACGGGTCGGTTAGGAAAGACGTGCGTGAAGATGCATGTAAAAGGCATGTGTGCATATATGGTTACTGGGGAAGTAATGGAGGTGGTGTGCGCACACGAATGGGTCGGTTAGGGAAGACATGCGTGAAGATGCATATAAAGGGCGTGTGCGCGCATGTGGACTCATTGGGGAGGCAAAAAAGTTGATGTGCGCACACGAATGGGGGAAGACGTGTGAAGATGCACATAAAAGGAGTGTACGCGTATGTGGTGGCATCTTTAAGGTCATGCCTCCTGGACCTATGCGAAGCAGTTTAACGTCATGCGGCCAGGACGTGCACTATGGTTTAAGGTCATGCAGCTAGACCGTGGTGATGCAGTTTAAGGTCATGCAACAGGGATCATGCAGTTTAAGGTCCTGCAACAGGGACCATGCAGTTTAAGGTCATACAACAGACCTCCGCTATAGTTTAAGGTCATATAGTTTGGACCATGGCTATGCAATTTAAGGTCATGTAGCATGGACCATGGTTATGCAGTTTTAAAGTCATGCAACTAGGACCATGCAGTTTAAGGTCGTGCAACTAGACCTCCACTACAGTTTAAGGTCATATAGTTTGGACGATGGCTGTGCAGTTTAAGGTCATGCAGCATGAACTGAAACTGTACAGTTTTAAAGTCATGCAGTTAGGACTAGAGCCGTGCAGTTTAAGGTCATGCAGCACGAACCATTATGTGGGTCGCCATGTGGATGAAGCTCCATGGGGGATAGATTGTGAATAGCAATCTGACTCCCTGGGGATAAAATAGTTAAGGCTATTCACAATGAGAGAGCTTTAGATGAGGATAGTGGCCCTACAAAGAGTGGCAAGTGAAAGCGAATCTTCATTGGGGATTAGGAGGGCCAGTGTGACTCCACGGGGATAATGATGGGGCTTCATGTAACTCCACTAGGGGTGACAGGCCCGGGCATAGGTGTAACCCCACTGGGGATAGTGGTAGAACACACCCAACAGTAACAGAGTCTAGCATAAGGGCATGCATGACAAGAAGTGTGGTCATGGGCAGTTGAGGTGCATGATGGAGGCTTAAAGGGGCTATGAGTGGTGTGACTCAACTAGAAAAATGGAGGCCAGGAGAGTCTTGACAATGGGTGGTAAAAGTGCTCTATCAGGTGTAGGGGTATATGGTTGAGACTGCGGTACGCCTCTTTGAGATATTGCTTTATAGAGGCCGGCGCATGCCTTGCATGCTTTGCTTTGAAGCCTCACAGTCGAAACTATGGTACGTCTCTGAGAGACGAGCGCATGCTTTGATGATTACATGCTTTGCTTCGAAGCCTCGCAATCGAAACTATGGTACGCCTCTGAGAGAGGAGCGCATGCTTTGATGATTACATGCTTTGCTTCGAAGCCTGACAGTCGAAACTGTGGTACACCTCTTTGTGATATGGCTTTATAGAGGCGGGCCATGCTTTGATGGTTACATGCTTTGCTTCGGAACCTCATAGTCGAAACTGTGGTACACCTCTTTAATATATGGCTTTGTAGAGGCGTCCCATGCCTTGATGATTGCATGCTCTGCTTCGAAGCCTCACAGCTGGAACTATGCTACACCTCTTTAATAAATGGCTCTGTAGAGGCGGTCACATGCCTTGACGATTGCATGCTATGCTTTCAAGCCTCACCGTCGGAACTATGGTACACCTATTTGATGTATGGCTTTATAGAGGTGGACACATGCTTTGAAGTGCATGCTCTGCTTCGAAACCTTACAGTTAGAACTGTGGTACACCTCTTTGATATATGGCTTTATAGAGGCAGGTGCATGCCTTGCTTCGAAGCCACACAGTCGCAACTGAGGTACACCTTGATTAGGGAGGACACATCGGAAGGGTGGTGTCCTTTCACCAGGGGCTTGTGAAGAAGGATGTAGTAGAGGATGTGTAGGAGGGTGTCGGGCGGTAACCCCATGGAAACATGTAGTAACAGGAAGCAGTTTATAGTCGTGCAAATGGACTATATGTCGCACAGTTTAACGTCTTGCTACAGGGATGTTTGACATTTTTACTTGTGATGACCCGTAGAGGAGGATCAACACTCCCGTCATTTGAGAGCGTGCCCCGAAGGGTTTTCACCACCCGCTTTATTTTGACAATCTTGCTCATAGTGCCCTTGTGGGTTTTCACTATGCCAGTCCTTTTTCTTTTTGACATATTTTTCACATGGTGGCCTTTGGGGTGTACACCGTGTCTGTCATCATTTCTTTGCAAAAGCATGTTTAAGGTCATGCCACCGTGACCATCAATTTGGCGTGTTTTAAGGTCATCCGTCGAGACCTGAGGTCATGTTTAAGGTCTTACCTCCGAGACTGTCTGTTGTGCAGTTTAACATCGTGCCACTAGGACGTGTGCTATAGTTTAGGGTCATATAGCTTGGACCGTGCAGTTTAAGGTCATGCAACTAGACCTTCGCTACAGTTTAAGGTATTATAGTTTGGACCATGCAGTTTAGGGTCGTGCATCTAGACCGCGATGTTTGAGCAAACCTTCAATTTGAACTGCCTTGCCGAACATCTTGGCGAATGTATTGGTCCATGATGAAGTGACATGAGGAGCCAATTCTAGGTGCATCCCGTCTATGCAGTACTTTATCTCTCGCGGCTCACCTATCGGTGTGACTAGATTGATGGCCAGATTGCGTCACCTTTCGATGTACTCGATGACTGACTTGTGTGGCTTTTGTTTCACCTCAAGGAGTTCAAAGAGTTGTACTTTCTTTCCCATGTCCCAGAAGCTCTTAAGGCACTCTTCCTTCATTTGTGCCCATGACGAGATTGACCCTGGTAGTAACTGAGAGTACCATTTGAATGCTGCTCTTGTAAGGGTTCCCACAAATTGTCGAAGCATTAAGTGCTCATTGTTTGGTGTATTGCCACAGGCTACAATGAAATGGGCCATGTGTTGCCGCGATGAGCCAGTACCATCAAACTTGGGGAAGTCGAGTCTTTGATAGGCCAGTGGAAATGGAGTTTGGTCAACATACTCTGGGTAAGGCTTTTGTTAGCGATTCAGCTCTTCCATCACTGGGATATTATACTTTTTCAATGCTTCAACTACCATGCACTTCACTAATTCTTCATTCCCAACCTGAGTCGGTGGGGAAGAGACCGGGAATGAGGGAGGCAAGGGTGGGAGTGGCTCTTCTTTTGATGGTGTCGTTTCGATAACCAGGCAAGGTGATTGAGAGACAGTAAAGAGGGCTTGGTGCCCCGAGGGGGTACGAGACACCAATACCTATTGGCACAAAGTTTCTATTGTTTCGTCTTTTGACCTCATTTCAGCTTGTAATCGCCTTAATGTGGCCTTGAGTTGAGCAATATTGTCTCCATACGATTTTAGTACTTCATCGATCACTATAGCTTCAACAACTGCCATACTTGAGGACTCTTCTTCTATTTGTCCATTACATGCCTTGAAGCTTACAATCTTGGATTCAACTGCTGATGCTTCAACAACATCATTAACGAGGGTCATTGAGCCTTCCCTCAGGCCTACTTCATTTTCCAAGGCTTGGGTATCCTCATCATCTAATGAGAATGTGAAACTCTCAAAAGACGATGCAGTCACATCATCATCATTGAGGGAGCATTTTTCAAGATACCAGAAGAACATGTGATCGTCCTCATAAGGAGTCATGACACTTTCAAGACATGGAGCCCATTGTGGTCAGCCACATAAAGAATCATGGTGTCTTCGGGAGCTGGAGGTGCCATTTAATCGGGGTGGTCAGCAAAGGGAATGCTGACCATCTCATCCTCTATTAGGGAATGATTTTCCTCAAACGAGAGTGATGAGCTCTCGTCAGAGGTAGGAGTCATTGGGTGAATGAGGACGAGGGATGTCGTCCCATCAGAATTGAGCTCTTCATCACCTAATAAGAATGTGAAGCCCTCATAAGATGAGGCCTTACCATCATCGTCAAGAACGCACATGCAACATGATTGACATGGGGGAAGCATGCAGCTAGCTTTGCGGGGAATCATGGTGCCTTCGGGGTATGGAGGAGCCATATCAGTGGGGCTGCCAGCAGGGGAAGTGCAACTCATCCCATCAAGTGCTGGGAAGTGGCTTTCTTGGAATGAGAGTGACGAACTCTCATCAAAGGTAATAATATTTGGATGAGAGAGGGTGAGGGAGGCCACATCATTTGAACCATCTAGAGGGGACGAGAGTCCATCACTTCTCTGAGATTCTAGGGCGAATCCCGATGAAGGCTCGGAGAGGGTGAACGATGGCAAAGTCCATTCTTGTTTATAAGATCAATCTCAACAATGAGCTTTTCAGCCCTTTGAAGCAGCTCAAGAGCATTGGTTCTCTTTTCAGTTTCATCTCAGGGAGCTGGGATGTTGCGGCAGACTTTGGAGGGAGCTGGTGGACATCTTTCTTGCATCATGGGAGGAAGACCAGTCCCTTCGTAATTCAAACTTTCCACCACCAAGGGGTCATGGGCAACGCCCTCAGTGGGTTCGGCTTCTGTCTCACTCGAGTCACCGGGACCACCCCGCAACGGTGCCTTCCGGCTCATCAGGAGTCTAGGGAAACTGACTCGGATCTATGAGTTGCCCCGAGTTCAATCTTCTCGAAGAAGGCTTTGCTCTCGATGCCTCGACTTGAGGGAGTTTGATCAGGTGATGGCTCAACTGGCTTGGGGTCACTGGGGTCAGACTGGCTCTTTGCCCTATCTGGAGGCTCGCCTTTGCTTAGAGTCAAGCTTGGATCTTCATAGATAATCGACTTCATCATTCCCTGACCAATCCTTTTAGTGTTCATCTGATGCCGTGCTTTTCCAGCATCATCCACATTAAGGGGAATGAGAGAGGGAAAAGGGCTTGCATAGTTGTGAGGGAATTCTTCAATCACTCTTTTTTCTTTGCCCCTGAGCTGAGCTTTCAATGTCTTGGTCTCTTAGCCCCATTTCTGAGCGTGGCCATGATTTCCCTTCTCCATGGCCAGGTAGTACTGCCTTTGAGCAAAGGCGAATTGTTCTTCTAACTCATTGACGTGATTACCCTTGGAACCCGGTGGAATGCTAGATCTATGCATGCGTGCACAATGCAAAGATGCGCTCTGGGCAGGTGGGGGGATAGGCGCATGTACGCCCTCTACAGAAGGACTTCAAGTGGCCTGGTGGTCAACCCGGGATCGAGTAGTGTGTCCGGCCTTAAGAGGGCAGGTGCCGTGAGCATGTGTGTGTGATGGAATGGCCATGTGACCATCCCTCATAGAGTGAACAAGCATGTGCTGCGAGGAGATACTAGGAGGTTACCCTTCATGTGCTTGGGCAGACATAGAAATAAGGCTGCCCCGAGCAATGCAGTGCATTTGCAAGGGGTGTGCAGGGCCGGTCCGAAGAAGAGCCAAACCCTGACGGTGTCCCGAGGTATCTTGGAGGTTGCCCCGAGGATGTCCAAGGCCAGGTCCAAGAAGACCCAAACCCTGACAGTATCCCGAGGTAACCTAAGGATTGCCCCGAGTGGTGTAGTATGCATGGGATAGGGATGCAGGGCTATGTTCAAAAAGACCAGAACCCTTACCATGTATTTGGGTAACTTGAGGGTTGCCCCTAGTGGTGTCGTGTGCATGCAAAAGAGGTGCAGGGCCAAGTCCAAGAAGACTGGAACCCTGACTGTGTCCTGAGGTAACCTGATGGATTCCTCGAGGTGTAGCTAGAATAGATGGTCCACTAGCTTTGATGGGGGTGTGCGAGGCGGTGGCTTCAGAGCCACCTCCTCTTGGTGTCGAGCATCTTGTTACAGGGGCCCGTAGTGATAGAGAATGGGGGATAGCCTTGCGGCGACCCATAGGAGCAATGACAGATGGACTGTCAGTCACGGGAGAGGGAGAGCCGGCCTTCGGGCTGCCCCAAGTAGTGGGACCAGTACGGTAACAGGGTGCGTGCAGTGTGTGGTGGCATATGTGCCACCAATGCAAGGTGCGTTGGCAGAAGGTCCACCATTGCAAGGAGGTAGGGATTGAGGGATTTTTAGGTCCATCCTCACTTCTATCCAGGTGATGATCTGGGAGTGCGACACAGGGTCGATGCTCAGGAGAAAGGTCGGGAACGAGGCTCGCGGAACCTATTCCTGATGAAGACTCACGAGTGCGGGGATTACGAAACCCCCGACTCAGATGAAGGGGTTAAGTGACCCCAAAGACAGGTGTGTGTATAATGAGCAGGAATAAAAAGAAAGGAAGGTTAAACAAGAACGATCCAACGATGGGGTAGCGTGTCCTCAGTGGAGTTGCTAAGCTGGTTAGGTGCCTCGACGTCGCCTCCTTGAATCTAGGTGATCGGGTGACACGTGTCTCAAGTTGGAAAAACTCGGGACCTGAGATCACTCTCTTTGGAACTTCGTTCACAGAACAAGGGCAGGTGTCCAACTAGTGAGAGAGGAATTTTGGTCATAAGGTGGGACTTATCTCACGTGGGTCCGTGACACACTCGGGCTGCCTCGCGTGGGCTCCCTCTTAGATCATGTTGGAAAGCCCCCTGGCCTATGACCGGTTTGAAATCGCCTCCCTTGACCTATTTCTCCTTTCCTGCAAACACACACACACGTTAGACGTCCCAACAAGTGGGTATGGGAATCCTGACTTGTCGAAGATAAAATAAATAAAATGAAGTGAAATGAAAAGTAAAATGGAATGAGATGAATTGAAATAAAATAAGATTAGAAGATGGAGTTAAGATGAAATAAGAATAAAATGAATAAAAGTAAAATGAAGTAAAGGAAAATAAAATAAAAGGGATAAAAGAAACTGAAATAGAATAAGATGCGGTAAATAAAATAAAAGAGGAAAATGAAGTAAAGTAAAATAAATAATTAAATTGGAATGAAGTAAAATAAAAGTAAGAGAAAATAAATTAGAATAAAATAAAATAAGGTGATGAAAATAAAATTGATAGAATAAAATACAATAAAGTGAAACATGTAATTAACATGAAATAGAATGAGATGAAGTAAAATACGTGCTAAAGATAAAATAAAATGAAAAGGGGTAAGAAAGAGATTAGAGGAAGCAAGATGGCGGGTGGAGGTTTGCTGCGGTTGGGAGGAGAAAGAACAAGAGCGTGACAACAGCGTGGTGGTTGAGTGGAGAGACAGTGTCAATTTGTTCAAAGAGAGAAGGTAGTGGGTTGAGCAGAGAAGGTGGCTGGAAATAGAGTGGTGGCAGCGACAATGAGGCTGCGAGGTAGGTGCACAACAGTGAGAGGTGAAGAGAGGGGAGAGACAATGACTGTTGTAGCAGCGCAACTGGTGATCGAGAGAGATGGGGATGCGAGAGGTTGCAGTCGAATGGGAGGAAGGTGATGGTTGGCCAGGGAGATAGTGGAAAGACCAGGTGAGAGCAACAACCTGGATGGGGAGAGAGGAAGAGGGCTCCGCCGGGTGGAGTGGCTGAGATGGTGGCTGATTGTAGCTGTTGAGGAGAGGTGAGGACAGCAATCGAGGTAGAGAGGGGTAGAGACAGAGCGACAATGGAGATGGATGATGGCGAAGAGTGGGGTGTGCATTTGTGGGTTGAAGTGGAAGACAGGGGCTGATACGGAGAGGGTGTAGCAGGCTGCTGTCTTGTGCGAGAATGACCAAGAAGAGGGGAAGCTTGGTTGTGGGCAATGGAGGTGAAGGAGAGAAGAGAATGTTGGGCTGCTTGTGGCAGCGATGAGGAATGGGGATAGGAAGGATAGACGCGCACGACGATGGGTTGGCAGTCGTGCACGAAATGATGATAGATAAGATTATGCGTACGGTGATAGGTAAGAGTTCGCACATGAGACGACGATGAGGGAAGATGGTTCCCACAGCGCTAGAGGAAAGATGGGTTCACCCGGTGATAGGTAGGGAAAGATGTGTTTGGGGTACTATGGTCTCACGGGACTATGGGATGTGAGAGAGTGAGAGTCTCCATGAGGGTGCACCAAGAAGGGTGCTATGAGGGAGTATAGAAAAAGAAGAGAAAAGGAAACGGACGTGAGGGACTGCCAGAAAAAAGAGGGGGAGGTAGACCCGAGGGTCCACATGCAGGAAATGGTCATGTAGGGAATTAGAGAGAAAAGGGAAAGTTGGTGGTCATGAGGGACAACAAAGAGGGAAGGAGAGAATAAGGAAAGAAGAAAGAGTGATACAAATGGCGATAGGCTTCTGCCATCTGTTAAAGAGGAGAGAGAAAGAGAAGAGAGAGAAAGAGAAACACTAAGCCCAGAAGTACCGACCCAAAAATTTCTCTCTCCTTCCTCTCTCTCTCCCAAGACGTGACCCAACAATAGGCAAGATAAAAATTTCATTAAGAAAATGAAGGGCTTGTGTACAATGTTAGTATGTGGTATATATAGAATTTGCCCCAAACATTGGTAGATGATCGAAAGCAACCCTAATTGCTGGAAATTAAGATTAAATTGAATTAAAAAAAATTAAAAAATAGGATGCAAAATGGCAGATTTATCCCTTCCTAACAAAATGTGGAATTTCAAAACAATCCCTGTGTTGCCCTAGAACTTCCGTGGTCTTTCATGTATGATCCGGGGTTGTTCTGATGCCTGTTGGATCCAAAGATGATTGTTTTCATGTAGGGCTCGGCATGAAAATCGATTTGATACCAACTTCGAGCCATGGATCATGTTTTTAGGGCATGATCAAGTGACTTGAAATTTTAATGAATCTTGAAACTTCGGATCGATAGTGTGCTTGTTCCTTGATGTTTTTCGGTGATTTCTTCATTAGATCACACTGAACATGCTGTCATGATCGCGGGGCAATAAACGCAGCTCGATTCTG
Organism: Amborella trichopoda; assembly: GCF_054954075.1. Classification (NCBI taxonomy): domain Eukaryota; kingdom Viridiplantae; phylum Streptophyta; class Magnoliopsida; order Amborellales; family Amborellaceae; genus Amborella; species Amborella trichopoda. The sequence goes on from NC_142346.1 coordinate 31,053,977, forward strand.
TGCCCGGACGAAGATTTTGTAACTTTAGAGTTTTGATTGTGTATAGGCAGAAATACATGGCTCTTTGATCTACTTACTGCGCTTTATAGCTCATCCATTTGACTTTCTTCAATGTAGAGTGATAACTCACAGTTGAGGAAGGACCGTCGAGTGATCGAGGCTGACCATTGGAGCCCTGAGTTTGGAGAGGAAGCTTCTTTTGATTGTCGGTTTAGATTGCAGTTTGGCCATATAGTTGTTTTGTTTTGATGTTATGTAACTGTTGTTGGGCCTTTGGTGCCTTGGACATATTTATAATAACTTTAGAGCTCTTGTATATATATTTTGGTTTTAATTTATTCCTCTTTTGTTAAGGTTGTGTTAGGATATTTTGTTTTCTTTCGTAGTTTGCTTTGATTCCTTCTTTTCAAAAGCGTTGAGCCACTCCCACCTGAGTGGCATTCGCTACCTCTGGTCGCAGTTCTGCACCTTGTTACCCTCCGACAAGTACGGTATGGGGGCAGAGGGTGGGGCTGTGACACAGTCTTTAATGGTACTAGCTCAACCCAACAACAAGTGATGCATTTCATGTCCTCATGTCAAGAGTTGGCATCAGATACTAAAATCCTCCTCCATTAATTCGTAGAGACGTTGAATGGACCAGCTTTCAAGTGGTATGCTTGCTTGCCGCCAAACTCCATCCATTCCTGGGATGAAATGGAACACTTGTTTTATAAGCGCTTCTATGAAGTCGAGAGAGAGGTTCAAGCCATAGAACTTCTCACCATGATGCAAGGTCCAAATAAATCGGTGGATAGGTTTGTCAAAAGCTAGAAAGATTTGGTTGTATATCAGAGCAACCCCATGCCTGAGATGGATGTAGTCCAGACCTACATCCAAAACATGCGACCAAAGATCTCCCTGCATGTCGAATCATCAAACCATGCGACCAAAAATCTCCGTGCATGTCGAAGCATCAACCTCGTACCTTCCCCAAAATGATCTCCAAGGCACTATGCATTGAAAGCCTTTTTAAGCACCACGACAATGCTCTATCACAACCCTTGAGTGGAGGGGAAAACCAAAATGCTGAAATAACCACTCCAACCCTCAAGGCAACCAGCAAACGGATGTCATAAGTGCATCAGTCACCGCCACTCCAAACAATCCTAAGCCACCTGCTGGCTAAACAAACCTTAGACGTCTCATGAGACCCCAAGGAGTGCCTCCGCAAAGGTCACAACAACCTCAAGCTTATAACGGAGTGCCTCCACCTCCAAACCTTTATCAAAGGGATTACTTTGAAGAAAAGAAGAACAAGAAGTATATCTTTGACAAGGATTGGGTCCCTATGATCTTTCAGATGTTTTGGAACAAGGGATGATCACACTTCCTGAAGCAAGAATACTGATGAGGCTCGCCTCGCAAACAACAAGAGGTACTGCCTCTACCATCACATGTTAGGCCATGTGGTTCAATAATACTTCACCCTCAAGGATCATATTGAAGATTTTATCCAAACGGGACAAATTCATCTAAAAGCATTTGAGGCAGTCAAGGCATCCCATGAGATCACCGTCGAGGAAGAAAACCCATGGGGTATTCGTCTAAGAGATCTATTCCCTAAGCTCATCCCCATCTTGTTTGACATGCTGATCGACCATGAGATGATTCACCCACATCCATCCAGACAGTAAAGACATAGAGCTCAAGGATGTGAGAACCTTTGGTGTCCATATCACCTTATGAGAGGTCATGATATATCCCAATGCTAGGGTTTCAAGGCCATTTCGGAAGATCTGGTGGCAAAAGGGCAGGTGGTAGTGACAACATCAAAACCCACATGCGAAGAACCCATTTTGGTAACTCACTTGTCAGCCCCTGATACTAGTGAGGTAACTTCGCCAGGTGAGGGTCCACCTCTAGAAACCTCCAATTTAGGTGAACCTTCCACATCTCAGCCCTGACAAGTCTACCATGGGCGCAGCTGAAAGAAAGCCCTCAAAAGAGAGGCAGTTTGTCAAGAAAACATGGCACCAAGGCCACACAAGCCCTGTAAACATGTCCTCACCAATAAGAAAGGGAAGGGTAAGCGAGCTCCAAGGATCACCCTCCAAAAGAGGAAGATGCCCCAACCCTCTGTTGAAGCAGTGTTCTTCTCACCAATACCACCGTTTTCGACTCTTCATGATTTCCTCTCACGAAAAGTTCTGTTGCCCGAAGACAACCAAATCAAGGACACAAAAACAAGTCAAGAAGTCATCCCTGAGATAGTGCTCACTCAATCCATTCACCATTCCTTAGAGGTCTAATAAAGGTGAGGACTTTAAAAGTACCCCATAGCGGTCCATGTAGGGTAAAAACCTTAAAGATCCCTTACACACGTCCAACAAGGATTATGACATTAAAAGATCCTCACTCACATCCAATGAGAGTGAAGACGTTAAAAGCCTCTTTGAGTCCAATGCATGTGAGGACCCCAAAAGCTACCTGGCTTGGTCAAACTCAAGTGGTGACCCTAAAATCTCCCCCCCTTCTCCTTCTATCCATGATTCTCCAAACCTTCCTTCTCTCACATCACCTCTTTCAAAACTTACCCTCGAATGCCCGGACTTTGAGGCTCTCTCACTGATGGGCTCAAACAATGCAATACCAATAAGTGGCATTGAAAGCAGTTGAAAAAGATGGTGGCACAAGTAGTCGGTTTCTGGAGCGTTGGTGATGCTTTAGCCTTCACTGCTAAAAAGAAGAAACCCCCTCCCCACTCTTGAAGAGCTAATCGAGTGCTTCCGAAACTTGAAGCCTAAAAAGTCTCGATGGCTCGCTAAAACTGACTTGGAGCAGTAGCGGAAAGACGTGAGAGAAGAGGGCTCCTCTTCTCATGAGGGATGCCACATGGTGTGGGTCAACCATGAAACGACAAATGTTAACTAGATTGACTTGAGGTTTTGGAAGAAACTCCAACCACTGTCCCTAAAGCTAATGTAGCTAAGATTTTTTAAGTACCCTAGTCCACCACTGATTCCATATCCAAACCCTCCATCTTCCCTACCTAAACATATACCCCTACTCAAATACCCGGGGCAACCACTAGTCCCGTACTCAAACTCATCACCAACCTTCTTCAGAAACCCTGAACCTTCTCAACTTACATCAAATCCCATCTTGCTTACACCTACACCCAGGAGCACATGACCCAGAGGATGACAAAGTCAAATATGATGTGATTGGACAACTAAGGATACCTTCGACCCTCCTAAGCATCTATGATGCTCTTATGTTGTCAGGTGATTTCTACATGACATTGATTCAAGCTCTATCTCGGCCTGAACTGCATGAAACTAAAATCGAGCGGGTTGAAGTGGATTCGGTAATTCTCAATAACTGCATGGTTGTCATCTTCTCAGACGACGACCTTTAGTTAGGTGAAAAATTCCATAACTGGCCTCTATTTTCGACCGGAGAATTGCATGCTCACCCGATTAACCGGATAATGCTTGTTGGTGTTTCTGCAGTGAACCTCATCCCAAATAGAATTCTTACCCTTATAGAGTTGGGGGGCCAATACCTCAAACCTTCAAGCATTAAAGTTCAAGGCTTCAACCATCAGGCAAGAAACTGACTAGCACCATCTACCTCCGTCTCAAGATTGGCGGTATGAATGCCCATGCCCAATTTCATGTAATCAAGACGGATACTTCTTTTAACATATTGCTCGATCGTCCTTAGCTTCATGACCATGGGGTGGTTCCATCTACACTCCATCAATGTTTTAAATACAGTCGGAACAAAAGGCAATACACGGTCTATGCTGATAAGAGAATATTTCCCAGTGCCTGATCGCACTATACAGATGCGAAGCATTACATCACTAATCCAGTGCGGCACCAAGAGCCCGATCCACCTTCGAAAACTGAAACCAGTCGCACCTTGAAGAGGGTTCCCACGAGAATGCCGAAGATGTGGCAAGAACGCTCACCAGTATGTTTAAGGAACATGACAGGAGTGGAAAATACTCCCCTTGACCCCCATTGATGAATATCCCCTACTCCCCCTTGAAGGTGTTGTCGCAGCACCATCAGGAGCAAACCTCATATTTTTCTTCCCCGTCTCAAGAGCCACACCTTGCAAATACCCGAGCGATGTAGACCATGAAGCATGAGGAGGTTATGGATGTCAGTGCTCTTACGCCAAAGGTCACTTACACCCCTGGCCACCGAAGATTCCTCCACCATCCAATCCCCTTGTTAAAAGCAGATGTGGCATGGCGAGCCGCTGCTGTCAAGGAAACCAACCATAAAATCCTGAATATCCCAATGTCTTACACATCTTAGTCCCTCTATGGGAGGAGGATGATGCTTACTTTGTGCTTAGATCCGTTTCTATGACAAGGTCCTGCAAATCCATACCCCCTTGCCTAAGGTGGATGTGGCTCACCAAGCCACAATTGCTAGCCCCTCGCCTCCGGCCAAAGTCTTCAACGATATCCCTCTCCCCAATATGCTCCTCAGTCTCAAGACTCTTAGCAACCCTCTATTTCTGAGATAAAGAGGCAAGATTAAGATCTTTTCGATCAACTAGGGATCATAAGAAAAGGGAAAGCTAAAGCGGAAGAAACTCCACCACTAGTCATCCCTTTCAGACCGAAAAGTTTGGTGAGCTTAAATCTTCTCAAAGATTAGCCTATGCAAGCACAACAATCCCACCCAGATAAAACCTCTAAAGTCCTCAAGCCCACCAAATTATGAGGAAAATAGACTATGAACCCAAGGCTAACCAAGGATTGAAGGATGGAAAAGGAATGATGACACCTTTTGCAGTCATTGAATCTACAACCTCTCAACACGCTAGTAAGAAGGCTTAGGTACACGGGGACTTCTTACCTCACTCCCCAACCACACATAGCCAACCAAACAGTCCATATGGTGTCTTCCCAAGATCTGCCACCTTCACCTTCTCAATCCCCTCCTCTAGAAACAGATATTTCCCAAGCCACCTTGGCTTCCCAAGATCTACCACCTTCACCTTCTCAATCTCCTCCTCTAGAAACAGATCTTGCCCAAGCCATCCTAACTTCCCAAGATCTGCCACCTTCAACTTTTCAATCTCCTCCTCTAGAAACAGATCTTACCCAAACCACCTAAACTCCCCAAGATCTGTCTCTTGCACCTTCCAAACCCCCTCTTTTGGAAGTAGATCTTGCTCAAGCCACTCAGGCTTCCCAAGATTTGCCGATTGCACCTTCTCAACCATCTTTCTGGAAATAGACCCTTCCCAAGCTGCCTGAGAGACAAAAACCTTCCTCACTTCCCAATCTACCACGACTCTATAGATATGGGAAATGGAAAAAGACTTGCAAAACCTTCATCAAAAGGTGGAATCAATGAGGAATCTCCTGACCACCTGTCCTTTGAGGAAGAGGAGGTAAAAGAAGCACCAGAAGTGTTGGAAGATGGTGACAAGCCACAACTGATGATTTGGAAGTGATAAACTTGGGGGACGAAAACGACCCAAGGCCAATCTTCATCTCGGTCGTTATGTCACCTGAAGAAAAAGAGGAGTACGCTACCTTCCTTCAACAAGATGTCTTCGCTTGGTACTATCGTGAGATGCCCGGTCTTAACCCTCAAGTTGCGATGCATGAGCTTGGTATGGACCCATCCTTTAAACTCGTGAAACAGAAATCAAGAAGGTTTCGAGCTGATCTTGAAATTCAAATTGATGCTGAGGTAACCAAGCATAAGGCAACTGCCTTCATCAAAGAGGTCAAATACTCAAAGTGGTTGGCCAATGTCATGCCAGTCAAGAAGAAGAATGGGCAAATCAGGGTTTCCATTGACTTTTGAGATTTGAATGCAACATGTTTAAAAGACTATTTCCCTCTTCCCTTCACCGAAATGCTCATTGATTCGACAGCGAACTGCCAAGCCTTCTCCTTCATGGATGGTTATTCAAGGTATAACCAAATAATGATGCCATCCGAAGATGAGGAAGCTACAACCTTTTTGACTCCTAAAGGGGTATATTGTTATACGGTGATGCCATGCGGGTTGAAAAATGTGAGTGCAACCTACCAGCATGCCATGACCACTGTCTTCGAAGACATGCTGCATGAAGATGTGGAATGTTATGTAGATGACTTTGTAGTGAAATCATATGAGAGGGGCGCCCATATCCAAGATCTTGAGCGGGTCTTTGAATGTCTTAGGCTTCATCAACTCAAGATGAACCCCCTTAAAGCTTGCCTTTGCCGTGCAGTCGAGGAAATTTTTGGGATTCATTGTCAAGTATCGAGGCTTTAAGATCGAACCTGTCAAAATCAAAGCCATTCAAGACATGCCACCACCAAGAAACCTTCGAGATCTCAGATTGCTCCAAGGCAGGCTTGCTTATATTCAGAGGTTCATTTCTAACCTATCAGGTCGGTGTAAACCTTTTATCCGCTTGTTAAAGAAAGACATACCTTTCAAATGAAATGAAGCATGTCATTTGGCCTTTGAAGATATCAAGGCGTACTTGTTGAGCCCTCCTGTACTTTCAAACCCTATTCTGGGGAAACGCTTCATTCTATATATGACCACCCTCATTGACTCGCTTGGGGCCTTGCTCGCGCAAAGTAATGAATATGGGAAATAGATAGCCTTGTACTACCTCAGTCGGAGGATGCAAGGGACCGAGGAGAATTACTCCCTCATTGAGAAAATGTGTTTGGCCTTGATCTTTGCTGTTGGCACATGAAGTTCAGATTATTTCATGAGTCGACCCCATTAAGTTTCTCATGACACCTCCCTACCTATCGGGCCATCTTGCGAAATGCTCATTACTCCTCATGGAGTTTGATATCACCTATGTGCCGCAAAAAGCTGTCAAAGGCCAAGCGCTAGCAAAATTTCTGGCAGCACACCCCGTACTGGTAGACTTCCCCTATCCGACGAACTTCTTGATGAATAAGCATTCTGCATCGACGAGCCATATTATTGGAAGATGTACTTTGTTGGGGGTCTTCCAGTCAGAACAAGGAGGTTCCAAAGGAGTGTTCTTTAACCCTCAAAATGGTATAGTTCCATTGTCCTTCTCTCTCATGGGAGTAAGCTCTCATAATGAAGTCGAGTACAAAGCACTTGTCATAGGCCTTGAAATTGCTTCTCATATCGGCTAGGAATGCTTGGCAATTCTTGGCAATTCTGAGTTGGTGATAAGATAGCTCAAGGGTGTGTATGATGTAAGGAAGGACTGTCTCAAGGTCTATTACAACACTACAACACCGCCATGTCCCTCATGACAGAACTTGAAGAAGTCTCCCTCGAGCATGTTCCGCGAGGGCTCAACTTAGAAGCAGATGCTCTTGCCAACCTTGGCGCGACCATCCAGATCCCTTTAAAGGAACCCATGCCCATATGGGTTACCGAATGGAGGCACATCAAGTTGATATATGGGATCGATGTCGACGATGAGTGGTATTTGTATCTAGAATGCCCTCCTTATCTGTTCGTGGCATTACTCATGGAAAGGGATGCCCTCGAAGCTGCAAAAGACATCGAACGACATCCCTCTTTTTAGCTCAATGAGAAAGATTTATAATCACATGACCCATTTTGCGTCTAGATAGAGCAAGTCACAGATTGGCGAGAACCCATATTTGACTTCCTCAAGCACAGTCATCTCCCCGAAGACTAGGTACAACACAATAATATACGAAGGATCTCTTCTAAGCATGTATTGCTTGAAGGTGACATCTTATAACGATGTTCTTTCGACAACATCCTACTCATGTGTGTTGATTTGAAAGAGGCGATCAAAGTGCATAGATAAATCCATGATGGGATTGGGTTATACGGGCCATCCATGATTGAAGATTCTTGGGCCTATGCTAAGAGATGCCAAGTTTGTCGAATACATGCAAGCTTCATCTACCAGGCACCTGAACCTCTCCATCCCAATGTCGCATCATGGCCCTTCTCACATTGGGGCATGGATATTTTAGGGCCTATTGACCCTCCTTCGGCCATGGGGCACATCTTAATCCTTGCCACTACAAATCTCTTCTCTTAATGGGCTGAAGTAATTCCTCTCAAGAAAGTTCCAGGAGTTACAGTGGCTAACTTTGTTTGCCACCACATTATCTATAGGTTTGGTGTCCCAGATCGGATCACTTCAAATATTGGGCCTCAATTTCGAAACCATTACATACCATTTGGCTAACCAGTTTAGCTTCGAATGGAAATACTCGACTATGTACCATCCTCGAGCTAATGGCCTAGCTGAAGCATTCAATAGTTGCCTCTATGATCCTCTGTGAAAGTCAGTCTCCAAGACAAAAAGGAATTGGCATGAGAAGCTTCCAGAAGTACTATGGGCTTACCGGATCACTATGTGTGGCTTGACTCATACAATTCCCTATTCCTTGGTATATGTGAGCGAAGCATTCCTACCACTCGAAGTTTAACTTCTTTCACTTCGAATAGCTATTCATCATCGCATGATGAAGAAGCAATGAGAAACCCTTCGCTACTAAGAGCTAGATGACCTTGATGAAAAGAGATTCAAAGCCCAACAAAGCCTTGAAGTTTACCAAGGCCAAATGAAGCATGCTTTTGACAAAGTAGTCCGGGTTTGATCCTTTACGTGTGGACAACAGGTCTTGGCAATAAGACGGCCAATCGTAACTCATGGTCAGCATAAATTGAAATTCGAACGAAAATGGGAAGGATCATTTGTGGCAAAAAAAGCCTTCCCCAATGGAGCTTATGTACTGGTTCATCCCAATAGAGACGAAGCAATGTCGCCAATTAATGGGCGACACTGGAAGAGGTATTACCTATGATCATCGATCCAAGTCACAAGACCCTAAACCTGCATGACATCAGTCCAAGCTATATGACCCTAAACTATAACACATGTCCCTGTAGTACGACATTAAACTATGTGGCACTTCATCTTGGTAAAGGACCTTAAAACACACTAGCATTACGGTCTTGGTCGCATGACCTTCAACACACCTCCATTACGGTCTCAACGGCATGACATGAAAATTGCCTCCTTAAAATTACGCACATGGAAAAAACCCGCAAGGGTGTCATGGGTAAAATTTCAAAAAAAAAAAATGATGACGGACATGGCAAAAACCCGCAAGGGTGTCATGGGAAAAAAATGTCAAAAGAAATAAAAGAAAGAAGAAAAATGACGGGGGTGGTAGCATCATTAGCCATCGTGAGTAAAAAAGTCAAAAAACAACCCACGGTGAAAACCCACAAGCACATCATGAGTAAAAAAAAATGAGAAAATAAAATAAAAGGCAAACATGGTGTAATAACTATGGGTAAAAGCACCACAAAAAAAATCTTACAAGGTCTTGTGAAAGCTAGAAATGACACATATCCTAAGGGCTTGAAGGCATCTCCGCCTCCTTCAAATAAGATGGAAGCTATTGTTGTAGTGTCTACCTCTTTCTCCTAAGAGAATGATATGATGCGACACTTTTAAGGATGATATAGCATTGAGTCAGGAGTTCAATAGTCTAGTTCCATGAGAAAATTCCTCGTAAATACAGAGAAATATCAATTTTAGTGACTGGGGTCATCCTGACTATTTTCTAACAGATGACACATAAGACTCTAGCTGCCGATGGATACGGATGATGGGTTAAGCCAACTCTAAATGATTTAAAACTTTTAAGTGACTGATAGAATGTCTCAAATATGATCCCCCAAGAGTTTTGGATCAATCCCCAAAATATCAAGTTTGGGGTTGTTGATCAAAGCATATCTTGACCGCCAATGAATATGGACAATTAGTTAAGTCAACTCCGAATGATGTCCAACTTGTATGATTCTTGGACTAGAGGCATGTGAGGCCTCATGAAATATATTTGCAAGGATACACCTCATTGTGATATCATATGGTGAGGTTTCCTTATGTGCCGCCTGTCACACTTTATCCTTGGCAAACGACGGATTCAAAAGACATATAGTACTACATCAAACTCTTCCAATATTGGGTGGGGAGGCATATCATGGCCTCAGGAGTATATGTATCCTAGAGCTTGTTTTTAATTGAGATGGCTTGATGGTTTCCTATCATCAATCGTTAACGAGAACGCACGTATGTGACCAACGATGGATTTAAAAAGTATATTGCACTGCATCAAATTCTTTCGATATCACATAAAGAGGATATATTGACCTTAAGATTATATGTATCCTAGAGTTTGTTTCGAATTGAGATGGTTTGATATATTTTATGACCGGTCATTAGCCAAGATGCACATTCTTGACAAAGATAAAAAAAAGTATATCGTACCGCATCAAATTCCTCCAATATCATGTGGAGAGGCGTATATCGGGTTAGGAATATACATATCCTAGAGTTTGTCTCGAATTGAAATGATTTGATATCGTTTATATCGATCGTTAGCTAAGATGCACATACTTGACTGACGACAGATAAAGAAAGTACGTTGTACCACATCAAATTCCTTCAATATCATATAGAGAGGAGTATATCGACCTTAAGAGTATATGTATCCCAAAGTTCATCTTGAATTGAGATGGTTTGACATATTTTGATATCTATGGTCACTGGCAAGGACATATATGGATTGACTGATGACCAGGACTCTCAAGGTATATTGAAGCCTTCATATGACAAATCCTAGACATATCATGTCTTGTATATCATATCAGAACCGTATATTTGCAAATATCTTCAAGAATCAATACCCAATTGGGTTTGCATAGTTTATCCAATGTCTGCTAAGATATAAATCTGACATTCGTTAAATATTTATCTCATGGTCACGCCCTCAAGTTCATTAGCACATCAAAGTGTACTTAGTTTCATATGATGACTAAAAATCCACCCAACACTGCGTCAGTTTGAGAAAGTGAGTGCAGTTCATAGTTTATATAGTAGAAAATGAAGTGCTTCAGCAATTTCACATTTTCCTTAACATAATTGGATCCAAATCCCATCAAAATAATTTAGTAATAATTATTTTGTGAGCCCTATTCTGGTGGGAATTGTTAGTTAAGTAGAAAGAAGGAAAGAGTGATAAAGAGGTGGTCACCAGAGGTCTAAAATATTAAGAGTTCAAGGAGGGAATATTTGGAGTCCTGGAAATAGGGGAGGTACATGATTTTCGAGGACATTATCCTAAATTTTAGGATTCTAAGAGGGAGTGTGTGGGTAAAGAAAGAGATAATTTTAATCTATGATAGTAATTGTTGTGTGACTGTTGGTTTAACCAAAGAGCTATAGAAGCTTGAAGCCAGACCCCTTTTCCCTAAAACCCATATGGTGCATGCAACTTAGTTCTCAATGTGCGAGCAACCTGGTGTCTGCGGGCTAGGCAGCTTTGTGTGCATGGCACAAGTAGCCTGGTGCTATGTCGCAGCTAGATGTGTGGTTGGTGCGTAGAGCAGGTTGACTAGCAGCATGATGTACATGGTGCAAGCCAAGTGGTGCGTGATGTGCCTTGATTGCTATGGGTCAAGCAACCCCTTAGTGCATCATGCAACATGTATGCCACTTTGATAGAGCAGAGCTACAACTGATGAAGGTTATGTTCTTTATGCTTACAACCATAGTTGAGAAGGGTGTGTGACCCTCTACATTGACCTGCACAAGAGGCTATGGTATGCAACACTAGGAGCATGGTGTATGCACAAACAGTTGGTAACTAAAGGCCCTTCATGGGAGGCCTTGAGCAGAGAACAATGTGAACTCGTGGCTAAGAGGTGGCTTGACCAGAAGGGACATGGTCAAGAGGTCCATGTGCAAGGCAGGTGTGTGAGATGGCTATATAGGTTCAAAATGTGTAACTGCCCAAGCATGAGCTTATGTAACAGCCATATGCCTTAATGCATGAGTAGTAAGGCATTTGTGTGAGTGGACCCTTGTAACTATCTCATGCAAGTGAATGACTAGTCAATCCTTAGAATAGTGAGATGAATGGCGTAATTGAACCCCTCCACTCAAGAGCAAGAGAGTGTGGATTGAGGGAGTTGGGAAGGTGGGTGTAATGGCCACCATGAGCAGTGGGCAGTTACGCCTTGCTAACATAAAATGTGGCACATGGACAGTCAATGTGTAACCGACCCAAGTGGTGGGCGGGTAAGTGGCTGACCCAAAATGCATGCTAGTCAAGTGGCCTCCATGCAGCCAATCATAGTGTGGTATCATTGTTGCATACAGTGTGCCATTTGAAATTTGAATGTAACCATGGGGGCTATAAGTACCCTTTTCCTGGCCTTAAGTAAGGAGAAAGTGGTTGTATATACATTGGGGTGAGGCCATTGGCTATTGTTGCTTTCGTGTGTACTTCCTTAGTTGTGTGATTGACTCTAATTCTTTCTTGTGTGTCGATGGGAAGGTTGGCTTAGCCTTAGTCAAGCAAAGACTAAGGCTTAGCACCTCATGTGGGTGTAGCAAGAAAGTTACCCCCCGTGACAGTTGGTATCAAAGCCTGAGGCTGGCACGATGCGACCATGGCTGGTGGTATGGCTGATATGCACGATCATGTTGTACACCTTGAGATGCAGTTGGAACAACTCACCCAAGGGGCCTAGTATGGCAGGTTACGGCAAAACCCTGCTATCATGGAGGCTTAGTTCAGTGCTTTAGAGGAGAAAGTGGAAGGGCATTGTGGCGCCTACGATACTCGGATGGGAAGGCTCGTGGATGACCTTAAGCCCTATACTGAAACCGTCAAGGCAAAGCTCATGACCCTAAAGGAAGACATGACACTTATCAAGAGGGCCTTGAGCAGCACTAGTCGCAGCCTGGACTCTCGAGCTGTGAGGGAGCCAGAGCCACGTATGTTCGAAAGACAACGGGACTCTAAGGTGTTGAAGAACTTCTTGTGGGACATGGAGCAATATTTCTATGGTATTCGTGCCCATGAAAAGGATAGAGTTGGCATCTATACAATGTACGTCACCAGAGATGGGGAACTCTGGTGGAGGATGAGGGTTGCACACTCTTCAAGGTCCAAGTTGAGCACTTGGGAGGCCTTGAAACAAGAACTAAAGGAGCAATTCTTGTCAAGCAATACGGCTTAGGTGGCTTGTGAGGCTTTAAGAAAGCTTCGTCATATGGGTTCAATGCTTATGTGAATAGGTACACATCGTTGATACTTGACATATGGGCAATGGTCGAGGATGATTGGTTGTTCAACTTTGCATCTGGGCTACGGGGTTGGGCCGAAGCCGAGTTGAGGAGGCAAGGCATGCGAGGCTTGCCTACTGCTATGGCGGCAACTGAGGGCCTAGTAGGCCTTGATCTTCGTGAGGCAGTGGAGGTAAACCATGAAGGTGGGCCATCGAGGGCGTTTGGCGAGAAGGTGGTGCACAAAAATAGAACTAGACTTGAGAAAGGGGTAGCCAAAGAGAAAGTGGCATCCCAGAAGGCCTTCTCGGGCTGTTTTATATGTGGAGGTAGTCATCGAGTGAGGGAATGCCCCGCAAAAACACACCCTCATTTTGGTTAACCTCGTGCAAGAGGACGAGGAGGCACCAGTGCAGTTCATAGCGGTTGATAAACACCATGCAACTGAGTTAGACCACGGCACAGGCTTGGGAAGAGGCTAGGTCATGCACGGACTCTAAGGAGTCAGTGATGACTCAAGTGCGGTAATCAAGAGAGGACCATCAGTGATGAAAGTGGGTCAGTGGGAGAAGTCCTCTGACTCAATGATGGACGAGGCATCTTCAGCTAATGGGAGGTGTGATAGGTTAAACCATCAATCTAGCCCTAGTTGTGCTAAGAAGAGAAGATTTGGTCACCAACACGCATATCACAGGCATTGGTTGACTTGCCATCAAGCTGGTGAGAGGTCATCCTCTTGATGTCGCAAAAGGCAACATGGGTCGTGGTGGCATCAACCGAACTAGCTATGCACCCGTGCACATGGTGTCAGCACTAGGACTAACCATCTGCATAAACGAGGGACTTAGTAGCAACAACGGACCTAACCAAGTAAATGAGCAAAAGACTTGGTAGCAGCAAAGGATCTGGCCAAGTGTGTGATGGGCTAAGCTGAGGCTTGGTCGAGTTAGCATGGGCGTTGTCTGAAGCTGTAGTTTTATGGGGACCCAGTGATGGACAAGCATACGATAAGGATGTTGGAGTACAAGAGGGGGAAGCTTGTCAAACCCCTTTTCCCTAAGCCCCATGTGGTGCATGCAGCTGGTGCTCGATGTGCAGCCAACCTTGTGCATGCAATGAAGCCAGCCTTGCACATGGCATAGGCAGCTTGGTGCGTATGTTGTAGCTAGATGTGCAGTCGGTGCGTAGAGCAGGTTGACTAGTAGCATGATGCACATGGTGCAAGCCAAGTGGTACGTGAAGTAGCTTGATGGCTAAGGGTCGAGCAACCCCTTGGGGCATCATGCAACACATAAGCCACTTTGGTAGAACGGAGCTACAACTCATGAAGGTCATGTTCTCTATGCTTACAATCATAGTTGAGAAGAGTGTATGACCCTCTCCCTTGACCTGCATGAGAGGCAATGGTGTTCAACACTAAGAACATGGTGCATACACATACAGTTGGCGGCTAAATACATTTGGTGGGAAGCCTTGGGTAGAGGACAATGAGGGTTGGTGGCTAAGAGGTGGCACAACCTAACCAGACATGGTCAAGGGGGCCATGTGCAAGAGGCGCGACACACTTGGCTAGGCAGGTGTGCCAGATGGCTATATGGGTTCAAAATGTGTAACTTCTCAAGCATGGGCCTATGTAATGACCATAAGCCTTAATGCATGAGTGGTAGTGCAAGTGTATGAGTGGACCTTTGTAGCCGTCACATGCAAATGCATAGCTAGTCAATTCTTAGAATAATGGGATGACTAGGCATAACTAACCCCTCCACTCAGGGGCCTAAGGGCATGGATTGAGGGAGTGGAGAAGGTGGACGTAAAGGCTACCATGAGTGGTAGGCAGTTACACCTTGCTGGCACATAACATGGGATATGGGTGATCAATGTGTAGCTGACCCAAGTGGTGGGCGACCAGGTGGCCGACCTAGAGTGCGGGGTGACCAAGTGGGCTCCACGCAACCAGTCATGATGGTGGCATGACCATTACATGCAGTGAGCCATTTGAAATTTGAATGCAACTGTGGGGGCTATAATTATCCCTTGCCCGACCCAAAGTGAGAGGATCGTGGTTGTGTACATATTACAATTGTATAATGGAACCCGTTGGGCTGAAGCCATTGGCTATTGGTGCTTTTGTATGTGTCCTTGTGTGCGTAATTGACACTTAACTCTTTCTTTTGAGTAGATGGGAAGGCTGGCTTAACCTTAGTCGAGCAAGGACTGAGGCTTGGCACCGCATGTGGGTGAAACAAGAGTTACTCCCATGAAACTTGGCTTGTAGGCTTCCTTTTAGATTTTAATTAAATTTTCAGATCTTTGCATTATTTTGTCCTATATCATGCATGAAACGCGTTAAAGAAGGTAAGGACCTTTCAGGACATGAACTTAGTTGGATCGCAACTTCACCACTAGTTTTGCCAATGAAGCGTTAGCCATGTAAGGACAGGTCCCTCTTTTAACCCTCTTAAAAGTTTTAAACACGCTCCACTCAGCACGGATATGTTTGCCAGATGTAGTGTCCACCAACGCATCTCTCGTGTTCCCTACCATGGTTACCCGAAGACAACGGGAACATACTTCTCTACAACCATGTTCGCTTGCACTAATTGCTCCTGAAGGCTACAGCTTCTGAGCATGACCCGATCAAATAGCAAAAAACTTGCCTCGTTCATTTGTCTTTGGTTCCTTTGTTAGCTTTCTCAATATTCCTCTCTACTTTCTTCTCTTCCATCTCCGAACGGTTACTTGATGACGCCTTGGCTTCTTCTTAGGGCATTCGACCAACCATCTGTGATCTCTTCACTGCAGAGTCGAGTCGAGTCTCTTCTTTGATGTGAATATGGGTTACAAGCTCCTCCAGTGTCAATGTGCCTGTAACACGCCAAAGAGCCTACACTGGTACCTTTGAAAGATTTTCTTCAAGCCATGAAATGAGCATCATTGCGGTTTTACTGCTCATTATTCTTCTGTGGAACCGATTAATCACAAAAGAACATAAGAAACCTTGTAAAAGTACAGTTAAGTAGAAGGTGGCCATGATTATCTTTGGCATTCTTACATCTACTTGTGAGTGGAAGGCCATATATATGGCATCTATATATGGTCTGCAATGAGCTTGGTCTGCAATGAGCTTTGTAAGGCTAGCCAAGTGTACCAAGCCGTTCGCATATGAATAAGTTCCTTCCATATAACTTGAAACAGTCTTCTCTCTGCATATGTAAAACGAGGTAGCTTATATGGCCATCACCAGTTCATTATCTTTGTTTGAGAGAACACTTTTCTAAAGAGAAGTAACCTTCTCCATCTTTTTTCCAAAAAAAGAAAGAACAGGGAGTTTCGCTTAATTTTATCGAGAATTAAAATTTTTACATTACATGTTTGACATAATAGAAGAAGTTTATAGAAAAATAACTTAAAAAAGAATTCTAAAATCAATTGGGAAAAAATGACAGTTGTTTTGTGTGTGTGTGTGTGTGTGTTATATTTATTGACACTAGCCCATATGATCAAGGTAATCACATCATAATAAGACTCATCAGATAATGGATCCCATTAAAACATGTCAATCAGATCACTTTCTCTCTGCCATCAAACCCATTGGTTCCATGGTGATAATCCCATGAACTGATTGCACCAAGATCATAGAAATTCTTCTCTTTAGTTATCTGATTTTTATATATGTATATTGTTTTTCCACTGGTTATTTGCTGAGAGCTACTGCAGGAAGTACAAATAATTGAAATTGAATTATCATAGAAAGAAACACTCAAGTATGAGATTGAGATATGTTAGTTATGGTTTCAAAAGCCTTAAAGAGCACCGGATCTCAATGTAAGTACACATGGGGCCACTGGGTCTCAATGTAAGGACACATGTCAGTGGGTTTAGAATTGCCAAGATCTAAAATCAGATTAAACTTAGTCTCCGTTCTGATAAAAATTTTACTTCTTGGACATACTAAGAGCTGCTTGCTTAGAGAAACTTCATTTCACAGTCAATTGACTAGGGTGCTAGGAATAGGTTTTGAGATGAAGAGTTCAGTCTGACCTGTAATCAGTGTTCACAAAAACTGGAATTGCCCTCCGACTTGCTACTGATGAACTGAGATGGATCAGCAACTCCAATCTGGCTCGCAGCATTCGAGTCGCATAACAAAAAACAACTCCCAACAATAAAAAAATAAAAATAGAAAAACTGGGAGAATAGGGGCGATTCATGGGAACTGACTCGTGCATTTCGAGTCCAATCAGCGATTTTTTAAAACACAACATGCAACTGAGATGATACAAAAACTTGCCATGGAGTTATAATTTGAAAGTTCCTGATGGATTTCAAGTCTTCAAAGTTTTCAAGGAGAACTAAAATATTTCTGATAACATCTACTACATGGATATAAACAATAAAAGTTGTCACCCTTTTATTGAAGTTTCATATTTTAACTCCCACATTCTTGGAAATGCTGACAAGACAATGTGGCAAATGGAAAATTATCAATATCACATAATGGAAAGTCGAAGACTTGATCACCAGTCCTGAGTAACATAAGATATCTAAGTATTTGACTCAGGATAGGGAAAGCAAAAATAAAAATTCTAAACTATTCAATTTATCATATATATATCCATATGTGCTCCTCTTAAGTAACATAGTGAAGTGACATGCCTTAGTTGTAAACAGTGGCCCTTGTTACAAGCTTCTAGCTAGGTGATTAGTTCAACAACCAGAATTGAACTGTGCCTAATGATTCATGACAAGAAAAATGATCAAATGCTGATCAGAAAGAATTTGAGTTACAAGGCTGATAAGTCCTACCAGTTTGATTTCTCAGAATTATCTAAAACACAAGGTAGCCAAGATTTACATAGGAATACACAAGAGACGCATCGAAGGTATCCACAGTGATCAGGAAAAAGATAAAAAAAAGTTCAGGATAAGATGATTTACATACACGACCATAGAATTCAGGGTTGTAAAAGCTCGATATGATGATATCTTCACAAAGAGAGCCCAATAAATTCCTGAAGAAACCAAATCATGGGGCCACAACGGCAACATGCAAAGTTCTTCTTGGCCTCAAAAAGTTACAAAACAATTACTGTCACATGAGGCCCTAACAAATCTCTTTTACATGACTAAACTGTTTTAGAATCAGGGGATGCTTTTGGAAAGCATTTGCATTTCAATTGCTTCTCTGAGAGTTCCTGCCATGGTAGGTACTTTGATCAAGAAAATAGTCCGCCAAATACAAGTTATATGAATGCACTGAACAAATATTTGTCTAAAGAAATCTAACTGCCTCTGTTTCTAAGGGATTACCTGAACCTGCTTTTGGAGGGACTTGACATATTCAATGGCCTCTTCCAACATGTCCGCAGTATTAGTTTGCTGTAAGGAACAGAAATAATTATGTGTTATCTCTAAACCATTGAATCTGAAGTCTAAAAGTACTTATTTCAGCCCTAGAAACTGTAATCAAAATCTTGGGCTTATAGTATAAGATGAGCAATTATGTACCCTGAACCAAGACCACAAGAACCCAAAATGCCTAACTAAAATCCAAATCAATGGAATAAATTTTTTTGATACATATGAAGTTGATGGACATGGTTCTAACCAATTTGCAAATTCATCATATACCATTGCTTTCAATAGCCCAACTCTTACACTGTGAGTGCAGTGCCGCATTCTATATACTAAATAGCACAATAGGAAAGAAAAAACTTCATGAGCTCTTTTTTTTCCCTGTTGTAAAATTTGCCTTAATAGAGGCACTGGCAAACACAGCCGCATTGACTACCAACACCAACATGATGAAAATATAGTAAAAAAAATGCATTTTAAGATCTCTCAAACAAAGCCTAGAAGAAACTCAAAAAATAGGAAAAGGATATTGTTTTTTATAGAATTGCATTTGCCTCATCGATAAAACAATTGCATTTGTGTCATTGATAGAAAATGAACTAAACCTTATCCATATTCGGGACAAGTTCTTGAAGCTTCTGAATCCTGTCACTGATACGAGTTCTCCGAACCTGACGCAGAGCACAAATACAACTTAGCACGTTTATAGCTACTTATTCCAAAGTGTGAAGAGTATCCTCAAGAATGAGAACATATATAAGTTGTGACCATGACGCTCACTCTCTCTGCAATACTTCGAGGGTGGGTTGCAAAGCCACGCTTTGCACGCACCCTAAAAGTAACAGTGTCTTCCGTGACCTTTTCCATGTCCAAATCCGAACTAATAGACCTCGATAACTGGTGCTGTTTTTCCAAATCTGCACTGATAGACCTCAACAAACGATTCTGGTTTTCTCCTCCTTTCTATAAAGAAAAAGTAGAACATATTCAGTAAATTGTCCACATTCAAATAAATCATTCATATTCGGTACAAGGGAAATTCAAAGCTTGGGCTTGATTGGTCATGGTGTTGATGATCACATCACTAGCTCTCAAGTTTGAACCCCAAAGCTGAAAACAAAAACAAAAAAAAAAATTTGCTCCTCCATTCTTCATACCATGAAAGCAAATTTTACAAGTTTACTCGCAAAGAGAGCATAATCCATTTTATAAGTTAACTCGCAAAGAAATCATTCAAATTCTTCATAAGTTTACTCACAAAGAGATCATTAATCAGTTCTATAGAGAGAAATATATCCAACTGCTTCCCCTCTTCACATACAGAGAACCAAAATTTATTTTACCCGAAGATAAATCATTTCAAATTCAGTGACCTCAGATGGAATAGTTCCATACCCATTGGGGTGGAAGGTTTGGCCTTGGCATCGAGCCCATCGACTGACCATCTGTTTCTATGATCCTCTTCTGCAAAGGAAAGTCTGAGAACGCAAGATCAGGTTGTATATTATTGAAATTCTTCCCAGAAGCCCCAGGGTTCAAGCCTGAGAAATAATCCCCAGGACCCATTGAACCAGTGAGCTGAGTGAAAAGCTCGGCAGGAGAACTGTTCTGCCTCTGAACGTTCGCGCTCGGTCCACTACCATGTACAAGCTCTGCGTAATCTTGAAGAATTCCATCCATGGCTGCAAGGCTTCTTGGTGAACCTTGAACCAGTTTTTCTAAGCTCTGAACATCTGGTTCTTCGACCAAGCTCTCTAGAAACGAGCATGGAGCTGAAGAGAAACGGGTCAGGCCTCTAGGCCCATTTGGGTCACCTCCAACTCTGTTTCTCGCTTCAATATTGAGAGATGGGAAGAAGAAACTTGAATTTGAGGGATCAATGGACATGGGCGGTTCTTCCTTTACTGATTGGCGTTGCAACATCTGCCTCAGCATCAATTTCTGAGTGTAAATCTTTATTCCCTGTTGTGTTTGTTGAAGACCAAGTTCATTGATTGGTGATCTAAACCAAACCCCCAGATATTTGAATCGGAATAGCCCAAATTTTTAGAGAGAGAAACTGAAGAGCTACCATTTCTTATCAAACGATGAGAGAGAGTGGGAATTGAAGAGGTTCACAGGAAGAATTGTAGACGGAGAACAGTGTGGTAGTATAATGGTGGGTTTTATCACTCCTGGTCTGCAACATAAGAGTATGGCTTGGTCAGGACCGCTCATTTGCTCTCTCTCTCTCTCTCTCTCTTTCTTTCTCTCCCATCCTTCTTTTTGCCTCTCTCTTTATCTTTAACTCTGGAAGGTTCAGTGCCCAGGGATTTTGGAGCGGGTTAAGAAAGCGACAGCATCTCTCTTGACAAATGACCAAAATGCTGCACTTCTGTACTAAAATAACGAACTTGTCCTGTATCTGATTAAGGATAAATTACAAAATCGCCCCTTCAAAAAGGAGGCTTTTTAACGCAACCTGCCCTAAGTCCAGTTTTTTTTTTAACTTTTATCTCAAATTGATTTTTTATTCTTTTTTAACAAATACCTACAAGTCAAAATTTTTATTTTTATTTTTTTTTATGGAAATATCCATAGTATCGGACTGCCCCTATTTTGTGCCAGATCGCATGTCCGAAGTAAAGACCGCCTCTATTTTGTGTCAGACCGCATGTTTTTCAGAAGCTCAAAATGCCGCACTAACCTTATTTTGTGCCGAACTGCATGCCCAAAACACTGGACCGTCCCTATTTTGTACCAAACCGCATGCTTTCTAGAAGCGAAATGTTGGACCGCCCCTATTTTATGTTGTACCGCATGTTTTCCTTAGGGTATTTTGGCCTTCATTTTTATTTTTATTTTTTACGTGGGGGTATTTGTTAAAAAGTTAAATTTGAGATAAAATTTGTTAAAAAATTGGTTAGGAGGAAAGTATGATTTTGAGAGATCTTTGTAATTTTCCCTTAATGGAATCGTCCCTTGGATATGTCTGTTGCCAAAATTTAAGGCCCAGGCCCAATCTCAAGCCCAAAAAACTAATTCCTTGTAAAGCGCATAATTTTTTATGGCAATACTAGAGATTTGGTAAACAAGAATCTAGTTTTCTTTGATTTGATGAAGAAAGCCTAATTTTTCTTTTTGTGGGTTTACAAAATCATATGAGCCTCCTTTCCTAAGAAATTAGAATGACAATGGGCTTTTGAGCATGGTGGAGCAAAGGAAGAGCCCATGGAGGATGGACCTAACGATTGAAAGGTAAGTGAACAGTAAAGTTTGGGTGGATTGCTTGGAGTTTGCTGCTTTTTGGGCTTAACTTGGTTAGGAATCACTATCACTTTGTACTTCTATTTTGGCAAAGCCTCAAACATGGGATCCTCGGCCCGATGGGCCTCACAATCGGATCTTTATTCTTATGTCAATTTGATGCACACTATGTCCATTTGGGGCCGGGGCTATTAATTGGTCGGGGCCGGTTTGTGTCGAAGCCTACCCAGGCCTTATTGGATTTGCCCAAAATGGCTGCCCCAAACCCAAACTTAACCCTCTAGGCTAACTTAGTGCGTTCCGGACCATGGATGGGTGACCTGATTGATATGGGAGGGATGGAGCTTTAAAGGACTCGTGGTTCACAATTGAAACCTAATTTCTTGATGAACCCATCACCACAACTCAAACCTTGTTTCTTGATTTGATTCATCATCGTCGTTATACGAGCTTTATCCCAACTATTTGGGTTCAACTACATTAATCATGTTCTATCACTCCGTTCTATCAAAGGTCATACCCTCAGATATAGGGTTAGGATTCATGTAAAGATGTAACAAAAGTTTCATGTTGCTACCAACATAACACAACTCTCCTCCTTTCTCATTTAAGCTTGGGACTGGCGGCGGCGGAGTTTGTGCCTCAATCTATTGAACTTGCTTAAATGTGGGTCTAAACTAAGATCTAGTAATCAACGCATCTATCAAAATTTTTTCACACACTTGGCCTCAGCCTACCCCAAAGGGCTTTTTAGCCAACGAAGGTTCCAATAACTTAGTTTTTCATCTGTACTTTAGCTCACTGTGTTTCCCGTTACTTTGTACTTTAGCTCACTGTGTTTCCCTTTACTCTTTCTTTTATTCTTTTGCCAAAATTTTTACTTCAGCTTGCCTTTCTTTATAAGTGTGACTTCAACAATTAAGTTAGAAGGTATTTCATAAAATCGTAGCTGCATTCAACCGCATAAAAAATTATTTACAAAAATAATTAAGGGCCAGTTTGGATGTCAAATAAAAAAACCTTCACATTAAAAAAAATTGTAATTTTTTTCAACTTTATTAATAAATATTATCATTTTTTTATTTGTTGGGGGCTGTTTGGATAGAATGAACATATTAAAATAAGTTTCGCGAAGGGACAGGGCGCTGAAGCAGGGGTTGGGGGGGAGGCATATTTGCACTCCTCTCACAATAACATATGCTCTCTCTTCATACAAGTCCTACTAGCTCCATTTAAGAGAGAGAGAGAGAAAATGGTTGCCTCACTGGAAGCTGGTGCTGTAGTTACGCACGCAGCCAAGCATGGTGGTGGAGTAGAAATGAGTTGCAACTGACATCTAGAGAGAGAAAATTGCACCATGGCCAAAGCCCAAACCCTAGTTTCTGCAACTCTTCTTCCTCATCCATTTTCTTCCATTTCGGACCATACAATTCTTCTTTCTCAAGCCATTTTCTTCCATTTTTGCAACTCTTCTTCATCTATTTTTGCAATTGAAGTCAGGCTTAGAATAAAAAAAAAGGAACGCCGGTTCAAGGATTTGGGGTTTTTTTACAAAGATTGATGGTTTTTTACAAAGATGGAATTTGGGCGTTTTTACAACCAAGGTGGATGTTTTTTTTACAGAGATGAGATTTGGGGTTTTCGGTTCTTTCAGTGTTGAAGCTTGGAGCAAAAGATGGATGTTTTTTAACAGAGATGGGATTTGGGGTTTTTGGCTCTTTCGGTGTTGAAGCTTGGAGCAAAAGACAGATGGCTTTGACAAAAGATGGGATTTGTGGTGATTGGTTTTTGGTGACTCAAGTTTAGAGAGAGAAAGTAGAGAGATGGGGTTTGGGTTTTTGGGCATTTCTGTTGTTCATGAACTGGTGAGAGACGGCCCATCTGAAAAAATTCAAGTCTGACTTGAATTTTTTTTTATTATAACTTTTTTTTTTGAAATTAAAGGATTTTTTATTTCAATATAAAAATATTGTAAGTTTAGGTGGTTGTCTAAATGGGTCAAATCTATTTCACAATATTTTTGGATTCAATTTTGAGTACATCCAAACTGGCGTTAAGGTATTTCATAAAATCGAGGCTGCATTCAACCACATCAAACAAATATTCACAAAAATAATTAAATCCATTGTCAAAATATTCCTACAACTTCATTGTCTCCAACCTCATTGCAATACATTTTCTCAACGGTTCATTCTAAAGGTTTCCTAAAACCTCCAGATCTTCTCCAAATCTTCCTAGAACCTCCTAATCTCCAACTCGAGCTCCAAATTTCAAGCAAAGGAGAAAATGATTTTGAATGGTATTTTCCGAAGATATATCTAAGTTTTTTTCTAACTGATATTTTATAAAAAGGAGCAGTTGGCATATAGATGCATCCGTAGCTGTAGAGGTAAGGTGCACATTCAAATTTTATCATGGTATATAATTTTGATGTAAAATGTTCTTAGGATTATCTCAAAATCTATTTTTATATCTAACTATAAAATTTTAAATCTAAAAAATAGTTAAAATCAAGTAGATCTATAAATATATGAAAATCTTGAAAATGGACAATGTAGATAATATGCTGTAAAATGCACTATTTCTGAGATTTAAAATCTTTTTATTTTTCGTGGTCAGACATCTCGATGTCGAGATTATCAAAGGGTTTTTCAACATAAAAACTACTTTTCTGATGGATTTTTGAGGTGCATCTCTAGTTCTACATTATTAGGTTGCATCCTTATGTAAACTTTTTCCTTTATAAAAAACCTCGCACAAGCGAAGGAAAACTATGGGATGCATTCTGTGTGTTAAGTGAATTTCAGGGAACAGCAAGGGCATGGTGGTGATTTCATAAAAGGATGCTGCCTTTCTACAATTGGAGAAGGGTAACTCGGCATTTCTGGACTGATGGAAGGGCATATTAGGAAGAAAATACATTACTTTTCCACATTATCAGGCGTGGGAATTGCAGCGTGATAGGAGCCAAAAGAAATTGGAAAGCTGCCTCCGTTGGCGTTGACTTGTCATTGCCCCGCCAAACTTGTCTTTTTATCTCGGCTCGGCTCAAAGCTAGCGCGCACTAATTTGCCCTTTTAACTAGAAAAATAATAACAAAGAAGTAATAGGAACCGCCATTACCTCGTAATAGGTCTTTTTTTCTCTTGAGAAAATTACAAAATACACTTTAAAATGAACTATCTATATAATTTTTTCTCACACTTTTTTCCCCCAAACAATATTTTCTCACAAAACCCCCCAAGGTAAAAAGTTTTTAATTTTTGGAAGGAAATAGCCTTCCCGTACAAACAAAATCAATTCGCGATCCGAAGTACAGTACTGTCGGAGTGGAATGTTGAGAAGCACTGCCAGAGCAACGGTGCTACATTGACGAAGTGCTATGGCTCCAGATACTTCATTGCTGGAGCAAACTGCCGGAAAGCATATTTTTCAGTGCCAGAGCGCATTCTTAGACTGCCGAAGCGCTGTGGGTCAGACAAACGACTACCGGAGCACACACTGGTACTGCCGGAGAGCCCATTCAGAATGCCGAAGCACAGTCCTCCATTGCCGTAGCGCTGTGGCTACAGAGGCTTCATTACAGGATCGGACTGCCGGAGCACAGTTCTCAGTATGCCAGAGCGCAGCGGATCAAACAAAGCATTGTCGAAGCACACATTGTTACTGCTGGAGAGTGCATTCAAATTGCCAAAGTGCACTTCTCCATTGCCGGAACGGTGTGGCTCTAGACGCTTCATTGCAGGAGCGTGTAGTAGCACTGCCAGAGCGCGTTATCGGTACATGGGGAAGACATCAGTGCCAGAGCGTACATTGTGACTGCCCAAGCGAGTGTCTTTACTTTCGGAGCGCAATTCTCCATTGCCGAAGCATTGTGGCTCCAGAGGCTTCGTTGTCGGAGCGCACTACCGGAGCGTGTAGTTTCACTGCCGGGGCGTGCTATCATAATGCCGGAGTGCTCTGGGTCTGTCAAAGCACTGCCGAAGTGTACATTGGTACTGCCGGAGCGAGTGTCTTTACTGCCAGAGAGAGTGTCTTTATTGTCGGAGCATAGTCCTCTATTGCCGGAGCACGTCGGCTCTAGAGACTACATTGCTGGAGCGGACTACCGGAGTGTGTAGTTGCACTTCTAGAGCACGTAGTTGCACTGCAGAAGCATTTAGTAATGGTGCCCAATCCATCCAAATGACAAATGGTGGAGATTAGATGTTGGAAACCATGAAATATCACAAAGAGAAAAAGGAAAAATTGGTTTTCAGCAAGCTGTGAACATGAACCTTTGTGCACCTTCACCACCTTTGTTCAATCACTCCTGCAACCCCAAGAACCACCGAACCAAAAACCCTAATTTTAAAATCCACCCAAATTTCTCTCTATTCAAGAAATCCCCCATTAAAGCACCACCTCATAAATCTCAAGCTTTGAAAGGGCCTCTTTCAGTAACATATGCTATGGGCCTTGCTTCTTCTATGCAACTATGCACCTCAAAAGGCCTGTACGATCATGGTGTACAATCATGGAATGGCAACTCATGCTCTAATAATCAAAATTCTCTTGACTCCAAGTAGAAATATTTTAAAAAAGCTCCTCTTTTTCTATTGTAAAATGGGTTTCCTATCTTATGCACACAAGTTGTTTGATGAACTAGCTGATAAAGATTCTAGAGTATGTTGTATCCTAATCAATGGACAAGCTCGACATGGAGGCGAGCTCAAAGCGCTTCACCTATTCTCCAACATCTTGGCCTCTAGCATAGAAGCCAATAGCTTCTCTCTAGCGCTTGTGTTTAATGGCTTGTGTAGCTATCAAAGCTTTAAATTATGACCTTCAGATTCATTGGTGTGTGATAAAAATGGCTGCAAATTATGATGCTTGTGTGAATAGTGCATTAATTGTTTTCTATAGGAAATGCGGGTTGATATCAGAATCTCGGAGAATTTTTTATGAGATTTTGGAGAGAGATACAATGTCATGGATTGTGATGATAGCATGTTATGCAGAGAGAACTTATGTGAATGAAGCTTGGGAGCTCATGGTGGAGATGCAATTGCAAGGTGTTGACCCACCTCCCATACAGTTACAACTATGATAAGAGGTGTTGAACCCACCTCCCATGCAATTGCAAGGTGATAACAAGTTTGGAGAGATAGCAGCTCAACTTCTTTTTAAATTGGAGCCAGAGTGATCAGCCTCTTATGCATTGCTGTTGAAGGTCTTTGTTATGTGTAGATGATGGGATGATGCAGTGGCTATGAGGAAGAAAATGAATTGTCAAGGAATCAGGAAAGAAGCAGGGTGTAGCTGGATTGAGATTGAGAGTGAGATCCATGAATTTGTGGCAGGGGATAGGTCACATCCAAGAATAGTAAAGATCAAGTCCCTCTTGAAGGGATTGGATTCAAGCCTTACGAGCTTCATTCAAGAGGAGCACAAGAGCATAAAGGTTGAAAATTTCAAATTAAAATAACTTGGACTGTTGGCACACTTGGAGTAGGAGTGCACTCTAAAGGGAAATCTAAATTATAAGCTAAAATGGTATAAAAGGAATGGGGCATAGATGGTTGTAAGAGATGGTTTGCAAGTTGCTCTGTGGGATGGGATCATTGTTGAATCTTGCTCTCTATATCGATAAGCTTAATAAAAGCTTGTGGGATCCAATAGCAAAATGAAAAGGGGTTACAAGTTTTTGCTGAAAGTATCATGCTTTTCAAGCCCACTCTAGACTACCTATTACATAGTCCATGCCCTTGTATCAATTGCTTACAAGTGTTGCCAGGAAGTTTGAAAGCATGCAAAGTGAGCTACTTTAGACTTCATATGCTAACAAAATAAATACAATGACCACTTCTAAAGTCTTCATTTCTCCTTAAAAGCTTGCAAAGCAAGAAATTAGAACAATGGGATGACGTCTAAGGAAATGCTTGTTTCTCTATCATTCACCTGTGTTCTAAGGAAATGCTATAAGGAAACACAAATTAAAGTCAATACAAATTCTTTACATGTTTATGAGCTTGTCCTGGCCATTTAAAGGCTATGTTTGATTATCACAGTGCGAGAAATCCCAAGTAAACATGAGCCATATTATTGTATAATTTAACATCTTTTCACTAGGTTATCATTTACTTCAACTTGCTTAGAGATTCTAGGTGTTTTGAGATGTTCAAAATTTTGAATTTCAGAGACAACATCAGAGCAATTTTGCGAGATATACCTGAAGATGCAATTGCTCCAGCGCTCAAGCATGTTACCAAGATTTACTACAAATGCTCTGAAATAGAGAGAGAGAGAGAGAGAGAGAGAGAGAGAGAGAGAGAGAGAGAGAGAGAATCATAATTTTGTCACTCAAAAAAAAATGAAACGCCAAATGCCACAATCCTACAACTACATATGACCACGATCACGATGATGCCAAATGTGGCATCATTGTATCAGTTGCCAAGGTGAGTAACCATCTTAATGCAACGTTCAACACATTGGTCATGGCAAAAAGCATTAAGAGTAGTGATCATATTGTCACACGGGGTATTGGTGGAGGTTTGCGAGGCTAGCCTTCGATTTATGGCAAGTCTCCAACTGTTAATTTAGAGAGGAGTGTGTAGTTCAAATTCCTGATTCCTCAAGTTTGGGGAACCTAAAGGTTACAAGTTTGTTACTTTGTTAGTTGTTGGAAACTTGGGAAAGTATTTCTAGCCCAAGAGTAGAATTGGGAACGGTCTTAACCAAGTTTTCCATTTACATCCTTCTATCATGCTCTGACCAGTTACTAGCATTGGGATGTGCTCAGACCAGTTACTAGCATTGGCAAGTTTTTGACCTTGGGCTGATTGGCCCATCCGTCATTTGTTGCATCAGAGATCCAGCTATCATATTTCTTATAACGTAGAGAGGAGATCGATGATCACATCATCTACTATAAGTTTCTAAGAACAATATGAAAGATTCTAGACCATCCTTATGGTCTCTTTATAGTAAAATAGGTGATGCTCAGACGATGCCTCCACTTTCAAAATCTGCAACATGAAGATCAAGCAAATACATCTGAAATTTGAAATTGGGTCTCATACTTAAGTTTCAACTCTAAAGCAATATAATAAGGTCACAATTTATTTCAACTCTCAAGCAATATAATAAGAGCTTTCACTATGAATAGAGAAGAAGACATGCACATTGCTTCATGGGCAAGTACAGTAACTCCAACATCAAACTCGGAGTACAGTAACTCACACATCAAACTCGAAGTACACTATCTAGGCACATTGCTTCATGGGCTTACCCCACAAATGAGATTCATTAAATTAATAGAAATAGGGGTAACAAATGCATAGGTTCACTCGATGAGAACGATGCATGCAAATCAAATCACAGAGGCCAAGGTCTATAAACCATAGAACACAAAAGTTACCTTTTGCATGATATCTTAATCAAGATAATCAACATAAATGAACAAGAAGAGGAAACTTTGAGGAAAAAAATAGCTTAAAGAGGAAAATAAGATCAGAGTAGACAAGATAAAATCGAAAAGAACCCGCATCATTTAACCAAGTTACATTGTCAAAAAAATATACAATCTCCAAAAAAAGAAGAAAAAGGTCACTTTCTCTGCCTCAATGCTTTTATTAGCCAACTAAGAAAATTATTTCCCCTCACATCAGGTTCCTTGTTGGCATTCCCATCTCTTCACGACCGCAAATTCCACCTTGACTCCTCTTGTAACACCGACAGTTGAAAGTGATCAGCTTTTTTCTTTGTTCTTCTCTCATTTTCATGTTGCCTATCACCATCATCATTGCCTTCAACATCCTCTTCTCCATCATCATCCTGTTCTCCATCATCATACTCATCTCCGTCATCATCTTCTTCTCTGTCATCATAGTCAACTTCTCCATCATCATCCTCTTCTTCTCTTTCACTTTCACTTTGTACTTCTCTACCCATAGTTTGCGCTGTCTCCTCGGCACATGTCTCTACAGAAGTGATATTCAATAGAAGATTATGAGCCGCCAGTACATAACGTATGGATTCCTCGGCTGATACTTCATTATTAAGTGCAGCTTGTAGCAACTCTATACAGGTATATCGCGGCAAGTAGAAAATAAAAAAAACAAAGTTGACCATTAGATATCTTTTTTATAATTTTAAGATATATTAAGACGATAAAATAAGAATAAATAGTATACCAGTCTATTATCGTGGGATTGGCCTGCTGAGGGTTGTACATGGGATTGGCCTGCAGAAGTTGGTACATGAGATTGAGATTGCGATTGCGATGAGGGACAAAATGGGGTTTTTCTTCCTTGTGTAAATATGTTGTACCAGGCCATGTACTCTGATGTAGGTACTCCACCAGATTTATCTACGGCTTCCTTAACAACATTAAGTTCTTGTGCTTTCCAATCTGTTATCTACCTACCCAATTCTACAGTCCAATTTGTGGGGTGTAAACTAACCTTCTCTCTCTTATCCCACTTGGGTGGCTTAAGAATACCTTGCAACTTCCAAAATTGTCGCAACATGTGATCTGGCATATAATACTTTGCAATGTTGAAACTGATGAGGTATGATCGACAGATGAAGTACTCTATAATTTCATGCAATGCCTCATATGGTTGCCAGGTCACCTACAAAAATAAGCATGAGATGTTATCAAATAACTGACCACAGATCGATTATCTACTAGATTATAAGCACATAAGCCAATAAGTAACCATATCAAACGCGATGTTATCAAATGGGATGCTTTTGTGGCGTGCTTGTTGCTTCCACATACAAGCCTTAGGCATTTCTGGACCTATGACCAATGTAGGCTTGGTGGCTAAAGCTTGAAGATACTCATAGATCCAACATTGTAGAAGAAGTAAAAAATAAGAAGCCAAAGATAGTGAGAAATTGTAATATTCTGAAATTAAATAATAAAGAGAGTGAGAAATACCTGTAGTAAGGTCGCTGACCTACTAAAATGAATATTTTCCCCAACGGCACCGGCAACTTTAGACAAGGAACGATACAAAAACACAAGCGCCGCAGCACCCTATGCATACTTCCATGCCTCATCAAAACCTTGAAACAATTGAAAGTATATTGCAAGCATCGATCCTTTAGATGAGTCGGCAAATAAAGGAGATATGCTCGTGTGTGTTGTATGAGTTGTAATTTGGTCGGCTTTTTTGGTAGTTGGGCAAATCGACTCCTCAACCATGTATGTGTGAGATGCATCGGGGTGACATCTTTAGGGCAATCTCCCATATACTCCTTGATGAACGCAACATAGTCTTAAGGCTTGACGCCGGTTACAGGCTCACCTCTTACGGGTATCCTTAATATTTGCCACACATCATATAGTGTTGGAGCCATTTCACCAATGCTTAGAAATGCAGTATTCGTATCCTTGCACCATTTCCCTATAAATGCCCTCACCAGATTGCAATCGATATGCGATACCCCAATATCCATCAATTGGCTCAACCCGGTCTTTGAATTAGAGGTATCTGTCATTTATCGATCTTTCATTTTATTAGGGCTTGAGTTGATTCGTCAATACGAAGTACATTTCTCTCTTAAAATGAATAATAACAATAAATTGCAATAGTCATTAACATAATAACTTAATCAATGTAAATCATTAACTAAAACAAATAGACCATCATACCTCTTGCCTTTGACCTAATGAAGAGGATGGCTCCCCAGTGTCTCTTAATTGTTTCGGGTCTTGCATTGCTAATTCTATTTTCATAATTGACATAAAAAAATAACTACAAATAGCAAATCTAATAAAAAAAGAGATATAACAGTTGCAGATCTAATATATATGTGCTAATCTCGCTAAATAAATTAAAGTGGAACAAACACTATAAACAAATCAATAGCATATCCGATAAAAAAGAGAGAGAAAAGTGGCATATCCAATATATGTACTAGTAAAAATATATGTAATGACAAAATTTCTCACAAGTGGGTGCTACAATTTAAAAAGACAGAACAAAGAAGATAACTACAAAAATTGGCAAAAATATATGTAATGACAAAATTTCCCACAAGTGGGTCCTACAATTTAAAAAGACAGAACAAAGAAGATAACAAAAAAAAAATGCCTTCAAGTGGGTGCTTTACAAGTTGCTCTATTGTGACCAGTTCCTTTACACCTACTACAGTGAATAGGTCGTACTGGTACTTTCTGTGACTCGATACGCTTCTTTTTAGGTCGGCCAGGGGGCCGTGTTGAATGAGGTGGAAATACTCTTATTCCATCTGGAGGAAGTTGTCCATGCATACGCCTAGATAGATCGATCAAGGTAATTGGCACGATAGGTTCGAAATATGTTTCACGAAACTTTGCAACTATGAAATAGTTTTCACAATAGTCAATGAGATCCTTATTCATCCATTGAAGGCTTTTACAATCATGTTTGCAGGGCAAGCCCGTTATTTGCCAACCTCGGCATTCATATTCTTGTGCAATTATATCTACCTTATAATTCATGCGATCACCCCTTGCTTCAAATACTGCTCCACTTGATATAGTGACGCTAACAGAAAGGGATTGCTTTATAATCAATTTAAGTTCGTTTTGAGCGTGCGGGGTAAGTGTTGTAGTCCATGTTTCAACTTCCAAGTTGCGGGTGGCAATTAGTTTCATGATTGGTCTTTTAATCAAGTCAACACATTGGAGAATTAGCATGTTTCATGCTTCTAGAATCCAGTTGTTATATGACTCAGCCACATTGGTTGTTACTTGATTATATCGTTTACCCCTGAAGAGTGATGTAGCCCAACGGTTTGGCGATGCTTTCACAAACCACTTGAATGCGTCCTCAGAAATTGACCTAATTTCATTCATCTTCTCAAAATACTCTTGCGGCCTGTATGCTCTACATGCTTCGACAAAATATTTAACAACTGCCTTCTTTTATTAAGTATGTCTTTTGCTTCCTTTTTGAAATTCCCCGCTAAATGACGCTCACAAAAGGCATGATGGGCATTCTCAAAAACATGACAAACAGTATCAACTAAGCCAGGATGTCTATTAGACAAAAAAATAATTTCACGATTTATCCCAATAGCAATCTTTAGAGATTTCATAAACCATACCCAGTTGTGGGTACTTTCGGCATCCACAATAGAGAACGTAACAAGAAATATTTGTTCTTCCCCATCGAGTGAGTTAGCAGCAAGTAAAGTTCCAAGGTATCGTGTCTTCACTGATGTCCCATCGAGAAATATAAGTGGACGACATCCACTTATAAAGCCATGTATTCAGCCATAAAAACTTATGAACATTCAACGAAATCTATCATCTTGTCATACTTGTCCTGTCGCATAACTACCAGGATTTGTCTCCATCACATGATTTATATATGCGGGTAACTGGTTGTATGCCTTCTCTTGCGAACCATGTATATCTTTGATGGCCGTTTCTTTCCCTCACTAAGCCTTGCAATAGGGTATTTGTAGCCCATAATCTCAAGATAAATCATTCATGATTTTTTTAGCCTTATGATGTGCAATGTCACTTAATTTATCCTTGATTAAAGATGTAATAAATTTTTGTGATGTTGTTTGTTGTACATCATTGCTTATCCCAATATTACACGAGTGTTCTCTTTTCCATGTTTTGATGTTAAAAAAATTCGTCATGCATAATTTCGAAGCATATATTTTCCATTTGCATCCATCACCCTTGCATTTTGCCCTTATGCAGTACACCTCATTTTTAACAAGACGATATGTGAAATGGTGTGCTATAGCAAACTTGCTAAGGGC
Organism: Amborella trichopoda; assembly: GCF_054954075.1. NCBI lineage: Eukaryota > Viridiplantae > Streptophyta > Magnoliopsida > Amborellales > Amborellaceae > Amborella > Amborella trichopoda. The sequence goes on from NC_142346.1 coordinate 31,087,418, forward strand.
TTTTCGAAAGCCATCTAGAGACTCAAATTGTTGCCTTATATCGGTAAGTGCATCCTCCCATGAACTAAGCAACCTTGGTGCATTACTTTGTTCGGAACCAGAGAGCAACATATTAGATTTAAGAGGGGGTCTGACCTCTTCGAATGCCTTATTATTACGTGAAGTACTTCCACCCCTTTGTTCACTCCCATCAAATACATAAACGAAGAGATTATTCTCTCTTTCATGTGCATTCAACATCCTCTCAATATCATCGTCAATGAATACATTCACAAAAAATCTTCTATTTCTTAGGACAAAATAACCTCAATGATACCAACTGTATATCTAGCGAGAAACGCTCTACTACGTATTTTCGCAGGTCATCTAACCTAGTTCTACTTTTAATCATTAAATTTACATGCATCACCACCAATATAATTTAAAGTCCCATCGACATTTGATTGGACTTTTTCCCTAAAAATACAATAAATCAATCTGCTATCTCTCTCTCTTTTTTTTCCTACACAAGATTTGTAATAATTTACACTCCACAGATAAACAAACACAATTATTATCTGAATACTAAACTAATAACTTTGGGACAAAACTAGTATATCATGAAGAAATAGGAAATTGAGAAAGGTTATAATTTTATGGATCTCCATCCCCAAATAAGTGGCAATGCAAATTGCTCAGATAAATGATTAACATGATAAGGAGCAATTGTGGAAAATAGAAACCAACAAAGAGCAAGTGGGTTATCATTAAATTTGATGTTTTTTACTACCCAATTGCTTCTTTCACCATTTATTCATTGGTAACATCTCAATACAAACACAATACACACAAAGCATGAACATGATTTATCAAACAAAAGAACTTGAATAAAGGATAAATATCCAAAGGTAACGGGTAATAATAAACTAGAAAATATATAAAATTTACAAATAAATGAACAATGCTACCTTGCATTAAATCAATAACATGATGATTTGGATATAACATGTACACTAGAAATAAATGTTTATTTTCAAATGGATGAGGATTTTACGTTCCAACATGGACATGCCTTTGCAGAATTCAGATTTCAAGCCCTCCATTTAAATAAAATAAAATTTGTAGATATATCAATCTGCAACTATAAAATAGCCCAAAAAATGTAAGTAATTTGACCTAAATCATTTTGATGAAGTATGAAATGCTAGAACATATAATAGCAGAAACACCAAACCCATTAAAAAATGCTTAGATTGGTGGACATGAAGATAAGGAGATCAATCAAAATCATACATCAACAAACGAGATAAATAAACAGTGTATCAAGAATTCGTAGCCCAAACCATGCTGCAATTTCAGATGTACAATGCAGTAAAGCATTGAGATAATACCTAATTGTATTGAACAAATCTCAATAAAAAAGGAAAAATTGAACAAAATCATGAAAATATCCACAACGATATGTTAATGTTTAAATAGAAAGGCCGAACTAAGCTACATTCATCATACAAGAAATCATTCTGATTTTTAATTTCTTTTTCGAAGATGTTGAGCTAACACTAATATGGGATTGCACAAATTAATAAGATGCAAAAAAAATAAAATCAAGAGAACGAGGAACAGCCATGTATGTGAAAGAGGCAAAACCCCTAGAGAAAGGGAGAGAGCTAGGGCCTTCTCTGTGTGGTAGAGAGGTTGCCCCAATGTTCCTTCGAAGAGAGAGAGAGAGAGAGAGAGAGAGAGAGAGAGAGGGACAGAGAGATGGAGAGGGAACATGAAAGGTGGGAAATCGGGCCGGAGAGAGATTGAGAGGGACCTCGGGTTGAAGAGAGAGTGAGAGATGGGTCGTGGGTGAGAACGAACTTTGGGTAAAAAGCCTTTTTTTCCTGCGTGAGTAAAAAGATAGGAAAATAAGAGAGAGAGAGAGAGAGAAAGAAACAAGATAAATAGAAAATGGGAATTAGGAGAGAGACGACGTGTGAGAGGAAAGGAGGGTATTTTAGTCTTATTTGATGGTAAGTTTTGGTTGGGGGGTTTTTGAGAGAAAAGGTTATTTGGAAGAAAAAAGTGTGAGAAAAAATTAAAGTGGGGGTAATTTGCATAGATAGTTCATTTGAAGGGGTTTTTTGTAATTTTCCCTTTTTTCTTTTTCTTTTTTTTATATGTATAGAATGATAATATTATTTTTTGAATGGGGTTGGCATGTTTCCATCCGTATATTGTAGAAATACGGACTTGGCAATAAATATATTTTTAGAGAAAATGTACATGATAAGACTATTTATTTTTTATACAAGAATGTCACAATTATTGTCAACAATTGGATGTGAAATGGATGGTGGTAATGTGTCACTAATCAAAGTCTAAAATAATTTTTCTTGAAAGCTGTGATACATTTTAATATGCTAGATTTCACATCCAATGGCTAAGAAAAGTTGTAACCTTCTTGTATTAAAATTAAATGGTCTCATAGTATAAAATTTTTGTACAAAACAATAAATGGTCTTATAGTATATAATTTTTACCAGGAAAGTTGTGACCTTCTTGTACAAGAAAAGTTTGATCATAATTTTTAGAGAATATATATTTTTTAACATGGAGATAAAAAAAAATGAATGAAAAATAAAAATATTAATTATATTCAAAAAGGAGAAAATATCTTCTTATCCCCTATTTTTTACTTCTATATCTTATGAGACCCAAATATTGAAAATAATACTTTTAAGCAAAAGTTCTACATCTTTTCTATCTTACAACCCCTAGACCCCTTTGACCATGAATTTTTTACCCCAAGAATTTTTATTTTTTTTCTGTTAACGTTTTCTCTCACAACTCCATCTCTCTCTAAAACCCAAAGTTGCAGAGAAGTTTCCCTCTCTGTATCATCTCTCTCTCCTCTCTCTCTCTAAAAATTCCCCTCTATTCTTCAAACAAAGTTATGCCAAACTGATACGGCCAGTCTCATACTGTGATATGTCTTTACAAGGAGAGTCGACGTAGAGAGGGGAGATAATTTTTAAAGAGAAAGGAGAGAGAGATTGGGTTTTAGAGAGATATGGAGTTGAGAGAGAGATGATGATTTGAGAGAGGGTGTCTTTTTAGTGTTTCTTTGGGTGCTACATTCATGGTCAAAGGGGTCCAGTGGGTTGTACGATAGAAAAGATTGTGACCTTTTGCTTACAAGTAATATTTTCAATCCTTGGGTTTCATGAGATATAGAAGTCAAAAATAATGGATAAAGAGATATTTTCCCTTAAAAAAACATTTTGACTGTTGGTTACAATTGATGGACCACCTATTTGCATCCATCTTGAAGATGGATGCTTTATACCACTCGTCCGCATATTGTAGAAATGCGATCTAGTCCGCATAAAACAATTGTTCTTATTTTTTATAAAAAGATGTCACAATCATTATGATCACAAAGTCTAAAATTAAATTTCTCGAATATCGTGATACACTTCAATCTATTAAATTTCACATCCTATTGTTAAAAATAATTGTGACCTCCTTGTACTGAAAGTAAATGACCTCTATCACACCCCAAGTTTTATAGCACTAAAATTCAAGATATGAGACAGTTTATTCTTAAGGAACAAAACAAATTCTAAAAATTTTACTCTATATATTGGTCAAAACAAATTTTCCCTTCACAAGTTTTTAGACTTGTACAAAGTCTAATTCACAACTTATAATAACATGAGGATTTATATATATACAACTTTGATAGAGCAAAAGTTACAAATACGAATTTATCCATGACTACAAACTTCTTCTAAACTACTCTTGTTGCACAAACGAATAATATGGCTACGATTACTCTGAAAAATTTCACAATAGCTTGATGAGTTTGGCTACTCAGTAAGTGACCATTATTATCCTTACAAATCATGGTTAAAAAGTGTAAATATTTTCTAAAAGAATGTATATTAAGCAAAATTTCTACGTATTGATTTTATGCATTCTAATACATGCTATTAGACCGATCCATTTCTAATCTTACACATCCTATATTCCTTATTAGACGAAGAAAATAAGCATGATACATAAACCATATGCACACGATTTATATCAAGATCAACATTAAGTATCGGATATAATCAAATAAGAATTCACAACAACAAAAGTCTTAACCTTGGGTACAAGGTTAGAACTTCTACCATCCCGCTAGGAGAAGCACCACCAATGGATAAATCTGTTGCGTAGTGCCTGGGGTTTTTGATAGACACTGGCCTTGCAAGACACAGCTCTCTCATTTGCCCTTCAGGTGAGAGAGCATTACACTACCAAAAGGGTCTCACTGAATAGTGCCTCATATATGGGGGTGTGACCTTCCAAACACACACACTCCTAACTCTGATCTTATCGTAGAGAGTTAGAGAAAAATGACAGCTGCCAGCACAAATATCTCATCAGATCAAAACATATGTATGTTTCCATGTGCCCATATCTTATCGAAAGCATGTTACCATGCACATATATCATATCAGAAGTATGTTACCATGTACACAAATGTTATCAGAAGCATTTATCATACTCACATATCTTATATGTAATTACAATAAATATCAACATGCTTATGCTATACATTTAGTCACAAGAGACATCACTATGTCATATTATCAAACGACATTATTATGTCAATTGCAGGTTATATATCAATGCAGTAGATATCATGAAACAATAGTATCATATTTTAAAAATATCATTGAAATTATTAACATGAGTTCACATGAGGCAATGTATAGCAATCACTTGCATATAACCCCACACGACACTTGTACATAACACTTGTGCCTAACATTTGCACATAACACTTCCACATAGCACTTGTACATCGTACTTGCACATAACACTTGCACATACACATAACACTTGTAGTATCTTCAAAGAATCATGTTACAGAAACACGTAAAACTTAGAGCACAGAATCACAAATTTTTTAACAATTGTTTTATAGGAAAAGCAAGGCCACTTCCACATAACACTTACAATGTCTAAAATTTATGCTGAAAATATTAAAATTAAATACAAAAATATCTGTGAATATTACAGAAATAACAACTTTTCCAATAATGATTTTACATGAAAAATGAAGTCACTTACTTATTTGTCACTCTGAGATGGATATATTATTACCATTACCAGAGTAGAACTGGAATCAAGGCTGTTTAGCTGAAGGTATAAGAAGAAAAGCAAAAGAGTTTCTATAGGAAAATGAGCATAAAAATAGGTTCATATAAGATAGTAAAAAATACTATAGAATTATTTTTATGAGAACGTTTTGAGAACATTATCATGATGAGAGCATACTATAACATGTGAGGATAACATAGTATAACATGTAATATAAAAATTAAATAAAAATTATAATGAATATTATAACACTAAACAGTGCAACTAATATGCATACAAACAATGTATAAATGAAAATTTGATAATAAATTAAATAATATAATAATGTAATAATAACACATATAGTAATACGTATGTAAAAACCATTCATAACATTATAATAAACTTAACAAATTAGCTAATTGAACTCCATAATACAAAATTAAGTGTAGCATATATAACTGAATAAGTCATGTGTAATAAATTAAAATTGATCCACTTAATATTATAATGCTAACTTTGTTACTTATTATTGTGAGAACATTATTAAAATAATAATATTATTATAAGAAAGTAATGAGGATATTATGAGTGAAAGAAAAAACTATTTTTTTATAAGAATATCATTATTATGAGAGTATTATTAAAATTACAATATCATTATGAGATAATACTTCATGAGAATATTATTAAAATAATATTATTATTATGAGAAAATAATGAATATATTATGAGGGAGAGAGAGAAAGAAATAAAATGTATAATTAAAATAAGAGAGATAGATACTTATGTAGAGAGCAATGGAACTTGATGAGCTTAATCTTTTGCTCATTCGGGGAAGGAATGTTTTTTTAAGTGAGGGAGGACACTCCCCATCTTGACACATGTCAAAACATGTGTCCTCCTTTCTTATTTTTTATTTTTTGTTAATTATTTCATGATGCCACATCACCTCTTCTTATTCTCTCATATTGCCACCTCACCTTATATTATTACTTCATGATGCCATATTATATCTTCATATTTTAATTAAATATTTTTCTTAAAAATCAATGGAAAAGAAGAGTGTAGAAAAAGCGTGGTCCCATGGTGTATTAACAATATAATGAACCATTAGTCAAAATTATTTATTTATGTAAGTATTTTGTTTCAATTTTATATTATTATTATTACTATTACTATTATGATTATTATTATGATTATTATTATTACTATTATTATTATTATTATTATTATTATTATTATTATTATTATTATTATTATTATTATTATTATTATTATTATTAGTATTATTATTATTATTATTATTATTATTATTATTATTATTATTATTACTACTACTATTACTATTGCTATTGCTATTGCTATTGCTATTGCTATTATTATTATTATTATTATTATTATTATTATTATTATTATTATTATTATTCAGTTTCAAAAAAATTAAGGTCATCACATTCTCACCCCTTATAGAAATTTAGTGCTCTAAATTTTTCATACCTGATTGCTGAAAAAGAAAAGGGTATTTTCCCAGATCTCATCTTTCTGTTCAACTCCTACCTCGAATGGTATTGCTACAATATACGGACTAAAGGAATGTCCTCGTTACAATACTTGTACGTTCCTATCCAATATTTAAATTAGTCGCTCAATAAAGGTCAAGTCCTATAAAGTCAGTGACACGAGCCCTTGGCATATCTTCTAAGGTTTGGATGGTCCTCTCTAATTGTCCAACAGTCTCAGGGTGAAATGCAGTGCTAAAGGTGAGTCTCATTCCCAAAGCTGACCATAGACTAGCCCAAAATCTAGAGGTAAATCGAGTATTCCTGTCGGACATAATACTGACCGAAACTTCATGAAACCTCACTATCTCTTTGATACAATTGGGTCAGTCAGTCCAAAGTCTAGATCATGCGGATCGACAAGAAGTGGGTAGGCTTGGTCAGTCGGTCCACAATGACCCAAATGCTGTCATGCTCTGAACTCGTTCTGGGCAAGTCGGAAACAAAATCCATGGAAATGTGCTCAAATTTCTATTCTGGCACAGGTAAGGGCTGCAATAACCCAGTAGGCTTCTGATACTCAGTTTTTACTTGCTGGCATGTTAAGCATTTAGACACAAATAGTGCCACCTCCCTTTTCATATAATTCCACCATAAGGTTTTCTTCAGGTCCTGATACATCTTAGTGCTTCAAGGATGTATGGTGTAATGAGAGTGATGTGCTTCTTCCAAGATAGCTTTCTTTACGCTTTCATCATTCGAGATGCATATCTAACTTATGAATCTCAACAAGTCGTCATTACTTATAGAGAATTCGTCTCTCTTTCTCAATTTTATCTTTGCTACAATTTTTATGAGCTGAGGGTCCTTCTTTTGTGCCAGACGAAACTTTGGAACTAGTTGGGGTTTCGCCCTAATGCTAATCCATTATTTCTTTGAATAACTTCATCTCTCTTGTCATCAGATGAGCCACTGATGCCATGGGTTTCCTGCTCAAAGCATTTGCTACTACATTAGTCTTGCCCGGGTGATATTAGATGGCACAATCATAATCGTTTAACAAGCCCATCCATCTTCTTTGCCTCATGTTCAACTCCTTTTGGGAGAACAAGTACATGAGGCTTTTATGGTCCATTAACACCTCAAATTTGGCTCCATAGAGATAGTGTCTCCAGATTTTTCAGGGCAAATACTACAACCGCAGGCTCCAAATCATGTGTTGCATAATTCTGCTCATAAGGCTTCAACTGTCTTGAGGCATAGGCAATGGACCTTCCCTCACGGCATAATTACACATCCGAGTCCTTTGTGAGAGGCATCGATGCAAACTGTAAAATTCTCATTTCCTATAGGTAAGATCAGTATCGAAGATGTGGTTAGTCTCCTTTTTAGCTCTTAGCAGCTCTTTTTTTAGTCATTTGACTATATAAACTTCACATTCTTCTGGGTCAGTCAAGTCAGAGGGAGCGCTATCTTTTAAAATCCTTCTATGAAGTGCCTGTAATATCCTCATAACCCCAGGAAATTACAAACCTCTGTAATGTTTGTCGGTTTTTCCCACTTGATCACGACGTCATTCTTAGAAGGGTCAACAATGATTCCCTCTTTAAAAACAACATGCCCAAGAAAAGGCTACACTAGAAAGCCAAAACTCAAACTTGCTCAACTTGGCATATAACGTTTCTGACTTCAGAGTCTAAAGCATTTCCCTCAGGTACTGCTCATGCTCCTCTTGACCCTTTGAATACACCAAAATATCATCAATGAAGAAGGCCACCACAATTCTATCCAAGAAGGGTCTGAATATTCTATTCAACAGGTCCATGAAAACAGCCGGGGCATTGGTCAACCCGACCGGCATCACCATATCGAGTTCTGAGTGTAGTCTTGGGAACACTTCCCTCCTTGACACGCATTTGATGATAATCTGTTCGGATATCAATTTTAGAGAACACTTGAGCCTCTTGAAGTTGGTCGAGGAGGTCATCAATTCTAAGAAGAGGGTACTTGTTTTTCATTGTTACTTGATTCAACTGCATATAATCAATGCAAAGTTTCATGGACCCATCCTTTTTCTTTACAAAAAGGATGGTGTGTGAACATTCAATAGTGGCATGGTGTGTGAACAACCAGTCCATGCCCAAAATAACATCAAAGTCCTGAATATCTAAGAATAAAATACCTCACACTATTAGAACACCGTATCAATTACCAAAGAGTTCCCCATAGGTGTACACACTTCTAAAGTATAGTCAAGAGGTAAAGGTTCAACATTTAAATGACATGTAAAATATGGTGCAACAAAAGAATGAGACGAATCTGTCAGACTTCTAGTCTCTTCCATTTATTAGGCTTTTCTGCCCTTTCATGCCCCGAAAATACTGGTGGTGCAAATATCTTGAATCTTTCAAATAACCCACCATCTACATGATTTGGGGCATGGATAGCCGGGGATGACATACGATTTCATGACTTGAGTCATGGCCCCGAGTGTCTTAAAGAATTCCCCGAAAACCTCAGTGTTCCCATCATTCTTGTTCGAATTGCTACCACGAGTCCTTGACATCTTGACCTAAAACAGGAACATCCAAACACTAGTTACTAGTCTATCCCTATTCAACCTAAGGGTCCTTCAAAGATTCTAGGCCAAGAATCCTATCCTGATGCTCTGATGCCATAATTGTCACACCCCATGTTTTATAACACTAAAATTCTTGAGATGTAACAATTTATTCTTAAGGAACAAAACAAATTCTAAATTTTCCATTCACAAGCTTTCAGACTCTTATAAAGTCTAATTCACAACTTATAATAACATGAGGATTTATATATATATATATATATATACACATATACAACTTTGATAGAACAAAAGCTACAAAGGTGAATTTATCCATGATTAGAAACTTCTTCCAAACTACTCATGCTACACATACGAACAATACGTCTGCGGTTACTCTGAAAAATTTCACAATAGCTTGATGAGTTTGGCTATTCAGTAAGTGACCATAATTATCTTTACAAATCATGGTTAGAAAGTATAAATATTTTCTAAAAGAATGTATATTAAGTAGAATTTCGACGTATTGATTTTATGCATTCCAATACATGCTATTAGACATTCATTTCTTATCTTACACTTATCATTTATTCCTTATTAATCGAAGAAAATAAACATGATATATAAATCATATGCACACGATTCATATCAAGATCAACATTAAGAATCATATATAATCAAACAAGCATTCACAACAATAGAAGCCATGTAGTAGAAACACTTTCGGGTACAAGGTTAGAATTTCTACCATCCCGTTGGGAGAAGCACCACCAATGGGTAAATCCGTTGTGTAGTGCCTCACACACGCACATAACCACAGTGCGTGTTGGGGTTTTTGATAGACACTGGCCTTGCAAGACATGACCCTCTCATTTGCCCTTCTAGCAATAGAGCGTTACACTACCAAAGGGATCCCAATGAGTAGTTCCTCACATAAGTTTTGGAGGTGCGACTTTCCAAATACATACACTTCTCTCATCTTATCATAGAGAGTTAGGGAAAATCAGAACTGCCAACACAAATATTTCATCAGATCATAATAAATGCATGTTTCCATGCGCCCATATCTTATCGAAAGCATGTTATCATGCACACATATCTTATCAGAAGTATGTTACCATACACACATATCTCATTAGAAGCATGTTACCATGTACACATATCTTATATGAAATCACAAGAAACATCAACATGCTTATGCTATACATATAGTCACAAGAGACATCATTATGTCATATTATCATGCATATAAATTCAAAAGACATTATTATGTCAATTGCAGTCTATATATCAATGTAGTAGATATTAGGAAACAATAAGATTATATTTTCAAAATATCCTTGAAATTATTAACATGATTTCACATGAAGCAGTTTATAGCATTTACTTGCACATAACCCTTGGACAAAACACTTGCACATAACACTTGCACCTAACATGTGCACATAATGCATGCACGTAACACTTGCACACAACACTTGCACAGAACACTTGCACAAAGCACATACACTTGCACATACAGATAACACTTACAGTATTTTCAAATAATCACGTTACAGAAAAACGTAATACTTATAGCGTAGAAACCCAAATTTTTTAACTATTGTTTTTAAGAAAAAACAAAGCCACTTGCACATAACACTTACAATATCTAAAATTTATGCTAGAAATATTACAATTAAATGTAGAAATATCTCTAGGAATATTACAAATATATCAACTTTTCCTATAATGATTTTACTGGAAAAATGAAGCACTTACTTATTTGTCACTATGAGTTGGATATGTTATTATCGTTGCCAGAGTAGAACTGGAATCAAGAATGTTTAGCTGAAGGTATGTTATTATTTGTATGATAACGTTTTGAGAACATTATCATGATAAGAGCATACTATAACATGTGAGGTTAACATAGTATCACATGTAATATAAAAATTTTAAAAAAATTATAATGAATATTATGATATTAAACAGTGCAAATAACATGTATATAAATAATATATAAATGAAAATTTGATAATAAATTAAATAATATATTAATATAATGATGACACATATGGTAATACATATGTAAAAACCATTCATAACATTATAATAAAATTATCAAATTAGCTAATTGAACTCCATAATACAAAATTAAGTATATCATATATAACTAATTAGGTCATGTGTAATAAATTAAAATTGATACTCTTAAGATTGTAATGCTAACTGTATTATTTATTATTGTGAGAATATTATTAAAATAATAATATTATTATAAGAAAGTAATGAGGATATATGAGTGAAAGAAAATACTATTTTTTATAAGAATATCATTATTATGAGAATAATGAGAGTATTATTAAAATCATAATATTATTATGAGAGAATACTTCATGAGAATATTATTAAAATAATAATATTATTATGAGGGAGAGAGAAAAAATAAAACGTATAATTGAAATAAGAGAGAGAAAGAGACTTACGAGAAAGAGAGATAGAACTTGATGAGCTTCATCATTTGCTCATGAGTGGGGAAGGAATGTTTTTTAAGTGAGGGAGGACACTCCCCAACTTGACACATGTCAAAGCATGCATCCTCCGTTATTCATTTTTTTTTTTTGTTAATTATTTCATGATGCCACATTATACCTTAATATTTTAATTAAATATTTCTCTTAAAAATTGGTAGAAAAGAAGGGTGTAGAGAAAGAGTGGTCTCATGGTGCATTAATCACTGGTTGAAAATCATTTTAAACTGTCATACTATTATATAAATATTACTTGTGAATGCATATATATATATATCAAGTCAATTTTTTTTTTATTAAAAAGAAAAACATTCTGTCTTGAAGGTATTTATAAAAGTCGGAGAAAAATTATTAGGCACTGTTTTTTTTTTAAATACTTATATGCCTTGACCCATATTTCTAGTTATTTAGAATCCTCGATTACATAAGACTTTCAACCATAAGGAATATTGTAGGAATTCCATCGTGATGGGCTTCCCTGACACATAGTGTGTTGATTAGATAACTTGGTTTGTATGTATTTACTACCAAGATGTCTGATGTGGTTGAACCTTTGTGGTTCATGAAGGTTTTTGCATATTGTGAAACCAACGGGTATTGAATTACATATTGCATGAAACTTGATTTGCTACCTCATGATATATGCATAAGAATGTTGAGAATATATATGTTGTTTGTACAATAATTGAGTGGGAGCTGCTACAGTCCCACGGTTTTTTTTTAGCTGCTGGGATATTCAGATATACAGGTGCAAGCTATCTCACATATCCAGATGATCCGAAGTCTACATCTGGATATATGTCTATGCTTGGAGGGGGCGCAATTTCTTGAAAATCAAAGAAACAGGATGTGACGAAATTGTCCACCATGAAGGTAGAGTACGTGGCGTGTTGTTTGGTGATCGAGGAGGCCGTATGGATTAAGAAATTTCTTAATCGACTTGACTTTTACCTCATGCATTGTGAGGCAGTAAGAATTTTAACGACAACACGGTGACGATATGCATGTCAAAGGAGCCACGATTCCATAAGAACTCTAAGCATATAAAATCATGTTTTTATCACCTAAGGAATGAGGTGAGATTGAGAAAGATCGAGATCCAGATAAACTAAATATTTCAGTGGGACCTGCTAGTATTTTGCATGCCAAATGTAACAACAAACTATAATGTTGTTCACCCATGGAACCCAAATGTTTGGTGCTGATTGTATGGCTACAAAAGGGAACAACCTATTTGAAGAACTCTTTTGAGCTCATGAACATACGACGCCATGCGATCAGGGTACGTGATGGTCTTTTGTGACAACAGGTCTATGATTCGCGATACGATGTGAAAGATGAGCTACGACCATTTTTGGGATGAGATCCGAACAGCAGAGAGAAAAATGTGTTGCTTCTATAAATCTTTTTTGTGAAAAGATTGATGGCAAAAGCCATGATTAATGCATTGAGAGAATAAGTAAAAATGCTTGAGAGATATTATAATTGGGAGAGAGAGATGAAAATAAGAGAAAGTGAGAAAGAGAGAATGTAAGACATTCAAAGGCCAAGTGGGAGATGTTGGGTTTATGTGGCCTTTAAAGGCCTTATGAGTGCTTGTAAAATAAAATAATATAGTGGAACATGAACTCAATGGGAGTGTAGTCCCTCATGGACCATACTAAGGGTCCATACTAAGTGTGGTATGTAGAAGCAAGTGTGGTATGTAGTCCACAGTTGAAATTGGAGTGCCCCATGATTGTTGATTCCTAAACCATATTGATCATTTTTCCATCAAATTAATTTAATTGTGTTTGTTTTATGATGAAAATTATTTTAAGATTATTATTTGAATTTTTATGATCCCTTGGATATTTTATTTATAATTTTTGGATTGATAAATTAAAGATATTGATTTACAATTGTTTAAATATTCAAATAATATTTTAAAATATTTTTATTAATTTTAAATATATAAAAATATTATGGGGGCCCATTGTGCATATGGGCCCACCATATTTTTAGAAGGTGGGGCCTATGAGTGCCTCCCTTGGGTGGCACGTCCCACCCTTATTCTCTTTCTTGTTTTTTGGTGATATGGCATGTGCTCATATGGTTGGAAGATATCGACTAAATATTGACTTGATATATCTTTGAAAGATTTTATGAAAAGATTGAGTAGACTTGTGCTATTTTATGGTATGCACAATATTTTGATTAGATTTTATTTATTTAATTTCTATTAATGAGAAAATGGTTTAAGAAATGGGGATAATGGTTCATACACATTTCATAATGTTGATGACCTATTTATAGAATGGATGGCTCAGATCTTTTACCCCACAAGTCACCCTTGATCGACGGTTTATGTTCAATCTCACAAGAAGAGGCAAGCCAAAGAAAACCCTAAGAAATCCTAATCTTATTCAAAGCTTATAAAAAGGGATTGTCTCTACTAAAAAATCCCTACACCTTATCTTTCTATCTCTTTCTCTTAAAAAAGTTTATCTCCCTCATATTTGATGTCTCTCCCCCACATTGTGAAAGAACCTAAGGGTTTAGGTTATGGAGTTCTTCTCTCCTATCTCTCAAATATGGATTTATGGCTAAGGGTCTTAGGGTTTAGCAAAAAGAAAATCCATCTATCTCAAACTAGGTTTTGTAAGATAATTCACCTAGGGTTTGAGTTTGTGATCAAAGGGGTTTATGTTCCATTAGTGTGGCTTGACTGAAATTTGTTTTCTCAGTTCGAGATTGAAGCTAGACCGTTGATCCCGTGCCATCGGATGGTGGTGACTCGGTGTGAGGTATAATAAGCCCGGTTGAGGTAATCTCTGGTACTCTTCCTTTTGTTTCTTGCAATCTTATCGTTTGTTCTCAAGTATAGTGCATAGTTGTTTCAATGGCGTCAAGTTGTTAAGATCTTGGTTTTATTGTTATGTTGATTTTATTTTAAAATTTATCTTATTATAATAAAGACCACATATAAGCGATCTTTTGCCAAAAGAAAGGGGTGAAGAAAAATAATAATAATAATAATAATGTATTCCCTTGTAAATGATCACATAGGTCTTTCTTTCACCGTGGTTGGTTCCTCCCCTCAAAGTTGACATAGCCCCTGTAGTGAATTAAAACTGGAGAATTGATTTAGAACCAGTAAGCAAAATCCACGCCTTCTTCCCTCTGGATTCTAAACAAAACTTTCCTTGGAAAAGTACTTGGATCCAAACTTCCTATCCAGTTCAAACAAGATCAGATCAATTGATGACTAGTTAGTTGACTAGTCAGAGGTTCTGATGTTAATCACTGTTGGCTGGGATTTGGCACCCAAACTATATAATCTAAAACAATTCGAAAATTTTTTTGCAAACGAATGATCCCTCAATCTTACATTGTTAAGATCTATGGGTTGGATGGTGCTAAGAAATTGTAGGGTACCAAACTTACAGCAAAGCATTTGAAGCCTCTTTATACTAGTGTTTAACAACTTGGCTCGGGAACTCGAATTGGGTGCTTACTGAGTTCGAGTCGGTTGACTCTGCAAGCAGGCCCAGCCGACTCAGCCAGTATTTAAAAAACAACAAAAGGAGTAAAAAAGAGTAAAAATAGCCCAAAAATACAGGAAAATACATAAAATTTAAATATTCGTAATCAGAATTTGGATTTCATAACGTATGAGGTAATTCAAAATCAGAATAAACAAAGTAAAATAAAAAATTTCTCGTTTTGATTCAAAAAATTGTCACGGCTTTTGAGATCAATGTTATACGGACATTTGGGGATAAATTCGACTTTTGAGATCAATGTTATACGGACATTTGGGGATAGCTTTGAACCAATGGTTTAAAAAACGGATCGGTGACCTGGATCGGGCTTCCAAAAAACTGATCCGGATCGACGAATCGGCGATCCGGATCGGGTGAATCGGTCAGAATAAAGCTTAAAAAAAATTCGAAAAAATTATTAAAATTCATTATAAATATTGTTTTTTAGGAATTCAATAAAAAATGAGGGTACTCCATTAAGAATTTTCATGTTTTTGAATAAATATGCGAATATTGATATGTTCTTTCCCTGCATGAACCGCCATTCAGCATTTAATTTACAGTATTTTGTGCTCATCCCTACACTGATGCTGTTGGGACTCGATATGTGAATAATATGGCTGGGATAGGGTGGCCTCAGAATCATCATCTCTCTCATTTTCTCTTTGAATAATATGGATTAAAAAAAAAAAATAACAAATTTTCAAAAAAATCGATCATGGATTAAAAAAAAAATCACAAATTTTCAAAAAATTCTATCATGGATTACAAAAAAAAATTAGATCATGGATTAAAAAAAAAAAATCACAAATTTTCAAAAAATTCAATCATGGATTACATAAAATTCGATCATGGATTACATAAAATTCGATCATGGATTACAAAAAAAAACAAACAAAAAAAAACAAAAAATTCAATCGTGGATTACAAAAAAAAAAAAAAACAGTCCGATCATGGATTACAAAAAATTCAATCATGGATTACAAAAAACTCTATCACGGGTTACAAAAAAAGCAAACAACAAAAAATTCAATCATGGATTACAAAAAAAAAAACAAACATTTCGATCATGGATTACAAAAAAAAAACAAACATTTCGATCATGTATTACAAAACATTCGATCATGGATTACAAAAAATTCTGTCATGGGTTACAAAAAAAAAAAAAAAAAAAAAAAAAAGCGATCATGGATTACAAGAAAAGAAAACAAACATTTCGATCATGGATTACAAAAAATTCTATTATGGGTTACAAAAAACCAAAAATTTCGATCATGGATTACAAAAAAACAAAAACAATTCGATCATGGATTACAAAAAAATCGATCAAGTATTACAAAAAAATCTATCATGGATTACAAAACAAAAAAAAAAAAAAAAAACTAATCCGTACGGACTCGCCGATTCCGTACAGTGAATCGGTGAGTCACTGTGCGGAATCGTCCGGTTCTCTCTAGAACAGGACGATTTCAGATTTTTCAACCGATCCGGTCCCTTTTCGCGAATTCCGAGTCCAACCGGGCGAGTCCGGTTCGACTCGACGTTTTTTAAAACGCTGCTTTGAACTAATTTGGTGGAACAAAGGGGTGAGGAATGAAAGATTTTAGGGGTTGCAAAAACTCGTGAAATTTCAAATTAGATCAATTCGAACAAGGGCTTCAATCGTATAATCATGATATATATTTGTTGGAGGGGTCTTAAAACATCACTTTGAAACAAATTTCAAAAATTTTGGGGGACAATTTAAGGAGAAATCAAAATAGAGGGAGGGTTTGAGCTTCAAAATGGCAAGTTCATATTTATAAGATCTCGCCCTAAAATGGTTTTGATCCCAAATATTTGTTGGTGCACATGGAAGTGTTAGGATCTAAGGACCTTCTTTATGCAAAAATATGAACCCGTAATATCGGGATCCCGCCAGGATAATTTATGTAGATCTTAGAAACAAAATCGGCAAAAATATAGAACCATAATACGAGAAAGGAAGCATAAGACTCACAAATTACAAGAACACAAAGATTTATATGGTTTACTTTAAAAGGATAACATCGACTAGCATGACAAATGAAATCTACCCTATTGATGAGAGTAACATTATAGATTTTGGGATACAATGTTATCTCCCTAACCTTCAACAAAATCCAGTCGAACAACGCTTTTAGACCGCTTCTACCGATCAATATCACCCACTGATCTTCATCTCTATTTCACAGCTAAACTATTGTCTAGGAAGAAAATCTTGAGAGCAAATAAGATAGATGCTCGATAAAATGCACACAACTCAAAATCTCTATGGGATCATTTCTCTACAAGAAATCAGTCTTTCACATTGCAAGAGGCACCATAATAGTATTTCCCTCTCTATAGGAAATTTCATTTCACTCGATGTCAAGGCCCTACCTCTCAATGCACAGAGACCCATTGCTTTTTCTTTAGATGAAGCCACATTATCCATAAGATGACCCTAAATAGAGCACACTTAACTTTTCACTCTCATTCCACCATCTCATTGACCCTAACTCCCTGATCCATATGGAAAAAAATGGGAACTATAATGTACAAAATATATAAAAAAAAAAAAAATAGCCCAAAAAAAAAAAAAAACTTTTCTCCGAGATAGAATATCAAAAAAACAGTGCAACACTATATTTTGAAACATTATAAAAATAAGAGAAAATTATATACAAAATTGGGTTTATATATTTCAAAATAATTTTTTATATTTTGTACATTATAGTTACCTTTTTTATATACATCAGATTAATATCAAATTTGGTATGTTCATACTTTGCATTATCATATACCTATTAAAAATATTTAAAAAATTATTAATATAACTAATATTATCAAACTACCCCTATATTATTTAGAAGTAGTTTGGTCATTTATTTATTTTAAACTATTTTTAATATTTTTATATGTATATAATCATAAGAAGTATAAACATACCAAATTTGAGGGTGATTTTACAAATAAAAAATAAAATAAAATTAAAAGCCAAATGATATTATACTTCATTGAGTGTATACTCCCGTTTACTCCCTCTGGTAAAACCCATCACAAATTAAATTTACGAACCCAAATTTTGGAATTATAACCTCTTTGACCCATCGATTAGCCTAGATGAAAATATTTATTAATTGCAATGTCTAAATCCTTGAAAAAAAATAATGTCTCAAAATTGAATAATGACCATCTAATTTTTAGGGAGTGAGATCTAAGTATTAGAAAACTCAAATTTCAAACTTTTTTCATCTATAAATAATCTTCTAATTATTGGCTATGTGGCCTTTCAAGGCCTTAAAGCCAATAGTCTTACCATCAGTGGGAGTTAGAGAGAGACTGAATCTGGATGCTCGGAGAATTGGGGCCCAGATTCATATACCCCGAGTATTTGAGGCATTGAGAGTATACGTTTTGAAAGTGTGAACTCTCAGGGAGATGTGAGGGCCACCTCCCAGTCAGGACTATATTAATTAGAATGTCTCATAGTTGATGTGCTAAGCCAGGGCCTGGAGAACCCAATCGAGAATAATAAAACCCGAGTATTTAAAAAAGTATTTACCCTGTATGAAATGGTCGGCTCATGGGACATGAGCCTGTATCCTGACACGAGACCGTTCTATGGCATGTGCACCCACAGTAGTATGGGGAAGCCACTCTTCTATAGTATTATCCGACTTAGAAGAGCTTGTGTGCATGTGCTTTGAGAGGACCCCTGTATTTGAGTAGGAACATGTCCCACAAGGGTGCACCAGTAATCCATTGAACCCTTGGAGACGAGAAGCTCTAGCTCAACGACTTTGATGTGACCAATTATGTGTCCCTGCCATAGATTATAGAGCATAGGTCCGTTGGGTTAGCTTGAGACACCAGTGGAACATCGTTCAGGTTAGCGCAATTGAAGACTCCGACTAGTGTCATAAGTCTAAAGATCTCATTTACCTTTGGCTCCATATTAATCTAAAATTGATAAGAAAATATTTTATATTGATGAAAAATTATGTAATAATATTGAAAAATTATGTAATAATATTGAAAAATTATTTAGAAAATTTTTGGGATTTTTGGAGATTTTTTCAATTTTTTTAAAATAATAATGATTTTCAAATTTGTTTAACATAAATACCAAACAAGGACATTCTATGGGTATGCCACATGGATCCCAAGTGGCCATAGGGATTCCACATGGCAGCCCCACCTCCCCACGTGTGGATGACATCATGTTGACATCATATCTATGTGGAGACCTATTTGTCATTAATTATTTTGTTGGTATTATGTTATAACATGTTATCTTGTTATTTAAAGTGCTATTTATTGTTGTGACTTAAGTTTGTTTTAAGCCACATGTTTTTTTTTTTGCTCATATGTGTCATTTTTGGCATGTGTGAAAGCATGAAATTTTGGGAATTAATTTAATTCATATTATTATCCACGTATGATTTTGTAGCATGTGAATATATCTTATGTGGCACCACCTTATGGGCTTGACCCATATGAAACTTTAGTGTTGTTAAAATCCTATTGGTAGTGTCATAAGATATTTTATTCACATGTATGGATGTCTCATATTACCTTTATGTCCATGTCTGTATTTTATTGACTCTCACAAATTATTCAAAAACCATGGGCATAAGTGTAAATATGAATTTGGACTTAATGGGAAATAAAACATGGAGCTAAGGGTTTCAAGGTAAAATGACTATAAACCTAGGTTTTAAGGAGTGAAAGGTGTCAAAATCTCATCCATTGATCTTGGTGATAAGATATAGATGAGTGGCTTGGATAAAAGCCTCTCATGTGCCATTGATCTAAGGCATCAAGGATCAAGATCAAATCCATCTTTATGATCAAAGTATAAAAGTAACTTATGGGATCAATTATAACCCTAACTTGAGTATTCACTTAAAAAAAGAGAGAGCCCTTGACAAAAATGTGATCACCCATGAGACTATCTTCTTCCTTGAGCTTTCATTTGAAACCCTTCTATGGAGTAGTCCATCATTTATATGATCAAGCCCATACTATTGCTTCATTAAGGTATTGATTTTTCTTCTCATATTTTTAATTCTTACCTCATTTCTATTATCAAAGCTTGCTGTAATTTTTAATTTACAGTAGCTGTCTTCATTTTTTGTCATGAAAAATTGATATTTGAAGAGTCCCAAAGCAATAGTGTAGTCCATACACATAGTATAAGTAGACTAGCTTGCTTACTCCATGATCTTGAGCAGTTTCAACTTGATTTATTGATCTTATTTCTCTGGGATTTTTACTGTGAATATACTACTGATGAGAGGTTTATTTCATCATATTTGAACATAAGAAATAATCCATTGAGTTCCCTTTTTAATGTTAAAAAGTTTGTGTGGTCCCTTATTGTAACAATCCTAAAATTTCAAAAAAAAAAAAAAAAAATAGAAAAAAAAAGAGAAAAAAAAAGGAGAAAAGATACATTTAAATAGATGATGGTCTGTTTGAGTATAATGGTCCTTAGGGACCATCACTATTTTCAAAATTGTTTACTTGGTTTAAACTTTTGCTTGCTGCTTGCCACGTCCTTTAGTGGACGTGGTTTTCATATGTTAAAAACAGACTCTTAACGCGACACCTCAGGTATGAGGTAGTGCTTAATAAAATAATATAATAATACGTTATAAGAATTTAAATAGGGGAGGTGAGCACTCCCACCCTAGAAAATTTTGAGATCTCTCTCTCTCTCTGGTCGAAACACAGTGAACTCCTCTCTCGAACCGAATTTTTTATCGGAAGCTCCCTCTCAAATATTTGTGGGTAAGTGACATCGTCTTCCTGAAAAATAGTCTGTTTTTAATAAATAGTGATATTTCAGTCTAGGATATTTATTTTATAAGTTTTGTGTGTAAGTGACCTCATTGTCTCGAAAAATAATTCATTTTTTTTTAAAATAAAATGAAATAATTATTTCTGCTTATTATCATGAATTTTAGGCGCGACAAATTTTATGCGCACGTGACCTCATTATCTTGAAAAATAATCTTTTTAATACAAATTGTGATATTTTATCTATGTTAGAAATTTTGAATGCTGTAAATTAAAAAAATAAATTTATTTATTTTTCTTGTCTATTGTTAGAAATAAATGTGATATTTCTGCTTTTAGTAAAATTGTGATATTTCTTTCTACTGTTTTGAATATTTAGACATTGTAAAATTCATGTGCAAATGACTGCCTTATTACTTAAAAATTGACATTTTTGCAATTGATTATAGTATTGTTGTGAAATGTTTATTGTGGATTGATATCCCATAAATTGTGATAATTCCGTATTCTTGAATTTCTATAAGAGTTTTTCTATACATATTAAATTGGCAATTATGCTAGAATGCCTTTACAAACTGCTACCTTTCTAAATTTGAGCTAAAAATATTTGATTGGTTATTTTTGAAATGTTATAGAGAGTGACTGTTATTAATGGTTTAAGTGAAATTCATATTAATGATTTCAGTGATATGTTGAGTACATGATATTGCTGCTTTCGAATGTTAAAGAGATTTAGAAATAATTTAAGTATGCAAGTGGACTCATCCGGTTCGTCGGTGAGGTATAAGTGGACCTATCTGGGACGCCGGTAGGGATTAAGTGGACTCATCCGGTACGCCGGTGAGGTATAAGTGGACCTGCAGGGATTAAGTGGACCTATCTGGGACACCGATAGGGATTAAGTGGACCCATCAGAACGCTGATGGGGTATATAGGTGACCTACTTGGGACGCCAGTAGGGTATTTTGTGAAATCCTTTGAATTATGCACTACCGTTAAAAGTGTTATAAGCATTTCAATTACTCAGATTATACTTAATTACACATTTATTGAAAGTGAAACTGTTGATGCATTTCTGTTAATAGATCTCATTTTGGAAATATTGATATCTTTCAATCATGATTATTTTTAGGATTATGATGATCACTTACTGAGTAGCCAAACTCATCAAACTATGGTAAACATTTTTTTAGAATAACTGCGGATTCATTTTGAGTGCTAGTCAAGATCAACCTTGGAAGATATTGTTGTTGTGCTAGCTTTCTTTTATTACTTTGTAAGACCTCGCCACTGTAAATTTGTCCTATCAATAGATGTATATATGTTTCGTCTGTCACATCTCAGGAATAACAGCATTGTAAATTCTTGGGGTGTGTCAAATTATGGTATCAGAGCAATAGGTTTAAGATTCTTAAGAATGGAAATTTAAAAAGAATGTACTTAAAATCACATTTATTGTGTGTACAGACCGGGACAAAGTCAAGATCCAGAATAGCTGAGGCTAATATGGAAGGAATTCACAAAGCCTTGAAAAATATGGTTACTCTAATACAACATCAGATGGAAAACAACAATCCACCCAGGCAGTCAGTTACAGGAAATGGTGGGAGTAATATCGAACAATTTAAGAAATTAAACCAACCTTCTTTTAAGGGTGTTGTAAACCCACTGGAAGCCGAGGGATAGATTATGCAATTGGAAAAAATATTCGAGGTTATGGAATGTCCTGATGACAGGAAGATGGCCTTGGCAGTTTTTATGTTAAAAGGTGAGGCACAACACTGGTGGCGAATGGCAAAAGGAGTATTGGTCAAAGAAAATAAAAACTTGACTTGGGAAGTATTTCTAGAGGCATTTAATGAAAATTATTTCGCAGATTTTATTCGAGACCAAAAAGAAATGGAATTTCTAGAATTAATCCAAGGAAATAGGACAGTAGCACAGTACGAGGCCAAGTTTACTGAATTGGCCAGGTTTGCACCACATATGATTAACAATGAGGCAAGAAAGGTGAAAAAATTTGAAAGGGGTCTCAGGCCAACTATTAGAAGCAGAATATCAGTCTTGAAATTAAGAACTTATGCTGAAATAGTGGATCGTGCCCAAATTGTCGAAAAAGATTTTGAAGATTACCAAAAGACGAAAAATCAGAACAGTCATGTTAGACTTACATCATCTAATCGACAACAGTTTGAAAGGCCAAACAAGAAACCAAGGCCATCGCCATTTCAAAACCCAATAGAACCATGTAGAAAATGTGGGAAAAATCATGGATCAAGCCCTTGTTATTGGAATACCGGAGCCTGTTTTAAAAGTGGAAAATTGGGACACCAGATTAGACAATGTCTTAGCTTACAGACACAACAGCTTCCAAAGCAGGGAGAGATAACTCCAAAGCCTCAGATGAAGGGAAGAGTATTTACGATTACCGAGCAAGACGCTCAGGCCTCAAAATCAGTGATCCAAGGAACGCTTACTATCTTCCAAAAAGTAGCTCATGTTTTGATTGATCCTAGATCTACTCATTCATTTGTGTCACAACACTTTGCATGCCACTTAAAGGTAGAACCAGAACAATTAGAATACATTCTAGAGCTAGCCACACCGATGGGAGATTCAATTAACACCAATATAATGTACAAATCATGTATAATAAAGATAGAAGAAAAGGAACTATTGGTTAATTTAATACTCCTCGAAATTCAAGATTTTGATGTAATCTTAGGCATGGATTGGCTTTCTGCATACCATGCAAGTATTGATTGTTATAAGAAAATTGTTACCTTTAGTATTCCGAATCAACCAGTATTTTACTTCAATGGTGTCAAAGAAGACTCCCCATCATATTTAATCTCTAGTATTCGAGCTAATCGCCTCCTTCGAAAAGGGTGTCAAGGCTTTCTTGCCTATATCAAAGAAGATAGGAAGGAAGAAATAAATTTGGATACCACTCCGGTTATCCGAGAATTTCTCGACGTTTTTCCAGAAGAATTGCCAGGATTACCGCCTGACAGGGAAATTGAATTCTCCATTGAATTATTGCCAGGCGTAACACAAATTTCTAAGGCACCTTACAGAATGGCTCCTGCAGAACTTAAGGAACTGAAACAACAATTAGAAGAATTATTAGATAAAGGTTTTATCAGGCCCAGTGTGTCACCTTGGGGTGCTCCAGTACTGTTTGTCAAAAAGAGAGATGGGACTATGAGATTGTGTATTGATTATAGACAGTTGAACCAAGTGACAGTGAAAAATAAGTATCCATTCCCTAGAATTGATGATTTATTTGATCAACTACAAGGATCACAAGTGTTTTCAAAAATTGATCTTAGATCTGGATACCATCAGCTTAAGATTAAAAGTAAAGATGTTCCCAAGACAGCTTTCAGAACAAGGTATGGCCATTATGAATTTTTAGTCATGCCTTTTGGATTAACCAATTCACCGGCTGCATTTATGGATTTGATGAATCGAATCTTTAGGCCCTTTTCGGATAAATTTATTGTGGTATTCATTGATGATATTTTAATTTATTCCAAGAATCAGAAGGGACATGAGCAGCATGTAAGAATGGTATTGCAAATATTAAGAGAAAAGAAATTGTATGCCAAACTTAGTAAGTGTGAATTTTGGCTTGAACAAGTGACATTTTTAGGACATGTTATATCAAAAGAAGGCCTATCAGTTGATCCTTCAAAGGTTGAAGCCGTTGTTAATTGGAAACAACCAAATAATGTGACTGAAGTTCGAAGCTTTTTGGGATTGGCAGGATATTACAAAAAATTTGTAGAAGGATTTCCTCGAATCGCAACCCCATTGACTCGATTGACACAGAAAAATGTCAAATTTGAGTGGACAAGTGAATGTGAGGAGAGTTTTCAAGAACTAAAAGTTCGATTAACTTCAGCACCTATTTTAACTATTACTGAGGGGAGTGGGGGATTTGTGATTTATAGTGATGCTTCACATAAAGGTTTGGGCTGTGTATTAATGCAATATGGGAAAGTGGTGACATATGCATCCAGACAATTGAAAGAATATGAGAAAAAATATCCAATTCATGATTTGGAGCTGGCTGCAATAGTATTCGCTTTGAAAATATGGAGGCATTATTTATATGGTGAGCAATTCGTAATATACACGGATCATAAGAGTTTGAAATACCTTTTCTCTCAGAAGGATTTAAATATGCGGCAGATAAGATGGATGGATTTCTTAAAAGATTATGATTGTACAATCCATTATCGTTCAGGAAAAGCTAACGTTGTGGCCGACGCTCTAAGTAGAAAATCTATGGGAGTCTTAGCTCATCTAATGATCCAAGAAATGCGATTGTTAGAGGAAATAGTGGATTGGCATCCAACTCTGTCTATTAATTGTGTGGTAAGTATGATTGCCAACATTAAGGCAGAACCCCAATTAATCCAACAGATTCGATTGGCACAAAAGAAAGACCCTCCGCTTATAACAATTATAGAAGAGGTGAAGCAAGGAAAGAGAGATGAATTCTCTATATGTAGTGAGGATTTGCTAAGATTCAAAGGTCGGGTTTGTGTCCCGAATGATGAGAGTGTAAAGAAAGCTATCTTAGAAGAAGCATATCATTCTCGTTATACGATACATCCCGGATGTATTAAAATGTATCAGGACCTGAAGAAAACCTTTTGGTGGAATAATATGAAAAAAGAGGTAGCACTATTTGTTTCTAAATGCCTAACATGCCAACAAGTAAAAGCTGAACATCAAAGGCCCGCTGGGTTGTTGCAGCCTTTACCCGTGCCAGAATGGAAGTGGGAGCACATCTCTATGGATTTTGTCTCTGGCTTGCCTAGAACAAATTCAAGACATGATAGCATTTGGGTCATTGTGGACCGGTTGACCAAAGCTGCCCACTTTCTACCGATTTGCATGACGTACACTTTGGATCGACTGGCTCAGTTGTACATTAAGGAAATAGTGCGGTTGCATGGAGTTCCTGTCAGTATTGTATCGGACAGGGATACTCGGTTTACTTCTAAATTTTGGGCTAGACTACAGTCAGCCATGGGGACGAGACTCACCTTTAGTACTGCCTTTCACCCCCAAACTGATGGACAACCGGAGAGGACCATCCAAACCTTGGAAGATATGTTGAGGGCTTGTGTTATTGACCTTACAGGAAGCTGGGATGACCATTTACCCCTGATTGAGTTTGCTTATAATAATAGCTTCCAAGTCAGTATTCAGATGGCACCATATGAAGCCCTGTATGGAAGAAAATGCAGGTCACCCATATGTTGGGACGAGGTTGGTGAAAGAAAGCTTTTGGGGCCAGAAATTGTCCAGATAACCACAGATAAAATAGCATTAATTCGTGAAAGGCTCAGGACAGCTCAGTGTCGGCAAAAGAGTTATGCCGATAACCGAAGGAGAGATCTTGAATTTGAGGAAGGTGATCGAGTTTTCTTCAAAATCTCACCAATAAAGGACATTATGAGATTCGGCAAGAAAGGAAAGTTGAGCCCACGTTACATCGGACCATTTGAAATCCTGAAAAGAATCGGAGGTGTCGCTTATAGACTTGCCTTACCACCCGAATTGGCAAACGTCCATAAAGTCTTTCATGTATCTTCACTACGAAAATATCAACCCGACCCATCCCATATCTTAAAATATGAACCTTTACCTATCAGGAAGGACCTATCCTTCATTGAGCAGCCAATTTTGATACTGGATAGAAGGGTGCAAGTGTTGCGTAACAGAGAGATTCCTTTGGTCTGTGTATTATGACAATACCATTCAAGAGATGAGTCGACTTTGGAACGAGAAGACGAAATCAGAGAAAAATACCCCTATCTTTTTCAGTAATCAGGTACACAAATTTAGAGGACTAAATTTCTTTAAGGGGGGAAGAATGTAACAATCCTAAAATTTCAAAAAAAAAAAAAAAAAAGAGAAAAAAAAAAGAGAAAAGATACTTTTAAATAGGTAATGGTCTGTTTGAGTATGATAGTCCTTGGGGACCATCACTATTTTCAAAATTTTTTACTTGGTTTAAACTTTTGCTTGCTGATTGCCACGTCCTTTAGTGGACGGTTTTCATATGTTAAAAACAGACTCTTAACGCGACACCTCAGGTATGAGGTAGAGCCTAATAAAATAATATAATAATACGTTATAAGAATTTAAATAGGGCAGGTGAGCACTCCCACCCTAGAAAATTTTGAGATCTCTCTCTCTCTCTGGTCGAAACACAGTGAACTCCTCTCTCAAACCGAATTTTTTATCGGAAGCTCCCTCTCAAATATTTGTGGGTAAGTGACATCGTCTTCCTGAAAAATAGTCTGTTTTTAATAAATAGTGATATTTCCGTCTAGGATATTTATTTTATAAGTTTTGTGCGTAAGTGACCTCATTGTCTCGAAAAATAATCCATTCTTTTTAAAAATAAAATGAAATAATTATTTCTGCTTATTATCATGAATTTTAGGAGCGATAAATTTTATGCGCACGTGACCTCATTATCTTGAAAAATAATCTTTTTAATACAAATTGTGATATTTTATCTATGTTAGAAATTTTGAATGCTGTAAATTAAAAAAATAAATTTATTTATTTTTCTTGTCTATTGTTAGAAATAAATGTGATATTTCTGCTTTTAGTAAAATTGTGATATTTCTTTCTACTGTTTTGAATATTTAGACATTGTAAAATTCATGTGCAAATGGCTGCCTTATTATTTAAAAATTGGCATTTTTGCAATTGATTATAGTATTGTTGTGAAATGTTTATTGTGGATTGATATCCCATAAATTGTGATAATTCCGTATTCTTGAATTTCTATAAGAGTTTTTCTATACATATTAAATTGGCAATTATGCTAGAATGCCTTTACAAACTGCTACCTTTCTAAATTTGAGCTCAAAATATTTGATTGGTTATTTTTGAAATGTTATAGAGAGTGACTGTTATTAATGGTTTAAGTGAAATTCATATTAATGATTTCAGTGATATGTTGAGTACATGATATTGCTGCTTTCGAATGTTAAAGAGATTTAGAAATAATTTAAGTATGCAAGTGGACTCATCCGGTTCGTCGGTGAGGTATAAGTGGACCTATCTGGGACGCCGGTAGGGATTAAGTGGACTCATCCGGTACGCCGGTGAGGTATAAGTGGACCTGCAGGGATTAAGTGGACCTATCTGGGACACCGATAGGGATTAAGTGGACCCATCAGAACGCTGATGGGGTATATAGGTGACCTACTTGGGACGACAGTAGGGTATTTTGTGAAATCCTTTGAATTATGCACTACCGTTAAAAGTGTTATAAGCATTTCAATTACTCAGATTATACTTAATTACGCATTTATTGAAAGTGAAACTGTTGATGCATTTCTGTTAATAGATCTCATTTTGGAAAATATTGATATCTTTCAATCATGATTATTTTTAGGATTATGATGATCACTTACTGAGTAGCCAAACTCATCAAACTATGGTAAACATTTTTTCAGGATAACTGCGGATTCATTTTGAGTGCTAGTCAAGATCAACCTTGGAAGATATTGTGGTTGTGCTAGCTTTCTTTTGTTACTTTGTAAGACCTCGCCGCTGTAAATTTGTCTTATCAATAGATGTATATATGTTTTGTCTGTCACATCTCAGGAATAACAGTATTATAAATTCTTGGGGTGTGTCACTTATGAACCACATGGTGTAGTTTCACCCTAACTTCCTTATTTTGTGTAGTATCTCTCTCAAACTTTGAAGGGTTATTTTGATACATGTCTCTCTCATGATTTGATCTCCATTAAGTGAAATAAATGTGATCATTTGCTTCCTATGGGATTGATCTTCTTGAGTTATTATTGTCACCCGTGCCTTAGACAATAGGACAAAATCAAGTCCTCAAAAGGCTCTTTCGTGGCCCGGGCACAAAGGATTCGAACCATGGTTTCCCCATGCGTGTTTTCATATTAATTTGATGTATTGACAATTATTAAATGGATTCATGATTGGTTAAATTGAGTACGTTGTGTGAATATTGAGATTGTTTTTTAATTTTGCGGTATGAGCTTTAATGCTATGCATTATTGTTTATGCGAATTAGTCCATTGAGTTCCCTTTTTAATGTTGAAAAGTTCGTGTGGTCCCTTATGAACCACATGGTGTAGTTTCACCCTAACTTCTTTATTTTGTGTAGTATCTCTCTCAAACTTTGAAGGGTTATTTTGATACATGTCTCTCTCATGATTTGATCTCTATTAAGTGAATAAATGTGATCATTTGCTTCCTATTGGATTGATCTTCTTGAGTTATTATTATCACCCGTGCCTTAGACAATGGGACAGAATTAAGTCCTCAAAAGGCTCTTTCGTGGCCTGGGCACAAGGGGTTCGAACCATGGTTTCTCCATGTGTGTTTTCATGTTAATTTGATGTATTTACAATTATTAAATGGATTCATGATTGGTTAAATTGAGTACGTTGTGTGAATATTGAGATTGTTTTTTAATTTTGCGGTATGAGCTTTAATGCTATGCATTATTGTTTATGCGAATTGAAATCTTATTGAATTATTATGATCAAGTGTATGATGTGTATGAGATATTATGATATATGATGAGGATGAAGAATGAAGATGAAATTATTTTTTTATAATTTTGATATAATGAGGAATTGCGACTGCAAGTCATGCAATATGTTGTAGAGATGTACAATGTGAATATTTGAATATTGTATTCAGTTTAATTAAATTTTGAGTAAGGGATTTGTAAGACCTATTAGGGTTGAATTTTATTATTCAAATGTGTATAAACCATGTTTGTAGGCTGGATTATATGTATTATGGTTTTGTATTGAGATATTCATCCATTTAAACTCTTGAGTTTTTATACAATGGAATTTTTTGAAAAGATTACATTTCTAACCCATTGGTCTTATACCACCACCAACACTAATGATCTTAGGTGGCTCCCAAAATTTCAGTTTGAAAAATCTTCCAAAGTAGATCTTCTAATTGAGGCCTAATTGAGGCAGTAAATATAAATTATGCTCCTAAGGGAATATAGTATCGATACTTAAACTAAAAAACACTTTTCAAAAAGAAAATGGACTGTAAAATATGATGTACAATAGACTATTTTGAAATATAAAAAAGGGAAAATATACAATCAGACTATTTTATTTTAGTACATGGTGGTCACAATCGCTCTTGTACCATTAAATTTCAAATCCGATGGTTGTAAGTGTCATTGACCGGACTCAAAATTTCGAAAAGAAAAATTTTACATACTTCGTGACATACCTACAACTATCTAATTTAACTTCGAATTGCTAGGAGTAGTGTAGGAAAATCGGGCCGTTCAAATTCTAACCATCGGGTAGACCCGGTTAGATCGGAACTAGCCTGTTCCAGTTTCTACCGGTTTTGGTGAATCGGCCAGGTATTTACAAAAAAATCAGACAATTATATAAAGATAAAAAAATAAGGGATTTTATTTGTAATGCATTTTTTTTAATGTTTTTCATCATTTTGGCAAATATTGAAAGAAAAGTTAGCTACTAATATTTATTTTTATATTTTCCCATCTTTGTTAAAAAAATTCAAAAATACTCCTAGGCACAAATCTAGTCTTTAAAATCCATTTTTCATTAATTTTTAATTGATGTGTTTTAATTAATCATGTTCTAAATATATTTTTTATATTTTATTAAATTTTTTTATTTTTTTATTTTTTTATTTTATATTTTTTTTTTACCATCCAAGACTTATCTGGTTAGGTTGATTGAACTAGCCAATTTATCTATGGCGATTGAACCGCTTCTAGCCCCATTTGTCCGATTAACCGTTCGGATTCGATTTTTCCGACTCGTTAATAATAACTTGTAACTTTGTACGAAAGACAAACGGCCCTTTTATAGACCTTTTCATATAAAAAACAAAACAAGGGTTATTTCTAAATTTCCCCAAAAATAATTCTTTGGAAAAACATGACCTAATTACTCTCGGCTCTTCCCAACTGAAGCTGGTGAAGCAGACGAGGCTAGGGCCGCACGGCTTTTTGTCGTTTACGGCGCGTCAGCGTGACGCAGGAGAGAGTGCCCCATCGGGCAATAGGAAACCTTCCACGTGTGATAGTCGAGGCGCCACGTATTCGCGTGCCACAACAAAAGCCTGGCCATCGAAGTAACTTAATTACATTACATAGTCGATTATGGCTTAATTAATTAAGAGGACTTAACCACACGTCTACTTTTGACTGCCAGCCTTGAAACGAGCCACGTCGTTATATAAAACATGGAAGGTTGCTATTGGTGGAACAAGGCCTGCATTCCATTCACGCATGATTAGTGTGAAGTCATTTTCTAATTTAGTATTAGGAATAATAATAATAGTAATCAAGTTTTATTATAGTTAGAAAATTTTAAATTTTTTTAATACTGACTAGTTGGGGTTTGTGAGATGGCGAATATCATAATTCCAAAGATGGTGGAGAGACCTCTTTTGATCCAAGGAGTTGTTGCTCCCCCATGTTTAGAGGATTTGATTATTAATTTTTCATGTTATTAATGGGCCTCCACCCACAAATCCCCATGTTTAGAGGCTTTGATTATTGATTTTTCTTGTTAATTAATGGGCTTCCACCCACAAATCCAACTATAGGCAACAACATTTTTCAAATGAAATGCTTTTAAAATTGGGAATAGCCCCCTAATGGTCAAGAAACACTATCGATTCAATCGATCCCGATTGATTATTTCCCCAGACATATTCGATATGGATCGATGATCTTCTCGATACCGGTGATAATAAAAGGAAAAAAAAAGGGAGATATGGACAATTCTTCGAGGTTCTGAGCCATATTGAGGACTTCTATTTGATCCACTAATATTCAAAACTATAGTTAGAAAGTCTCCATTTAAACATGATTTTTTCAAATGATCGTCAATTAAAAACTCTGAGTTTTTTAAAAGATATTAAAAAAAGAGAAATAATTCTATAAGACTCTCTCCCACCCATATGTGTAACCATTAAATTTGGTACGGATCTCTAAAAAAGTCAAGTCTGACACCCATGTGATAACTTTTTTAGGAATTCATGTCAAATTTAATGGTGATCCTTTAGGGTCCTACACACATGGGTGGTGGAGGGTCCTATAGGATCATAACTATTTATCTCTTTATTGATTTAATATCTTAATATTTTAGTTTAGAGATAAGCATATTTAAGAGTGAAAATAAATTAAGAATCTTGATTTAACAAAAATTTTCATAAACACCAATATGTTCCCTTAAAAAAAGTATAATATTCTCTCTAAAAAATAATCTAGCAAAATAGCCATATATTTTAAAATAATATTTAGAGTTAGAGGAAGAGTAATCAAATGAAAAATATACTTTTCTCTTAACATAGAGCATCATTATAAAAAGCAAAAGAAAAATTCAATGACAACTAAAGAATTACGCAACTAGGAATTCAGGGTGACCTTCGAATAGGATTTGCTTTTACTTTCTTTATACATGCAGAGGTTTAATTAACTTTATATTTGTATTTGTATTTTTAATTTCATTAATGTATACAACATAATAGGTTGGATAGAACACTATTTTGCATTTATGTGTTTTTATGTTTTAGTTAATTGCAACTAAAGTTTTTTTTCCCACGATAATCCAATACCTTGGGTTCGGCTCTTGTTGTTTGTTATCCTAGTTCTTATGTTTAGTGTTATTGTTGTTTTTGCATTGTATGCTCCCAATAAGCCTATGATATGTTTGTGACATGACAATAGAGTAAGCATTGTTGTTGTATTTTATTGAAAGTTTAGACAAAATTTCGTTAATTATGATTCTAATGATACTAGGTAAGGACATAACATTTATAGTTCAATGGTCAATTTTATATTGTGTTATCTTTACATATTCGATTTTTTCAATTTTTTTTTTTCCAAATTAGAGATATTCACAATTCTCTAACTAACTAATTTTTGTCTATCCATATTTTTGTCCCACTTTTTGCCTTCGACTTTTTAGAGCAAAATCGATTTATTACGATATTTTGGTTTGCCAATAAATTGTTATATAGAAGATACACACGAACATACGTTGAAATACTTGAAAAAGGATAAAACAATAAACTATTAAAAAAATAAATATACTTTTTTTAAATAAATTTCCTCAAAAATTAAAGAACAATTTCTCTTTTTCCCTTATCATGTCCCATTCCATTTTCCGTTTCTTTGTTTTTTCTTGTTCCGGCCTAGGTCGGTGGTGGGATTCGAACAGCCACGTAACCCTGTATCAATTGATTCATAGACGGCAACGCCTAATTATGGCACAAAAGACTAAGATTTTGCGTATTGGCGAGTGAACGTGGCGTCATCCGTCTCCAACTTTTGGGGTGGCCACGTGCTCAAGAGGATGGTAACATTCACCGGGGGTGACAACGGTTCGGATCGGGGCTCGATCAGATTAGATTGGGATTTGGATTTGAAGAGTATATGCCGGATCTAGGTCCAAACTGGATCTTGAATATTCGGATCTAAATCCTGATCCGAATAATATATCTAAACGTTGGATCTAAATCTAGATCCGGATTACTCTAATATAAGTATTCTTTAAAATTATCTATATATATATATATATATATATATATGGAAGATGCTACGGTACATCTATTCGTGTACCGCTACAGTAAACGTCGAACGGCCCAGATCGAATATGGGTCAATCTGACGATCATGGATGTCCGTTAGTGTTTTATTTTTCATTTTTTTTATACAAATCGGAATGATATGAAATTTAGAGCGTGTATTTATCAAAAATAGGGGAATCTACGAAAAATATCGAAAACATATTTTATATGAAATAAATTGACCAAAATACCCCCGAAAGTTTCAGGGGTATTTTGATAATTTATTTTTTACAAATTATGTTTTTTTTCTATTTTTATTAGGTGCGCCTCACTAAGATGTTCACACGCTCCAAATTTTAGATTATTCCGATTTGTAAAAAAAAACTTAAAATTCAAATACTCTCAGACAACCGTGACCGTCAGATCGGCCCAAATTAAATCTGAGCCATTGGATGTTTACTGTAGTGGCACGCATATGGGCATACAGGAAATTTTTCATATATATATAAAATTTCCTATTTAAAAGAATGGGTTGGATCTGGATCTAGATCTAGATTTGGATCAGATCCACCTGCACTCCGATCCGATCCGACTTTCAATTCAGACCTAACTTTTGGATCCTGATCCAGATTTTGGATCCAAATTTTGGGTCCATATCCAGATCCGAATAGGTCCAAAATCCATATCAAGTCAATACTCCTAAAATTCAACATCTTATTCGTAAGGGTGGCAAAGGGCTAGGCCTGTGCCTACCATCTTGGCCATTACCCGTCCCCTATCCCTATAGGGCCGGCCTAGGCCCCATTGGAGCCAAGCTGAGACAAAAAGGAAATGGATAAAAAATAAAAGGAAATATAAGAAAAAATCGAACTGGGCCATCATTAGCCCTAGCTTGGCCCTTGAGCCACAATTTCAATTCCAAGTACTATTTTATTTAGAGCCAGGCCAATTAGACTGTGGATGGGCTGGGTGGCTAATTGCCAGCCTACATTATTCTATTATCGTAGTGATTAAAATCATAATTGAGATTACATTATTCACTACAAATTTACTTGAGATTTTATACCATAAGGTCAAGTTTTTTGGTATAAGAAGATCAAAATTAATCTTCCTAGTCAGAAAATTTTTAGATTCTGCACTCCGTCAATGGCACACCCCTGGCAACCTCATTTCACTGTATACTTTCTCGTAATTATCGGATATGAATTTTTTTCGTAATTATTTGATATGAATTTGGTATTGCTATATTTGCATATGTACTTTTGTTATATCATCCAAAACGTAGTTGACTTTGTCAAAATGTAGCTTGGACTGGTGAGACTGTGTTGATACGTATGACTAGGAGGCCTTACGTGTATTAGCCTACAACATGGGAATCCAATATAAATCCAACGGTTATATGGTCTGATGTCCATGTGAAAATTGGAGTCATATGGTCCAACGTCTATATGAACGTTGGATATCCCTAAGATCAGGGAACCCCTCGTTTTTTGAGACACTTGTTGGAGATCAGGAACCCTTCGCATTCTCAGAGACCCATTGGAGAAATACAACGGTTACCCCTTTTTCTCTCTATAAATGGGAAGCGAGAGAGAGGATGTGGACAATAAGGAAAAAGCGCACTCTTTCTCTTTAAAAAGTGAAGGGATAAAAAATTCGGGCTCTACGATCACCAGCCTCACGACACCCCTTCTTTGATCTTGAGTTTAGTCTCTTCCACGCTTTATCAATTTTTACTATCATTGATATCAAAGCATCCAGGTTCCATCTGCCCTATTTTTTTTACTCTGAATTTTTTTAACAATAGAGCTTAAGTGATTTGTTTGTTACAATCTATGCCCAATTTATTTTTTGTGTATAAAATAGTGCTTAAAATATCACCTGCTGCTATCTTATCTTGGTTCACAATGTTAATTAATTAAAGGATAAGTATGCATGCACTCCGTTTGTATTAAGCAATTTCAAATCACCTCTCTCCCATTTTTTATGTCTGCACGCCCTTTATCTGATAAGTTGTGATAGGGATATATGATACTATATGATAACATCCATAAAAATAGGGGTTTGGGATTGGAACTCTTTGCAACATCCACAAAAATAGGGGTTTGGGATTGGAACTCTCTACAATATCCACAAAAATAGAGGAAGCTCTGCTGCCTACTAGTTGTTGTGCATATCTTCATTAAAAACAGATAACATCTGTGTTAATCTTTATCTCCTACTTCTAAGTGTTGATTTTAGTGCGGGTCCATTATTTTTCATTGTCTCTGTCCTGTGGTCCCTAATGAGATAACAAAGGACCTAAAGAATTCGATTTTGCTCTTTTTTTTTTTATTGATGATATATATATATATATATATATATATATATATATATATATATATATATATATATATATATATATATATATATATATATATATATATATATATATATATATATATATAAGGGAAAGAAGAAGGGGGTTGAATACATATTTTGCTATTTTATTGCCTTATATCTTGTTGATATTTCTATTAAGAAAATATTATGAAAGACTTATTTTGCTGATATTTGAATACAATTAATGCACCTACAACCTTGGTGTGATAATAGAAATTGATTTGTCTTCTCAAGTGAATCAAATACTTGATATTTGCTCTTTTATTATAAGGGCTCTTGCAGTCTTGATAAATAATATAAGGGGAACTTTATATTATAATTGTAGTACTTACTTATAGATTAAGAGATTGCTTATATTAATTTTTTTAAAGGCATCACTTAATAACTGATATTGTTTTATGAAATAATTGCAGCTCTTTTTGTACAAGTATTGACTGCATATTAAATTTTTGGTGCTTTGTGTAGCTTCTTTAGAACTTAGTATTAGGTTGCTCACAGAAAACTTTGCAAATGGCTAGTAGAATTGTAATAGCTGAACTTTTTAAAGTTGAAAAATTGAACGATTTTGGGATGTGGAAGTGGAAGATGGAATATCTCCTAATCCAAGATATAATTATATATGTACTAAAAGATGATCCACCAGTAGTTGGTAATAAACCAACTGAAGAAGAAAATAAAAGGTTAGAAAATTTTTTAGAGGATGATCTCATAGTAAAAACTTCTATGTTAACTTTTATGCAAGATGACCTTATTAAGGTTTTTGAGCATCATGAAACATCAAAGAAAATGCTAGAGGCAATAAAAACTAAATATGACTCAACCTTTGAAATATACCTCCAATTTCCATTAGAGCAATATAACTCATCTAAAATGAAGGAGGGTAATAATGTAGTGGAACATGTAAACAAGATATTCGTTATGGCTAAGGACTTAGCCATTACTGGGAATGAAGTCCCCGAGCTCATGTAAGTTTCAACTATCTTAAATAGACTTCCACCTTAATGGAGGATGGTAACAATTGTACTTAGGTTGAATGCAAAATCTCTTACATTAGGGAGCCTACTTATGCAACTAGCCTTAAAGCAAGAGCACATGAACAAAGACAAAAGAAGTGAGCTCATGCTTGCTCAAGGATCTCCCAAATCTAGCCAACCCAAGCCTAACAATCAAAAATTTCAATTGAAATTTAATAAAAGGAACAATTGGTTAAAAAACAGAGGAACTAAGCCCTACAACCAAGAATCTAAGCTAGGACCACCAAAATGCTTCTTATGTGGTTAGTCAGGTAACTTTAAGAACCACTACCCACATAATAAAAACCCGCAAAATGAAGAGGTGTGAAGTTGTTTGTGTGGTTCCAGACATCAAAGGATGGTAGGTAGACTCAGGTGCTAATCGGCATATCACAAGTTCAAAAAGCATCTTCAAGGATTTCAAACAAATAAAAGCTAGGGAGAAATGCATTTACATGGGAAACAACATCTATTCTGATATATTAGGTGTAGGAACTTGCAAGAGGGACAAATGACCTTGTATTAACTGATGTATATTTTTTCCTTTGTATGAGACGAAATATTGTATTTGTCCCCATGCTCATTACAAAGGATTTTGAAGTCTGCTTCCGACCATTGAAAGTATCAATCGAAAGCTTGGATAAATTTATACTTGGGGACACTTGGTTGATGACTACAACTTATTCTTTCTTCATGTAAATGAGAAAGCTGATAATACAATTTCAACTTATTCTGGGTATGTTGATTGTGTAATGGTTATCGATGCATATACTTGGCATCTTAGGCTTGGCCACATAGGAAAAGACAAAATAAATAGTTTAATAAAAAAAGGTCTTATTTCAAGTCTAAATAATGTCGAATTTCCAACCTGTCAGCACTTCTTATCAGGAAAAATGACTAGAAATTATTCAATAAAGGGGAGAGAGCTGATGAGTTATTGAATGTGGTCTACTCAGATATTTGTGGGCTCCTCAATATTAAAACTTATAGAGGGATGTCATACTTCATCATTTTTATTGATGATTTTTCTAAATTTGGATATGTTTATCTAATCCACCATAAATCAAATTGGGCAATAACATCAAAGTTCTTAGACAGGGGAGATAAATACACATCCGGAGCTTTCAATACTTATTGTCAATAATATGGTATTAAAAGACATACCATTATGCCTTATACGCTACAACAAAATTGAATAGGTGAAAAGCGTAATAGAACCCTCTTAGAAGTGACTAGATCCATGATGACTCATACTAATCTACCCAATACCTTTTGGGGAAGCAACAAGCCTCTTAACAGGGTTCCAACTAAGACAATAGATTCTACCCCTTATGAACTGTAGACAGGTAGAAAACCTGATTTATCAAACTTAAAGAAGTGGGGGTTGACTACCCATGTACTAATTCCACATCAACATAGAAGTAAGTTAGAAAACAAAACTCTAATTTGTAATTTATAGGATACCCCGAAGGTTAAAAAAGATATTGATTTTATCATAAAGACAAGGAGTTCATTGAAAGCAGAGATGCTGAGTTCTTAGAAAATTTTATTAAAGAAAACCTACCTATAGTGGATAATGATAATCCACTTAATATCATAGATGACTTATAACCAATACCTACAATAGATTTGGATAGCGCCGATCAACATGATAATGTTGAAGTACCCACACACTCAATGTTAAGTGGTTAGAAAAGGTCTAGAGCTCTTCCATTATACCTTGATGATTTATATATCTATATGAATGAAGATATAGATAACCTTATTGACCTAGTTGAAATCCATGACCCTTTTGACTTTAATGATGTTATAAAGTCACAAGAATCTCAAGAATGGCTTAATGCCATGAGAGAAGAATTAGATTCTATTGAGAAAAATAAAGTTTGGGATCTATGTGATTTACCATCAGATATAAAACCTACAGGTTCTAAATGGGTACTTAAAAGGAATTTAAATATGATGGATCATTTGATAAATTTAAATAAGGGTTTTACCCGAAGAAAGGGAGTCGACCATGTCGACACTTATTCCCCAGTTGCAACATTTATATAATTTTGGCAATCGTTACATATTATGATCTAGAACATTACCAAATGGATGTAAAGAATGCATTCTTGAGTGGTGAACTAAAGGAAACCATCTACATGAAGCAAGCTGACGGCTTCATAATTAAAGGCCAAGAAAATAAAGTATCCAAATTAAATAAGTCTTTATATGGTTTAAAACAATCTTCAAGATAATGGTACTTAACATTTCATGATGCCATCCTACAGATGCGATATGAAATAAATAGATTGGACAATTGTTTTTATGTCGTGAAGAGTGGGAGTAAATTCACAATACTCTCATTATATATAGATGATATCCTAATAGCTGGAAATGACTTGTAAATGATTGATAAGACCAAGTCATGGCTTTCTTCTCGGTTTGAGATGAAAGATATGTGAGAAGCATCTTATGTCCTAGGCATAAAAACAACTCGAGATAAAAAATAAAAAACATTGTGCTTGAGCCAAGAGAGATATCTTGACTCTGTTCTTAAAAGATTTCAAATGGAAAATTGTAAGCCATTGTCTACTCCTGTTGAAAAGATAGTAAAGTTGTCTAGGAAGGATTATCTAGTAGAAGGACAAGAAAAGCCTAATGTTCCCTATGCACAAGCTATTGGTAGCTTGGTATATGCAGTAAGATGTACAACACTAGATTTGAGTTATGTCGTTGGACTTGTTAGTAGATACTTGTTAGGTGCCTTGATCTTACCCTCTGGATCTAGGTGATATGGCGGAATGTGTCTCAGGTTTCTGGTGAACCTGGGATTTGAGATCGCTCTCTCAGAACATTGCTTGAGGGCAAGGGCATGTATACCAACCAATGAGAGAGGAATTTTAGGTGGGTTCAGGACTTACTCAAGCTGGCTCGCATGGGCTCCCTCTTAGATCACGAAAAAGTTGCTTGAGCTGGTTCGGAATCGCCTCCCTTGACCTGTAATCCTCTTATTTTTTCTACACAACATTTCTATGGTTAATGCACGTTCACATGAGAAAGCAATGAAGTGAAAGGTTTGGTGAAAGATAGAAATGAGAAGAGAGCTTGATGTGGGGGTGAGACTAGCTTCACAACCAGAAATTACCGACTCGAAGTGGTAGCAAGACAGACATGGTTCTCAAGACCAGCACGACGGTATTACTACTCGAAACTGAGATGGGCACGTTGGTGATAAGCTAGGTCTACCCTCAGTCAAGTGAGAGGAG
The DNA here is from genome assembly GCF_054954075.1 of Amborella trichopoda. Taxonomy (NCBI): domain Eukaryota; kingdom Viridiplantae; phylum Streptophyta; class Magnoliopsida; order Amborellales; family Amborellaceae; genus Amborella; species Amborella trichopoda. Next base: position 31,127,676 of record NC_142346.1, read on the forward strand.
AAAGGGGTGAAGAGGAAAGAACGAGATGATAAAGAGGAGAAGTCCAGATGTCAATAGACATCGCGGTGGGCAATGCAAGGAGGCGGCGCACCCCTTGTGGACGGCGTCAGCTCTTGATGAGGCACACATCGATAGCTTCTCCTAGGTCTCGTGGTGATAGGCACGGGACGCAGGGAGAACGACGATGGACACCGGTCGTGAGGTGGAAGCTCACAGACGACGATGGGTGTCGTCAGAGCCTCTAACGGGCGGCGATAGGTATCGACGTCTCCGCTAAACGCACAATAGAGGGAGACCCCTGCAGGCGGTAACAAGCTTCGTCGTTTAGGTTCTTCACCGAGACGTCACAACTACATCCGTGGGCGGCGATAGGCTGCGCCGTCTACAGACTTCACTGGAAGAAAGAGACAGACGAATAGAAGAGGGGGGGGGGACTGCCATTGCCATGCACAACCTATGGGATTAAGGGAGAGGCATGCACGACACTGCCACTGTCGGGCATGACATCTGCAAGGAACTCAGATGAAGAAGGGGGAGAAGAGAGAGAGAAGAAGAAAAGAAAAAGAAGAGAGAGAAGGTTTAACCGATCAAAAAGTTTCTCTCACCTCACTCTCTCTCTCAAACGTGACACCACAATGGTAAGAAAGAGAAACTTGTATTAAGTGAAAACTCTCTCTTATGTATGTATGCCTCTACCTCCTTCTTTTTTTTTTTGCATACAATGATGGCAGTTATATATAGAAGTATGCCCCAAACATGGGTGGATAATCAAAAGTAACCCTAATTGTTGAAAATTAAGATTAAATTGAATTAAAAGAAATTAGAAAATAGGGTGCAAAATGACAGATTTGCCCCTTTCTAACAAGTCGTGAAATTTCAGAACAGTCCATGCATTGCCCTAGGACTTGTGTGATTTTGCGTGGACAATCAGCGGTCGTTCTGGTGCCTGGTTGATCGTAAGATGATTGTTTTCTTGTAAGGCTCAGCATGACGATTGATTTGATACCAACTTCGAGCCATGGATCGTGCTTTTGGTGCACGATCATGTGACTTGAAATTTGAGTAAATCTTGAAACTTTGGATCGATAGTGTGTTCGTTCCTTGATGTTTTTATGTGTTTTCTTCACTGAATCACACTGAGCATGCCACTATGATCACGGGGCACAAATGCAGCTCGATTCCATGGCTGAGCGAAGATTTTACGAGTTTGAAATTTTGGCCCGAATCAAGGATTCCGACGACGAAATTTGCAATCAGTTCGTCAGCCTCGTGTGCAGAATCGGACCATTAATTCGGGTCAGAGATGGCCCGAGACCTTACGCTGGAAATAGAATTTGTCTCATGTCGATTGGGCTCTGAGCGACATGATTTGGCCACTCAAGCGAGATATAATACTGCTGAATTTCCTGCACTTTCTTAACGGATCAATAACTTTTCTCTAGCTTTTCTTCGCGCTCGTGTATCATCACGGGGCGTACCACATATCGAATCGTTTGTCTTGACTAGACGAACATGCTCGCCAAATTTGAGAATGATCCGACTTAGGATGAGTGAGATATGAGCATTGAAAGTCACTGGTCGTGACTGTCCCTTCAATGAGGTAGTGTTGCAGAGTGGTTGCACGGGAATAGTGTGCGGCTTCTTCTGTTTCACTCTTTCGCTTATAACTTCTTCTTGGAATATCCGTTTGAGCGGAAACTTGACCCTAAGGGGTTTTCAATGGTGTCGGATCTAATGGTGGTGGTACCACAATAATTTGATATGCTAAAAAGGTAGCTCTAGTTATAGGGGTCTGTTTCAAGGTGTCAGAGGTCGATTTTGCCAAAACTGTTTCTCAGTCTGCACTGCCTTAGACATGTCCGAATGTGACAAAACTTAGCAGGAGATTCTTGAGAGACCTCATGAAGATCTTAGCTAGTTTTGGGGATGTTCTGATACTGTCTGAATTTCCACTACTTTTTGGGCCTTATTGAGCGGGGCCCCATGTTGATGAAATAAATACATTCCAACAGCATGTCCCGCTGAATGTTGTGCTTCAAGAGAATTGAGAAGTGTAATCATTCAGGAAGTTTGAGGGATCTTTGTAGAGTCTGCATTTTCAAGAGACTATCTGTAGTTCTAGAGCATGAGGCCTTTGTTAGGACCTCCTCGTACGGAACCAGGCCCTTTTTTGAAGGCCAAATGCTACGAACCTTCGCTCGACATTGTTTTCTGCTACACAGGTTTACTTTTGATGCTCAAAGTATCTCTTGTAGGTCCCATCTAGAGGGGTCCAGTAGGGGGCTTCTGACCCAACTCGAAAGTCTGATTCCATGTAGGCTAGGGGGTTTGGCGAAGACTAACCCGAAGCCTGTGGCATGGCTTCGTCAGTTTCTTACCTTCCCAATGGATCTTAGCATTTTTGGAGGGATCTTTGGTCATTGTCCTCACCCTCAAGGACTTTTGTTGTTCTTGAATTAGGGAAATCTTATGCGGCTCTCACTCCCTGATGAGCCATGAAACCAGGGAGATCTTCTGTGTTGTCACTCCCTGATGAGCTATGAAACCGGGTAGATCTTATGTGGCTGTCACTCCCTAATGAGCCATGAAACCGGGGAGATCTTGTGGGGCTCTCACTCCTTGACGAGCTGTGGAAACTGAGGAGATCTTGTGGGGCTCTCACTTCCTGATGAGCCATGAAATCTAGGAGATATTATGCTGCTCTCACTCCCTGATGAGCCATGAAACCGAGAAGATCTGATGCGGCTCTCACTCCCTGATGAGTCATGAAACCAGGGAGATCTTGTGGGGCTCTCACTTCCTAATGAGCCATCTGGCCTGCGACTGGATGCTGGCTTTTGAGGATTTTAAGCAAACCTCAGTAGTAACGTGATCATTTGGAAATTGAATGTCGACTGAGGCAGTAGTCATGCGTCAGCTTGTCTTGTCGGTCTAAGCGCCCTTTCACGGGTTTTCACTTGAACAGGAGAAGCGGTGCCGTGAAGATGGTTTTCACCAACTTCTATTATTTCTGGGCTCTTTTATCCATGACCTGTGGTCATTTCCACTCTTTTTATCTATTTTTTCTCATGATGCCCTCTAGGGTTTTTACCGTGCTTGGATTTTGCTTCCACGAAACTCTCTTACTCATGGTTTCATGATCATGCCCCCCCCGTCATTTTTACTCATGTCGTTCCCTTGTCCAAGTGTACACCATGCCCTTTTTTTTAGAAGGCGTGCTTAGGGTCATGTCTTCGAGACCTGTGTGAAGCCTTTTGACGTCATACGGCCAGGACATGTACTACAGTTTAGGATCATATAGCTGGACCATAGCAGTAAGGAATGACAGTCTGTAGAGGCCACAAAGTGAGTCTGATGATGAAGTTGAGTCACTTGGGAGGATGGCATGAAGTTGCCTGTGGAGAGTTGATTGGATGGTAGGTGAAAGGTGGCGACCCACTAGCTGAGGGCGAATATAGGTGCCAAGATGGCTTGCCATTTGGTGAGCATGGGTACGACTCACTGGGGGATAGTGAAGGTGGCCCTCATATATGAATGGGACAGCTAGGGGAAGACGTGCGTGGAGATGCACAGACTCACTGTGGAGAAGAAAAGGGTTCATGCACACAAATGGGTCGGTTAGGGAACGTGTGCATTAAGATGCACATGAAAGGGGTGTGCAGTTAACAGGGGCATGTTTTAAGGTCGCGCCTCCTAGACCTGGGCAAAGTAGTTTAACATCATGCAGCAAGGACATGCACTATGGTTTAAGGTCATATAGCTTGGACCGTGGTTACGCAGTTTTAGGTTATGCAACTAGGATAGTGCAATTTAAGGTTGTGCAATGAGACCTCTGCTATAGTTTAAGGTCATATAGTTTGGACCATGGCTATGCAGTTTAGGGTCATGCAACATGGACCGTGGCTGTGTAGTTTAGGGTCATGCAGCATGGGCTGTGGCTATGCAGCATGGCTGTGCAGTTTAAGGTCATGCAATGCGAAACATGGCTGTGCAATTTAAGGTTGTGTCATGCGGACCATGGCTATGCAATTTAAGGTCATGTAATGAGGACCATGGCTGTGTAGTTTAAGGTCATGCAATGCGAACCATGGCTGTGCAGTTTAAGGTCATGCAATGAGGACCATGGCTGTGCAATTTAAAGTCATGCAATGCAGACCATGGTTGTGCAGCTTAAGGTCATGCAATGCCGACCATAGCTGTACAGTTTAAGGTCATATAATGCGGACAATGGCTGTGCAGTTTAAGGTCATGTAATGCGGACCATGGCTGTGCAGTTTAAGGCCATGCAATGCGAACCATGGTTGTGCAGTTTAAGGTCATGCAATGCAGACCATGGCTGTACAGTTTAAGGTCATGCAATGCGAACCATGGTTGTGTAGTTTAAGGTCATGCAATGCGGACCATGGCTGTGCAATTTAAAGTCTTGCAATGCAGACCATGGCTGTGTAGTTTAAGGTCATGCAATGTGGACTATGGCTGTATAGTTTAAGGTCATGCATTGCGGACCATGACTGTGCAGTTTAAGGTCATGCAATGCGGACCATTGGTGTGCAGTTTAAGGTCATGCAATGCGGACCATTAAGTGGTGGAGGCATGCGACTCCATGGGGAACAGGGCTATCATTAGAGACTGGACTCCCTGAGGAGTGAGACTGTGATGTAGGGAGTGAACTTCCTCTAGAGGTAGGATAATGGTCAAGAGGGGAGTGCCAAGGCATACGCTCGGCACCAAGTGTGGAGTGGCACATGCATCAGTAAGCCTAGGTGATGCGTTAAGTCCCTTGGTGAAGCACGCGGCAGTAGGCCCCGATGTTTCGTGCGGTTGTGATCTGTGGACGAGACGCACGACGGTGACCACTGGACGAGACGCACGGCAATAATCTCTGAACGAGATGAGCGGTGATGACCCCTGGACGAGACACGCGGCAATAATCTCTAGACGAGATGCGCGGCGATAGTCTCTAGTCGAGGCGCTCGGTCAAAGTCTTGATGGGGCATGCAACACTTAGCCTTCTGATGAGGCACACGACACAAGTCTTGACAAGGCGCACGATAATGATGCTTCGGGTCTCAGGCCTGGCCCTCCCCTACCTGGTCTTATCACCATCAAGAGCTGGGGACTAGAGCGTCATTCTGAGTTTGTCGAGAGTAGTTGGCGGTACCATGGGGTATAAAAAGGGGAGAAACCCCAATTTACTGTTTTACTGAAATGTAAAACAATAGAAAGCTTTTTAGAGAGAGAGAGAGAGAGCTAAAGCATTATGGTGAGGGTTTTTCGACGAGCACTTCCTGGCGAAAACTTGTAAGGATAGGTCTTTGGGGATTTTTCTGGTGAGCTTCAGGAGGTGCGAAGCTTTGCAACAAGATTACGAACCTTTCCGGGAAATTTCGAGGCTTTCTGAGCCAGGAAGAGGGTCTCTCGGGGTCTTAGCACAATTTGTAGAGGCACCCTGTTGGGGTTCCAGTGCTCCTTCAGTCGTTCTACTGCTGAAGGGGATATCACAGAGAGTTCAGAGGGCTTTTTCAGTTCTTTAGTTGTTGGAGGAGAAGGAGAAGGGGCTACATTTCGTACACCAGAAACTTATGAAATTTCGGTGAGCTTTGGTGAACTACTGAAGTACGAAACTAGGAAGAAGGGCAATCCGTAGGGTCGTAGGGAAACCTTTGGGGATTTTCGGTGGTTTTCGCCAACTCCAGCAACGAGCATAAGGCGGGAAAGACTTTCCTGGTGAACATGAGTGGATTCCCGATGGAGACAGGAAACGCCGGTGGGAACTCGAAGGGCCGTGGGACCGTAACGGTGATGAAGATGGAGGGTTGTTGGATGGCGAACGGTTGTCCTCCATATGTGCAGTGACAGGCTACACTGCAAGTGTCAGGCTACGGGTCCGGATCAAGGGTCACGAATGCGGCTCGTGCTGACAGCTAGAGCGAGGCATTAATATGCCTTGGTTCATGGGACGTCAATATTCCTTGGCTGATCGCGAGACGATGATTCCCTCCTGGTGGCAATGACGATTCCATCTCAGTGGGCAAACGGCGATAGTCCTGCCCTTGTCTACGAGACGGTGATTTCATCTTGGTGGGTAGACGACGATGGTCCTGCCCTTGTGAGAGAAGTTTCTTCATGGCCCCTTAGCGTCTTTCGTTTTTGTTCTAATGGCCAAGTCTTCGGGGGCCATTCCAGACATGAAGAAAGTCCCATGAGAAGGGGCGCTTGTCATTGACGTTTCACCGATGAGAGCTGGGTGAGAGGTGAACCAATATGGCTCACCAAAGCCTTGTGTGAACCCAGGTGGCCTCAGAGCGTCACCTTTGTGAGTGCCCCTGTTCAGTTAGTGACGAGGGAAGATAATGATGGAGCCATGAGCATAGAGGAAGGGATAGGCCTTCTGCATTGCCTGCACTGAAACGTAGCCTCTAAAGCGAACTTGCCGACCCTAGGCAAGGGAATGGTGGAAATCTCGGGCATGCAATGGTCCTCTTCCAGTCTGTGGGTGCAAGGGCCGCACCAGTACTTAAAGGGCTATTCCTCCTGGACCCTGAAAGTGCTGCGGGACTTCAGGAATATTTTGAGACTGGCTTCTTTTTCGGCTGCCCTCCAGTGCTCGGTGGGCTACTACGAGTATTGTTCAAACACGGTGAAAGTGTTGTTAGAGACTTGGATCCATGCTGGCAACACATGGCTGCTTGGTCATGGAGAGGCAGGGATTTCGCTGATGGACCTCATCGGCGGGCTGCAGCTCCTCGGTGCCATGTATGATGAGTTTATTCCCCCAAATTCAGTCATTTTTGGACGGGAAAAGGTAGGAAAAGAAGCCCCATCGACTAAACTTCATGAGTTGTTCGAGATCTACCAACAACTCTACGATGAGCCCAAGAAGGGGTGGGTTATCTTCGCCAAGTGGGTAGCGTTCTTTTATGGTGACTATAGGGATGAAGCTGGTTTGTCGCCGAGAAAAGAGGGGAAGGAATTCCCACCAGGTTTTGAGCTGCGGAAGAATAATGGACATGTCTTCTTGGCGGCTTACTTGGCACTTTTCAAGTGCAAATTTGCCCTACTGGGAGGGACAGACGTCATTCGTCTCTACACCTTTTATGTGGCCTGTGACATAGCACGAGGGATGGAATATGCACTCGAACAGCCCATACTGTGCAGCATTTATTATGGCCTGGGTGCCATTTCTAGGGGGAGACCGTACCAGGGGGATGAAGGGGGAAAAAATGACATAATAGAGGATGAGGCCTTCCCGGGGGATTTCAAGACACCCTTTCCCAATTCATTACGTGTACGGCTGGCTTGGAGCTTACATTTGGGACACATACCTTAGAACCAAGGAGCTAGAGGACAGCATGTGTCCAATTTTGCTGAAGATTGCCAGGCAGAAGACAATTTTCCATCCCTCGGGCCATGCGCGTATCCTGTTTTTCAACGACCACCTCCACATGACCCGGGTGGCGTTTTCAGTTGGAATACATTGACGAGCTGCGCCATCATCTAGATGGTGACTTTCCTCACCGGTTCGCCCTGTAGCATGGGCTACTTTCCTCACCGGTTCCTCACCGGTTCGCCCTGTAGCATGGGCTGGATCAGGGGTGCCCATTCTCTGTGCTCTTTGAGAAGCAACATAGCAAGGCAGCCTGCTGGAAGAAGTAGGAATTGGGAACCCGCTGGGAGACTTGACACTGGAGGCACGTTCGCACTGCATGGGCCACATGCTTGAAGGCCACCCATGTTCACAAGTACGTGCTACCCCATTTTGGCAGAACGACACAACCGACCAAAGCCCACGATCATTGGTGGAGAATCACGAACAAGGGGTACTACGATGCGAACCACCCCTAGATAAGGGAGGATGGCCGCTGGAGTCAAGACACCCGGCAGCGAAATTGGCTAAGACCCCTCCCCTAAGAGAAATCTTTACCATAGGCTTTCCTTATACCTGACACATACTCGGGTGGCCTCATCGACTTACTGTGGACAAGTCTTTGCCGCTGGAGCCAAGACACCGGGCAGCGAAAATTGGCTAAGACCCCTCCCCTAGAAAAAATCTTTACCCTAGGCTTTCCTTTTACCTGACGCATACTCGGGCGGCCTCGCCGACTTACCGTGGACAATTCCTTACCATGGACAAGTCTTTACCACCTCTCTGAGATCTTCAAATGGAAGGAAGGCCGTAAAGTCCTGGGGTATGAAGGGCATCCGGTCCAGGTCTTAAATGAGCTGATAGGGAGCGCCCCTAATAGCAAATTGGCCGCTAGTTCTTTCAAGTCCGAAACTTTAAAGGCTGTTGCGCCTGAGTAGGCAAAAGGAAAGAAGAGAAAACTGGCTACTGCTCCTGAGCTGGCAAAGAAGAAGAGGCAGGTTGCTACGCTTGAGCCAATGGAAGGAAAGAAGAAAAAGCAGCTGCCAAACCCAAGCCGGTGAAGAAGAAAAAGACAGTTGTTGTGTCTGAGCCGGTGAAGAAGAAAAAGAAGGTTGCCGCACCAGAGCCGACGAAAGGAAAGAAGAAAAAGCAGATGGCCCCAACGACTCTTCGCACCCCAGCCCAGAAGGCAACCAAGGCCTTGGGGCACAAAGGAGGTATAGTCCTAGTGGTTCGCGAGCCAAGAGATGGCTCCTCTCCCTTGGCTACTTCAGAAGGTTGTGCGTCTCTGGCTATTTCCCCATCACCTTCTGCTCTTGTGGCCTCGCCTTCTCTTTCACCTGAGCTTTCTCCTGGTCCTTCAGAGGTTCAAGCCAGTGCCTTAGAGCCTACTGCCGCGATTGTGGCTGAAGAGGAGGGCCCAATCCCGATGCAAGTGAACGGAGTTGATGAGGCTGGCCTTGACGAGGGGGCAGAGGCAGCGAGGGCCTCTGGAATTCTGACAGTCGTCATGCCTGGCGAGGAAAGGGAATCCCCGATAGAGGTCGTGATAATAGAAGAGGACGAACCCCCAGGGGCCATCCGAACAGCAAGAGATGGCTGCCTCAAGCGACAGATCTGCGGGGGGTGGAGAAGCAAGACCCCCTAAAGGATCAAGCTTGCCAGGCCCTGAGGCGGCGCCCGTGACTACAGAGGAAGCAGGCACCATGGGAGAGCCTGTTGATGAAATGATAGTCATGGCAGATCAGGGCGAAGAAGGAGAGGGGAAGGGTGTCAAACCTCCAGAGGTGGAGATGGCTTTGGAGGAGGGGACACAGGGAGAGGACTGGTCTCTGGCTGGCCCAGGTGATGGAAGGGTCGGCTTTAGGAGGGGGGTCCATGACCTCATGATTGGGCTCACTCAGTACATTCCCCGAGCTGAGCGACGTCTCATGTACTTGGATCATGTGACAGGCCTCATGAGAGCAGGAGCTCAAAGGTGGTTCGATTTTGGACCATGTTGTCAAGGCATCGGCGGCTGCAGAGAATCCTGTCACCTAGGTCAGTATTTCTCTTAGGCATTCTTACTACGGCATGGTGAGGCTGGTGCCTCCGAACTCTTGTTTAGAGTGTCAAAATCTGGACATTGTCGAGCGGTACCTGCAAAAGGAATAGAGGAAGGGAAAGGAGAAGAAGAGTTAGAACATTCCAGGCATATTTTTACATCATAGCCGGAATTAGACGTTTGTAGGGGGTATTTAAGGTCATGCCCCAGCTTTGACCATAGTGGGGTGCTTTTAACGTCATCACCATTTTTGGCCGACTCCTGAGATATTGATAACTCAGGGTCATCTGCCTGATTGGACGATAAGATGAGGCGAGCTGCGCCTAGGATGAAGTCCCGCATGGTCAGCATTGGAGGAAGGGGCATGAGGAGTTCTTCCTCGACTAGTAGCTGAGGAAGATGATTCCTTCGGAGGGCTGACCTAGGTACTCACCGTCTCCTTCGGGATCCTTGAGGGGGTGTTTGAACCGCCCTATCAAACTGGTGAGTGGCCCTAGCTTGGTGGACTGGCTCATGTTTAAGGGATTTTAGCCTACTTTGCCCATGGTAGACTGCTCAAGGCTGAGAGGTCGAGGGCCCTGAAAGGTCCAATGCATGTTCATGAGGGGCTTGTAGCGGGGCTTTCTCTTGAACGAAAGCGAGGGCTTGGAAGTTTCCTGAGAGAACCACACAGAAGATGTGGCCTTGCTGGACTTTCTCCGTGACTATGGCCTCAAACCCAGTGCGCTCCTTGAGTTCGTGACCCCACACTTAGTGATAGGGCCATCAGAGTTTTTTTGTGCCCTGGGCAAGATGCTTAGGCTGTCTGGCTGACTTGGGGGTGACAAGACCCTGCTGGAGTATGGCCTCAAAGAGGGCTTGCAGGGGGTCTTGCTCAGTATTTTGCTGGGCTTGCGTCAGAGGGTCTTCTTGCATAGGTGGAAGAGGGACTTGAGGGTGTCTTGTCGGGTCACCTGAACCTCCTGACACTGCATCATCTTTTCTGCCAAGAGCTTATGGAAGCCAGTGCACTCGCTGATGTCATGACCTCGTATCTGGTAGTACGCGCACCAGAGGTTCTCGATCCCCAGAGGTAAGAACTTGGGCTGCCTTGTCAGCTTTGGGGTGGTGATCCCTTCTTCAAGCATTATAGAGAAAAATGCACGAAGAATAGACCGTGCCCCATCGTCCTCTTGGATCGTGACTATGTGAGATGCCTCAGCTGCCCCGAATGCCTTTTTCAACTCTTTGAGCTTTATCTGGCCATTGTTGATAAGGGCCTTGATAGTTTCGTTGAGCTTAAAGCAGTCGTGAGTGGGGTGGGCTACTCTCCTATGATAGGCACAATACTTCTCATTTGACTCCCGCCCCCGTGACTCTATAGTGGTGTCACACCCCAAGAATTTACAATACTATTATTCCTGAGATGTGACGGACAAAACATATATACATCTATTGATAGGACAGATTTACAGTGGCGAGGTCTTACATAGTAAATAAAGAAAGCTAGCACAACAACAGTATCTTCCAAGGTTGATCTTGACTAGCACTCAAAACGAATCCGTAGTTATCCTGAAAAAATGTTTACCATAGTTTGATGAGTTTGGCTACTCAGTAAGTGATCATCATAATCCTAAAAATAATCATGATTGAAAGATATCAATATTTTCCAAAATGAGATCTATTAACAGAAATGCATCAACAGTTTCACTTTCAATAAATGCATAATTTAAGTATAATCCGAGTAATTGAAATGCTTATAACACTTTTAACGGCAATACAAAATTCAAAGGATTTCACAAAATACCCTACTGGCGTCCCAAGTAGGTCACCTATATACCCCATCAGCGTCCTGATGGGTCCACTTAATCCCTATCGGCGTCCCGGATAGGTCCACTTAATCCCTGCAGGTCCACTTATACCTCACCGGCGTACCGGATGAGTCCACTTAATCCCTACCGGCGTCCCAGATAGGTCCACTTATACCTCACTGGCGAACCGGATGAGTCCACTTGCATACTTAAATTATTTCTAAATCTCTTTAAACATTCGAAAGCAGCAATATCATGCACTCAACATATCACTAAAATCATTAATATGAATTTCACTTAAACCATTAATAACAATCACTCTATATAACATTTTAAAAATAACCAATCAAATATTTTGGGCTCAAATTTAGAAAGGTAGCAGTTTGTAAAGGCATTCTAGCATAATTGCCAATTTAATATGTATAGAAAAACTCTTATAAAAATTCAAGAATACGGAATTATCACAATTTATGGGATATCAATCCACAAATAAACATTTCACAACAATACTATAATCAATTGCAAAAATGTCAATTTTTTTAAATAATAAGGCAGTCATTTGCACATGAATTGTACAATGTCTAAATATTCAAAACAGTAGAAAGAAATATCACAATTTTACTAAAAGCAGAAATATCACATTTATTTCTAACAATAGACAAGATAAATAAATAAATTTATTTTTCTAATTTACAGCATTCAAAATTTCTAACATAGATAAAATATCACAATTTTTATTAAAAAGATTATTTTTCAAGATAATGAGGTCACGTGCGCATAAAATTTATCGCGCCTAAAATTCATGATAATAAGCAAAAATAATTATTTCATTTTATTTTTAAAAAGAATGGATTATTTTTCAAGAGAATGAGGTCACTTACACACAAAACTGATAAAATAAAGATCCTAGACGGAAATATCACTATTTATTAAAAATAGACTATTTTTCAGAAAGACGATGTCACTTAGCCACAATTATTTGAGAGGGAGCTTCTGATAAAAAAATTCGGTTCGAGAGAGAAGTTCACTGTGTTTCGACCAGAGAGAGAGATCTTAAAATTTTGTTTTAGGGTGGGAGTGCTCACATCCCCTATTTAAATTCTTATAACGTATTATTATATTATTTTATTACGCTCTACCTCATATCTGAGGTGTCGCGTTAAAAGTCTGCTTTTATCGTACGAAAGCCACGTCCGCTAAAGGACGTTGCCAGCTGCAAGCAGCAGGAGGCAAAGTCAGGCAAAGAAAAAGTTAAACCAAAGTAAAAGTTTTGAAAATAGTGATGGTCCCCAAGGACCATCATACTCAATCAGACCATCACCTATTAAAAGCATCATTTCCCCCTCTTTTTTTTTTTTTTTTTTGAAATTTTAGGATTGTTACAAGTGGTGACCTCTGGCAGCTGGATCACGTTATGTTCTAATAGCAATTGGAGCAGTGCGGGGGTCCACTTCGTGTCAAATTGATAAACCATATTCTGGTGCTAGGTCCAGTAGTCGTTCCGCTTACTATTTTTAGGAGGTGGGACCGCATTGTAGGACTTCTGCTTACCCCTAGCATGAGGCGTCTGTGTTTTAGACAGGTCGCGAGTTTAAGGAGTCGTGCCTTTGGTGTCAGTCACAATGACGGCCGTGCTGATCACTGCCTTGTTATTTCCCCGACCACTGGAATGAGAGTTTGAGCCGGAGGATTACTGACGAGGGTTGCTGTGGTGCTAGAACAATCCCTCGATATGAACTGCCTTAGAGATGAGCTCTGACATGGAGGGTGGATTGGATGCGTCCACATGTAGGGCGATCTCGGGAAGCATGTTTCATATGCAGGTCTGAACTGCTTCCTTCTCGGTCAAGGGGGTGGCGTGAAAGGTTGCCAACTCTCTCCATCGGGTGATGAACTTGTCAATCGGCTCACCACGGTCTTGCATCAAGGTGAGGAGCTCGATGGTTTCCACGTAGAAGCATTGGTAGAACCACTACTCCATTGCTTGCCAAGTGTGCACCGAGTTTGGCGACAGTCGAGCATACCACTGGAAGGCTGGTCCTTCGAGGGTCTCAATGAACTGGTGGAGGAGGAGATGTCCATTAGTTGCTATCTCCCGACAGGCCGCTTGGAAGTGGGTCATATGCTGGTGAGGAGATGTGGTACCATTGAGCAGGGGGAGTTTCCCTTTTTGGTAGTTCGGGGGAAACAACACCTGGTCAATGTACAAAGGATACGGCTTTTGGTAGAGTGGCGTCTCTTGCATGCCTGGGACCTTGTTTTTGAGGCTGTGGGCCACCATAGCATCTATGTCGGTTTCGGAGACCCCGCAAGAAGAGGCACTGTCTTGAGAGACCAGAGGGGGAGTATGCCTAGGAGCTGTGTCCTCACCGGTCGAAGAATCAGACGCAGAAGGGGACTTAGAGGCCTCTAAGCGCTCCATCTTTCTGAGGATGGCTTGCATCAATTCCTTGAACTCATTCATCTGCTCCTCCTGGGAGTCATTCGGGTCATTGATCACCATGACGCTGACTGTTTCTTCTGGGAGGCAAGAGTCAGGTGATGCAGCGGACTGCCGAGGCTGACGAGCCGTGCATGGCAAGTCAGTCTGGAGGGGCTCAGCTTGCCTCGACTGCACTCGGGCTTTGTATGCCGATCTTGTGAGGACCGGTTCTTGACAATCGTGGGACCGTGACTTCTGGGTGGTGATCACCGAACAGTATTCCTGGACTTGCTCAGTTTCCGGAGTTTGAAGAGGGAAGAAGGGATTGCAAGGTAGGAGGTCGTCAGGGGTGGTGACCTCGACTGCCTTAGAGGTTCCCTGGTCAGGATCTGTAGGCCTCTTTTCTGCTTGATCTTGAGGCAGCTGTAGACCTTGTTCCAGAATTGATCCTGAGACCTGGACTACCCCATTTTCTTCGAACAAGTGAGGGCCATGTCTATGAGCTGAAGCAAGGAGTGGGGCCCAAGGATGGAGGGCAGCTTGGGTTCTTGTCTTGGAGGTTGGAGGCCTCTGTCTGACATCAAGTCGTTGGCCCGAGTCCCTTTGTGACTCCCGGGTGTTCTGTTGACCCGGTTGGCTCAAGATGGTACTCTTAGGGGAGACCTTTGAGTACCAAGGCTATGGTGCTTGCCTGACATCGAGGAAGCGGCAAAGGAAGAAGCTGGTTCATGACTCCACCTGGGTCTGGATCAAAGAGGGACCTACAAAGATGGTTCATGTGCACCTTTAGGGTTAGTCGTCCGGGTGACTTGGGGGCCCGGGCTCGGTCAATGAGTTCAACCTGAGGAGGCCGAGACCCACAAGCTTGTGTTTGTGAGGGACGAGGTGAGAGCTAGTCTCTCACAAGGTGAAGTTGTGTGTGTCAGGAGGGAAGACGGAACAGTCGACCCTCTTATGCTCGAGGTGGCATACAGCTAGTGCTGCCCCGAGCTGTGGAAAGCGAATGCATGGTGCATGTAGGGTTTGGCCCGAGAAGATCTAGCCCTAGGTGCGAGCTCAAGGAAACATGAGGGTTGCCACGAGGTGTGGTTCGAGTGGATATATCATGAGCCTTTGAGTGTGTGTGAGGGGTGAAGACCTCAGGACCTTTGCCTCTGTGTACCGACCTCCAGGTGTGGAGGCTCGAAGTAGTGAAGGAGCATAGGGGGTTGCCTTGCGGCGAACCTCAGGAGCAACAATAAGTTTGCTTTTCAGAGGGATGGACAGGGCAGCCTTCCGGCGTACCGCAGTAGTATGGCTGGTAGGGAATTTGCCAGTAGCAGGGTGTGCGGCAACAGGAGTGCTACCCATGCAAAAGGCCTTACCAGGGCGAGAAAGCAGGGAGGCCAGGACCTTTAAGTCCCATCTCGCACCGATCCAAGTGAGAACCTTGGAGCCGGATCGTGAGTCCTGACGCAGAAGGAGAGTAGGGAAGGAGGCTTGAGTGACTCGCTTCCTTGGAATAGCCACGAGTGCAGGGATAAGGAAGTCCCGACCCTGATGAACAGGTTGAACAACTCAGGTGCCATAGTAATAGGTGCAGAAAGTAAAAAATAAATTGGTCAAACAAGAGCGAACTGACTAAGGGATAGTAAGTCCCCGGTGGAGTAGCCAAGCTGGTTTGGTGCCTCGATCTCGCCCTTCGAATCTAAGTGATCTGGCGGCACGTGTCTCGGGTTTTTGGTGAACCCAAGATTTGAGATCGCTCCCTCGAAACCTGAGCCGGGGCTAAAAGGGGCCTCCTAGGCCTAGCCGCCACTCACAAATGGGGCGGAGGTATCTTTTTTTTTCTCCCTCTCTCATTCCTCACTCTCTCTTTCACAAGCCCATGGCCTAGTCGTGAGCCCAATCTCTTTCTCTCTCCCCTTCTCGCCTCCTTTCTCTCTCTCATTACACGGACCCACAGAATCTCTCTCTCCTCTCTCATCTCTCTCTCAGCCCCTTCTTCTCTATTCTCTCTTGTCTCTCTCTCAACCCCTGTCATGGCCCCATAGCCTGTCCGTGGGCCCAAACTCTCATCTCTCGTATCTCTCTCTCCCTCATGGGCCCACAACTCCCCTATGAGCCCAACTTCCTCTCCCATTTCACTCACCTCCTCATCCACCTCTCTGGCTCTCAAGCCTCACTCCCTCATAACAAATTTCTATACCCCATACCACCTACCACTTGTTTGCCACCTTTCGCCCATCAACACACCAAAGGTACCAGCACCACAAGCCATTACTCCCCGGTCGAGCCACATCTTTATCACCTCAGGCACTATTCAAACCCTTGAGTAGTCACTTCCATTTGGCCATTCCACCTCAGTTGACTCGACATATTTTGTTGCTCTTTGAACATCATTAAAGACCATGAATGAGCGCTCCCATACAAACCATGTCCACCCCAAATGAGTTCCCATCACATACACCATTCAAATCCTTGGATGGTCACCCAATTAGACCACTTCACAGTCAACTCAACACCCCCATTTTGCATACACCATACAAACCCATGAGTGGTTGCTTCACCCAGCCACATCACTTCCTAGTTAAGTCGACAACCTTCTGAGTGGCCAATTCCATCTGACCACTTCAGACCTGCAAGTCGACTCAACATTCCCACCTTCCATCGAGCATCATTCGAAATCATGAACGAGCACTCCCACCAACCACTTCATCCCCATTGGAGTCTCACTCAATTCCTTTGTCTCCCCAAGTGAGCTTCACGCCCACCATTAAACCCACTTTTCCATGTCACCAATAAGGGAATCTTCCCATCATGCATCATAAAGTCCACCACCATGTTATCATAAAAAGTAAAAGTGAATATATATATATATATATATATATATAATAGAAATCTGGCATGGTTAAAACTCGAAAGAGCACTATGAGTAAAAATAAAAATAAAAGGCAGACGTAGCCATGAAGATACAGGTTAAAGAGCCTAATAAAAAGCTTGGCGAAAACTATTCAGCGAAACCACTTCCACCCAGTTCAGGTGAAAACTTAAAATGGCGCTTAGACTAATAAGAAGGTTGATGCAGTGATCACCTTCAAAGGCGGCTTCGATCGACTCCTCCATGCAAAAGTTCGATAATTTGAGAGTCAATACCCCAAAAAGGGTACCCTACAGCTAGAACAAAAAGGAGCTTAAGAAAAAGCTTCAACAACTTAGGTCAGCCTCCAAATGGCTCCAGAAGGTCAGAAAATCACAAAGATGGCAAACCAAATCAGTGTTGTACGTCATTTTTGATGCACTTTCGAAGCCCATAGGAATAAGGGGAGAGCCGACGACAGCTTGGTCCTGCAGGTTCACCATACACCCGAGGACTAATGTTGTGCAGAAAAATAAAGCTTGGGGCCATGTGACTTGGGTGCAATGCCATCGCACTAAAGAAGGACCCTTCAACTGTAGCCCTATGCTAGCAGCTACAGAACTGTACCAAGCCACCGCCACTGCATTCAGAATGTCAAAAAACCCTCGAGGACTAAATTTAGGGTCAATCGGACCTCTCCGAAGGGATCTACACCCATGCGGCCATGCAACTAGCGGGTTCACACTAGCACGGTGTGGCTTCACCAACCAGTCCTCGAAAAAGGGGGCTACGACAATGATTTTTGATAGCATCTTCACCAACCAATGGCGCCTTCCTCTGAAACCAAAGAGAGCTCAAAAGTTGATATGTAGCAATTCACGCCAGCCTTGTCATTTTGACCTGCGGCACACACTGTGGCATGATCGGAAACTGCATTGCTCCATGGAAAAGTGCTCACGAAACCAGAGGGAGAACCAAGGTTCAAGGAGAAGAAGCCTCAGATAGCACAACATCCAAACCTTGGACGCAAAGGTGAGTTCAATGCAACCACCACGCGAAGAGCTACACACTGATACATCTCTTGCATTCAATCCATGGTCCGATGAATGCAAGTCCCCAGGTCATCAGAGAAGTCAAACCTCTCGATTGTCGGAATCCCTTTTTCTAGTAACCCCCCAAATTAGGCAAATGCACAAACCAAAACCAAATCAGCCCAAACTTGTCGCAAAACTGCTGTGATAACGTCCTCTTTGACTTGCAAGCAGAGACAAGAACCATAACAGCGCAACTTGAAGAAGCATTGGCAAACAAAGTTCACAAATCTGACTAGACTTTCACCTCAACAGAAAAGGCCACCACAACACGATTCAAGGGTATCAAAATGCTCACAATCAATAGAACATTGAAGATATGCTGCTGAAATAGCTAAACCATTGTCACAAGTTGTAAAACAAGCTTCCAAGGTCTTGCCATGACGATGCAACCTGCATGCAGGGACGTTTCCATCATTCGTGCAAAAGATCTCAGGAATATTTTGGTCATTTGTGCCGAATTTTAGGATTTATTTCTAATTTCTTAAATTGTAATTAAGCTTGGCTTCTGAGAGTTCACCGCTGTTTATTGAATCCTCTATATAAGCAAGCTTAACCCACTTGGAAAAGGACCTTTGGACCTTCAACAAGGCTGAGCCCCTCTTTTAATAACCCTTTGGAGACCCCCTTTTAAGCCCCAATACCCCAAAGGCTGGGAAGAATCATGGTTAGATTGCGCTTGTCTCATTATCTTGTTTTTTCCTTGTGAGTCCCCAGTTACCGTGGGAGAGGAGAGAGGGAAAGAGAAACCTTTGAGAGAGAGAAGATACCCCTAAGTGTGTGGTTCTGTGGGCACCCCAGCCACGCGAGTCATCTTCCCTCTCTCCTGAACCGAGTCACCCCTTCTCTCTCTCTCTCTCTCTCTCTCTCTCTCTCTCTCTCTCTCTCTCTCTCTCTCTCTCTCTCTCACCTTCGTGGGCGACCTCATCTGCACAACAGTCTGCGTCCACCAGCAAGCCCACGGATGTGAGTAAACCCACGGGCCTCAACCCTCAGGTTTCCTCATGTCCCCTTTAGCAGCCAGTCGGCTCCCTCGGGAGGACAACCAAGGAGGAGGGACATTTGGATCCCATTCCAATAGCTTAGAGAGAGCAGAGAGAGGTTGCGAGCTTGAAGAGGGCCCCCGTCCAAACCGTACTAACAAGTAGCCAGAGGGCTTAATAATTGAGAGGGCTATCCGGCCGGGTGTGTCCTCGAATCCCCCAAGCGGCGTAAAGAGTGTCCGCGCTCCAATTGCAAAATCTCTCTCTTCGTTAGCACCTATCCACAAATTAGAGGGCCCGCGCGCAACACATGAGCTAGACCTCCGCGGTTGTTCGAGAGAGGGTTACCACTACCTGACTCGAGGGAAACCAAGACCCCATCGACATCAATTGGTGAGTCCACTGGGGACCCATCACCCTATCATTGGGTCGAGCCATTTTCAGGCACCAACTTCTCTTTCTCCTTTCTCTACTATTGCTATGGAATCCCTTTGTCCCTCCTTCATCCAAGTTGAGGATTTCTACATCCCCATACCCACGGCCTCAATTGGGGTGAGCGGACCGTTTGGCCCTGCCTCCCCCGCATGTTCCTTGTGCGGCCTTGCTGACCCTGCCATCCTGGTTTTGCCTAGGAAAGTTTGGGGTGTGAGCTCTCAAGCCCCTCCCCCCTCATCCTCCAGTGCTAAGGGCAAACCCCTTAACACCCACTGCATGGGCTGCACTACAGCCGCGCTCACACATAAGCACTCTGTAACTGTCGGACAACCCGCCAGTCACATACCTCTAGATGGTCGTCGTGCCGCTATTCTTAGCCACTTGGTCGGTCCTAACAAGGCCACCATGCCCGCAGATAGCCGAAATGTGACCCCGCCCACGTCACACAAGGGCGTCGACAACACTGGCAACCCCGCGTATACATCACCCACTAGCGACTTCTATGCCAGCCCACGCAACTACTCGACCACGGGCACCTATACCTACAAATATTTATGGCAGTCCAACCGTCATAATAATGAATAGAGGCAGGTGGCACAACCATCATAATAATGAATCAGGGCAAGTGGCAACCTTCCCTGATCTCCCAAACCGCTTCGGGTCTCTTTCAACCCGGACGCAGCATTGGTGGCTCTCATGCACCCGCGCCATGCATGTTAACTCTGCGAATCTGAGCAAGTCAAAGGCTAATCCTCGACAGGCACATGCATTTCGATACCCTCAAAAGTCTTATAAACAAATGCACTTGCATGCAGAAGCCGGAGGGCCTCATCAACTAAATGGGCAGGTGCCACAGGTACTCTGCTCCTCAGCCCACAGGGGGTTGATCTTGTGGCCACCCAAAACACCACTCTGGACCACACACAAACATGCGGGTCCAAGAATGCTGTTGGCTGTAAAGAGGGGCGGATTTTCGTTGCTTCGCCCATTGCTCTTGTGCCACCTAATCTGTGGTACTCTAAGAAGTTCCCTTCGAGGACCATCCTATCCACTTCTCTCTCCATGCGTGCACAAACCAGCCCTCAACGCGAGATCCAAGAAGAGAAACTGCCACTCCTACAGTGAGGGGAGGGGACCGTCACCTTCTGAGATCTCTCGAAACATAACATATTCGAGCCATTGCATGACATAGAGGGAGTGGGGGGGGGGGGGGGGGGGGGGGGGGGGTTGATAGCGCTGCCCACTGCTTCACCACCAGGACACGAAGCGCGGCATTTCACCCATATGACCCATGGCCCCAAGCTCGTCTCAAACCCAACCGACCCAAGACATGCCCCAGAGACTCGAGCATTGAATTCGACGATGATATAGGGTCAGCAACCCCTCGGGCTCGCTCAGAGCGAAGCAATGGGGAAGTTTGACCAAGCCCCCCCCCCCCCCCCCTCCCCCCAAACTGCGAGACATGTCACGTGCTGGTCTTTCAACACGGATGCGCAACAACCCAGGTGGATCAGATGTGCCTGCGGTCGTGGAGAAGGCTAAAGTTGGATCGGATACTCCCTCTGCCCAAAACCTTGAAATACCCTAGACCACCACCTATCCCCTACTCCTAGTCGACTCACCCCCTGGGCGAATCCCTCTCTCCCTTCAAACAACTGCAGACTGCACCGACACCTCAGGCCGACGTCGACGCCGACGTTATCCCCATCCAAGCATCCACACACGCACAACCTCTGTCCTGTCCCACTCCGGCTGTGCTTTCTCCGATCGCGCAATGCAGCCAAACTCCCTCTCTCGGGCCTATTTTGGAGACTGTCGCTGTCTTGAGGATTGGGATGAACCCTCCTCAAACGGGGGCAGCCCCAACACCTTTTACTAATCTCAAGGCAAAGGGGCACCGGGGGACCGTCCCACTTGAAGCTGACAAGGTCAAATGTGATGTAGTTCGGCATCTAAGGATACTTCCTGCTCTTTTGAGCATCTATGATGCCCTCATGCTAATCAAGGACTTCCGAATGGCGCTAGTTCAAGCACTCTCCACTCCCGAGGTGTACGAGAAAGAAGTCAAGCGAGTTGAGGTGGACCTATCATACTCAACAACTGTATGACTATCACATTCTCAGACGATGATTTACAACTCGGGGAAAAAACACACAACCACCCTCTCTTTGTGTCAGGCGGACTACATGCTTGTCCAATCAATCACATCATGCTAGATGGAGGGTCTGCGGTGAACTTGATGCTCAAGAGGATCCTTTCCTCGATTGGATTGGTATAGATCTGCTCAAACCCACTAGCTTAACGGTTCAAGGATTCAATCAAGCCGGTGAGAAATCGATGGGCACGATCTGACTCAAACTCAAGATCGGGGATCTGAGTGCCACCACCCTCTTCCATGTCTTCCACACCGACACCTCGTATAACATCCTGTTGGGTCGCCCCTAGCTCCATGAGCATGGCGTGGTTCCATCCACACTTCACCAATGCTTCAAATATAGCCGAGATGGGAGACAACATGTGGTCTACGCTGATAAAAGGCCATTCCCAATCACCGAGTCACACTACACAGATGTGAAGTATTATTTTGCGAGCCCACTATGTCCCCAGGGGCCAGAATGTCCCCAGGGGCCAGAGCTATCGGCAAAGTCCCGAACCGACTCTAAGTTGAGGGAAACCTCTGCAATCTCCCATGAGAATGTGAAAGATATGGTGAAATCTCTTTGTCATCTATTTCAAGAGGAAAAGAGTTGCGAAAAAGTGGTCCCTCTAACTTCGATTGATGAAGATCTCCCTATGCCTTCGAAAGGGTAGCCAAGCCTAAGGGATGTGGGGGATACAACCCTCGCCCTCCCTCCTGCACAAGAGGCCTTGCCGATAGAAAAAAATAGACTTAACGGCAACACCACTACAGGTTCAAATCCGTTGGCCCTCACGCCTTCTCATAACCCAAGGGGGATGAAAATTTTGTGTATCCCCGCTTCCCTACCGCCTGTGCCTATGACTGATCACAACAAGGAGGGGATGAAAATTCTACGCATCCTTACCCCCGTACTTCAAACTGAAACGGCGCCAGCAAAAGAGCCAGCTGTTGGCCTAAAATTTTTACAAATCCCGACCTCTTTGAAAGAAGAAAATGGCACTCCCACCTTTCATGCCTGCTGCCCCACTGATCGCCTCAAGGTGCTTCAGATACTTGTGGTGCTATGCATCAACAAGACCAAAAGCGACCCGCACCGACCTTCTGCGTTAAACCAACATTGTCTGGGCAAGATTCTCTGGGTCCCCAAGTTCTTGTCCCTCGCTACTGTGGGAAAGGAAGGAGACGAAGCCAAACTCACAGCCCAGTTCTATCACATGCTGGACTCCGAGAAGATGTCGGACCTACTGACCACTCGGTCAAAAGTTTGGCGTGACCACCTCGAGACAAGGGGTAGGTTAGTCTCCCCTGACCACACCCCTGCCAACAGTCCCCACCAACCACACGTACTCGCGTGGCAAATACCATCATTCGTAGCGAAGGAACGAGATTTGAGTCTGCCTGATCGAGCAGGGGAAGTGGGGAAAGAAAAGACTAAAATGGAGGGAGGCACCCCCCTGAAATCCACCCCTGCTCCCTTACAAAGGTTCGTCTCGAAAACCTGCAAAACGCCTAACCGAACGAACACGCAAAGCAACCCCTTTCTAGAAGCCGCCATCATGCCCAAGTGGGACCTATATGGGCCCAAGGCTCATCAGATCATGAAAAAGATGGACAATGAGCCATCTAACAATGAAGGCCTGAATGGCGGTAAAGGGATACTAGACCCCTTCTTTGTAATAGAGGCCGTGTCATCTCGACATGGCAAGAAGAAGGGCCTCGGTTACCTGGGATGACTGAACCCATCATCGTACCATTCCTATCCAAGGAAATTCTCTATGTGGCAGTGTCGCAAGAATCTCCACCATCCCCTTTGACATCCAGCCAAGGCAAGGTTCTCGCTCCCGCTCCCCCCTTCTCGAAGGAGGCGGGAGGCAAGATTCGAAATTAGAATGCAAAAAAAAAAAAGAAAAAAAAAAGAAAAAAGAAAAGGGCAAACACTCAAGACGGGCGTGAAAGGAAACAACAAGCAGCTAAGCCAAAAGGGGAGATTTGTTTCATGAATGTAAAAGATTACAAAATCGTGGTTGCAATAAACAGTAGCTACGAGGAAGTATGGCCATTTTGAAATGAGTCTCCTACATTCCAAGGACAGGGGGGGAGGCACCTCCCCTTCATTTGATGAAGAAGGTGAAGAGTCAAGCACTGGTCGGAGGAGGAATTACATGTCGGAAGCTTGGGCAATGCCCTCCCGCCAGCCGTGGCAACAACTCAACAATGCCTTACACACGACCGCGGGCCTCACGCCATGGGTCCCGCACAAACAGAGGGGCTCTGGAGTTACAAGCCTGCACTTTGGCGCTGATCCATTGTCGCTTCCGCAAGGCCGAATGCCTTTGCTAGAACGCCTAATGCTCGGATGCAACCCAAAAGTCGACACCAAGCATCCAGCCCCTACAGCAGACATGGCTCCTTAGCTAAGTTCTCTCTAGAAAACAAAGTCTCCGTGCTACCTCCACCCAAAGGAGTATCAAGCAAGAAACGTTTCCAGAACACGGGAAAAGCTGCCCTCACAATCTCTTGCCTAGCCCCTTTTTATAGGGCCATAGGCTCATCAAAGCTTGCTGCTTCTCGAGCACCACACTGCCCAACCACCTGGCCACGTGTCATTGCAACAGCGCCTTAGTTGACCACCATCTCTAAAACCTCTTACACTTCACCTTTCAGGTGTTACTCACGATCCATCATGATCAAATACAGCGCCGCCTTACTACCAGCATGGTGTCATCGGTAGATCACTCAAACAGATCTTGCACCAAGCTCTGCCTCTCAGTGGCACTCTCTATCTGACCTTACATCGGTCCCCAGACTCTTCGTCAGCCAAGCACCGCCCTCCCCCTGAGCACACCCCCCGCGGGTACCTTCAAAACGCCACCCCTCGCGGATACCATCAATACTCCACCCCCTGCGGGTGCCATCCCCGTGGGTGCCATCAACACTTCCCCCCCCCCCCCCCCCCCTCCCCCCACACGGGTGCCGTCAACACTCCACCCCCCACGGGTACCACCAACACTGCACCCCTCACGAGTTTTTCCAACACTCCACCCCCTACGGGTTCCTTCAATACCCCACCTCCCCGCAGGTGCATTCAGCAACACATTTCTCACAAACTCCACCATCATCGATCTTGCGCGGTTACACCCTGCCTGGGTCGCAACAAAGCCACCCTCTTCGAGGCAACACCCTGTCCTGCGCGGTCACACCCTGCCTCGACCATGTGCCACTATATCAACCTGAGGTAGAACCATGCCAATCAGACTCCACTAACAAGGCTCACTATGCTAATGACCTCCCCCCCTTAAGAAGCTGCGCGCGATGGAAACCATCGAGAGTAAAATAAAAAGAAATTCACGCGGACATAGCCAACAAGGCTATAGGTAAAATCGCCCAAAAAAAAAAAAGGGGCATGGTGAAAACCCACATGGGCACCATGAGTAAAAATGTTAGACAGACATGGCCACAAAGCCATGAGTAAAAGAGTCTTGAGAAAGAAAAAGAAATCCGGGCATGGTGAAAACCCGCAAGGGCACCATGAATAAAAGATGAAGCCAAATGGGTGGACAAGACTTTGAAGTCACCGGTAAAAACGCCCCGAAAAAGGATTTGGTGAAAACCACTCTGCTGGCACCATTTCTACTTAATTCGAGCGAAAACCTGCAAGGGCGCTTGAATCAACTTCAATCTCTTGCCCCAGTGCCATTCAAAAAAATCAATGGCCCCAGCGCCATTCAAAAAAAATCTCCAACTCCAGTGCCATTCAAAAAAATCTCCACCCTCAATGCCGTTAAAAAAATCTCCAGCCCCATTGCCAGTCAAAAAAATCTCTGGCCCCAGTGCCACTAAAAAAAAAATCTCCGACCCCAGTGCCACTAAAAAAAAATCTCGGGCCCCAGTGCCAATTAAAAAATCCCCGACCCCAGTGCCATTCAAAAAAATCTCTGTCCCCAGTGCCATTCAAAACAAATCTCTTGCCCCAGTGTCATTCAAAAAAATCTCCAGCCCCAGTGCCACTCAAACAAAATCTCCGGCCCCAGTGCCATTCAAAAAAAAATCTTCGACCCAGTTAAAAAAATTCTCCGGCTGCAGTTCCACACAAAAACATCTTGGGCCCCAATTCCACATCCAATCCCAGGTCTTAGTGTCACCATAAAAATGCTAACTTCCACTCCTCCATGCTAAATTCTAGCATTCAGGGTGAAGTTTCCTGAAATGAGATCGCCTCAGAGGCCACCCCCTATCACGTCTGGGTAATATACCCAACTGGATGAATAGGATGTGGACTGAAGAGGTACCATGCCTTCCCTTCTCTCCTTCTCAAAACAAACACCTACATCCAGGGTGAAGTCTACTGAGATGAGACCGCCTTAGAAGCCCCCTTCCTATCACGTTTGGGTAATTCGGGAGATCCCCAATGGGACCAGTAGGATGTGGACCGAAGAGGTACCTTGTTTTCTCACCACAACCTGGAGTTTCTGTTTAGATAGGGATAAAGCCAACAAAAAAGGCCCTCGCCAACTGGAACACCAGGACTTCCCCAGTCAGGATGGGATAAAGCCCACAAAAAGGGCCTCCACCAGCTGGGACATTAGGAGTTCTCGTTGAAAAAAAAGTCGTAAGCCCACCCAAGGTAGGCCATCAGCACGATCTCCCAGAAAAAGGATTCTAGTGGAACCCAGAGAATGCCCATCAACAAGACACCGGACCACTAGAAGCCACTTTGGTCGCTCCCCAATCAAGGGAAAAGCTCATCAAGGTCTACCCCTCAAGAATTGCGCCGATGCCGGTGATGAAGAAAAATAAATAAATTTGAGAGACAATAAACACGTCTTAGCAAGGATTCGCCATAGGAGCTACGACAATAGACTTTTATGAATGTTGCACTTCTCGTTTCTCTCAAAGCGCAACATCCATTGGGGCAAGTTGTCGAACGCCATTTTTGACGCACTTCTGAAGCCCATACTAATAAGGGGAGAGCCTGTGATAGCTTGGTCCTATATAATTATACCAGGCCACCGCCATTACACTCAGAATGTCTAAAAACCCTCAAGGACAAAATTTGGGATCAATCGGACCTCTCTGAAGGGGTCTACGCCCATACGGCCTCGCGACTTGTAGGTTTCACACTAGTGCGGTGCGATTTCACCGAACTTGTCCCCGAAAATGGGGGTTGCGACAACACTTTCTGATAGAAGCTTCTCCAACCCATGGCGCATTCCTCTGAAACCAGAGAAGTAAATCCTCTGGGTTGCCAGAATCCCTTTTTTCGGTAACCCCCCAAATTTGGCAAATGCATAAACCAAGACCAAATCAGCCCAAACTTAGTGCAAAACCACTGCGACAACTTCCTCTCTGACTTGCAAGCAGAGCCAGGAACCAGAACAACAGCAGCTTGAAGAAGCATTGGCAAACGAAGTTCACAAATCTGGCCGGACTTTCAGCCTCAACAAAAAAGGCCACCACAACACGATTCAAGGGCATCAAAATGCTCACAATCAAGAGAACATTGAAGATATGCTGCTGAAACAGATGAACCATTGCCACAAGTTACAAAACAAGCTTTCAATGTCTCGTCATGGCAGAGCAACCTGCATGCAAGGACGATATCGTCATTCATGCAAAATATCTCAAGGACATTTTGGCCATTTGCGCCTAATTTCAGGATTTATTTCTAATTTCTTAAATTGTAATTAAGCTTGACTTTTGAGCATTCACCCCTGTTTAATGAATCCTCTATATAAGCAAGCTTAACCCACTTGAAAAAGGACCTTTAGACCTTCAACAAGGTTGAGCCCCTCGTTTGACAACCCTTTGGAGACCCCCTTTTAAGCCGCAATACCCCAAAGACTGGGAAGAATCAAGGTTAGATTGTGCTTGTCTCATTAGCTTATGTTTTCCTTGTGAGTCCCCAATCCCCGCGAGAGAGGAGAGAGGGAAAGAGAAACCTTTGAGAGAGAGAAGATACCCCTAACTGCACGGTCCCGTAGGCACCCCGACAATGCGAATCATCTTCCCTCACTCCTGAGCTGAGTCACCCCTTCTCTCTCTCTCTCTCTCTCTCTCTCTCTCTCTCTCTCTCTCTCTCTCTCTCTCTCTCTCTCTCTCTCTCTCTCTCTCTCTCTCTCTCTCTCTCTCTCTCTCTCTCTCTCTCACCTTCATGCGTGACCTCATCCTCGCCACAGTCTGTGCCCACCCACATGGTTGTGGACGTGAGTAAACCCACGGGCCTCAACCCTCAATTTTCCTCTCAAACCCTTAGAGGCCAGCTGGTCCCCTGTAGAGGGCAACCAAGGAGGAGTGACATTCAGATCCCATTCCAATAGCTTAAAGAGAGAAGAGAGAGGTTGCGAGCTTGAAGAGGGCCCCCATGTAAATCCTGCTGACAAGCAGCCGGAGGGCTTTGTAATTACTCTAAGAGGGCTATCTGCCTGGGCGTGTCCTCGAACCCCCCAAGAAGCGTAAAGAGCACTCGCGCTCCAATCACAAAATCTCTCTCACTGTCAGCACCTATCCTCAAATTGGAGGGCCCGCCACAACACATGTGCCCGATATCCACAGTTGTTCGAGAGAGGTTTTCGCCTCCTGACACAAGGGAAACCAAGATCCCACCGACATCAATCGGGCATTGCCCAAAGGATTTCCTCTTCAAAAAGTCAATCATAGCAAAGTCATCAAGACAACTTGGGCTATTGACTGTCAAGCCAAATCAGTACCCCGACATAAAGGGTAATCGTCTTATTAAGGTTCACAATCGCTGAAGGTTCAGATTTTCAGGATGGCCACTAAAAAGCCCCTGACTAAGGCTAGTACATTGGGGTGTAAACCCCAAAAAGGCCTTCTCACTAAGGTTCTCAATTGCCGAAGATTTAGAATTTCTGGATGGCCACAAAAAATCCCCTGACTAAATCTGGTATATTACGATGCAAGCCCCAAAGAAGCACCCTCCTGCAACTAGCTCTAGTCTTGTGTAGCAGCTCATGCACCTGCCAAGGCAACGTTTACTAAAGTGGGAAGGATGGCCTCAAATAAAGCCCCCACTAGTAGACTAAAGAAATCCTGACGGATTGGAAAGGAAGCCTTAAGCAAGGCCCCCAAGAGCCAAATAAATCATGATTTTGACAAGACTACTTAACAAGCCCTTAAACAAGGCCCATAGTTATTGGAACAAAAAATACCTGCTGAAATAAGAAGGAAGCCTTTAAGAAAAGCCCCCACTAGTAGATCAATTGAAGCATTGAAGAGTTGGGAAGAAATCCCTTAAGCAAGCCCCCCAACCACCAGTCTCCCTCAAAAGTTCTAGCATGACTAGGTAACAAGCCCTTAAACAAGGGCCCTTGTTGTTGGAACTGAAAATACCTACTGAAGTGGGAAGGAAGCCCTTAAGCAAGGCCCCCATTAGTAGATCAAATTGGAGTATTGATGAGTTGGGAAGAAAGCCCTTAGGCAAGGTCCCAAGCCACCAGTCTCCCTCAAAAGTAGCAGGGCTAGGTTTTCAAGCCCTTAAACAAGGCCCCCAATAGTTAGAATCAAAAGCAACATCAGTCATACCCCAGTGAAGAACTTTGGCATGATTTCCTCTCAAAGCTCGAATCTATGCCGATGATTGATAAGAAAAATGAAAATTGAGAGACAAGTTTTGTTCCGAATGTTACACTTCTCGCTTCTCTTGAATAGCAACATTTGGTGGGACAAGTTGTTGTTAGGAAGTTTTGACACACTTGTATCCCCGGTACAAACAATGGAGAAGCCAGTGGCGATCTAGGCTCACATGTACCAAAATGCCTAAGGACTATGGAAACCCCTGACTAAATAAGCCTAATTCTGGAACAATTTGAAATGGTGTCAATTCAACCTCAATAAGTATGAGAAGGTTGCATTTGATGTCCTAAACATTCCCACTAAGTTTCATCTCAATCCAATAAAGATAAAGACAATCAGAACAAACTTTCATTTGTAATATTGCTCTCTAACGTCCCCAAAATACCTCATAACTGGAGCTATACTGCCATGGTCATGGATAAGCATCAGACCATCACAAACGAACTCAAAAGGGTCACAAATCTCAGAATACGAAGTTTCAGCTTATTCAGACCCCCGGGGGCTGATTTTCCTAAAATGGGAAGGCCTTACACTATTCACAAAGAGGCTTCGATGAACCCGTTCCCATTTATGGAAATTGTATTTTTCAAAAATGAGATTTTTTCTAAGTGGAATAACTTCTTCTTCTTGAATCCGATGGAGCTCAAATTTTGGTATGATGTTCGTCTCGTCTAGACACATATTTCGACATATGGCACGCATGGTCAGGGCTCCCGGATAAGGTTTAAGGACCCGGAATTTTTCAGTATAAGGGAGTAAGCCTCCGTGAGTGTCAAGAATATCGCCATGCGTATAAGCCACCATGCGTATAAGGATAAGCCGTCGTGCATGCCAGGAATGCTACCGTGAGTGCAAGTGCTACCGCCGTGCGTGTAAGCCATCGTGTGTGTAAGGATAAGTCGCCATGCGTGCAAGGGATTCCACCGTGTGTGACTTGGACAAACAGGACGCCGCCATGCGTGACACTATCGCTCGGGATGCCGCCGCGCATGACACCACCGTGAGTGAATTGAAGCTACCGTGAGTGAAGTGGAGCTACTGTGATTAGATGTACAAGGTAGCCCAGGGGAAACTTCTAGACCTACTCTTGCAAGTACACCACTTGTATGCCATGTGTGCCACTTGAATGCCATGTAAGCCACTTGGATGCCACTTGTACCCCTTGCATGCCACCTTCCTTTTGCCTCCCTCTCTTTGACAATAAATTAACCCCCTTCACACCCCTCTAAGAACTTTTGCCTTTCAACACTTAAAACTTTAGGCTTGACCATCCTTGGAAGCTTGGAATTTGGGGAGAACCTATGTGGGAAACATGGAGTTCTTTTGGGTAAATGTAAGTAGACCCAGCATCCATGATTTTGTTCGATTTCTTAGTATGAAATCCAAGTATGCATGTGAATGTAATTGTAAATATGGGGTGGATGTATGTTGATGAAATTATGCTATATTGTGCCATGTTTTTCCAGAATTGTGATTCTTATTTGTATGATAGTTTGAGTCTTGAAGACATCTCTGTTGGTTATGAAATTTGGTGGGGAAGCACCCCTGTGAATTTTAAGATGAGAAAGATCGTGTGTTAATGCCTATTTTGGTTGGGAAGCTATCAACAATTCTTTGAAGTATGTCCAAACCTTGAAATGAATTTACAAGAACCTTGCATGTTTTTGTAATGACCTGTTCACTGGCCAAATTATGTTCAAATAAGTTCGAACTAATTTTAAATGAAATATGAGTGAATATACTTCAAAAATAATTTTGGTTCCAGCTTAAATTCTCTGAATTTTGTAAATTATGCCCCTTTTTCTAGGAATATGTCACTATTGTGATTGCAGGGAATTTTAAGAACTATTACATGTTGTATAAAGAACTGCTTACTGACCAAATCATTTCTAAATAAGCTCAAACTACTTTTGAATAAAATAGGAGGGATCTACTTCCAAAATGGTTCTGAAACCATATAGAAATTCTCTATGGTTTGGAAATTATGCTCCTTTTTCTATGAAGGTGTCACTATTGTGATTGCAGGTAATTTCCAAAACTATTACATGTTATTATAATGAAATTTTTAAAACCAAATCATATGAAAATGAGCTAAAACTCTTTTAAATGAAATAAAAGTCAGTCTACTTCAAATATTGTTTTGGAACCATTTCGAAATTTTCTATGGTTTGGAAATTATTCTCAGTTTTCTATGAAGGTGTCACTATTGTGATTGCAAGGAATTTCTAGAACTATTACATATTTTTATAATGAACTGTTTATTGAAAAAATCATATCCAAATGAGCTCAAACTACTTTTGAATGAAATAGGAGTGAGTCTACTTCAAAAATGGTTTTGGAACTATATCGAAATTCTTTGTGGAGTGAAAACTATGCTTGTTATTCAAAGAGACTATTACACTGAATCTCTACTCTGTTACGAAATAATGAATGCTTATGAAATGTTGAATAAGCATGGTTGTAATAAGACATGCTTATGAATTAGTGAATGCTTATAAATTATTGACTATGCATGGTTGAAAAAAGACATGCCCTTGAAATAGTGAATGCTTATGAAAAGTTGAATAATCATGGTTGTAATAAGACATGCTTATGAATTAGTGAATGCTTATAAATTATCAACTATGCATGGTTGTAATAAGACATTTTTATGAAATGGGAATGTTTATGAAATAGTGAATTCTTTTGAAATATTGAATGTGCATGGTTATAATCAGACATGCTTATGAGATGATGAATGCGCATGGTTGTAATTAGACATGCCTATGAGATGATGAATGTGCATGATTGTAATCAGACATGCCACAGATATGACATAAGGCACTATGCAACGGGTCATGCGCTCTTTCTCTTGCCATGAAAGTGATTCCTTTGGGGAAGACTAACAAATGTGTCAAAGGTCCGTAGTTTTCTGGCGTTAGCAGGTTACTATAAACGTTTTGTACAAAGATTTTCAAAAATAGTGATTCCTTTGACTCGTCAAACCTAGAAGAACGTGAAATTTGTATGGTCAGATGACTATGAGAAAATTTTCAAGAGCTAAAATAGAGACTGACTACAGCTCCGAGATTGACCTTACCAAAAAGAAATAAGGACTTTGCAATCTACACCGATGCCTCTCATAAAGGGCTCGGATGTGTTCTTATGCAGCAAGGGAAGGTCATTGCATATGCCTCAAGACAATTAAATCCATATGAACAGAATTACCGAATCCATGATTTGGAGCTTGCGGTTGTCGCCTTGAAAATATGCAGGGACTACCTTTATGGAGCCCAGTTTAAGGTGTTTACAGTTCATAATAGCCTCAAGTACCTGTTTTGCTAAAAGGAGTTGAACGTGAGGCAAAGAAGGTGGATGGACCTATTGAACGATTATGATTGTACCATCAATTACCACCCCAAGAAAAAATAATATGGTAGCAGATGCTTTGAGCAAGAAACCCGTAATATCGATGGCTCATCTAATGGTCCGAGAGATGAAGTTATTAGAGGATGTAGTGGGATGGCACCCAACTCTGCCCCTTGCATAAGGATAGAGCCCCAGATTTTTCAACAATTCTAGCTAGCACAAAGAAAGGACCCCCAACTCGTGAAAATTTTAGAAGAGATAAAGCTAGGAAGGAAGACGATTTCACTATAAGCAGTGATGACTTGTTGAGGTTCAAAAATCGGGTCTGTATCTCAAATGATGAGGATGTGAAGAGAGCTATCTTAGAGGAAGCTCACCGCTCTCGTTATACTATACATCCCAAGAGTACTAAGATGTATCAGGACGTGAAGAAAATGTTTTAGTGGAATGACATGAAAAAGGAAATAGTAATGTATGTTTCTCGGTGTTTGACATCCCAGCAAGTGAAAGTCGAGCATCAAAAATCCACTAGACTGTTGCAGGCCTTGCTTGTGCCATAATGGAAATGGGAGCACATTACTATAGACTTTGTCTTTGGGTTGCCAAGAATGAGTTCTGGGCATGATTGTATTTGAGTCGTAGTGGACTGGCTGACCAAACCTGCCCACTTCTTGTCGATTTGCACGACCTACACCTTAGATAAACTGGCCCAGTTATACATCAAGGAGATAGTGAGGTTACATGGAATACCAGCAAGCATCGTGTCCGACAGGGACACCAGATTTACTTTTAGATTTTGGGCTAGTCTGCAGTCAGCCTTGGGGACGAGACTCACTTTTAGCACTACCTTTCACTCCCAGATTGATGGACAATCAGAGAGAACCATTCAGACTTTGGAAGATATGTTAAGGGCTTGTATCTTTGATTTTAAGGGAAGTTGGGATGATCACTTATCTCTGATTGAATTCACCAATAATAACAGCTTCCAAACTAGGATTCAGATGGTGCCTTTTGAGGCCCTATATGGAAGAAAGTGCAGGTCACCCATTTGTTGGAACGAGATTAGTGAAAGAATGTTTTTAGAGCCAGAAATTGTCCAGGTGACTTTACAAAAGATTTCTTTGATTCCAAAAAGGCTCAAGACAGCTCAAAGTCGGTAGAAGACTTACGCCAACAACCGAAGAAGAGACCTCGAGTTTGAGGTGGGTGATCAGGTTTTCTTGAAGGTATCGCCAACTTAGGGCATTATGAGATTCGATAAGAAAGGGAAATTAAGCTCGCATTAGATTGGCCATTTTGAAATTGTGGAAAGAGTGGGAGGCATGGCTTATCAACTTGCCCTATTACCAGAGTTAGCGAACGTCCACAATGTCTTTAATGTATCCCTGCTGAGGAAGTATCAGCTCGACCCATCACATATTCTGAGGTATGAACTGATTCCGATCAAAGAAGACCTGACCTTCATCGAGAAACAAATTGAAATACTAGACCGAAGGGTGCAAGTATTGCGCAATAAGGTGATCCCTCTAGTTCATGTTTTGTGGAAATACCATTCACAGGAAGAGTCGACCTGAGAACGGGAAGATGAGATCCGAGATACGTACCCCCAAGTGTTCAATTAACAGAAGTATGATTTTGGAAGAAACACAATTTTGGGGGCAAAATCCTTTTAAGGGGGGGATGATGTAAGGACCTCGACTTTTCCAGCATAAGGGAGTAAGTCGTTGTGCGTGCCAAGAATACCGCCGTGTGTGTAAGCCACCATGCACGTAAGGATAAGCTGTCGTGCGTGTAAGCCACCGTGCATGCAAGTGATACCATTGTGTGTGTAAGCCGTCGTGTGTGTAAGGATAAGCTACCGTGTGTGCAAGGGATGCCGCCATGCGTGACTTGGACAAAGAGGACACTGCCGTGCGTGACACTGTCGCACGTGACACTGCCGCACGGGATGCCGCCGCATACAACATCGCGATGAGTGAAGTGGAGCTGCCGTGAGTGAAGTGGAGCTTCCGTGAGTGGATGTATAAGGCAGCCCAGAGGAAACTTCTATACCTGCTCTTGCATTTACGCCACTTGTATGTCATGTGTTCCACTTGTATACCATTTAAGCTACTTGGATGCCACTTGTAACCCCATGTATGCCACCTGCCTACTGCCTCCCCCTCTTTGCCTATAAATTAACCCCCTTCACAACCCTCCAAGAACTTTTACCTCTCTCTCCCACAACCTCCCTTTCAACACTTCAAACTTTAGGCTTGGCCATCCTTGGAAGCTTGGCATTTGGGGAGAACATGTGTGGGGAACTTGGAGTTCTTTTGGGTACATGTAAGTAGACCTAGCATCCATGATTTTGTTTGATTGCTTAGTATGAAATCCAAGTATGCATGTGAATGTAATTGTAAATATGGGGTGGATGTACGTTGATGAAATTTTGTTATATTGTACCTTGTTTTTCCAAAATTGTAACTCTTATTTGTGTGATAGTTTGAGTCTTGAAGAAATATCTGTTGGTTATTCTAAGAGACTGTTACACTGTTACACTGAATTTCTGCTCTGTTATGAAATAGTGAATGCTTATGAAATATTGAGTAAGCATGGTTGTAATAAGGCATTCTTATAAATTAGTGAATGCTTATAAATTATTGACTATGCATGGTTGAAATAAGACATGCCCTTGAAATAGTGAATTCTTATGAAATGTTGAATAAGCATGGTTGTAATAAGTCATGCTTATGAATTAGTGAATGCTTATAACTATGTATGGTTTTAATAAGACATGCTTATGAAATGGGAATATTTATAGAGTAGTGAATGCCTTTGAAATATTGAATGTGCATGGTTATAATCAGACATGCTTATGAGATGATGAATGCACATGGTTGTAATCAGACATGTCTAGGAGATGATGAATGTGCATGACTGTAATCAGACATGCCACATATATGACGTAAGGCACTACGCAACGGGTCATGCGCTCTTTCTCTTGCCATGAAAGTATGGGTCGTTACATCATCCCCCCCTTAAATAGGATTTTGTCCTCAAAATCGTGTCTTAGTCAAACGCCTAGGGGAACTTATCATGGATTTCAACTTCTCATTCCCATGTCGATTCTTCCTTTGAGTGATACTGTCATAACACATGGACCATATGAATTTAATTATTACGTAACACTTGCACTTTCCTCACCAGTATTTCAATCGCCCGTTCAATAGAAGCCAAGCCTTCTCTGATCGAAATTTTTTTATAACTCAGAACATGGGACGGGTCCGGCTGATATTTCCTTAACAGTGATACATGGAACATGTCATGAATATTCACCAACTCAGGTGGTAGGGCAAGTCGATAAGCCATATTCCCAACTCTTTCCACATTTCAAAAGGTCCAATAAATCGAGAGCTGATTTTCCTTTCTTGCTGAATCTCACAATACCCTTAGTTGGAGATACCTTCAAGAAAATTTGATCACTCACCTCAAACTTGAGGTCTCTCCTTCAATTATCAGCGTAACTCTTCGGCCGACTCTGAGCAGTCTTGAGTCTCTTCCAAATCAAGGAAATCTTTTATAAGGTTGCTTGAACAATTTGTGGCCCTAACAGCCTCCTTTTACTGACCTCATCCCAACAGATAGGTGATTTATACTTCCTCCCATACAAGGCCTCAAAAGGCGTCATTGAAATACTGGTTTGGAAGCTTTTGTTATAAGCAAATTCTATCAGAGGCAAATGCTCATCCCAGCCTCCTTTGAAATTAGTAACACAAGCCCTTAACATATCCTCCAGGGTCTGAATAGTCATTTCGGGCTGGCCATCAATCTGAAGGTGAAAAGTAGTGTTAAAAAAGAGTCGTGTCCCCAAAGCTGATTACAGACTATCCAGAATCTTGAAGTAAATCTAGTGTCCCTGTCGAACACGATGCTGACAGGTATTCCATGTAAGCTTAGAATTTCTTTAATGTATAACTTGGCCATTTTATTCAAAGTATAAGTTGTGTGGACCAGTAAGAAGTGAGCAGCTTTAGTCAGTCGATTCACAATGACCCAAATATAATCATGCCCAGCACCTATTCTAAGCAAGCCAAAGACAAAGTCCATAGTGATGTGTTCCCATTTCCACTCTGGCACGGGCAAGGGTTGCAACAGTTCGACGGGTTTCTGATGTTCAGCTTTTACTTGCTGACACGTCGAGCACTTAGAGACAAACTGTGTCACTTCCTTTTTCATATCATTCCACCAGAAAGTCTTCTTTAGGTCCGGATACATCTTAGTACTCCCTGGGTTTACAGTATAACGGGAGTAGTGTGCTTCCTTCAAAATAGCCCACTTCACACTCTCATCATTCGGAACACATACCCGTTCTTTAAATCTTAACAGATCATCACTGCTCACAGAGAAATCATCCTTTCTTCCCATCTTTATTTCTTCTAAGATTTTCATGAGTTGGGGATCTTCTTTTTGTGCCATTCAAATCTGTTGAAAGAGCTGGGGCTCCATCATCATACAAGCAGTCATTCATACCTCATTAGATGCACTGTTGATACCATGGGATTTTGACTCAAACCATTCGCTACTACATTGGTCTTGCCAGGTTGCTAATTGATGGTACAGTCATAATCATTCAGTAGGTCCATCCATCTTATTTGCCACATGTTTAACTCCTTATGAGAAATAGATGCTTGAGGCTCTTATGATCTATAAATATCTTAAAATGGGCCTCATATAGGTAATGTCTCCATATTTTCAAGGCAAACACAACAACCGCGAGTTCCAAGTCATGAGTTGGGTAATTTTTCTCGTACAGCCTTAACTATCTGGAGGCATACACTATGAATTTCCCTCGCTGCATCAGCACACATTCAAGCACTTTATGAGAAGCGTCAGTATAAACCACAAAATCCTCATTCCTGTCGGGTAAGGCTAGTATCGAGGCCATGGTCAGTCTCTTTTTCAGTTCTTGAAAACTTATTTCACAATCATCTATCCACACAAACTTCACTTCTTTTTGGGTTAGGCGAATCAGGGGGAGCGTTATCTTTGAGAACCCTTCTACGAAGAACCTATAATATCCTGTTAATACTAGAAAACTATGGACCTCAGTCACATTTGTCAGTCTTCCCCACTGAAGTACAGTTTTAATTTTACAATACAATGCCCAAGGAAGGCCATGCTCGAAAGCCAAAATTCACTCTTCCCCAATTTAGCGTACAACTTCTTTGTCTTTAGAGTCTGGAGGACCATTCTTAAGTGTTTCCTATGCTCATCCAGGTTCCTTGAATATACCAGAATATCATCTATAAAGACCACCACAAAATCATCTAGAAAGGGTCTAAAAACTCTATTCATCAAATCCATAAAGACAGCAGGAGCATTGGTCAACCCGAATGACATTACCAAGAATTCATAATGTCCATACCGGGTCTTGAATGCGGTTTTAGGGACATCTTATTCCTTGACCCGTAGTTCATGATAGCCTAACCAAAGGTCAATCTTAGAAAACACTTGGGCCTCTTGAAGTTGGTAAAAAAGGTCATCAATTCTAGGCAAGGGGTATTTATTCTTTATAATGACCTGGTTCAGTTGTCTATAGTCTATACAAATCCTTAAAGACCCATCTTTATTTTTTACAAATAGAACCGGTGCACCCCAATGTGACACACTAGGTCGAATGAACCCCTTTTCCAACAACTCTTGTAATTGTTCTTTTAATTCCTTTAATTCGGTTGGGGCTATCCTATAAGGGGCTTTAGAGATGGGAACGGTGTCTAGAACCACATCTATCGCAAATTCTACCTCCCTGATTGGAGGCAAAGAGATCAACTCCTCAGGAAAAACTTTGGGATATTCCCTCACCACTAGTATCTCTTCTAACTTGGACTCGACATCCCGATTCTATACTACATAGGCCAGATACCCAACACATCTTTTGACCAACAAATGAGAAGCCCGAAGAGCCGAAATAAGGTGTAGAGGGGAGCCATCCTTAATGCCTACAAAGTTCAACTCAGTCTGATTTGCTCGTCTAAAGGTTATAGTTTTATCATAGCAATTTATTGTAGCATAGAGTGTGGACAACTAGTCCATGCCCAAAATAACATCAAAATCTTGAATGTCTAACATTATCAAGTCTATAGATAAGACACATCCTTCAAGCAAGAATCCACAGTGCTTATAAACAATATCAATTTCTAAAGATTCCCCCATAGGTGTGCATACTACCAAAGTCCAGTCAAGAAGTGCAGGTCTAGCATTCATGTGGCGTACAAAGTGAGGTGCAACAAAAGAGTGCGAAGATCCAAGGTCAATCAGAGTTTTAGCTTCCATGACACAAACAAATAGCGTACCTCGGATTACAAAGACATACACCTTGGCTTCTCGTTCGGTGAGAACAAATACTTGACCTTAAGTCTTCAGTCCGTTTTCTGACCCCTTTACTGGACAGTCTTTGATCAGGTGGCTAGGCTTGCCACATCTTAAATATGATCCTGCCCTTCTTCGACACTCAACTGCAGAGTGATTGTCCTTCCCACAGTATGGCCACGTCGAGTGCTGGTTCTCCCTTATGTCGCCCGAAAAGTACGTTTGAATCTTCTTATTTCCTTGGTTATATCTTCCCCTGAAGCTTTTCCCAAACTGGGCTAGTCCCATTTTATTGTTTCGCCCGAATCGGGACTCTTCACAGTCCCTCTAAATCTTCATAACCAAATCTACCAAAGGGGAGAAGGTCTTGAGGTTCGCCGATATCACCCTTCCCTTATTCGCCTTTTACGCCTCTGTATTGATGATGTGTGACGCATTTCTTGACAGCTCAGCAAACTTGGCTGCATACTGCTCCACTGACAGGTTTCCTTGTTGCATCTCAATGAACTCCACTTCCTTTCTTTCCCGTACAGAGTCAGAGAAGTACTTCTCATTGAATGCTTCCAGAAAGTTTTTCCAATTCACTTATGTTCCCGTGATTGCTTCACTGAGCCCCACCAGTGCTCAGCATCTCCTTCTAACATGAAGGTTCCCAACCTAACCTTTTACTCATCAATGCAGTGTAAAACCCCAAAAATTTTCACGACTTGTCTCCTCCACCATTCGGCTGTCGCCACTCCCCCGTGCCCCAAGAACGTCGGAGGTGCTAGCCTCCTAAATCTTTCTATCAACTGACTGGCAATCCGTTCAAAGGCCGGAGTAGCCGGGACTGGCATGTTGTCTTTCATCATTTGGGTCATAGTCCCCAAGGTCATGAAGAATTCACTGAGGACCTCAGTATTCTCATTGCTGGAGCTCTCAATATTAGCTCGAGTCCTCAGCATCTTGACCTAAAATGGGAGCATCCAGTTACTAACCTATTCAAAATCATTCTAGAGACACTCCTAAGACTCTCTAGGCTTAGAATCCTATCCTGGCTACTCTGACACCATAATTGTCACGACCCTGCCCCTGACCCATACCGTACAAGCCGGAGGGCGACAGAGTGCGGGATCACGACCAGAGGCTACGAACGTCACTCAAGTGGGAGTGGCTCAACGCTTTTAGAAATACGGAATCAAAGCAAACCACGAAAGAAATAAAAACACATTCATCAAGCAAGATAATACCACACAAATTAAAACCATTATGTGCATATAAAATCTCCAAAGGTCCTTTACAATTCTGTCCAAGGCACTACCATCCTTACAAAAACAAGACAATATTACATCAAAACAACATTGTGGCGCAGCCACCCGACACCTACTATCAAAAAGTTCCTTAATCAGTCCTGAGCTTCAACCGCTTGCCACCACTGTCCAGTTGCCCCTCGCAAGAATGGTTGGTTATCACTCTACACAGATGGAAAAAATAAGAAGAATGAGTTAAAAGCTGAGTAAGTCGATCAGCGCCCTTACATTCCCACCTACTTGCATATACATAATAACATGGTCTACGGTTCATCAGAAATACTGGCATCACAAAGTAGGATTGTCCATCAGAATATATATTTGTCGTATAAAGAGAGTAATAATTGGATATCAGAGTATCAATTGTTCTTGAGATGGAAAATACATCTACGCTTATCACAGTTACAGTCAAATGTTCATACAGAATGCCTAATTCAGACAGGCATAACAGATCTATTTACCCCCGAAGTAGAAGCCACATCGATCAAGCTAAGCCAATCATGTAACTTGGAACTTCTACCCTCATTTAGGAGGGAGGACAATGACAAATGGAGGTCCCATTTTATAATGTCCTCACTCACGCACACAATCCCCATCGTGCTTTGGGGTTTTCGATAAGTTGTGGCCTTACAAGACACGACCTTCTCTTTACGCCATCAGATGAGAGGGCGTTACACTACCATTGAAAGCCTCAATACGTATTGTCCATAACAATTTTGGGGGTGCAAACCTCCTCGTCATTTATAATCACTTCTCAACTCCACTCCTATCATTGGAGTTGAGATACAGTATACCCAACTACCTGTGGAGGGCCCATTGCGTAGTGGTCATAGCACATATAACAATTTCAATATAACAGTATCCACTACCAACGGAGGACCCATTGTGTAGCGGTCATGGCACATATAATAGTTTCAATATAACAGAAATCACAGTATCCACTACCAATGGAGGACCCATTGCGTAGCGGTCATGGCTCATGTAACAGTTTCAATATAGCAAAAATCACAATATTCACTACCAATGGAGGACTCATTACGTAGCGGTCATAGCTCATACAATGGTTTCAATAGAACAGAAATCATAGTATCTACTACCAATGGAGGACCCATTGCATAGCGGTCATGGCTCA
Source organism: Amborella trichopoda (assembly GCF_054954075.1). Classification (NCBI taxonomy): domain Eukaryota; kingdom Viridiplantae; phylum Streptophyta; class Magnoliopsida; order Amborellales; family Amborellaceae; genus Amborella; species Amborella trichopoda. Next base: position 31,168,499 of record NC_142346.1, read on the forward strand.
TGTAACAGTTTCAATATAACAAAAATCACACTATCCACTACCAATGGAGGACCCATTGTGTAGTTGTCATGGCTCATATAACAGTTTTAATATAACATAGTCATAGCATTAATCAGTTGCACCGTATCATAGTATCACATTTTCAGTATCACGATATTATATTTTCCTGCAATTCCAGACAGTGACAATCAGTCATAACCAGAGTCATAATATTCGATCCATTCCAAATTTCAAATGGTTCCGAAACTAATTTTATGCTAGACATTCATATCTTTCAAATAGGGGAGGTTTGAAAGTGTTTTGACCCCGTTTGGCCCTTCAAAAGCCCATTAGAAAGGAGGCATCCCATCTATAACCTGTTGTGCAGTTGGGACAGTGACATGTCCTACTTAGTACTGTTACAACTTTCAATCCATAAGGAATTTTGAAGTGTTTTCGAAGCCAAAATTATAGTAAAAATATGTATCTTTCAAATAAGGGCAGTTTGAGAATATTTGAACTCCATTTGGGAATTCAAAAGTTCGTGGTAACGAAAGTAATGGTTCTAGATTTTTATGATATCTGTCCATAGTGACATATCTTAGCAAATAACTATATAACGCGCAATCTAGGAGGAATTTTAAAATGTGTTCAACATGTGATTTCAAGTATACTCATAGATATTTCAAATGGTAGTGATTAAGAACAAAAATGATTCCATTTTGTCAGTCAAAATTTGTGACAACAAAGGCATCAGTTCTAAACTTTTACTAAATCTGTCGACGGTGACCTACTTGTACATTTTGAAGCATAACTCTTTAGGCATAAAGAACTTGAGAAAGATTCAAACATGAACATTTGAGTAGACACAGATATCTTTCTAATGGTTGTGATTTAAGGTCGTATGGATCCTCATTTGGTAGGTCAAAAGTAGATTACGAAAACATAAAATCTTCGTGGAAATTACAGTGCAGTGTAGCATTATTCAAAATGACAACCAATTAATCCCAAATTATGCTACATATTAACATAAAACCTTCTTATTGACCATTAGATACATATAAACACTTAATCATAGATTTTCCATGGAAACCAAAGAGATTCTCATTTTGAGCATGCAAATGCAAGCAAAAGTGCTGAAAATTATGGTATAACAGTGTGCACATACATCCACTATTTATGCATCTACTCATACTCATTCTTATACTTAATTCATGCTAAATCCATGCCTAAGGACCTATAAGATATTTGACCCACTTACCCTTGTGTGTGCAATGGTGTTCCCAGATTTCCTCCCACAACTCACTCCTCAAGTTCCTTAATTGGGCTCTAACAAAGGTTAGAAAGGGGGCTGCAAATGCTAAGTGCTTTGGCTTGTAAGAGTGAGAACATGGCATGAGGGAAAGAGAGAGAGGCTTATGTACTCCAAACGTGTGAGGTGGCAGCTTGGGGTTGCCATGTTGCAGTTCGGTGACATGCGGTTTGACAGGTGGCAGTTGTGGCAACATGCAGTAGGCTAGTGGTATCCATGAGTCATGCACAGGCTCAGTAGTGTTGTGCATGGCGGCACTCTTTTCTGCTTCTTCTCACTGCCGAGCACGTCTCTCTCACTTCTTCTCTCTCTCTCACCACCACGCGCACTTTCTCTTCTTCTCTCTCTTCACCGTCGTGCGTACTTTCTCTTCTTCTTCTCTCTTCACCGCTGTGCAAACTTTTTCTTTTTCTTCTCTCTTCACCATCGTGCGCACTTTCTCTTCTTCTTCTCTCTTCACCGCCATGTGCACTTTCTATTCTTCTTCTCTCTCACTGCCATGCGCACTTTCTTTTCTTCTTCTCTCCCACCGTCATGCACACTTTCTCTTCTTCTTTCTCTCTTCGTCGTGTGCACTTTCTCTTCTTCTCTCTCTCATCATCGTGCATACTTTCTCTTCTTCTTCTCTCTCACCACCATGTGCATTTTCTCTTCTTCTCTCTCTCATCATCGTGCGCACCTTTTCTTACCGGGAAAGTCTGGGTCGTTACATCATCCCCCCCTTAAATAGGATTTTGTCCTCAAGATTGTGTCGTAGTTAGTCAAACAACTGGGGGTACTTATCCCGGATTTCATGTCGATTCTTTCTTTGAGGGATACAGCCACAACACACGAACCAGAGGAATTTCTTTATTGTATAGTACCTGCACTCTCCTATCCAGCATTTCAATCGATCGTTCAATATAAGTCAAGTGTTCTCTAATCGAAATTGGTTTATAACTCAAAACATGGGATGGGTCAGGCTGGTATTTCCTTAACAGTGATACATGGAACACGTCATGAATATTCGCCAACTTAGGTGGTAGGGCAAGTCGATAAGCCATATTCCAAACTCGAGGTCTCTCCTTCGATTATCATGGGCTTAATTTTCCTTTCTTGTCGAATCTCATTATACCCTTAGTTGGCGATACCTTCAAGAAAATTCGATCACTCACCTCAAACTCGAGGTCTCTCCTTCGATTATCAACGTAACTCTTATGGCGACTCAGAGCAGTCTTCAGTCTCTCCTGAATCAAGGAAATATTTTCTGAGGTTGCTTGAACAATTTCTGGCCCAACAGCCTCCTTTCACCGACCTTATCCCAACAGATAGGTGATCTAAACTTCCTCACATACAAGGCCGCAAAAGGTTCCATTTGAATACCGGCTTGGAAGCTGTTGTTATAAGCAAATTCTATCAGAGGCAAATGGTTATCCTAGCTTCCTTTGAAATCAGTAACACAAGCCCTTAACATATCCTCCAGGGTCTGAATAGTCATTTTTGACTACCCATCAGTCTGAGGGTGGAAAGCAGTACTAAAAATGAGTCATGCCCCCAAAGTTGATTGCAGACTATTTTAGAATCTTGAAGTAAATTTAGTGTCCCTGTCGGACACGATGCTGACAGGTATTCCATGCAACCTTACAATTTATTTAATGTATAACTTGGCCAATTTATTCAAAGTATAAGTTGTGCGAACCAGTAAGAAGTGAGCAGCATTAGTTAGTCGGTCCACAATGACCTAAATACTATCATGCCCAGAACCTGTTCTAGGCAAGCAAGAAACAAAGTCTATAGTAATGTATTACCATTTCCACTCTAGCACGGGCAACGGTTGCAACAGTTCGGCGGGTTTCTGATGTTTAGCTTTTACTTGTTGACACGTTAAGCACTTAGAGACAAACTGTGCCACTTTCTTTTTCATATCATTCCACCAGAAAGTCTTCTTCAGGTTCTGATACATCTTAGTACTCTTTGGGTGCACAATATAATGGGGGTAGTGTGCCTCCTCCAAAATAGCCCGATTCACACTCTCATCATTCGAAAACCCTATCATATCTTTAAATCTTAACAGATCATTACTACTCACAGAGAAATTATCCTTTCTTCCCAGCTTTATTTCTTTTAAGATTTTCATGAGTTGGGGATCTTCTTTTTGTGCCATTCGAATCTGTTGAAAGAGCTGGGGCTCCATCCTCATACAAGCAGTCATTCCTACCCCATCACTAAGGGGCAGGGTTGGGTACCACTCCACTGCATCTTCTAATAGTTTCATCTCTCGAACCATCAGATGTGCCATTAATACCATGGGCTTTCGGCTCAAAACATCTGCTACTACATTGGTCTTGCCTGGTTGGTATTTGATGGTATAGTCATAATCATTCAGTAGGGTCCATCCATCTTCTTTGTTGCTTCAAAGAAAATAGATACTTGAGACTCTTACGATCTATAAATATCTTAAAGTAGGCCCCATAGAGGTAATGTCTTCAGATTTTCAAGGCAAACACTACATCCGTGAGGTCCAAATCATGAGTTAGGTAATTTTGTTCATACGGCTTTAACTGTCTGAAAGCAACGCTATGACTTTCCCTCGCTGCATCAGCACACATCCAAGCCCTTTATGAAAGGCATCAGTATAAACCACAAAATCCTGGTTCCCTTCGGGTAAGGCCAGTATCGGAGCGGTGGTCAGTCTCTTTTTCAATTCTTGAAGACTTATTTCACAATCATCTGTCCACACAAACTTCACTTCTTTCTGAGTTAGGCGAGTCAGGGGGAGCGCTATCTTTGAGAACCCTTCTACGAAGAGCCTATAATATCTTGCGAGTCCCAAAAAAGCTGTGGACCTCAATCACATTTATCGATCTTCCCCACTGAAGTACAACTTTAATTTTACAAGGGTCAACTGTGACCCCGTCCTTAGATACAACATGCCCAAGGAAGGTCACGCTCGGAAGCCAAAATTCACTCTTCCCCAATTTAGCGTACAACTTCTTTGTCTTTAGAGTCTGGAGGACCATTCTTAAGATTGCCCATGCTCTTCCAGGTTCCTTGAATATACCAGAATATCATCTGTAAAGACCACCACAAAATCATCTAAAAAGGGTCTAAAAACTCTATTCATCAAATCCATAAAGACAAAGGGAGCATAGGTCAACTTGAACGGCATTACCAAGAATTCATAGTGCTCATACTGGGTCCTAAATTCGGTTTTAGGGACATCGTCTTCCTTGACCCACAGTTAATGATAGCTTGACTTAAGGTCCATCTTAGAAAACACTTGGGCCCCTTGAAGTTGGTCAAAAAGGTCATCAGTTCAAGGGAAGGGGCATTTATTCTTTTAAGTGATCTGGTTCAGTTGTCTATAATCTATACAAAGCCTTAAAGACCCATCTTTCTTTTTTACAAAGATGGGGGAATCTTATAAGGGGCTTTAGAGATGGAAACGGTGTCTGGAACCACATCTATCTCAAATTCTACCTCCTTGACTGAAGGCAAAGAGGTCCACTCCTCAAGAAAAACTTTGGGATATTCCCTCCCCACTGGTATCTCTTCTAACTTGGCTGAATATCCCGATTCTCTACTACATAAGCCAAATACGCAACACATCTTTTGGCCAACAGGCGAGAAGCTCGAAGGGCCGAAATAAGGTGTAGAGGGGCGCCATCCTTAATGCCTATAAAGTTCAACTCAGGCTGATTTGGACGTTTAAAGGTTACAATTTTATTATAGCAATTTACTGTATCATAATGCGTGGACAACCAGTCCATGCACAAAATAGCATCAAAATCTTGAATGTCTAACAGTATCAAGTCTATAGGTAAGACACATCCTTCAAGCAAGACTCTGAAGTGCTTATAAACAATATAAGTTTCTAAAGATTCCCCCGTAGGTATGTATACTACCAAAGTCTAGTCGAGAAGTGTAGGTCTAGCATTCATGTGGCACGCAAAGTGAGGTTCAACAAAAGAGTGCAAAGATCCAGGGTCGATTAGAATTTTAGCTTCCATACCACAAACTAAGAGCGTACCTCCTAACAGAGGCAAACACCTTGGCTTCTCATTCGGTGAGAGCAAATACCCGACCTTGAGCCTTCGATCAGTTTCCTGACCCCTTTACTGGACAGTCTTGGATCAGGTGGTCAGGCTTGCCACATCTGAAGCACGCTTCTGCCCCTCTTCAACACTCAACCGCATAGTGATTGTCCTTCCCACAGTATGGGCACGTCGGGCGCTGGTTCTTCCTTATGCCACCTGTAAAGGTCTTCCGAATCTTCTTATTTCCTTGGTTATATCTTCCCTTGAAGCTTTTCCTCGGAGGCGGCCGAGTCTTCCTCCCAAGGTTCCCAAACTGGGCTGGTCCCATTTTCCTATTTCCCTCGAATCGGGACTCTTCACAGTCCCTCTTAATCTTCATAGCCAACTCTACCAAAGGGGAGAATGTCTTGAGGTTCGCCGATATCACCCTTCCCCTTATATCGGGCCTGAGGCCTCGCTCAAATTTATTCACCTTTCGCGCCTCCGTATTGATGATGTGTGGCGCATATCTTGACAGCTCAGCAAACTTGGCTGCATACTGTTCCACTGACAGGTTTCCTTGTTGCAGCTCAATGAACTTCACTTCCTTTCTTTCATGTATAGAGTCAGAGAGGTACTTCTCATTGAATGCTTTCATAAAGTTTTCCCAATTCACTTCAGTCCCTGACCCTTCCTATGATTGCTTCACTGAGCCCCACCAGTGCTCAGCATCTCCTTCTAACATGAAGGCTCCTACCCTAACACCTTCTGCCCATCAGTACAGTGTAACACCTCAAAAATTTTCTCCACTTTTCTCCTCCACCGTTCCGCTTTCTCCACTCCCTCGTGCCCAAAGAACGTCGGAGGTGCTAACCTCTTAAACCTTTCTATCAACCCACTATCAGTCAGTCCAAGGGCAGGAGTAGCAGGGGCCGGCATGCTGTCTTTCATCATTTGGGTCATAGTCCCCAAGGTCCTGAAGAATTCACTGAGGGCCTCGGTATTCTCATTACTGGAGCTCCCATTATTAGCACGAGTCCTCGGCATCTTGACCTAAAACCGAAGCACCCAGTTACTAACCTATTCAAAACCATTCAAGAGACACTCATAAGGCTCTCTAGGCCAAAAGTCCTATCCTGGCTGTGCTGATACCATAATTGTCACGACCCCGCCCCCTGACCCCTATCGTACCATTCAGAAGGCGACAGAGTGAGGGATCGCGACCAAATGTCACGAACGTCACTCAGGTGGGAGTGGCTCAACGCATTTAGAAATACAGAATTAAAGAAAACCACAAAAGAAATAAAAACTCATTCATCAAGCAACATAATACCTCATAAATTAAAACCATTATGTACCTATAAAATCTCCAAATGTCCTTTACAATTATGTCCCTGGCACTACCAGTCTGACAAAAACAAGACAATATTACATCAAAACAACATTGTGGCACAGCCACCCGACACCTACTATAAAAACGTTCCTTGATCAGTCCCAAGCTTCAGCCGCCTGCCACCACTGTCTAGTTGCCCCCTCAAGAATGGTCAGTTATCACTCTACACAGACGGAAAAAAAAAAGAAGAATGAGCTAAAATCCCAGTAAGTAGATCAATGCCCTTGCATTCCCACCTACTTGCATATACATAATAACATGGTCTACGATTCATCAAAAATCGAACTGGCATCACAGAGTAGGATCGTGCATCAGAATATATATTTGTAGTATAAAGGGAGTAATATTCAGATATCAGAATATCAATTATTCTTGAGATGGAAAATACATCTATGCTTATCACAGTTACAGTCAGATGTTCATACAGAATGCCTAATTTAGATAGGCAGAATAGATCTATTTACTGCCGAAGCAGAAGCCACATCGATCAGGCTAAGCTAATCCTGTAACTTGGAACTTCTACCCTCATTCAGGAGCGAGGACAATGACAAATAGAGGTCCCATTTCGTAATGTCCTCACTCACGCACACAATCCCCAGCGCGCTTTGGGGTTTTCGATAGGCTATGGCCTTGCAAGACATGACCCTCTCTTTATGCCTTCAGGCGAGAGGGCGTTACGCTACCATTAGAGGCCCCAATGCATAATGCCCATTACAATTTGGGGGGTGTGACCTTCCCTGTCATTTATAGTCCCTTCTCGACTCCACTCCTATCATAGGCGTCGAGATATAGTATACCCAACTACCAGTGGAGGACCCATTGCGTAGTGGTCATAGCACATATAACAATTTCAATATAACAGTATCCACTACCAATGGAGGACCCATTCCGTAGCGGTCATGGCACATATAATAGTTTCAATATAACAGAAATCACAGTATCTACTACCAATGGAAGACCCATTGCGTAGCGATCATGGCTCATGTAACAGTTTCAATATAGCAGAAATCACAGTATTCACTACCAATGGAGGACTCATTACGTAGCGGTCATAGCTCATACAATGGTTTCAATATAACAGAAATCACAGTATCCACTACCAATGGACCACCCATTGTGTAGCGATCATGGCTCATGTAACAGTTTCAACATAACAGAAATCATAGTATCCACTACCAATGGAGGACCCATTGCATAGCGATCATGGCTCATATAACAGTTTCAATGTAATAGAATCACAGCATTAATCAGTGGCACTGTATCACAGTATCATATTTTCAATATCATGATATCATATTTTCCTACAATTTCAGACAGTGACGTCCAGTAATAAATGGGGTCATAATATTCGATCCATTCAGAATTCAGAAACGGTTTCGAAACCAATTTTATACTAGACACACATATCCTTCAAATGGGGGTGGTTTGAAAGCGTGTGGACCTCGTTTGGCCCTTTAAAATCTCATTAGAAGGTAGGCATCCCATCAGAAAGCTGATGTGCAGTTGGGACAGTGACATGTCTTACTTAGCATAGTTATAACTTTCAATCCATTAGGCATTTTGAACTGTTTCCAAAACCAAAATTCGAGTAAAAATATGTATTTTTCAAACAAGGGTAGTTTGAGAACATTTGGACTCCATTTAGGCATTCAAAAGTTAATGACAACCAAAGTAATGGTTCTAGATTTTTATGATATCTGTTCACAGTGACATATCTTCGTAAATAATTTTATAACTCTCAATCTATGAAAAATTTCGAAATGTGTTCAACATGTGATTTCAAGAATACTCATAGATATTTCAAATGGCAGTAATTTAGAAGAAAACAGACTCCATATGGTCAGTCAAAATTCGTGACAATAGAGACATCAGTTCTGCAATTTTACTAAATCTATCAACAGTGACCTACTTGCACATTTTGAAGCATAACTCTTCATGCATAACGAATTTGAGCAAGATTCAAACATGTAGTAAACACATATATCTTTCTGATAGTAGTGATTATGGGTCATTTGGACATAATTTGATAAGTCAAAAGTAGATTATAAAAACATATAACCTTCTTGGAAATTACAGTGCAGTTGTAGCATTATTCAAAATTACAAACAATTAATCCTAAATTATGCTACATCTTAACATAAAACCTTCTTATTGACCATTAGATACATATAAACACTTAATCACAGGTTTCCATGGAAACCAAAGAAGATTTGATATCCATTTTGGGCATGCAAAGGCAAGCTAAAGTGCTAGAAATCATGGTATAATAGTATACACATACATCCACTATTCATGCATCTACTCATGCTCATTCTTATACTTAATTCATGCTAAATCCATGCTTAAGGACTTACAAGATAGTTGACCCACTTACCTTGTGTGTGCAACGGTGTTCCCAGATTTCCTCTCACAACTCACTCCTCAAGCTCCTCAATTTGGGCTCCAACAAAGGTTAGAAATGGGGCTGCAAATGCTAAGTGCTTTGGCTTGTAAGAGTGAGAACATGGCATGAGGGAAAGAGAGAGAGGCTTATGTACTCCAAAAGTGTGAGGTAGTAGCTTGAGGTTGCCATGTGGCAGTTCAGTGACATGCAGTTTGACAAGTGACAGCTGTGGTAGCATATAGTAGGCAAGTGGCATCCATGAGTCATGCACAGGCTCGACGGTTTTGCGCACAGCGACACTCTTTTCTGCTTCTTCTCACTGTCGAGCATGTCTCTCTCTTCTTCTCTCTCTCTACCATCGTGCACACTTTCTCTTCTTCTTCTCTCTTCACCGACGTGCGTACTTTCTATTCTTCTTCTCTCTTCACCCCCGTGAGCACTTTCTCTTCGTCTTCTCTCTCACCGTCATGTGTACTTTCTCTTCTGCTCTCTCACCGTTGTGCGCACTCTCTTCTTCTTCTCTCTCTCTCTCCACCGTGCGCACTTTCTCTTCTTCTCTCTCTCACCGTCGTGCACGCTTTCCCTTCTTCTTCTCTCTCACCACCGTGTGCACTTTCTCTTCTTCTCTCTCACAGCCGTGTGCACTTTCTCTTACTGGGAAAGTCTTGGTCATTACAATACCCACTGCCCAACCCTTATCCTCGTGGACACTAGGGTCACCTCCACGTGCACACGTGCGTGAACCCAAAAAGGAGGGGGGTGAGAGGAAACGACACACGCACACCTTTTTTCATCTTCTCTCCACTCTAAAAAAGTCACAACAATTTTAAGAAAAGGGTTTTCCCATGCGCAAGCGCAAAAATCCAGAGCCAACCACCAACTTGCATAATAAACACACATATGTAATGGTCATTTTCCTTTTTTGCAATTGCTCAATTGCAAGTGTTCGATCATGTTCCAATAGCCATAAGGATGTTGAGTTTTTGTGGTCATTTAAAGGCATTATGAGAGTATGTACTAAAAATATATAATGAATTATTAACTCCAGTGAGTGTATGGTCCAACTTGGCCTATAGGGCATTGATAATGCCTAAGCCTCACATGAGTTTTGACTGCTATGACTGGATGTGAAGTCTAAAACCTGTAGTCTTAGACATCATGTAAGAGTAACCGATAAGAGTTTCAATATAGGGCTATCCCTAGATGAGGTTGGACACGTGCCCAAGACAGTTGGCCAGGGGATATGGATTTGACCCTTGTGTGATGGATGACCTGAGAGGACAAGGGTTCAAATCCTCATCATTACCATCACATGGCATGTATACTATATAGACTTTCTGGAAGCGACCCTTTGGATATGGGTGTGTGTGACATATACATATGTGGAAGAGATGACTCCCTACAGCACTGGACTATGTTGAAAGGATCCATTGAGAATAGTGTTGAAATGGGCCCTAGACCTGTCCTCATGGAAGGACCTATAATCTATGGTCAAGGATCATATCCTCTCCACTCATTGGCTGACTTATATGGTCCAATCAAGAACCCCTACGATGGGTTGTGGGTCATGGGTTGGGTTAGTTTGAGAAGGTGTAGTGAAAAGCGGTCTCTACGGAGGATGGAGTCCTTAGTATTTTTCTCATAATCCTAGCTCTATGAATCCAATTCTAATCAAACCTTCTTTAATATGTTTAAATGTCTTAATTATTTCATAAATAATTAAAATGAATGTTTGGACCTCTCTGAGTATTTATTTTATTGAAAAATAATTTTTATATACGAAAAAATGAATTTTATGGATTTATTTTAATCAGAAAGAAAAATAAAATGTTTAAAAATTTGTAAAATTTGTTTTAATATCTAAAAATTAATATTAATATATTGGGGGCCCATTGGGTTTCAATGGGCCCACCAATGTGTGGGGTGTGGGGCTCACATCGACAGCACATTGATGGTATACCCCACCCCATACAAACTTTCCTTATTGTTTCATGTGCCTCCTAAAACATGTGTTGATTTGAAGTTTTAGAAACTTAAGGTCTAGAGATTTGAATTGAAACTAGATAGGAAAGTTTAAGATATAAAATAAATATGAATTAAATACTTTTTTTACACAAAATATTTGATGGAATAGAATTATGGAAACTGAAAGATAATGTTTCATATCATTCCTTTAATTATAATAGCTGACCTAAGAAATGAATGGTTCTCTTCACCTTATAGGTCTCCAAGATCGAAGATCAAGATTAAACCTCATAATGATTGCAAAACCCTAGCCCTAGAAACCCTAGCCTCTTGTCTATATATACTAGCTATGGGGTTTCTATTTCTCATCGTTCTATCCCTATTTAACCAACCAAAGGGAGCACACCCCACTCTGCCTTCTCTCTCTTCTTTCTCTCATAAAAAATTAGGGTTCAGGAAAAGTTAACCCTGAGGGGTGGCACATCAAAGCCACTAAAGCCCTAGACCTAGGTTCTTGCCTCATGCTCATGTGTTGAGCATTGGTCAAGGGAATCCCACGTGATGCTCTCTAAGGATTTTTTTGCCTAGGTTTCCCTAATTGTGAGGTGTATTCTTGAATTGAGATTCCATGCACCATCAATGGAGGAGACTCGGTTTGGGGTGTAAGAAGTCCTTGGGGGTAACCTAAGGCAAAGTACGCGTTATTTTATATTCTATTGCTTCTATGTAATTTTTAATTCTACATAATGAATGCAATTTTTCTTTTAATGACATGCAAGTGAGAGGTCTTGACTATTTTATTGAGTCAAAATTGTATTTTGGACACTTGTAAGTGATCCGGGTGGCAATACGTATAAAAGAGTAGAAAAATTTTACTTGCTATTGACTTATCCAGTCACATAGTCCACCTTTCAAAGAATGCCTTAACTATCATGGGAACTTTGATGGACCAAACATTAGTTTTTCTATTATTGACATATCTATCCCTTAGAGAGAAGAGCATATAAATATTGGAATGTGAAGCTTTCTTTGGGGTTAAGTTCCAAAACTAGTCTATCCTCCTTTCTTGGGTAAAAAAAGAAGGAATGAAGGGCTTTCATTATTTCTAGGAATTGATGCTTAATAACTCCATCAAACCTTATGATATTGAGAGGAATGTTCCAAAGCACTTGTTGTCCTATACCACACACCACATCTAAAAGGAAGGCATTTTTGTTTCTTCAAAATAAAGAAATCTATATCGGTTCTATATTTTCCAAAAACAACATGTTGCCATAAGTTTGAGGCATCTTGGCTGAGTCTCCACCACCATGTTGTCAGCAAGGCTTCATTCATGCCTTTCAATCTTCTAATACTGAGACCTCCTTCCCTCCTCAAAAGACAAAGCTTATCCCATTTGACTAAACATAATTTAGTTCTCTTTTGACTCACTCCATAGAAAATCACGCATCATTCCTAGATTTTTGACCAAGTACATGGGTGCTCTGTACAATGAAAATAATATATTGGAATGTCTGAGAGGGTTGCTCTGATCAGAGAGAATCTACCCCCAAACGAAAAAACTTGTTGTTCCATCCATCTAGTTTGTATTGAGACCTCTGAATTATTGAATTTGATGCTAAAGGAGCTAATCTGCCTTCTGGCAAAGAAATCCTCAGATATTTAATATGAGGTGTCTCTATTGTGCAATGTAGCTATGCCGCCCTATTCAAAAGCTCTTCTTCTGTGCAATTGATACCCATTAATTTTGCTTTTCCCATTAATTTTTTCCCCTGATATCATCTTATAAAATTTAAAAAAGGCCATAGGTACTCAATTTTCTCATTATTGCTTCCAATATAATAAAAATATCATCTGCATACTACAAATGAGTGATCGACATTCTTTCATCCATTACTGGCAATCCTTTCAATAAACCTTCATTTGATAATCCTTTCAGATTTAGACTGAGGGCTTCCCCAACCAAAGTGTATAGGAAGGGTAATAGAGGGACTCCTTCACAAAGTCCTCAAGTTGCTAGAAAATAACCACATGCCTTCTCTTACCATGACTAAAAAGTGAGCTAAAGAAAGGCAGCCCCTTATCAACATTTCCCATCTACTCTCAAACCCCATCAATGTCATAATTTCACCGAGGTAGTCCTATTCCACCCTATCACATGCTTTTTCAAAGTCTAATTTGTACCAAATTCCTTTGTTTGCCTCTTTTCTGGTGGAATGGATGAGTTCCTATGCAACTAGAACTCAATCTGTAATTTGTCTGCCCTAGATAATAGTTGTTTGTGTTGCGCCAACAACTTTATGATCTACCCTTTTTAGTATGTTGGCGAGGACCTTAGCAAGTATTTTATAGATATAAGATAATAAACTAATATGTCTGAAGTATTTTATAGCTTCTAGGGCTGGTTTTTCGGGGACAAGAGCTATGAAAGTGTAGTTCAGGGCTTTGCTAGGAACGCCATTCTAATAAAATTGTTTGAAAAAAGAGAATAATTCGTCTTTCACTATATCCCAAAATTCTTGAAAGAAAACTATTTGGAATCCTTATGGCCCTGGTGCTTTATCTCTCGACAATTAAAAAATTGCCTTTGAATCTCTTCAATTTGTTATAAAAACCCTGTCAATACGAGACATTTGTGGTGTTATGAAGGAATTATTAGTCCAAGTATAGGTTGTCCCAATTAGATTGAGACATTTTAGAGAATTGCACATGAAAAAATTATCGAAATTTTTCATGGTAGCTAAATTTTGATTTCCATTATTTGATTCCTCTGGTGATCTAGTTTGATTAAAACCCCTAGCCATACACGAAGGCAACTAGGACCGGGCAATAATTTGAGACACTTCCCCATGAAAACCACTTTTTTTATTAAAGTCATTAGGGCCATAAATGTTTTGTCATGCACCAGGGGTTTAAAGACCACACAAAAGCATAAAGAATAGAAACAAAGCGAAAAGAAATTCCAAAACAAGTTCCATCAACAAAATGGGCCAATCTACCATTAGAGGGAGAGAAGATAAATTCTAAAGGGCTTCTGCCTAAAAAAAAATCAATTAAACCACATCACGGGTTACTAGTTTTGTTTCTTGAAGGAGTAAAATTTGCAGTTTATGGGTGAGAACTATCCGCCTCAACATCCTTCTTGTCCTTTGTTCACCTAGTCCCCTTATATTGCAGGAGAAGATCTTCATTTGGTTCAAAAATGTTTTCCGGCCCTGATGACTCCAAATGATCCCACAGCAAGCAGATCGAATGGGAGCTTAGCAGCTCGATCTTCTGCTTCCTTCTGGATATTTGATCATCTTCTTCGTCCCCTTGTTGCCGCATTCTGACTATCTCTTCTCTGGCAATAGCCACCTTTATGACCTTCATAGAGCCATCAAATTTGACCTTGTTTGAAGATATTTTTCAGCACCATGGGTAACCGATGCGGAATAAAACGGAGAAGCTAGTCGATAAAACCTGACAAACAGTGAAAAATTTGACAGCCTCATAACAGTTCTAGAACTGGTCAAGATCTTCATCAGGACTCTTAAAAGTCTCATGTCAAGTTTCGTCACAATCCGACATGTCTAAGGCAGTGCAGACTGAGAAACAGTTCCGGCAGAATCAACCTCTAGCACCCTGAAACGGATCCCTATAACTGGAACCCAACTTTCGAAGAATCAAACGGCCGTGGGACCACCGCTTTTGGATCCAACACAGTTGAAAACCCTTAGGGGTCAAATTTCAGCTTAAACGAATAGTGACTTGCAACGCTCATATCCCACTCGTCCGAGGTCGGATTGCGCTCAAACTTATTGGAGAATGTTCGTCTCGTCAAGAAATGAGCACACTATCGATCTGAAGTTTGCATGATTCATCCAAATTTCAAGTCGCATGATCGTGGCTTAAAAACACGATCCATGGCTCGAAGTCGGTATCAAATCGATTGCCATACCGAGCCCTACAAGAAAACAATCATCTTTCGGACTAACGGGCACCAAAGCAACCCTGGATTATCCATGAAAGATCACGCATGTTTTAGGACAGCAACAAAGACTGTTTTGAAATTTTCTCAATTGTTAGGAAAAGGCAAATCAGTCATTTTGCACCCTATTTTCTTATTTTATTTAATTCAATTAAATCTTAATTTTCAGCAATTAGGTTTAATTTTGATCAATCCACCCATTTTTGGGCAAAACTCTATATATATCGTACTATCATTGTACATGGATGGAACTTTACTTAATAATATTTCTATCTCTTTTTATTGTCGGGTTAAGTTTTGAGAGAGACGGGAAGGAGAGAGAAACTTTTAGGTCGATACCCTTGAGTTTAAAGTAAATCTCTTTCTCTCTCTTCTCTTTTTTCCTCTCTTCTTCTCTTTCTTCTCCTTCGTCTGAGTTTTTCTCAATGGCCATGCACGACAGTGGCAATGCCGTGCATGCCTTTTTCTTTTCCTGTGGTTTTGCAAGTCATGCATGGCGATGGCAACGCCATGCACAAATTTATTTCCCCCTCTCTTCATTTGTCTCTATCTCTCAATGAAGTTCACAGAGGGCGCTACTCATCGCTGTCCACAGGCGTATCCTTGATGTCCTGCATGAGCGCAGACGGCGATGCCAATCGCCTCCCATGAAGGGTTGCGGCAATGCCTATCGCCGTCCGTAGGCTTCTCTTGCGCCATACACCTATCGCAGGCGGTGATGCCTATCGCCACCCACGAAGGTTCACGGCGATGCCTATCGCCACCCACCCGCGAAGGGTCGCGGCGATGCCTATCGCCACCCACCCGCAAAGGGTCGCGGCGATGCCTATCACCGTCCGCGAGCTTCTCTCTTACGCCCTGTGCCTATCGTAGACGGTGATGCCTATCGCCACCAGCGAAGGGTCGCGGCGATGCCTATCATCGTCCGCAGGCTTCTTTCGTACCCTCGGTGCCTATCGCTGTCCGCAAGCTTCTTTCGTGCGCCCGGTGCCTATCGCCGTCTACGAGCTTCTTTAATGCGTTCGATGCCTATCGCCGTCCACAGGCTTCTCTCGTGTCCCACGCCTATCGTCGTGCGCTTCACAAGAAGCTATTGTCGCCCACGGAGGGATGTGTTGCCTTCTCGTGTTAACGCCATCTGAAGTTCGTTGCCTACCCCTCTCATTGTGAGCAGCAATGTCTAGCGTCGTCTAGGGGCCACGACACTGTTACTCCTTGGCCGTGGATGGAAATCTTAACACCGTCGGGACCCTCCCTCTTCACCATCTCACGCCTTCTCTTAGATCTCTTTTCTTCTCTTTACTCTTCATTCTTGCTTGACTAAAGGACAGACTCAGTCTAGCACTGTCATAGGGGTCTTGCTGTGAAGTAGTATTGTCATCGTGCTGGTCCTGAGTACCATGCCCGTCTTGCTGCCACACCAGATTAGGACAATCATATCGACCTTGGTTCAAGTAGAATTGTCATCGCGCCGGTCTGAGTTACCGTGCCTATCTTGCTACCACTCCGAGTCGCTCACTGTACTGGTCCAACTATCATGCTAATCTCGTACCCTTATCAAGTCATCTTCTCTTTTCTTTCTTTATTCGAACCTTCTTCTTCATCATCATAACTTCTCATCTGCTCTGTCATATGAAGGTGCATTGCCCTAAGACAAGGGTAGGTCCTTCCGGCCACTTGTCTTGCAAGTTAACCATGATAGTGTTGTGCAGAAAACAAGGAGATTGCAGGACAAGAGAGGCTATTCCGAACCAGTTGAAGCAGTTGAGGGCTTTCCGTTGTGATCTAAGAGGGCGCCCGCGCGAGTCAACCCGAGTAAGTCATGGACCCAAGTGAGATTGGTCCCCGCCTCACGAATAAAATTCCTCTCTCACTAATTAGGCACCTGCCCTTGTTCTGTGAACAAGGTTCTTGAGAAAGCGATCTCAAGTCCCGGGTCTTCTTAACCTGAGACACGTGTCACGCGATCACCTAGATCCAGGGAGGCGAGATCGAGGCATCCGACCAGACCGTCATCCCCTTTATCATCTCCTCAACCTTTTCTCTCACTGGCTTCTTCTTCTCTGCATTATCCAGCACCTAGTTTTTTATTGAGGAGAGAGGTCCGCAGACAAAGAGGAATCGACCGACTCTATGACTAGAATTGAGGGGGGCACGCACATAGGGATACTCAGCAATAAATAAATTCATTGGCACATGCTCTGGTTTGGCTAACATGGAAAGGAGTTTAACTGTTGTATTCCCCACTTGAAGTTGGATTAATTTTTAGAACTCTCTGGATATTTTATTTTCTCAAAATATATTTTTAAATAGGTTTAAATTGCATTTCAAATGCTTAATTATTTATAGATAAAATAAAAACACTTATTATTTTCTCAAATTCATTTTATTGGTTTTAAAATTATTAAAATATATGGGGGCCCATTATACTTAATGGACCCCACCAATCTACCCCATCTTGCTGAGTATGTGGGGCCCACTAGTGCCCATAGAGGGGCACACCCCATTCTTCTTGCTCTCTTTCCTAATATGTTGGCTTGTGTAAGAAACCACTTAATTGATTGAAATAAAGTAGGAATGTTTGAAAAACAAAAGCTAATTGTTTTAAAAGAAAGAATGTGTAAAGATTGATTTGAAAATAGAAAGCAAGTATAATATATTTTCTCTACATTTAATATTTGACAGGATTAGGTTAAGGAATCTAAGGGATAATGTTATAGCACCTTCCATTAGATTATGAGTACTGATCTACAGATTGTAAGGCTAAGATGTCTCACCCTACAGTGTCTTTTGATCAATGGTGTAGATCAAATCTCGATAAGAAAAGCTAAACCCTAACCCTAACCACACGTCTATAAAACCATAACCTCCAATCCCTCTCTCCTCAAGGTGGTATGCTACCCTCTCTCTCATTTTTTTTTTCTATCTCCATCTCTTAAAGCCTCTCTAAGACACACGAGGGGCATGCCCCATAACCAATCTTGTAGAGACATAGAGGGGCATGGGCCACTGATAGAGATACAAGAGAAAGCCAATTTGGTTCCATATGCTCTCATATCCATTGTAGGATTTTCTAGCCAATGCTTTATGTACTTATGAGATCTAAGAAAGACCTTAATCCCCTGCGTTTGTTAGATGAGATCTGGAGTGGGTTGTGTATCAAGTCCAATTGAGGTAATCTTTTGGCATCTCTTTCAATTTACTACACTTTATGTTTCTTCGTTCCCAAGTGCAAGTTTAAGTAATTTTTTGTTATGAAACAAAGAGTTGTAAAAGTGGCAGCAAATCAGTATCCAAATTTGATTTTTTGTTTGTTTATTTGCGTATTTATTGTAATCTTTGGACTTATGTAAGTGTCATAGCCGGTTTTGGAAAAGGAAAATTTTAAACTACATAAACCGTGCTAGTTCACATTGTCCACTTTCATTCCATGGACGTGGTGTTCAGCTCATTCAACAAGAAACCGCCATTGATGGATCTAATCGAGGGGCATCCGCCAATACTCTGATTACTCAATTTCAGCTTGTATCAAGGGTTGTTGTATTCCCTGATCCTTTCCAGAGGCTTCTTTTCTGGTCCAAACCTCGGGTCAGAGTTTCCGACTTCATCTATCTTTGGAGAGGAATTGGGCTTGGGCTCATTCTTAGTATCCTAAGCCTCTTTTGTTAGACTAGAGCCCCAAATGGATATGTTAGGTATTCAGGGAATAGATACCTTTCATCATCACCATCAGTCCTACTTTGGGATGTGTAATCTACCACTCTCATATATCAGCATTGGTGCTTTTGAGAGGAGAGCAATGGATGTACCTAGTTTGGCAAGAGCATCAGCTTGCCAATTAAGCCTCCAGGGGATATGATTAAGGGTAACCTCTTTAAATCGAGCCCAGAGACACTTAACCGTGTTATAGCATTGGAGCCAGTTCAGCATTCGCATACCATACATCCCCTTGAGTTGTCGAATGATCAATTGAGAATCCCAAATATGACCAAGTGTTAAGTCTTCATTTCAGTTGCTATCTCAAGACTGATTCTCAATACTTGATATTCAGCCTCATTATGTGAGCGTGCATTTTATAGGTTTGATATATAATGAGATACAAATGTGCCTTTAGTTTGAGAGAACAAGATGGGTGCATTCCTATCAATGAGTGAGCAAGGATTCTCACGAATATAATTAATTGGATTGGGTTCAACGGAGGTCGTGAGTGGCCAAAGGTGGTGCTACTTTGCCTATTGCGCAAAGCTTTTGCTTGCTCATGAATTTGGAGCACCTCGTGATTTAAGTTAAAAGGTGGGGAAGTTGGATCACTCCCAAATCAATTCTAACACTATTAGTGTGGAGTTTCTTTTCCTCAAATTTGACAATCGAAACTTGGGTGTTTATGAATTCATAAAATTTTCCCAGATAAAATCAAGGCTTAATAGTTCCGGAGCATGACTTTGGAACATGAACACAAGTACCCAACCTGTGCATTTCCATTTGATCATTAATCTCAAGCATATGCATCACTAGGTATTAACCATTTCTCTCAGTGTCAATGATTTTGGTTTTAAGAATTTGAACAATCAAGGGCCAAATTGAAATCTCTCTCTCTCTCTCTCTCTCTCTCTCTCTCTCACACACACACACACACACAGATAAAACAAAAACACAAAAGAAACACAAACACATGCATAAAACGAAAAGGATTCATTAATGAGTAATGCCAGAAGCAAGGAATCTTTTGTTGATTACAAAAAAACAGATCGAATACAACTTATGGCCTTAAGAATAGCATCTCTTAGTATAAGTTAATTGCATGGAACAATACCAGCACACACATGAATGTAAGAATCAAAATCTATTAATTGAAGAATTTGGTGATTTTATTGAAAAGAACAATTGATATTTTTCGTGTCCCAAATGATGCCAGTCAATAAAGTTGGTACTGTTCAGAAGCTCAGAATTGAATCTCATGCAAGAGAAGAAAAAACAGCATTCCAATATAAAGGGAGCAGACTATGAAATGTGACAAGCTGATTTAAAACTCGACACTACAGTCACTCTGACCCAAATATAAAATCTCAAAACACTATTCTATACTAGTACAAACTCAACAGCTTGGTATCTGTTATCTCAATGCTCAAGCATCAGGAGCTTGATTCTCAAGAAAGTTCTTGACAAAGTCTGAGATGGCACTAGGTTCATTCAGAGCAGCACTCGTACAATCCGTTAAATCGTGAATTGGAGGGATAACCTTGACTCTGAGTCTTTGGAGGGTATCGAGATGGGATTGGGTGAAACCATTGTTCCATTGAGAGATGCTCATTGAAGGAAGAACAAACAGCGGCTTGTTGTAGTCCCATGCTCTCACCACACTTGTCAACAGGTTGTCACATAGACCCTTCGCAATCTACACGAGGAGAAACAATTTCTGACTATGAGTAATGCAGTACCACGATGTGTTTAATGATTCTATTGATAGTGAGTACTGCTATTATAGACATGCAGGAGATAGTGAAACTAGTACTTTAGCTAACAAGTGAAATCTTCAAGTAACCTAATAAATGGATGCCAATTCACAAATAGGAACATCTGATCTTGCCCACATGAATGCCAAATAAAGCATAGGTCATGCAAAGGCAATGTGGTACTTTAGGAGAAGAAACCTGCACAAGTGTACAGCACATCTCATACAAAGGCAATATGGCATTTGGGCAGGGCAGTATCCATTTTCATTCCATGTGGAAAGATTCTGTACACAAACACAAAAACAAGACACACACCCAGATAGCTAAAAGATCAAACCCACATATCAGCACTAATTGCTTAAGTTGTCCCAAACATTTGTTTCATCCTCACCCTCAAGCTAAGCATTGTTTGATATTTAGATAATCTACAAGATAAAAATGCTAGCATCAGTCAGTGCTTAGTGAAGCACTAAATACTCTAAAATGAGCCTTTGAAATCCAGTCATCTTTTAATATATGTTTTTTAAATGATATTTTCCCTGAATACATGTGGATCTTTACACATTGGAGACTAGAGGAACTGATAATAATCTAATTACCTGTACAAATATTTATGAATCACCAAATCTAAGTACAGCCATCATTTATTGAAAGAAATTTATCTCAGCTGTGCAGTAAATGACATGGTTCGGTATTCTATTTTCTTCCTTCACCATTATACTATCACAACATTAAGTAAACTATAGAAAGACTACCGCTGCAGCATTTGGTGCATTGAAAACTCCACAAGGAAGGCAGAATATAAATAGAATATATCAACAGCTATAAGCTGAACTTACCTAAACTCCTTGAGTTGGCCAAATTTAGTGAGATTGTGCATGCTCTCCTTTTTTATTTTTCCTACAAGATGATTACATAAGGTCTTTCATAAGATGATATGCTGTATTTACCATAATTAACTGATTTGCATTCTGTATCATGCTTCACTATTTGAATTATGCTGCTTAAATTGTAAAATTTAGTGTAAACTCATCCAATTTTTCAATTTGCTCAAATGTTGTGAATTTGGTAACTGTGGTTTTAACTGCCAATGATGTAGCTTTTATATATTAAATTTAGAAATGAAATTGTTCTTAAAATTTCTGCTGTAAAATATAGTATGAGGACATAAATAACATTCTCAACCCCTCCTCATGAATGTCATGCAAAGTATTTGATCTTACCCTGGAACATTTTTACTTTGAAAAGTAACTAACGGAAATAGATGATTCATTTCTACAGCTAAAGTACAACAAATACCATCTCTATTGGCGTTCCTTTCTACATAAATGAAAAACTCAAATCATCCATATGTTATTCAAACTGCCGGAAGACTTTCGATTGTGTTCAATTTCTAGCTAAATTCATCACTAGTAGGGACAATGCCAATACACAACAAAATAGAATGTCAATAGAAATGGACGTGCAGCTAATGTAGATTGTATCTATTTTTAGACGTGAATCATTTCAAGAAAGCTAGATCTATTTGAACTAGGGGTGAGAACGGGTTGAATCGGGGTGGATCCGATCAGATCCGGATCCAGACCTGAATAGTATACATCGGATCTGGGTTCAAACCAGATCGTAGATATTCGAATCTGGATCCGGATTCGAATAGTACACATCGGATCTGGATCTAGATCCGAATAGCACGCATCGGATTTGGATTCAAATCCGGATCCGGATTATATGTATACTATTTAAAAAAATTATATATGTAAAATAAAAATTTACTATTTAAAAAAACCAGATTGGATCCGGAGAAGATCCACCTACACCCGGATCCGATCCAGATTTCAATTCGAAATGACTTTTGGATCCGGATCTTGATTTCAAATCCAAATTTTGGGTCCATACCCAGATCAGAATAGGGTCCAAAATTCAGGTTTCGGATCCAGATCGGGTCAATTCTCACCCCTAATTTGAACAATGAGATTCTATACAAAAGAGAGGAGTTGCATATAAAGAACCTGAGAAAAGAAGAAGCAATTGCAAACAAGGTAGCCATATTATATCGACAGAACTTACATGGGTTTATTCTACATTAACATCATCTGATCATTTTAAGACATTTTTTTATCATTCCTTATAAGCATTGAGACACTCCTTTATCTAATATAAAACTTACAAAAGAACTTTTAAACTCCATAATAATTCAGAACTCAAGGTTATTAAAGAAAAATTCATTGAGTTGTATGTTTATATGTCTAATTATTTTATTAAATTTATGTACTTAATTGCTTATTACCTTTTAGCAAAGGAAAAAGTTTACATAAGGATACAACCTTATAATGTAGAACTAGGGATGCACCTCAAAAATCTATCGGAAAAGATCGTTTTAATGTTGAAAAGATTGATCATCTCGACATCGAGATGTATGACCATGAAAAATAAAAAGATTTAAAGTCTCGGAAATAGTTCATTTTACAACATATTATCTACACCATCCATTTTCAAGATTTTCATATGTTTATAGATCGACTTGATTTTAACCATTTTTTAAATTTAAAATTTTATAATTAGATATAAAAATAGATTTTGAGATAATCCTAAGAACAGTTTACATCAAAATTATATACCATGACAAAATTTGAAGGTGCACCTTACCTCTACAGCTACGGATGCATCCGTATGCCAACTGCACCCTTTAGCAAATCTTAAGGCATACGAGTGAATCAGTATATCAAATATAAGTATCTTTTATCATTAAGATATTCAGTCCTAGAATGGAATATCAATAAACTATAATTTAAATGTATTTGCTTCTCAGTTTTTCAGTTTCGGAAATTGCTTTCATAATTTTCTATTTATCTTGTCTTTTTGGATGACTAGACTAGTTGAACAAGATCAGTACCTTGCCCATTTTAATCAAAAAATTGTTGAGAGCATTGCAATGATGATTAAAATCCACATCGTTTGGTCAGCCAACATTTATAAAGCCAAAAGAAACTTCTGCCCATAGCATTCAATACCAAATTAAAGAAGAAGTTTCACTGGAATTTAGCATTGAAAGCTACATTCTGAAATCTATAGCAGAGTTAGGGCTAGGAAATTCAGAAACACTGACAAATCATTAAAGCTTACCTTGCCAAGTGTATTTGCTGATGATGGGGCAATAACCACAGCATCTGCCCATTTGCAAAGTTCAAGATGAAGTATATCATCACCTAGCATCACCCATTGAAACCAATCATCTTCAGTTGTTAGTATGTCCACGCTACTAGGAAATGTTGACTTATCAAGGAATTGTAAGGCATTATCAGTGGCCACTGCCTTGACCTCTGCCCAATCAAGGAAACAGAGAGTGAGAGTGTCAAATTTTGATGCATATTCATTTCCGCATGCAACCAAGAGAATGTGCCGTCTATGCGAACTTCCTGGACTTGTCATAGCATTTGTTAGTTGATGTTCCACAAGACTTTCTTGTCACCTCAAAATCCCACATGCATGCACCTGAACATCTGTCCTAGCAAGCAAATAAGGCAAGTCAAACAAGTTCTTCTATACAACAGTCATTGTGTTCTAAGTTTTGCATATGGTAAATGTACTATCACATAGATAATATTCTCATAATCACAAAATAGATATTTTATATCATAAAACCGGATTTTGCCGAAAATGACATGGGTAGCATCAACCATTGAGGATAAAGTAGTTACAAAAAATTAAAGGTCTCTGTTCTACGAAAAGTGACAACAATCTCAACAATGATCCAAAATCCCTGGCATTCCTGAAATCCTTCACTTCAAGAATGACAGGTCAAGTGCTAATAATAAAGTGTAACAACATACAACCAATTTATGAAAACATGGCAGAAAATTTCGATTTTGCATATAACTACATAGCCCTAGGTATTAAAGACCACAATATATCCTTCAGGTGGCCCTAGCCACAATGATTTGGAGCCCACGGCGAAATACTTTGTCTCTATTAGGTGTGATTATGAAGTAATCTTGCCCTTTATATTCTTCTTTCATATTTCCTAACTGTCAAACTTAATCAACCATTTTATGACCAATTCTACACTTAATTAGTGATCCTTATGGGTTTGAGGAATGAGGAATTCTTTTACTTCCATGTCATGCTACTTCAACATTTTACCAAAGCAAGCCCCATTTTCTAGAGCTTTTCAGGATTACTCTAACCAAACTTGCAACAAATAATCATCTAAGATCCTCAGTGAGTGTCCAAATTGCAACCTCAGTGAGTGTCTAAATTGCGTCATGCATTTGAGCATGGGATGTAACTTCTTAGAAATTTTAGAACATCTAGAAATTCTAGTTTCTGCATCATTTCTAGGATTTCCTTTCACATTTGATATGTGCTTGGTTTCATACAAGTGATTTTTTGACATCAATACATAGTCTAAGACAAACAAAGAAACCCAAGCAATATATATATATATATATATATAATGAACTTCAATCAAATTAAATTACAGCAGTGGCCTCAATCTATATGTGCTTATAAGAGGAACTACATAAACAAGATTACAAAACCCTCAATGCTGGTGCCTACTAGGACAGATAGGAAGGAAAGTAGCAAATAATTTATTTATCATGTCCAAGTTTCTTACTGCAATGGAACCCCATCAGCTGCAGTTTCCTATTTATGAATAAAACTAATGAGATCTGGACTTTATTAAAATTGCCGCTCATGTTTATCAAATACACTGAGCGAGAAGATCAAACACTTGCAAGTTACGACCCGTAATTCAAAAGCCTATAGGAACATTTAAGTTGACCTTTCAAATGTTGCAACTAAAAAGGCAGATAGAATATTGTTGAAAAAGTTGAGCTATTCGACAAGTTATATATTTTGAAAGTTTTCATTGTGATCAATTGAGATATCTTTAGGAGGATTGCATCATCTTTATGTGAAAACTAATATTGCCGATGCCCATTTTCAGAACAACATCTAAACTGCCTGGAAGCCTTGTGAGCCATTTTTCATTTGGTATATCTTGCTCTTAGTTTTCATCACAGGAATTTATAATTGAAGCCTTGTGAGCCATTTTTCATTGTAATTTTAACTCCATAATCTCAAACAGAAAATGCTCTGTAATGGCAGAAAAATAATTAGAGATCCAAAAGAAACAAACATGAAATTCAGCAAAAAAAAAAAAATGATGAGAAGTTCATAACATCTATGCTCGCAAATGAAAAGGAATCCACACCAAAGACTCAAATATATAGATCACCAAAATTCACTACTAATTACACATAATTGACTCCATATTCTCGAAGCCAGCCCATATAAACAAAATTTACACCATATAATGGCAGCCAAAGAATTCAAATGCCAAAGAAAGCCAAAAGCAAAGTCGAAAGTCAAAATCTAAAGGAAACAATACAGAGTGATGATAAGTTCAGAACATCTAAGTCAAAATTCAAAATCTAAAGGAAACAATTCAGAGTAATGATAAGTTCAGAACATCTATCTAGCAAGTTAAAAGGAAAAACCCCCATCAAAGACTCATGTACAAATACATCACAAAGATCCACAGTTAATTACGTAGATTTTAACTTCATGCACAATAACAACAGCAAAAGAATGGCACACCCCAAAGAAAGCAAGAACTAATTCAAGAGGACCAAGAAATACGAGAATTTCAGATGAACTACAAGGATACTCTAAAAGACTCAACAATAACCTAAGTGCTACCACATTCCCCATAATGGAAGCCAAAGAATTAAAAATTCAAAAGAACGAAAAAGAGTTGAGCATAAAAGGTAGAAAACAAGATGAAGGCCCATCTATGAATATAGGTGAAGAAGGATAAAGAAAGCCTCAATTAAAATTCGCCTCTGAAACATTGCTTCGAGGGAAGGGGCTTACCTTTTTGTCAAAAAAAAGAGGCAAAGGGCTTACCTCGTCTGCCTGTGTTTTTCACCACTTGCTTTTGGCAATTATCCTCTCATTTCTGATCCCTTTACGCCATTTCTAGGGTTTGAAAGCTTCAGTTTGAATGACTCACAGTGGGAAGGAAAGGAAACTAGCTGACATTAACAGACGAGTTCGTTGCTTGTACTATCTTCTTGTAAACGCTTCGCCGAGAAGTTGAAGATTTCGTAATTTTCGGCGTGCATACAAATGCGTCTGTCTTAACCGAAGTTGGGTACTTTCGGATTTTTTCGCGAGTACAGAGACGTCATTTCATTGAATGTGAAGGCCGAAGATGCAAAATGCCCGTGAAGCCCATCTCCACCGTCTGTCATCTTGTAAATCTAGGTCCGTGGGAAGGTTGATGGATAGTGAAGACGGACCTTTCAAAAGCATTATATGGGCATGGGAAAGTAGATACGCTATTTCTATGTTGTCAAATGCGGGCATCTTAAAAAATTTGTTTTTGAGGACATGTAATATCTAACATGGAGATCATGAATATGAATAAATAAATAAATTTAAAAAATCAAAATATTAACCATAGTAAGAGAACATTTGGACTGTTAGTTTTTATTGTTTTTATATGGAGCACCTACTTGCATCCATCTTTAAGATGGATGCTTTGCACTTTTTAGACCTCATATGTAGAAATGTGGTCCAACCCATTCAAAACAATTTTTCATTTTGTAAAGCACAGCACTAATGTCAAAAGTTATTACTTTTGCATCCATCCGTCAATTAAAAATGTAGTTTTATAAATGTCCCCTTACAATACACACTTTCCTCAAGGAAAAAATAAACAATTTTCAAATTAGTAATGTGGTTTAGAAAGTATTTTGGCAGGGGATCACTCAAAAATAGGGTCAAGGGATGTAGTTATAATTTTTTTTACATGAATTTTTTATTTCATGGATTTGAATATGTGAATTTTTACAACTCTCTCTTGAATTTGTTGGAGTTGTATGGATGAAACGGGCATAAACCTGTTGAACATTAGTAAGTGTGAAAAGTCTCAGGTTTCTCTGAAGAGACTCAGTGTCCATTAATCATATGAATATTCAGACTTGTCTTTTTATAGACAAATTACATATGACACTAATAAAAACTAAATAATAGATACCTAAACTATACCCAGACTTACCATAAAATACAAGACACAATATCCTACCCTTCCCATATTTACTGATTACAATATACACATTTTATATTAACCGGATATACAATATATACTTTCCTTTCACAGAACTCAATATTTCTTTTGTCTCTAAGTGCGTGCTATCACTTTCTACACATAATTCTTTATTCTTATTTGATGTGCATCCAAGTTCTCCATGCAAATTTGTCCTAGAGATACGAAAAAAAAATGATAGCACCATAATATCCTTTCTTTATAAAAAGAAACTAAGCAAAAGATTGGGATCGAGTTGCAAAACTATGGGGTGGCAGTATTGAGTCGGTATGCTTATTGAAAATAAATAAATAAAAATAATTATAATTATAATAATGTAGTTGGACTATTCTTTGTCAGGTGTATTTCTGATACAATAAATGATAAAGTGCTTAAGCATAAAAACAAAAGGCATGGCATAAG
Organism: Amborella trichopoda; assembly: GCF_054954075.1. Lineage (NCBI taxonomy): Eukaryota > Viridiplantae > Streptophyta > Magnoliopsida > Amborellales > Amborellaceae > Amborella > Amborella trichopoda. Next base: position 31,196,465 of record NC_142346.1, read on the forward strand.
GTTGCAACTTTAAAAAATCAAATTAAGGTGGACCTCCAAACTTTGTCATGAGATATAATTTTGGTGTCAAAAATTCTCAAGATGGTGTCAAAATCTACTTTGATATCTAATTATAATATTTTAACCTTAGAAAATAGTTCAAATCAAGTAGATCTCTAAAAGCATGAAAATCTTGAAAATAGAGGGTCCATATAATGTGTTGCAAGATGTATTTTTAGGACCTGGAATCTCTCTTTTTCTTTGTCTATACAACTCAATGTCGAGGTGATCAATTAGATATTTTTCCAATATCAAAGCAACCTATTTTGAAGGATTTTAGAGGTGCACCTTAATTCTAAAATTTAAAGTGTCAACCTAATATACACTTTTTTTTAAATAAAACCCAAGTGGTCCCTTTTTAATTTTTGGGTGAATTTACCTTTTCAAAATTTCTTTCAAATTATAAAATAAAAATAAAAATTTGCTTATTAGATATTTTCTATTTCAAATCCCAGTTCAAAAATTATGAGGGTATTTGAGGATGAGGGATAAGCAAAAGAACACATGCCGAATTACTTTAGGCCCCATTTGGTTCCCTGAAAATGGATATCTTGGGAGATGCATCTTTTAGGATTGGTATCTCCTGGAATTCGCATCTCTTAGAATACAGGTGACTACTGCTTGGATAGCATCTAATAAAAGATCTAAAAGATGCATCCACTGTGTGGATTGTCTGGAAGAAATGCCTCCTAGAAATTATCCTCTACCCACTCTATAAAATAAATTTACCTCACAAAGTTTTTGGGCCCATAGCTCTCTTTCAATTTCCCTAAAATGTTAATTTACTCATTTGGGTAGAATTGACATTTCCATAGAAAAGGTTTAAAACATGGAAACCGATCTCCATGCAGAAATGGGATTCCCTGGTGGATGTCTGTGGCCATTAAAGGCATTACGAGAGCACGTATAATCAATTTTTAATATAGTAGAACAAATAACTCAAGTATGAGTATGGTCCAAAGGGATTGATATTGGGAAATGTTGTCTGTCGAGACTCGGACTAGGCATAACAAGTTAGGACAGTCGAGTTGCGAAACCCTAAATACTTGGACATAAAGCACAATCGATGAGGGTTAGCAGAGTTATCCATGATGAGGTCGAAATTGCCCAAAGTAGTAAACCAAGGGACTGTGTAGTCCATCTATGTAAAATGGTGGGCCTGTAGGGACGACGGTCGAAGCCTCATCTTAAATCATCAAACACCATGTACACATGATAGCCGCATCGGGAAGAAAATCACCATTGAGGGTCATACGTGTACCTGTGCTAGAGATAACCCTCATATGCACCATATGAGTTTGTATACACATATTTGTGTGATCTCGAACTTGTCTTTAAAGGGAAACCTTGAATTCATATACTAGGATTGTATTCCCTAACCTATTAGCTGACTTTGGTAGCTCAATCATGAACCCTTGTGATGGTCAGTGGGTCATGAGAACTGCTGCGTCAGTTTGAAAAAGTGAGTGTGAATTTTAGTCCCTAGTAGAAGATGGAGCGTTTCAGTAATTTTGATATTCCTTAACCTAGTTGGATCTAAATCCCATCAAATTAATTTACAAGCAATTAATTTGACCATTAATTTTTAGATTAATAGAATGAATATTTTGAAATCTCGGGGTATTTTACTTTTGCGAAATGGACTTATAAATAGTCTAAAATTGAATTTTTTGTATTTTAATAACCAAATAGAAAAATAAAATAGAAATAATTTTCTAAAAATCTTATTTGCTATTTTAAAATTAATAATACACATGGGGGCTCATTATACTTCATGGGCCCCACTAAATTAAATGCATGTGGGGGTGCGTGGGCCCCACTTGAGGCCCCATGAGAGGAACGACCCACTTTGAGGAGCTCTTTCCTATCTCGTGGCATTGACAATCAAGACACTCGATCAATTGAAACAAATAGGAATGTTTTGAAAATTAAAGAAATTTGATTTTTAATTGAAGCATGTGTAAGAAATTTATGGAAAATAAAGAAAGATAAATATATTTTTCATAATATAATTATTTGATGGGACTAGGTAAAAGAAACTGAAGCATAGGATTCTAACACCTTCCTTTCTTTATATCATAATGGTTAATCTAATTATTAAAAGGCTAAAATCTCTCACACCATAGGTCTCCTATAATCAATAGTCTGGATGGCTAACCCTAAAAAACCTTAATCCTAACTCTAAGACTTGCTCTATAAATAGTCTTTATGGTGTCTCACATTCTCTACACACCATTACATCTCTCTCTCTCTCTCTCTCTCTCTCTCTCTCTCTCTCGGCTACATGCCCCTCTCTCTCCAATCTCTCTCACCTCTCTCGAAGCCTCCCAAAATACTCAAAATAAATTGTGAAAAAAAAAAGGGGCATGCCCCAACCATAGTTGCCCAAGAGTGGGCAAACCCCATACAAGCTTGAGCCTTATCTCTGTTCCACAATTGCTCCATGCATTTAAGGATATTAGCCAGTCTTCCCATATTTTTAAGATTTGACATAGATCTTGATCTCGTGCACCATCAAAGGAGGAAACCCAGAGTGGGGTATACGAAGTCCAGTTGAGATAATCTTCTGACAATTTGTTTTATGTTATGCAGTAATGTTTTCTTGTTCCCATGAGTCTTATGTAATTTTGGTTTATTGAATAAAATTTTTATTTAGTAGCAGCAAGTGAGAACCTCTTTTTCATTTATCTTTATTAATTTTGATTTTATTTTATTATTTTTGGACTTATGTAAGTGTTCTAGCTGGAAGAAAAGATAAAATAAAAAACCGCATATTCCATGCCAGTTCATTCTGTCCAACTTTCATTTCTTTTAAGGCATTAAATTCTTTCATTTTCAATGGGTCTTGACTTTAATGGGGGTTTGAGAGCACCATGACACTAGGATCTTCACGCACTGAGACCAAGTGTCATGAAACCCTGATTAGGCGTTGAAATCATTTTATGTTATAAAAATGTATACAATAAGACTATTTGCTTTTGGTATAAGGTGATCACAACTATTGTTGAATGTTGGATGTGAAATGGAGCGGTTGGAGGGTCTTTGATTGACTAACACAATATCTCAAATAAATTTCTTGAATGTTATGACATTTTTATATCTGATCCAATTGCTAATAATAATTGTGACCTCCTTGCACCAAAATTAAGTGATCTCATAATAAACAATTCCTATAGTAATATCGTGAAATGATTCCTTCAAAAACTATATTAGGAGCATTTACAGGCTCCAACCTTTTGTTTTTTTTAGGTAGTTCAATGGTAGTAATGACCTTGCAATATAAGGTTACTAATATCAAATGCTAATGGGTCGTTTGGGAACCATGTATACCCCAAATCGAGTTTTCACTAATACCTATTTTTATTTATTCTAGTATATATAAAAGCTGGTTTTGAGCACAATGTTGTTTGCCTGGCTACAGGAAAAACCCAAAATATATATAAGTTAGTACATTACCCTATTTGGCACCATGAAGATGAAAACTAGGTTTTGGTTATTTTTTGTTAATACAGGTTAGCCGTTGATTCTTAAAGTCGATGATTCTATAGTAATACATGTCCAATTAAAAATATTTTTTTGGGAATAAGTTATCCATCATATAATAAATAAATTAGATGATTCATATTTTTCTGGAACTTTATAGATCGAAATATGATTATCTCTCTCTCTCTCTCTCTCTCTCTCTCTCTCTCTCTCTCTCTCTCTCTCTCTCTCTCTCTCTCTCTCTCTCTCTCTCTCTCTCTCTCTCTCTCTCTCCATACACGACCAGTATTACATCATATCTGGAATATTGTATCTCATTAGATTGAAAAAAAGATTATAACGTAATGAAAAGTTAAATACAATATCCCTTAGAAGAAATCGAAAAGTACACTTCGCATGGGTTGTTATCACAAGAACACAATCATATTAATCAAAATAAAATATTCCATAGCCGGTGTTTCCTAAAAACTCGATCCATGAGCTCCATAGGAGGTAGAACATCGTCCATCAACTTCCCTTCATCTTCATTAGCCTGAGCACATGCAATTTTAAAAAGATCAATAGTTGTCCCAGCATATGGGTTTTTTAAAGTAAAAATTGCTCATGTATTTGAAATTTACTTGTACATACTCATCCCAATCGAGTCCTTCATGGCCCTCTTCCAAACAGAACCCCATCTGACCATGTCCATGTTAGTATCTTGTACCTTGACATTAATATTAATGTGGGTATATGTTGGGTGATTATCCATGTGATAGTTATTGAAGCATTTTGTGCTTCCTATAATGTTGGACACGAATAATGGACAGCCCCAAAGAAACCATGAACTTGACGGTTACACTCCTCTTAAGTTCTATATATCCCTGGAACATGTCCCACAAATACTGCATAATAACGTTGTCACCGTATTGTCTGGCAATTTCAACCAAAAACTAAAACGAACATTAAAATTATAAAATAAAATAGGTTAATATTTCACATGCTACAAAGTAAAAGCATAGAAAAATCCATAAAAAGAAATAAAATGCCACACAAGTTATACTCAAGTCAAGTCAAGGGCTTCCTATATATTTGCCATATCATGTGCATAATATGGCCTAAAACATGAGCAACTCATCAATTCAATTATCACAATGATAAGTTGGGAAGATGGAAAGTTAAATCGTCACAAGGTTAACTTGGGAAGATGGAAAGCACTTCCCAGTCAACTTTGCATTTCAAAAGTTATTCAAGTGGAAAACAAGTATAATTCATTCAACAAAAGAAAATAATACTCGTCCACAGCCAAAATAATAGAAAATCAATACTCAAATCCAACAAGAAAGAGGTCCCAGATTGAACAAAAAAAATCTCATATTTCAGCATGGGCAAAGCCCACAACTAACTAAGCATAATGCAAACTGAATATCTTGATGGTAAAGAATATCTACGTGATGTAGGAACTGAAAGAAAGACTAATGCGATATTTTTCTTATTTTTCTTCTTTAAACCCATTTTCTTTTCGTTTGGCAAAGATCATTTGCTAGTAGTCTTATTACAATAATTTTTGCTTCAAAGAAAATAAAACCAACAAATCCAAAATCTTAAAAACTTTGATGTCATTAAACAAATTTTCTTTAAACAAATAAAATATCCATAATTCTTATGCTTGGGAATATAAAGACAATACAATTAAATATAGTAAGAAACAAAAAGAGAGTGCTAAGATTACTGCAATCGGGTTTAGTACACTCCACACCTAGTCTTCTCCTTCCGATGGTGCTCGATATCTATGATTGGTATCTTGATTCTCCTACATATGGTAAAACCCTCTCAATGGCATATGGATCTCAATCTAAAACCAACTACCGAAAGCATCAACGTCTTAGTTTTGCTCAAGCTCATTTGGCTTGATCTTTGGGGAGAAGAGAGATAGATCACAAAAGAGAATGAGAGATATACGAGCAAGGGATCCTCCCTTTTGCTATCAAAAAATCAAACCACTACAAGTTAACCTTAGCTTGAGCATGCCACCTATAAATAAGAGAAAGAGATAGAGATGACTTGCGCGTGCCATTTTGGCTTGAGAGAGAATTTAATTAGGATGTGCCTGCTTAAAAAAACTTGAGAGAGATCTTGAAACCCTAGGTGGGACGTGCCACCTACAAAAAAACATGGGAGAGATCTTAAAACCCTAGGTAGGGTGTGCCACCTATAGAGATATCTTTGAGAGAGCGAGATAGACCTTTAGAGAGAAGAAAAAATAGGTGTAGAGATTTTATAAAATGGGAGAACCTCTTTTTATAAATTTTTTATGTCTTAGGATTTGTCTCAATTCGTAGGGTCAAATCTTGACCATCGATCAAAGGAGATTTGTGGGGTGAGAGATTTGAGTCATTCATCTCTTTGATCCACCATCAAGATTTAAAAAGATGAGCTAGAGTCTTATCCTCCCTTTCCTAGATCTATTCCTATCAAATCTTTTAATAAAGAAAGTATATATCTTATTTCTGTTTACTATATTCAATCTTTATTTCTTTAATCAATCAATCTTGATTCAAAGATTTATTAAATATTTCAAATATTCAACTTTATGGCTATACCCATAAATAAGCCAAAAAACAAGAGGATAACTATCACTCAATCTTAAAGAACAAGTTAGTCCCTATGGGTGGTGGTGTGCCACACATAGACCCCCCACCTAATCCCACATGTTCTAAATTGGGCCCCAATATTTATGGAGAGTCCTATATAATTTTAGAAAGTATTTTATTTTGTAGTTAGAATTTTTTAAATTTTATATTTTATTTAAAAACATTGGAAAATCAATTTCTCTTCATTTATAAATCCAAATGACAAAAAAAAATATCATAAGATTCAGACAATTTCAAATAAACATTCAAAAATTCATATATCATAAAATTAATTAAAGCTAATTAATTTTGATGGGAATCAGATCCATTAGATCTAGGAATTTATCAATATACGGGAGCACTCCACCTTCAACTGCGGACCATGATCTACATAACTTTTTCAAATTGACCCAGCAATTCTCATGACCCATGGTCCACCGCAAGGGCTCATGATTGGACTACCAAAGTCAGCCAATAGACTAGAGGATGCAAACCCAGTTTATGGATTTAAGGTTTTCCCCTAGAGACAAAAAACATCATAGTTCTCTAGATCACGATGCAACCATGACTCTATGGTGTATAAGGGTAAACTCTCACACGTGTATACGGTTCACCCTCATTGGTAAATCTCAAAACGGTTATCTATGTACATGCCATGTGATGATATAACGATGAGGTTTTAACCCTGTCTCCAAAGGCTATTCATCACACGCAAGGACCACATAGTCTCTCAGCTCTCATCTAGGCATAATACAATTTCATCAAGGGGTAACCCACTAAAGCCTTCTTGGTAGATCCTTATGCCCAAGTACCTTGGGTTTTTCCAAACTCGGTTGGCCTAGCACGTCAAGTCTAGTCTAAGTATCGACAAATCGCATTTGCCTAGTATGGTCCACAAGAAGACCACACTCCCGCTGAATTTATGTTTCCCTATATAAAATGCTCATACAAGCTCTCATAAGGCCTTTAACGGGCATATAAACCCAACACCTCCTACTTGGCCTTTGGAGGCCTTACAATATCTCTTTCTCACAGTCTCACCCCCCCCCCCCCCCCCCATTACAATCTCTCTCTCAAATATTTTTCATTTATTCTCTCTTATTACATTAATCATGGCTTTTGTCATCAATCCTTTCACAAAGGATTTATGGAGCCAGCGTCTCTTTCTCTTTGATGCTCAGATCTCATTCCAAACGTGGTCGTAGTCCATCTTTCATGTTGCATAGCGAATCATGGATATATTGTCGCAGAAAATCATCACGTACCATTGTCACATGGGGTCGTATCTTCATTGGTTTAAAACAGTTCTTCAATCAAAGAGCTCGCTTCTATAGCCATGCAACTAGCGTCGTGCATCCGATAACGGTATTTCGTTCCAGTTGGCCCATCAAACACAAGCTGGTGCTCCCACTAGAATATTGAGTTTATCTAGATATTTTCATAGCAGGATACCTATATAATTGAATATCCAAACAGCTAAAAATAATCGTGGGATTGTTAATCGCTCCCACTCAAACATAATACATAAGAAATAGTATCTCAACATTTTCATACCTGTATCATGAGTTAGTATAGCAAGTCTCATACTAAATAATAACTCAATGCCCATTTCGTATTATAAAGCTATTTTTCAAACTACAAAGGTTCAACCACACTAGTCTCTTAGTTGTAAACTCATACAAACCAAGTTGTCTAATCCACAAAGAAGGTCAAGGAGACCTAACAAGATAACATTCATATAATATTTCCTATGGTTTAAGGTCTTAGACAATCGAGGATCCTAAATAACTAGAAACATAAGTCAAGGCACATGAGTATTTAAAAACCAATGCATGACAGTTTTTCTCTCACTTTTATAAATACCTTCAAGACACAATGTTTTTCTCTTTAATAAAAAAAACATTGACTTTGTATAGAGATATGCATTCACAAACAATAGTTAAATAATAGTATAACGGTTTAAAATGATTTTTCATAAAGACTTAGTGGACCGTGCAAGACTTTGTGGTTTTCTCATAACCATGTTCATAGACTTAGGTTTTTTTCAAATCATCCAATTTAATTTTAAAATACATATTTAGCCTTCATAAATCATTTTACTTCATTTACCTTCAATTTCCTACCAAGTCAAGTTTATGGCCACAAAAATAAATCATAAATACCATCTTATAATTTTATCCAAAATAAAGCATGACTAAATAATGGGTTATTAAATCCTTGACAAAATACTTCCTTTTTGGCAAATATGGAGACTTTATCAAGAGATCACCATCACATGCAACACATCATATTATAGACATTTATTGGGAGGATGGTCACTAAGAATGAGTTCCATCAAAACACTCCCTTCGTGCTTACATATTTGAATGAGCCACACCCATCTCTCGTGTTTCATGTTTAGGCTCAAAGCCCTCGATCAAACCACATCTTCATGTGTATCACCCCCTTAAGTAGTTCATACTCAAGCACAAGGAGGCATAAAATACAATGTATTTAAACCCGGTTCTTTCAAATGTATTAGCATCTATCACCTAATGTCCATACACTCCATACATATTCATAAAACAAATAGCCAAAAAAACAAAAAACAAAGAAGTATATGAAACTTAAAAATGAAGGGTTACGGAATCATCTTTCCCTATATGACCTTACCATGTAATGTATGATGGATTTCATACCTCAAAACTATGTAGTATAATACCTGGGCTTTCTTGATTATTTGCTTTTACTTTCTAACGAGCTTTTGTGAACTTGAAAGAGCATACAACTAATGAAGAAACACTTGATCATCATCTCTTATACGTTGATGAAGCATCCACCTCTTCGGCCTTTTATATTCTCCCATACATATATAAACAATACTTTTCTTTATTCCATCATTCCAAATATCACAAATTTAATTATCCCACTAATCTTTAGAATTTCTATGCTGCCATCAAATATTTCTATATATCCCTTCAATGCAAAGAAACCAAAGCACTTTCACATGCATTGTGTTTCTTTTATACTCTACAATTCCCAAATTCACTTCTTCACCTAGAGTGTCATATCTTATCAACCTTGTATTACCTCTCTCTGAAGTTTTACCGTTATAAACCATACTCATGACACATTATAAAACTTGTCAACCTTATATTACCTCTAACTGAAGTTTTACTGTTATAAACCATACTCATGACATATTATAAAACTTTTGAATGACCCCTAAAAGAGCTTCCATTATGAGGATCACAAAGATGTGTCTCAACATACCACATCTTTTAATTTACTACATAATATACTATGAACATCCCATGATACATATACGATATCTTTCAACTCATGAGGTGTTTATCTTTGAAACTTTTTTAGTATTGAAATAGACTAAAAAATATAAAATAGTGCTTAGTTCCATCCCTAAATCATACCATTCAATGAGTCTTCATTTTAGTGACGTTTACGCCACAATGCAATTTTCTCAGTAGAAAATCAGGTTGAGCACCTCTTAATAAAAAAATTTGTTTCTCTCAATCATCAAAGAATTTCTTCCTAAAATATTTTGTGTTAAAAACTAGACTCAAAACTAAATCATAATATCATGGTGTGAATCCCAAATAATACCTTTTTTCAGAGAAATAAATAAGTGACATTCACTTCATAAAATAAATCACACTGCAGAATTCCAAGATGAAAAATATATAGTAAAACTGTCTTTTCTGTCTACCCTCATAGAGTTTCCTTTTCAAAACAATTTTGTTTGAAATTAGACATATAATGGTAAAACCTAATTTTCACAAGCCTCATATCACTTTGTTAAGTAGGCTTGATAAATATAATTCTTCATGTCTCAATGAAGAACATACCAAATTACAGAAAATTCAAGATGTCCTCTTTTCAATCCAAACTTTCTATTCCTCTTTTCCCATAAATATTTATCTCTAAAATAAATTTTATTAGAAAATAGACTCAGAATAAAAATCTATAACTAGGTATGGGCCATAAAACATTCTATTAAGAATAGAAATTAAATCACGACTTCCAAGTCATTAAATGTTTTCTTTACAAAAAATAGCACTTACGTACCCTTCAATAAATAGAACAAATCTTTCAAACCACAAGGAATGTTTTGATGAAACTATATTTTTTTGAAAGTATACTCAATTTGATGAGTTACAGTAAAATTTCAGATAGAAATAAAATCATATGGCTGGTGGGAAAAATCACGGAACTCAATGGACAATTCTTGGATTTTGCAGGGTCAGAATTGACACCCGTCTTTGATGAGTCCATAGCTCTCAATTCCCTTAGGATCTCCTACTGAAATTTTGTAAGTAGATCAAACTCTCAAAGACACACAATATCACTGAAGTATGCAATGGAAAAATATATCATTATCTTCTTCATATCACTGCTCCAAAATAGCTTAGAATATTCATTCTGCAAAATGTCTTTTTCAGTATTTGAATATTCCAATAATTCTTAATCGTAGGTGTATTACGTGGCCACAAAGGTCATTAGCTTTCTTATATCACATTCTCAAGCATGATCTAGACTCAACAAATAGAAAAGACAATTAATGGCATTAAGTATCAATAGCTCTGATACCAATGAAAGAATGACTAATGTGATCTTATCGGGGAATATGTTTTTTTTATTTTTCTTCTTTTCACTCATTTCTTTTCTTTTGGCAAAGATCACTTACAAGTAGTCTTATTACAATAAAGACAATATAATTAAATATGATAAGAAACAAAAAGAGTGTCAGAGATTACCTCAACCAAGCTTAGTACACCTCACATCGAGTCTTTTCCTTCCGATGGTGCTTGAGATCTATGATCGGTCTCTTGATTTTCCTACATATGCCAAAACCCTCTCAATGATATATGGATCTTGATCTAAAACCAACTACCTAAAGCCTCAACGTCTTAGTATTGCTCAAGCCCCGTTGGCTTGATCTTTGAAAAGAAGAGAGATAGATAAAAAATGACGGAGAGATCTACTAGCAAGGGGATCTTCCCCTTTGCTACCCAAAAAATCAAACCACTACAAGTTAACCTTAGGTTGGGTGTGCCACCTATAACAAGAAAGAGATGACTTGGGAATGCCCTTTTGGCTTGAGAGAGATTTTGGTTAGAGTGTGCCCCTTAGAAAAACTTGAGAGCAATCTTGAAACCTTAGGTGGGTATGCCACCTATAGAAAACTTGGTAGAGATCTTAAAATCTTAGGTGGGGTGTACCACCTATACAGAGATCTTTGAGAGAGAGAGAGAGATAATCCTTATAAAAAATAAACAATAGGTGTAGAGAGTTTATGATGTGGGATAGCCTCTTTTTATAGATTTTCTATGCCTTAGGGTTTGCCTCAATTCGTATATTCAAATCTTGACTGTCGATCTAAAGAAACTTGTAGGGTGAGAGATTTGAGTCATCCATCTCTTTGGTCCACCATCAATATTCAAAGAGATGAGCTAGAGCCTTATCCTCCTTTTTTTAAAACTATTATTCACACGCAAGAGCCACACAGTCCCTCGGTTCTCATCTAAACATACTTTGACCTCATCAAGGGCTAACCCACTAAACCCACAAGCACCTTGGGTTTTTCCAAACTCGGTTGGCCTAGCACGTCGAGCCTAGTCCGAGTATCGACAAATCGCATTTGCCTAGTATGGTTCACAAGAGAACTACACTCCCACTAAGTTGATGTTTCACTATATAAAATGCTCATACAAGCTCTCATAAAGCATTTAAAGGCCACATAAACCCAACATGAACAAATATTACAAATAGAAAGATAGAAAGATTTATCCCCAAATAAATCAAAGCTATCACTGATTCAGTAATGCAATATTCAGCTAATTTTAAGCCCATAGAACTACACAAATGATTAAAAAACAGAAGATAAAAAAAACAAAACTTAAGAAACACCAAAATGCAATATCAAAGTACCACATCACTTAAAGCAATTCATATACCACATAAAGGAAACTAGCCAAATAAATCAAAGCTATCATTGATTCAATAATGCAATATTCAAGTAATCTTAAGCCAATATAACTACACAAATGTTTAAAAAACAGAAGTTATATATATATATATATATATATATATATATATATATATATATATATATAGTAAGAAACACCAAAATGCAGTATCAAGGTACTACATCATTCAAAGCAATTCATGTACCACAAAAAGGAAACTAGCCAAATAAATCAAAGATATCACTAATTCAATAATGCAATATTTAGGTAATATTAAGTGCATAAAACTACACAAATTATTAAAAAACAGAAGATAAAAAATAAAAAATAAAAAATAAAAAAGAATTCTTAAGAAAACTACATAACAAATGTAAACATGCACAATAAAATGGGAAAAGGGGAAGAGAAAGGGAGTCTAAGGCATTAACAGAAGAAGCCATTACCCTAAGCCCCAAACTGAAAAACATAACCTCTCTTCACCCCATGAGAATAGAGCGACAAATTACTGCGCACACAGATAATTCAACACAACATTGTGTTCTTCAATGAGTAAGACATCACAGGTCATCAAACCAAAAATCCCCAAGAAGAGTGTCATAAATATACTTATAAAGCTATAAGAACAAGAAATCCCCAAAAATTCTTAATTAAAATGCCACAAATCTCATGATTTCTCCAAAACCAGCCCAAAATCATATAAATTGGTAAAAAAACCACCCATTAATAAACATCTCGAAAGTATGGGGAAAATACAGAGATTGAAGAACCAACAAAACCCTAGCAAGAGAAATAGGTTTATAGAAAAAAACCATACCTAGAGCTCTGATGTTAATGGCAGACGGGAGGTTGATATCTCGAAGAAACCCAGGATGGTATTCGAGTAACAAAAACTGAAATAAAAATAATCCACGTATTTTGGGTTATTCTGGTTTTGAGTCATTTTGGAGATATGGAAAAACTCTGTTTTGAGCCTTTTTATTGAGCCAAACTCTATTTTGAATCAAAATTGGGAAACTCATTTTGAGGTATACAAGGTTTCTAAACGACCCATAAGCACTTTAGCACAAGTCCAATTCATGCATTGCCCTAATTTTTGCCTCTATATTTTCAATATCTAAAGTTCCTCTCAAAAAAATTTAAAAATCAAAAAGTACTTTTTTTTAAAACAACGAACCTATGCCATCCATTTCATGAAATAGTAAGATCCCCAAAAACCGAACAAAATCTGATCCAAGAATTTTTTTATCAAAAACTTAGCTCAATCAAGGAATCTATGTTAGCTCTTTCTGCTCTCACTCCGGCCAAATACTCCCATGAATTGTAGTATGATGCAAGAGCCAGCTGACTCACAAACGGCCGTCACTATGATGGATGTTATACCAAGTGTACCTTCTATAAATGATATATAGACGATGCACCAAAAAAATAGCAAAAAGTTCTATTTTTAATTTATAAAATTTTAAATTCTTTTCATGTTTATAATCACTTTGTCTAGATGATGAATCTACAAAAAAAATAAAAAATAGAATAAAATCCATTTTTAAAATGGATTTTAGATGGTAGTGGCAAATATACGTATAAGTCAGGCTGACTCATAGAAACCCCATCCTAATTTTAATGCTCTCCTTGGAGAAAGACAGAGTTCCAATGCAATTAAATACGCGTTTCTGCGCATTGTTTCATGGATATCACAAGCGTCCTACCCTTTGAAGGATAGCCATACACCCGATGTAAAATGATTTTCAGATCTTGTCATGGCACACTGTCTATTTACTTCTTCAGATAAAAGCCAAGTTAGAAGTTGTTTTTTTGGATCCAAACTTTGGGGATGTAGCCTCTTGATCTTACTGCCCAACCTTAAAAAAGTTTAAAATTGCACTTTAAAGAAAAATGACTCAAGATTGAACAATTGAACAAATAAAGATCAAAGTGTTAAAAAACTTAAAATCTATTTTTTAAAAATATTCTTATATAGGTACCAAAATTTCTAATTAAAAAAATTTCCGAACCAGCTTTTTCAAGCTCGAGGGAGTGAATATACAGTTCGCTCATGCAATACGTGCCTGTACCAATATTAGCAAAAGCTCAGAGTAGTTCTACTTGGCCGAGTTACTTGAACTTGGCCCCTTGCCGAGCGCGAGTGGTTCCAAATTGGGTGTCCAACTCGAGGATATTAAAAAAATTAAAAATAAAGAATTTCTTTGAGATATGTTTTTTATTATTTTGACAAAATTGAAAAGTATTTGATTGAATATACTTCACATTTTTCTATCTTTTTTGGGATTATTGTGAAAATACCTCCAATCACAACTTGATTTTTTTAAATCTATTTTTTTACTATTTTTTTCATTTTGAAATGTTTTGGTTAATCTTACTTTAAAAAATATTTTTTTTTTAATATTCTTTATAACTTTTATAATTTGTTAACCTTTTTTTTTTGTTGTTTCAATTCTCAGTACTAATCGGCCGAGTTACTCAGACTCAGTCCGAGTAATTGAGTCAGGTCAAGACCAATTACTCTGTCCGAGTCGCACTTTGTAACACTAGCTTGTACACTGACAAGACCCCCACATCACGTAAATCGTTGAAGAAATTGCCACGTAAGTGTACAAAACTCTTCCGATTTGTTTTTCGCTTTTCTTGCTTTTTAATGTAGGAAAATGGTTGAATAGTTTGTTTTTCGCTTTTCTTGCCTTTTACTGTAGGAAAATGGTTGAATAGCATTGCAGCTCTATCAAAATAAGTAAAGCCTCACCTCATAATTCATTGAAAATTGTAATTCAAGCATTGAAAAACCTTTATATTGATCATATCAGCTTGAACATTGTAGTTATGAAAAAAAATTAGTATTTTAAACTCTAAAAATATTGTGTTATGTAATAACTAGACTGTCCAGTTCACCCCAAAAATAAGTATTCATAGATCTGCATGATCGATATATTTTGTGAGGGTCAAATTTTATTGTCGTATTGGAAATTGATTTTAGAGCCAACATAAAAATTCCGTTGTTGAAAGTAGTTTTCCGATGAGGATTTGAGATAGAGCTTTATTTGTTTTCATAAAGGCTAGGCTTTATATTCATCCTTTACTTTTTAAAGAGAAAAATAAATTAATAACTTATGAGTCATCGAAAAGTCGATGGCTTTGGACCATCCAAGCTCAGTCAAGCTTTAAGAAAGATGGCCTCATTTACAAGTTATTCCAACGTCTCTCCCTTACACTGATAACGGGCCTGGCCCGAGCCAAACCAGGTCCCTTAAGGGCCAGGGCGTGCCGAAGGGCCCTGGCCGCCCTGTCCAAGTCCGGCCTAATTAGAAAAAAGGCGTTAAGAAACAAAGGGTGAGGTTAATATAAAGTGTCAACCCTGTTGAACTAAGTAAGGTGCACCTAAAAAATATGCCAAAATTGCTGATTCAATGCCGCAAAACCTTGTGATGTTATGAAAATATATTTTTGATAACTAATGATACGAAAATATATTGTTTCAAAATGGTGACGATCAAATAAATTTATAAATACCTGAAAATCTTGAAAATGGACAGCTCAGATAATTCGTTCAAAAATGAATTATTTTTAGGACTAAAAATCCCATTTTTTCATGTCTATAAATCACGAGGTCGAAATAATCGATTTCTACTCGGTTTTTAAGGTACACCTTACTCATACAGTAGAAGATTGATACTTTATATAAACTTTTTTTAAAAAAACATAAAAAAAGTACAGGTCAGAACTGTATTTATTGATTTTATTTTTTTTGTTCAAAACAAAAATACGGGTCCAACCCTTGACCTGGACGGAAAACCGGCCCATTGCCATTCCTTCTCGCAGCGGCACTCACAGTACAAGTTGGAAGCATCCTAGAAAACAAAATATACACAAAAGAATGTTACAAATTGAAGGGTCCACATCCCAGACAGATTGACTCCAACCCTATATACTAATTTTAATAATGTTCATCAATATGCTTAATATTGATCAATGTGTCAACAATTCATCCAAAAACAATTTGAATCAGCATAAGTAGAAGAAAACAATTTCGGTTACCTCTAAATTCCTACAAAACAAACAACCCAAAACAAATATAGAGTCCAAAAGATCTTAAATTTTTAACCACTAAAAGAGATTGATCATTAGCACTAATATGATGACAGGGTTGCATCATGGACATCACAACAAGCGTTACTCCATAAACAAACAACTTGAGTGTGCCCCATTAAGTTTTAACCCCTTCCATCTTTGTTTACATCCAACCCGGTCTCAAATTCGATTGGAAAAACCCTAAACTCATACAAACAACCATTATGTTAATAGCAATCACAATAACAATCAGAGTTAAGTGGATTAGGCCATGGCTTAAGCCATGAACCTCCAATTAGAACAGTCCCCCCTCTCTCTATCTCTCTCTCCCTAGCCTCCAATGCTGCCTGCAACTTTCTCTCTCTAACAATTAATTAGACTAATCCTCCAGGACATCAAGGTGAGTGTGGAAGCTTGCAAGTAAAAATCATTGCTTCCCACTCTCTCTCTCTTTCTCAAAAGAGTGAAGAAGTAGAAGAGACTTAGAGAGAGAAAGATCTCTCTCTCTTGCTCAAACGAGAGAAGTAGAAGAGATTTAGAGAGAGAAAGATCTCTCTCTCTTGCTCAAAAGAGTGAAGAAGGAGAAGAGATTTAGAGAGAGAAAATGTCTCAAGTAGAGGCAGTGAGAGAGTCCTTCTTGCCAAGAGTGTTCTTATTATTGTGCATCCACACTTTAAGAACATGCCTCTTCACTCCAACCTCCATGCAAAACTGTTGTAATGCAACATCATCCTGCTTCTGAATCCTCCACCCCAATTTATCAGCAAATGCCTGCATCTTCTCCTTCTGATCTTGTGTAAACTTTGTCCTATACCTCTTTGTTCCATTTTTAGTCCCTCCTCCTTGCCCAAAAACCGTAAATCCTTCATTGTCAATTGATCTAGTAAGTGGAGGAGGAAATTTCAATTTCTTGTCCCAAGTTGGGGCTGCATTGTGGAGGTAAGGGGAGGAGAAGGGAAGGGGAGTTACGGAAATTTCCTTGCGGTGGAAGTTGCGGTGGCAGCCACAGGCCGCGCATTTGAGGGCTTCAATGGAGCCTTCTTCCCCTGCCGCCATGAACTCGCCGCAGCCATCGTTGGCATGGCCACCGATTGCAGCTGCGTGGTTCTTGAGGCACTCGCGATAGCCGATGAGATAGGAGGGTTTGGAGAGGGGGGAGTCGAGGGGGTCGAGGACGCCACCGTTCTTCTCTGGCTTGGGGCCGCCCCCGGTGGAGGAGTTGCCTGGGCTGTTGTGACTGTAGGGAACCACGCTTAGGTCCATCATCACCCAAAACTTTTCTCTCTCTCCTCTAAACAAAGATCTCTCTCTATTTTGTTCCCTAAACCCTTCCCTATTTTCTCTCTCTAAACTATTTCTCTATTTTCTCTCTCTACAACTCTATCTCTCAATCTCTCTTTTGCTGCTTTTTTAGAGGAGACGTTAAGTTTTCATGGCTCTCTAAAGCAGAGCATAGGCGGGGTTGTCAAATGTGTCTTAGAGAGAGAAACAGCGACTGGTTTAGCCGGAAATTTGGTGTGCATAATTTGCAAGACAGACATATAGGGCCTGGTTTAAAAGGAAACTGGTGGGTGCATGTCTTCAACAGAGAGAAAGAGGTAGTGGGTTAAGGGGAAAATGGAGGAGATGATGTATGAAAAGGCCGACAAAAACTGGAGAAATTAGTATGGGGCGCCAGGATAAGAAGGAAGACAAACCCCTTCTAAATGGGTCCCGTGATACGCAAGCGACATTACCGTAAAGCCCACTATTTTAGCGCAACCCCAACTAATCTGTCAGTCCCTCCATTTTCTTCCCCAAACCCCTAGCCACGACGATGGGTGGCAATGGGCCAATGGACCCGGCCCGAACAGGTCAGCCTAGCCTAGCCTAAAATATAGTGGTGGCAATGGACCTGACCAAACCTGTAACCAACGGGTAGAACCGAGCTTGGATTTGGGAATGAGTCCTAATTTTGGACTTGAGTACTATTTGGGTTTGGGATTGGGTCCAACCAGACCCCGACCTCTACCTATTGTCATAAAGTGTACGATGACAATAATGTGCCTTTAAGTGCACGCTAGATGTTCATATTATCACAATATTAATAACATTTACAGTATTATTAGCAAAAAGAAAAAAAAATTGCTCATAGTCATAGGTTATATGATGGAAAAAAAAAAAAAAAAAATTCATAGTGATAAGGTGGCAATGGATCAGACCACATCTGAGATCTGACAGGTCCAAGTATGGGTCCAAATATTTTAACCCGAATGCTATTCGGGTTCAAATCCAAGTAACCGGCCCGACCTATTGCCACCCCTTCTAGAATATGAGAGCTGGCCACGAAATGTGTCTAAAGGAGGGGATGGGAGCGGCTGGGCAAGTGCATGGCCAGGCAACGTAGACCCGACTCTCTTTTTCTTTTCTTTGCTCCAATTTTAATTATGATTGGGGCTCAGCCCAGCCCTGTGCCATTTTGGCCTCGGGCTGCACCGGATCTGGGCCAACGTTATAGAGTGTAGGCTGGGCTATTGCTCGGCGGCCCGGATCAGGCGCTCCCGTTGCCAAGATCCATTTAACGCTAAGACAGCGACAACTCTGCCCTTCACGTGGCCTTTCCACGTGTCACCCAAGGCTTATCATTTACTCCCACGTGGCCCGACAGAGCTTGCCGATGCTCTTAAAGCCCCACGTGGCGCGCTTCTAGTGGCCGATGCGCTCGTGCTCGAGAACAGTCAAAGCGTGTGCAGTACACTGACCTTTGCGGGACCCTCCATGTGGGGGTTCGTGGGCCAGGAATTGGGGCCCTTTGATTGGATGATCGAACGGCTGAGAGCCGCGGGATTTGCTGACGCAGGGCCCGGTATGGGTTTTGCCGTGCACCAATAGGCGGCTGCCGTGTGCACACGTCATCCTCCCTGCGGGGCCCGCTAGATTCCCTCCTGAGAGCGTTGCTTCGAAGGTAAACAAAATCTAAATTCGTATTAATTAAGCGCCTAATCTCCAAGTTTTTATTTCCCTACTTTACAAGGCAGGACTTTTTCGTGCTTCTTTTTCTCCAAATAGGAAAAGTGAATATTTGGATTGAAATAATTTCTTACCGAAAAGAAAGAGAGGAGTAAATTTGAAAATTAAATGGGCTTTTATTTATAAATATTAAATAGAGGAGTAAATTTGAACTTAAATAGGGGAAATATACAAACCTTTCCCATTTATAAATATTAAATACAATTTGATGGTAAAAGAGAGAGTCGCACGCGCTAATGATTTGATTAGGGAAGGGATCATGGCGTGTGGTACCCACTTTGGAATTAGTTCCGATACGCTGACGTTATGGATAGTTCCACAAAGCTGAGCTCCTAATAATTGCCATAAATATGCGCTTTTAAATGGGGTGGGCCATATTATATAGTGATTTGTTTCAGAATTCGTTTCAGGGGTAGGAATGGAATTATATTTTCAAGCAATAACGGGAGTAACCTCACCGTAGGGTGGCAGTGGGTTGGGTGGCCTGACCTCGTCCGCCCAGCCGTAAAATACCAAGGCTCGGAGTAAAAAATGTGGCCCAAGAGTCGGGCCAGGGCACCAAGCCTTTCAGGCTGGGCTGGCTAAAGCACAACAGGGGTAGACCTTAATAGGCTAAGGTAGGGCTTGAGCTAGGGCCTCTTTAGCCTAGCTTGAGCAAGGCATGGATAGCTAGCCTTATAGGGATCAAAGCTGGATTAGGGCTTAGGACAAACCATCCCCGCCAGTCCGGCCACAGAAAAGTGATAGAAGAAAAAATTATATTTATTTTTAATTTTTAGAGTTTTTTAGTTTTTTAAAAATTTTGGACATTTTTTAGATATTTTCATCATTCAAAATCTCCATCACATAATAATTCACGATTATCAATAATGGGCAAAACAGTACGATCTTTCAACCCAAAAAAATCTCGAATACAATGTTTTTTTCACCACTGCGTCTGCATGTGGAGTCAAGTGATGATAATAGCGATTGGGGTTTTCGATTTGAAAAATAAGATTTTTTATTTTAACAATATATTTTAAACTAAAAATAAGTAGTATTTTTCGCTCTATCAACAGGTCTAGGTTGCCCGGTGTCCATGCATACTTCGAGAATAGGGAAGGGCCTTTTAGGATTTGTTGTTAAAGTGAAGGACATGTTGGAACTTGGTTTTTCTCTCTTATAGGTTTGGGAAAGAAGAGAAAACTGGGAAAAGATGCGTGGGCCAGGTACCGCGTGAGGAAGCACCCACCGACCAAGCATCAAAAGCAACGAGCGTGCGGCCAACCGAAAGAGAAGGAAATTAGGATTATGTATCGGATCCTCGCATCGCCCTTCATGAATGCCTTCTTTCGTTCCCTGCCCTTTTCATCCTTGGTTTTTCTTCCTTTTTCTCTCGCTGCGTTGCCATTGAAATTTTGCCAAAAAGTTTTATTCTCCGTAGCTCCATATAGCTCCATCCATTTTATTTTATTTTTTTTATTTTTATTTTTATTTTATTTTATTTTATTTTTTATTTTTAAGTTACGTTGGAATGGAACTTGAGACATTCGACTATAAAAACCTAACCTATATTGTCTTGATCCAAGCCTATTTCCTCCATCCACTTCGCCATGCAATATTGATTAATTTTTAGGATCCTCAAACCTGGGTATGTGACCTCTTTAACTCAAAACTAATGCTTGATTAGTCAAGTGAATCGGTTGGGACTCACACAGGTAACTTGGTCAGTTTAAGTATCCTCGAGTTGTGTGTCCAACTTGGAGATCTTTACAAAAAAAAAAAAAAAAAAAATTCAAAGGTAGTAAAAAACCAAAAAAGAAAAGAAACTTATTGGAAATATGATTTCTTATTTTTTTCTATTTGGTGAAGATTGGAAAGTGTTTTTGCTATGAATACTTATTTTTACATTTTATATTCTTTATGAATTTTTATAAAGATGGGCCGAGTTTTGGCCAAGGCCTTGGCCGAGCACCCGCCTCGAGTCGCTCTTGTCGACGCTGCTAATAACTAACCTTATAAAAGAAAAAAATTGAATCATGCTCTCTATGTATATGCAAAAGTTAGAGGAAATTTCTCAAAATAAAAGATATGTTATTTACAATTTTACACATTTGCGACTATTCCATTCATGACATCTGGTTTTTCATAGCCATTTTGAAATAACATAAAAACTGTAGGTAAAAATGTGAAATAGTTCTCATCTCTTGAGAATTTTGATAAATTTCCCAAAAATTTAATATCCCAAGATTGAGTAGAGACCATGCAATTTTGTGACGGTGAGACCCCAAATGTTCAAAAACTAAAATTCTAATATTATATTTTGGAAGTAATCATATTCTTTGGTGGTTCTGAAAATTTCATATTAAAAAAATTTGTCTAAAGTCGTCTTCCCGAGGTAGTTGGTGTACAGTAATACTCTGTAGGGAGTACGGCATACAAAAGAGAAAAACCTTTGATTTTAATAGTGCTTTCTTCCTCATCTCTTTCCCCACAAAGAGCCTGCCATGAACCCAAATTGGACATGAGGGACTCAAGAAAAGCTAAAATGTCTCATCAATAATAGTCAGTATTCACCTGGCCCACCAAAATCACATCATTTTAGATCCAAAATTTAAAACTTTACCACAATCATCAATCTAAAAAATAAAATTTCAAATTTAGAGGAATCATTTTAATCTTTACTTTTTGAAGTGTTCATTTAAGTTCTCTAGAAAATGATGCATCTGAAGTGTTAAGTTCCAATTCTTTTCATACTCTTATCCAAGATTTTCTTCAAATTTTAAATCCAAAATCCATGTGTAAGACGGATTTTTGGAAGGGCAAGCATATGCACACACCAAAACATTTTCCTGCAATATTCAGTGCCTTTTCCCCTCGCATGAACACTATTTTGCTCTAGTTATAAGTTATCGCCAATCAATCGTTCTATACATAAGGGGGCATGGGCATAAATTTCTTAAAAAAAACTAAAAAAACCAAGAAAATTATTCTATATATAAGGGGGCATGGGCATAAATTTCTTAAAAGAACTAAAAAACAAAGAAAATTATTCACGTTCTACAGGCCCTTGAGTGAAATAACGTCAAAAGATCAAATAGTGATCGTTCAAGGACTCAAAATTCAAGAATACTTTTTCTGATTGCAGAGCATGTTTGGTTCGTATGCACTTTTTTCGTGAAAACATTTTTACAAGAAAAAACTTTCCTATGTTGTTAGATATGGAAATGTTTTCACCCGAATTCATACACGAACGAAAAGCTTACTATAAAAATGGACCAATTGGTCTGAAAATTTTTCCATATCTCATCACAAAGGAGAATTCTTTGGTGTGAAAATTTTTTTATGAAAAATTTCGTTCAAACCAAACATACCCTAAATCTAATGTGAAAAATCGAAGCACCTCATTCGCTAGCGGGCCGCAAACGAGTAGTGGCATTTTTATTTATTTATTATTATTTTTATTTTTTATTTAAAAAAAAAAAATGAAGAGCGGTGTTATGCAGTGAGACTTTTAGGTCTATTTCTCCCAGGCTTACTCAGTCTCGGTAATAATGATGGCCCCGCTCATTGAGGACTTTTCCCTCTAGTGTGCGGTCCTTTTCATTGGAGTCGACAAATACCAAGTATGACAAACAACAAGTGTGCGGTCTTTTTACTTTGCATCATCTCGTAGAGATTGACTTTATTCATTTGGAAAGTGGGGCGGGGAGGGGGGGTGGTTATGAGAATAATACATAGGGTCCTATTGAGTGTTTAAAAAAGGGGATTGGTCAGGGAACCGGAACCGGCCATATGGAATCTCTAAAAAATTAGTTTGAATTGGCGACGTTGTTGATTTAGATGGACAGATTAGATTGAGAATTAGTCCAAAATAGTATAAAACAAAATTTAAAAATAAAAAGGAAAAAAAGTGAAAAATATGATTTGTGGGAGTCCGCAGATTTGGTTGGTTCAGATCACCTGGTTCCCTGACATTCTTGTCTGGTTCGTTGAAAGAATCGGGCGATTGTATAGGAACCAAACAATTCCTGGTTCCTACAAAGAACTGAGTACCAGTTCTCAATCTGGATTAGTGATTCCTGATTGAGATTGTCAATTTTTAAAAGATGATCCTGATACATTATATGGCAGTTTTAGTTGAGAACTTATGTATTCACCGAGATTTTGAATATATATACCCTCTGAATATATATTTGATTGAAGTTCCTAATGTATGGAGCATACTGTATACTTATTCCCTTGGGTATGAGTATTCTTTCATCTAAAATTTAGTGATCCACCAATATATGATTATTCAAAAAAACAAATTTGGAGTTTCAGTTATTGAACTAATGTTTCAAAATCCAGATAAGTGGAGTGGATCATTTGCCCCACATATCCGTGCAGGATTGTTGGATCGTTGATTCGGATCTGTCTGAATAGGCAATCCAAAAAATAATAAAAAACTGAAAAATAAAAAATAAAATAGGATTTTATGTTTGTTGGACACCTTGGGGAGGGGGAGGACCTAAGAAAACAATAGATAAGCTTAAAAAGAAAACAATTCGGTCCTAGCCGATTCTTAATCCATATCGGTGAGTTTTAGAACATTATGTTAAACACTTAGATATGAAGTCCAGAAATAAAATGGCGTTTATCAAATCTTAAGGCATTACAACTCCCAAGCGTATACAGAGTGTGTTTGCATATTCTTCTCTCTTTTTTCTTTCTTTCATTTTCTATTTTTTTTTGGCTCTTTAATTTGGTCGCTACGTTGAAGAAGTTATATCCCAAATTCTGGATGCCTAAAAGCTTTCTTAGATTGAGTTTTAGCAGAGGAAGTGAATGGAAGCAATGTTCCAACGGGTCCATGTAATCTTTCGACTCGATCATAAATTATTGTAAATACCAAATAATTATGAAGGGTTTAGGTGTAAGATATGCATTTCTTTTATTTGACTATGCTGAATCTTTGAGAATTTTGGATAGATATTGTAAGGTTTGCAAACCCTAGATTGGAGCCTCAAAGAGAGAGAGATGCCGAATTCATGTGAGTCACCACGCAAGACTTACACATAATAATGTGAAAGATCAATATTGGAAATAATAATAGCTCTCTTTTAACACCCTCCCTCAAGCCCAACATGCATGTTGTACATCAAGAGCTTGTTTATCTACTCATGGTGTTTTTGTTTCGAAATACTTTAGTAAACATGTATGCAATCCGATGGGATGAAAGGACAAATACCATATAAATATTACTTGATACGAAGCAATAACTTCTATATGATAGTGTAAGCATGAAATACAGGACTCTTAGCTATTCGCATTCGACTTTAATTATCACAAACCAACATAGTTGGCTACTTTTGGGGACCCTAGTTTCCTTAAGAAGTATGCGCAACCAAGTAATTTTTGCTGCCACAATACTCATTAATCTATATTATGACTTTGTACTTGATTTTAATATTGATCTATGCTTCTTGCTACTCTAATAAATTAGACTATTACTTAAGAAGACACAAAATCTTGGAATGGATCAACGATCATTAGGGCACCATACCCAATATGCATCAGTGTATTCCTTAAGATCAAGTGAATTATAGGAGGTATATAATAAACCATCATGTATTTTACTCTTTAAATACCCTAATATTCTTTTTGTAGCTTTCCAATGAGGTTGTTGAGGAGCTTGCATGTACTTACAACTGTGTTCACTGCATAAGCAATGTCAGGATGTATAAATATGAGGTATTAGTAGGCCTTAAGATCAAGTGAATTATAGGAGGTATATAATAAACCATCATGTATTTTACTCTTTAAATACCTTAATATTCTTTTTGTAGCTTTCCAATGAGGTTGTTGAGGAGCTTGCATGTACTGACAACTGTGTTCACAACATAAGCAATGTCAGGATGTATAAATATGAGGTATTGAAAGCTACTAATAACACTTCTATAAAGAGAAGGATTAGATAAACCTTGTTCAGTCCTTAACTTTTTATTTACTTATGTTGGAGTGGACACTCCAACATCCTCATTTTAAAGAGTAAATCAATAATGTACTTATGTTAGGTGTGAATAATGCCTTTTCATATCTGATGAATTTCAATACATAAAAAGTATTTCAGTTCTCCAAGATCCTTCATCTCAAAGTTTAGCTTCAACTCTTTCTTGAGATGCTCAATGCCTTTAATATCACTTCTAGTAATAATGATGTCATCCATATAAATTAAGAGGAGAATGATACCTGAGGGTGATCTTTTTAGAAATAGGGAGCAGTCAACCTGCTCCTTTAAAAGTCAGTACTGTTGAGTAGGGAACCAAATTTCTAACCATGATCGAGGACCTTGCTTGAGTCCATAAATAGCCTTTTTCAATTTGCAAACATGATGTGGTTGCAAGGGATCTTCAAACCCTTTGAGTTGTTGCATGTGCACTTCTTTAAAATCATCATTAAGGAATAAATTTTTCATATCAGTACAATGATATTTCCAATTGATCATAGAAGATAGAGCCAAGATGAAATGAATAGTGGGTACCTTCACAATTGAGCTAAAGGTTTTAATATAATCAAGATTATATTCCTGACAAAACCCCTTAGGGCCACTAATCTTGACTTCAATCTTTCAATTGAGTTGTCTAATGTAACCTCAACTTTGTACATCAATTTTGCGCCCACAACATTCTCTCCATAAAGCAATGACACCAAAATCCAAGTATGATGAATTTGAAGTGCATCAATTTCTTCTTTCATTGAAGCTAGTCACCCAGTGTCAGAGGCAGCTTCTTCATAGGTGGTTGTTTCTTAAATTTGAGAAATTTTTATTGCAAATGCTTTATTATTAAAAGACAACTCATGACATGAGGTAAACCATAGGGTAATCTGTTCTTGCAGTCTTCACGGTGATGTTTGGAGTGCAAGTAGATGTGGAGTAGACATGGTAGTATGACAAATGTTTAGAATGCGAGGAACGAGGTGGAGTTATATGTGAATCTTCTAAGGGTGCTTCAAGTAGATTAGGTTTTGTTGAGAGAGTTGCTTCTAAGTTTGCAACAGGAGAAGACAAAGGTGGTAGTGAGTAATCCATTGAGTATAGCGGTTGTAGATCATACTGGTCGGACTTGATTTTTTTCTCGCTCGGACGGCAGGATAAAATCCTCTCTCAAACAACTGCGGAGGGTCCGCCTGTGCTGCACGTTTGTTGGTGTGCATACGCGTGCTCTCCTTTGTGCGGATAGGAACCAACAATAAGAAAGATTTTACGACAAGGGTGCATTTAGGCACCTACCTCGTCGTTTGGGGGTTCGTGGACATGTCAGGGCAGTTTTCCCTCTTATAACAATTGCGAAGCCCTCCAGTTATCTGCCAACGCAGTTAGGACACAAACTCTCCTCAAGCTTTAACACGTCTCCTTGTTATCTTGTGCTGGAAACTGCAATGTGAATTCGATGATGCTCCTCTATATCGGTTCACTCAAACGGGGGCTGGCTGGCAAAAGAAAGAATGAGGGGAGAAATAGTGACAAGAATCCTCCTATCCACACAAACGCTATGCCCTCAGGCGATCAGAGCAGCTGAAGAGTTAGAACCCTCTCAACTATCGACTCAGGAAGACTCCACCTGAGTGAGTGAGGGAGAGAACGTAGATATTTCTTGTGGCTCAACTCGACTGTACGGAGAGGAAGTTAGAGCGATAGTCCGAGGGTTAGAACTCTTCAGATGACTTTGAAGGGTATTGATTTGAGCATATGAAGGACAACAGGATGCTATACAGAGACGTAGGTTTGCTGCATTTACGCTCGAAGCACTAAGGGATAGATCGCAAAGAGAGATGGGACCGCGGCTTCCACGGCTTCAAGACCCACAACGCAATGAGAATGAGAGAAAGAAGGGGGAAGAGAATAGACCGCGCGTTTGTCGCGACTCTAGGTTATTGTGCGAGGCAAGCAACGAGTAGAGAGAGAGGAAGAAAGAAGAGAGAGAGTGGGCTTGAGGCGTGGTTTAGCCTAAGAGAGGAAGAGAGAGAACGGGACTGCGTGCTTAGGATGGGCCAGGGTAGTTTCTCTCTATGAAAGTTTTCTCTCTCGTCGCCGTTGGATCCAAGGGTTAGAAGCAAAAGACAAGTGGACACAAGCTTAATGCATCGATTTCATTAATGAATGACCCTGCCTCTTAACAATTGACTAAAGCTTGTTTATATAGGGGACCCACCAAACAGGTGTGGATGCTCAAAACTAAACCTATTTACTATTTAAATAAATGACAATAAAATCCTGAATTTAGGAAAAATGACCAAAATGCCCCTTAAACCTTTTGTGCTAATGACGAAACCAGCCCTTTCTGAGGGGCCTTTGGCCATTGCTAGATCTTAGGAGCTTTTTCGGATGGTTGTGACGGTGTTTCAGACGATCCATCATTGTAATCTTGATGCTTGCTTGATTCTTAAGAGTTTGATGTCTTTTGATCGTCTTGAGATGGACTTTTCCCTAGGGGTAAAACAATCCGGCTAGGTTGTGAACTTTGGCCATCATTGCAATGCGATTCGTGATGCTTTGATTCTTCATTTTGATTGCAAATTAGAGAGGAGAATGTCATAGTTGCTTTGCACCAAATTTTGGCTGATTTGGTTCTTGCTTGAAGTATTTCTGAATTTGGGAGATACGTCGGAAAAAGGATTCCGGTAGCCAAGAAATCTTGCTTTATTCAACCTTGGAAGTTGCGCTATCCGACCTTAGATTATATGCAAAAGTTGTATCAGCTTGTAGCTCTTCGTGATACGATCTCATTGGACCTGACTTGGCAATGATCCAATGTACGGATCTCGAGTTATCATTTCATGAAGTTCGAGATGTCTTTCTTTCAAAACTCTTATTTTTATAGTTTTGGGCTCATCTTCTCTCCAAAAAATCTTGGGCTCTGGGTCATGTCATGATGCGTGCTATATGTCAAAATGACCGAGTTGTCGAGACCTAGCTTATGTCTAAATTTGAGCTTGTTCCGACTCCAAACGAGCGACATGCGGGCACTTGAAGATCCCGAGATGTGAAAGCACGGCCTCCATGGTTGGAAACTGGTTTGGTGAGGTCGCACCGCAATAGTGTAAAACCTAACTGTTTGTGGTAATTTGGACCCAGAATGTTTTTGGGAGGTCCGATTGAGTCCAAATTTGGTCCCTAGGGGTTTTTCAATGTTTTGGATACAATGGAAATGGTCTAGTATTGTTTTGAAGCCTTCAACATAGGGCTAGAGTTGTAAGGAATATTTTCGACATGATAGGAGCTGGTCTTTGAGAACTGAATTTCGTCCTGATCAAGTCAAAACTTATCTGAATACGATGAAACTTTGTAAGTGTCCTTCGGGTATCTCAAACTACCCTTTTCATATCTTTCAAGGCTGTTCTAGTATATTTTCCAATGTTGCCCAGTTTTAGGCTTATTTTACAGTGTTCCCTTGGTTTGACGGTGTTTTGGGTACCAGCAGAACCAGGTTGTTGCTGGCTCCCTTCTTATTTGTACTTGGGATGTAAATACATCAAAAATAATGTACAACAACTTGTCCCAACGAATGCTGCGCTTCGAGAGAAGCGAGAAGTGCAGCATTCGGAATAAGATTTTGTTGTCGAAGGTCATCTTTCGAATCTTCACTAAGACGTGTTTTATTGTCTCTCAAAAGAATTGTTTTTCTTCTCGACTGGTGTTAGCGCAACCCTTGTGGGGGAGATCATGCTAAGATTCCTTCTAAAGGGGCAACTGAAGTGGACTCTAGCGATCGGGGGCCTTGCTTGAGGGCTTCCTTCCCAATGCTACTTGTATCCTTTTTCTTTTCTTTTTTTCTAGAAGAGCGTGCTGATAGGGTGCCTCGTGAAGGGCTTACCATTCCATGTCAACAATGCCTTCTAGTGGCCCAGCCAGTGGGTTCCCTTGTTGGGCTTTACCCTGATCTAGCTGGTGGTGTTCTTCGGCTCTGGGACCTGACTAGTGGGTGCCCTTGGTGGGCGTTAGGTCCCAATCTAGTTGGTAACAGTTGAGGGCCCTTTTGGCGGAGTCGATCTCAGCGTTGTATGATCTTGATTTTAGCTCTGGGGCCGACAAGTGGGTGCCCCTGGTGAGTATTTGTTTCCAATCTAGATGCTAACGATTGAGGGTCCTTTTGGAAGAGTCAATCTCAGCATTGTAGGATATTGATTCTGGCTATGGGCCTAACTAGTAGGTGCCTTTGGTGGGGGTTTGGTCCCAATATAGTCGGTGGTTTTCTTTGGCTCTGGGGCCTACTAGTGGGTGCCCCTGGTTGCATGTGTTCCCAATCTTGTTGGTAACAGCTGAGGGTCCTTTTAGCGGAGTTGATATAAGCGTTGTAGGATCATGATTCTGGCTCTGGGGCCAACTAGTGGGTGTCATTGGTGATCGTTTGGTCCCAATCTAGTTGGTGACTGTTGTATGTCATTTTTGATATAGTTATATATCCCACACGAATAAGGGGAGAGCCGGTGACAGCTCGGTCTTGCTAGACACGAACAGACCAAAGTTGTACCGCCAAATAAGCCTCAAACTAGACAACTTGAGAGGAATACTATCATACTAAGGAAAGACTTTACAATTCTAGCCCTGTGCTAGCGCCTTCAGAACAATACCAAACCATTGCCATTGCATTCAAAACATCGAAAAACCCATGAGGACCAAATTTGGGCTCAATCGGACCACCCCAAAAGGGGTCTACATCCAAACTGCCTCAAAACAGGTAAGTTTTACACTATCATGGTACGACTTCACTGAATCAATCCCCAAGCATGGAGACTGGAACATCACATCTCGGGATGGACTTCAAAGACCCATAGAACCTTTGCCGGGAATAAGAAAAAGTTCAAATTTTGGATATGTTCTAGATAACGATAGCCCCGTCATTTTGACTTAAGGCATGTACCATGGCACGAACCAGAGTCAGACTTTTTCTAAAAAGAAGGAGAACACGAAACCAAGGAAATCAGGGATTCAAGAAAAAGACATCTCGGACCTCGTGAAGCACGGCTCGAGATCCACACATCGAATCATCACGAAACCAAGTTCAATGAAACCACCTCGCGAAGAGCTGGAAACTGGTATAACTCTTGCATTCAATCGAAGGTCAGATAAGCACAAATCCCATTATTACAGAAAAAAAAGCAAGACCGCTCAGTTACCAGAATCCCTCTTTCCGGTGAACTCCTAAATTAAGAAACACTGAAAATAAAGGCCAAAAAAAACCAAACTTGATGAAAAACAACTGTGACAGTCTCCTCTTTTTTTTATACAAAACAACTGCTCAAAGCATCACAGGTCGAATAGCACTAGAGGCCAAAGTTCATGAAGCTGGCAGGACATCCACCCCGTGGGAAGGAGGCTGCCTCAGGACGATTAAAGGGCGTTAAAATACTCAAAATCGAGAGGACATTGAAGATATAGTGGCAAATCATCTGAACCATCGCTACAAGTTTCTGGAAAAGCTTCCAAGATCTGACAATGGCCGAAGGACCCTCAAACATGGATGGTTTCGTCACTAGTATAAAAGGTTTTAAGGGTGTTTTAGTCATTGTACCTAATTTGGGGATTTTATTTTAATTCTTTTAATTGTAATTATGCTTAGTTGTTTAGCATTCACCCTTGTTTGGTGAGTCTTCTATATAAACATGCTTAGGTCAATTGTAAAGGGCGGGTTATTGAGGATTATCCATCACTCAAATAGAGGCACCACACTTGTTTTCACTTGCCTTTTGCTTTTAAACCCTTAATCCCATCGAGAAAAGAGATAAAACTTTGAGAGAGAGAAAATATCCCTGAGCTCGTGGTTCCATCCCTCTCTTTTCCAAACTAAGCTGCCCTCCAAGCCTTCTCTTCTCCTCCTCCAAGAGTTACCTACCACGCGTAATAACCCCATCCGTGACAAGAGCGCGGACACGAACAAACCCAAGAGCTCAAACCCTCGGGCTACCGCTCTAACTCCCTCTCATTTAGTCGAATTGAGTCGAGAGACACATACGCTTTCTCTCTCAGTCACTAGGGAGGAGTTGGCCAGAGCCGCTAGCCAAGAGGGGTTCAGCTCTTCGCCACCTCGAGCACATCTCCCATGTGGAGAGGAAAGTCCTCACTGACCTTCCTCCTCACCCCATCCTTTTTCCAGTCAGCCCCCACCTTCGAGAGGATAGCCACAGGGAGGATAATCGAATCCCCATTGCAGTTTTTATCACGAGAGAGAGGTGATCCAGCGAAATCCTGAAGAGAGTCCCTGTCCAAACCGTGCTGACAGACAGCCGGAGGGTTCGTACTTGTTCTAAGAGGGCGAACTGCCTGGGTGTGTCCCCTGAATCCTAAGCGGCGAGGCAAGCATGCCAGCGTACCCTCGTAGTGAAAAAAATCACTCTCGTTGTTGGTTCCTATCTGCATCAGGAAAGCTTGCGCACACGCACCCATAGACGTGTGACACGAGTGGATTGAGAGAGGACCTCCTCCCAAGGAAGGTCAAGCCCCGGCTAACTGGTGACTCCACTAGGGACACGCCACCCAGTAGTTGGCTCAGACTGTTCCAGATAACAACTTCTCTCCTTTGTCTCTCTCTCTAAAAATTGCAATGGGATTATGTTGTCTTTCCTTTGTCCAAATTGGGGATTTCTTCATCCTCATATTTGTGACCTCACCTGGGGGTCCAGCCTCTCCCCTATCCTACTCAAGCAGCCTAACTGGCCCTAGTATCCTAGTCCAACTTAAGAAAGCTCGGGGCATGGGCTCTCAAGCCCTTTACCCCTCCTCCTCTGGCATCAAAGGGAAATTCATTGATGTCAACTGCATGGGTGGTACCATAGCCACCCCCTCGCATAAGCACCCTGTCACTGGCAGGCACCCCGCCAGTCACAAGCTTCAACGTGGCCCTTGCGCTACTACTCCTCTTCGCTTGGTGCGTCCCAGTAAGACCACTGTCTCTGCGGGTAACCATACAAAGGTGTTGTTGGTGCCAACATGTCACGACACACACCATGTTCTAGCGACTCTTACGCCAGTCCGCGCAGCCCCTGCAACCGCCGCGTACACATAGACTTACGTCATCACTAGCTGTGCAACCGTCACCGTGATAGGCAACAACCCACCCCAATCACCTCAACGACTTTGGGTCTCTCCAGACCTAGACGAAACAAGGGTGGCCCTAAGCCCACCCATGCCATGCATGTTAATCTTGCACCTTAGGGCAGCCCAAAGGCTGTAACCAAATGAGCACATGACTTTCAAGGTAATCGGAAGTCCCACAAACAAGTGCACACACATGCTCAAGGCCCTAAGGTCTCTCAAATTAAATAGGCGAGTATTGCAAATACCCTGCCTCTCACTTCACAAGTACCATCCTCTCCATTCCTCCTTCTTTCCATGTGCGAGCTAACCCTCTTGCTCAAAGTTCGAGACAGGAGGGGACCCTCGGTGCCCACCAGCCAACACCCCCCCTCCTTCGGACAGATCTAAGCCCCTGAGGCCTCCTACAAGCTTCCTTCTTCCTGGGAACCATACGCTACCCGAGTTGGTCGAATTTGCTAGAGCCTCCATCGAGCAAGCCAGTCGGGAAGGAAACTGGAGCCATTCCGATTTTGGGGAAAGATTTACTAGAGCTTGCGGCTCAAGCAAGCAAGGGGGATGAAAGTGCCGCTTCGAGAGCGAAGAGTAGGGCCTGCTACCCCTGCAGACCTATCAGAACGAAATTGGTTCTCCCCATTACGAGGCACATAGGAGCCCGAGACAAGCAATATTGTTCATTGCAATGTCATCGAAATACTTGAAGGCAAACCCACTCCGCCTTACCCAAGGCTGTCTTGCGGCCATTCGAGTCGAGCAATGGCCCCAGGGCCTACAAGCGTCTGCCTCAACAGCATCCTGACCCCTAGTCCGTCCCGAAGTAGTACTCACATGTGCTGCGAGACAATCTCAAGCCCAAGCGGGGCAAGTTCAGCCCTTGCTCCGGGGTGCCAACGCGAGGCATAAAGAGGACCAAGATCACTCCCCCTATTGAATTACCCGACCTGAATGAGAAACTCGAGGTAATGGTGGTAAGCCGTGGTGGAGATGACCCTGAAAACCCAATGGCCCGCTTCGAGAGCATATTGAACAACATCTTAGACAGGCTCAAAGGGCTCGAAGATGCTCGATCGGCAGTGTCTTCTCATCAAGAGGTAAACTCTCCTCTCGAGCCTCAACGCGAAGAGGTAGAAAGACCTCAGTATCCCCCTATGGTCCAAACCTCGAGGCCTTCAAACCCTCTTGTCTCTTTTGAGGACCAGCCCAACGTAGCTTCCCAAGCTATGCCATCGACATTCACACGAGAGGATGTCCATCGGATGATCAATAAAATCATCCAAAGCCTACAAAAGGCAAAAGCAGCAGAAAGTGTTTCCTATTAGAAGCCTTACTCGCCTTTTATTAATCAAATCCCCTTCCTCATCGGGTACCAACAGGGGAGGTTACCGGTTTTTTATGGTATGGGTTCACCTCAATAGCACGTAGCCCATTTCATGTTAGCATGCCAAGAATTGGCTTCGGACCCCAGACTGCTGCTCCAACAGTTCATATAAACTCTAATCGGGCCCGCTTTCAAGTGGTATGTGCTCTTGCCCCCATGCTCAATCCACTTCTGGCAAGAGATGGAACAACTTTTCTACAAACGCTTCTACGAAGTGGAACTGGATGTCCAAGCCATAGAGTTTCTCAAAATGACTCAAGATGAAGATGAGTCAGTCAACGAATACATCCAGAGGTGGAGAGATCTTGCCATGTTCCATAGCAACCCCATGGGCGAGATTGAGGCCTTACAGACATGCATAAGGAACATGAAGAAAGAAATCTCCTTACATGTTGAAGCCTCTAACCCCACCACCTTCTTTGACATGATTACGAAGGCAGCTAAGATCAAGAGCATGCTGAGGCATCAAGGAGGAAGTTGAGCCCAACTTCGGGGGGGGGGGGGGGGGGGGGGGGAGGGACAAGCTCGTAACAACGGGTCCAATTCCCGCATTGGCCAGCAAAAGAATCTGATCAGTGTGATGATCACAATCACCTCCCTTATCAACATTAGACATCTCTTGTGGGTTGCCTCCCAAAATTCAAGGGGATTCGTAGCATCATCCACCCAAAAAACAAAATAATAACAGGGTGCCCCCAGCACAAAACTATTATCGAACCGAGGAGTTCGAGCAGAGCCTGAATCAGACGTACAACTTCAACAATGCATGGGTGTCAACCCTCTTGAAGATGTTGATCGAACAAGACATGGTGGTCCTTCGCCCCAGCAAACGGTCGGAACAAGCGGAGTTGATCAATCATGTCAACTACTGCGCCTACCACCGAATGTTAGGCTACACAATACAAGACTGCATCCAGCTGAAGGACCACATTGAGGCCTTAATCCAAAAAGGGAAAATCAACTTGGAAGACCTTAAGAGGGCTTTCGAGACCCTGGAGGCTTCCCATGTGGTCACAGTCCAAGCGGAGCTGCTGACAATGTGCTTACAATTGAACTATCTCCCAACTGCTTTCCCACCCTCTTTGGCATAATGGTGCAGCACAAAGTGATAACCCCTTGTACACTCAAGAAACAAAGGCAAGTTGCCCGAAGAGATCAAGACCCTTGGTGCCACTATCACCAGCTGAGGGGGCCCGACTTGTTCCACTGCTTCGGATTCTGATCCATCCTGGAAGGATATCTACAAAGCGATAGGATAGTCTTAACCGATGGACAATCTCTGCCTCTGGGGGAGACTCATGAAGAGGAAGCCCAACCTCAATAGAAGTTGGAACATGCTCAAAGCATTGACGCCAGCATATCTGAAACGCATGTTCCCTGCGTCCCAGCAAGGGCGCCCACACCATGGAAAGTATATCATGGTCGCGGCAGGGTGAAAAGCCTCGAAAGGGAGGTTACTCGTCAAACGAAGGCGGTACCCATACCCCGAGCTCAAGAGCCTCGTCCGCATAAGGAAGAAGAGGAGAATCAAAGAGATCCAGATACGTGGGGACGCAATTTCAAATTTCCTTAGCACCTCGTCGAGGCAGGAGCCTCCCCCCCTCTTCCTACCTTGCATGTTTTCATTCCAAGGCAACCTCTCTTTACTGAGGGAGGTCAATACATCATTTCAAGGACCATCCAGGATGCACCCTATACGGGTGAGGAATCCAAAAATGCACCGCGCTAACGGTCTCGAAGGCAAGACCTTAAAAATGCGCCTCTCCATAGTCACAGCGGTATGACCTTAAAATTACCTCCAAATAAAAAATAAAAAAATCCAAAGGCCTCGAACGAAATCCTTAACAGGTGTTCGAGACAACCACAGAGGAGCTCAAATGCCTTCGTAGAAGGCCTTTGAATTCATCCATCATTTCCCTTCCCAAGAAGGCAAAAAATAAGAATAGAAGTAGGAGAATCAAGTCATCAATGGGCTAAGCAGGGAGACGAGAAAAGAAAAGAGAGAATCATTCCATATATGCATCACATAATGGAATGAAAAATCTTTAAAAACGATCGAGAGCGTCACACATCTTTTCCTTCAGCTCCCCTGCGCTTTCTAGTGCAGCCTGCTCCTCACCGCAGGCAATGTCCTGAGCGACTGATTTAGACAAAAGCATGGACCGCCCTCGCCTTAGAGCTCAGCTGCTCCAGTTTATGAGAATTTGAGGTCATCACCTCCCAATATTGCTATAGACGCTCCTTGAATCAGCCACGCGACTTGCAGTAAACCTATCTCATCTTCTGCATTCAAAATCTCTCGAGATATGCTCGCCGCTTCCCCTGTGAGGCAAGCTAGGTGCGAAAATAGCCGCTTCTTCCTTTCCTCATGGCTCTTCACAATAGCTCGTTGATTGGCCAGGTTCACCCTCAAATAGGCCAGACGTGCCTCATAAGCCACTTACACCGAGGTATCATGAAAGAGGGCCTCTGCACCTCAATCCGTTAGATTCCACAACAACTCTTCCAGTTGACCAAAGGTCCATTCATTATCATACATGGCCTTTAATCTAGTCGCGCAAGCCTCAACGGTCTCAATATCTCCTTTGAGGTTAGAAAGGGGACACTCCCGAAACCCTCAAAGACCCAATCGGAACATGCGCCTCACGGTGAGTGCTTTAAAATTCACCGTTGATGGAGCCGGGGTTGGGGAACCAATGGAAGCAAGAGGCTGAACATCAAGTGCGGGACCCCCGACCATAAGGGCCAAAGATTCGGGGACGAAGGCGCAATGTGCAGACGAAGGCTCCCCAACTTGTGCCCTTGAAGCAGGTACCTTCGAACCCTATGGCCCTATTGGTGTTGAGGAAGGGACCTCAGAACTAGATGTCATTCTCCACTCCGTTTCTGAAACGACGGGAGCATAAGCTATTGGAGCCGCCGTGCCAACACTCGGGACCTCTTCCTCAGCCTCGACGTCAATCGACATCGACGTCGTGGGAGTTGAAGTTGAAATCATAGAAGCCTCTACTTTCACACGTTGGCACTAGGAGTTGCCGGCGATACACCCGCAGTGGATGAATCCCTTCTTTTTGAATGGATGGTCTTCTGTAAGACTGAGGGAGTCGACTGGAGAGCCTTGATTCCCGTTCACTCTTCTCTCTCATGCCTCTCCTCCCCTGCTCTCAAGGGAACACTCCTCGACCACGAGCTCACACCAGCATCTTCATGACTACTGGGCTGAGCAGCTTCTTCGGCATGAGGGGTGCTCGAAAGCCGCTCTGCCTCGTCAGAAGATGCAGGACCTCAAGAGAAGTTCCCCTGACAAGAGAACAACAGCACATGAATCAGTCCCCAAGCCCTCCCCACGGGGCAGAAGGTCCACATTTAGGATTTCTACTGCAAATGAGAGAGCAAAAAGAAGGGTTAGCCTAAAAACGAATACCGCACTATAGCCATGACGAAGAAGTGTCAGAGCAAATAAAGAAGCAAACGCTACCTGGAGGAGGAGTCGAGCTGGTACCAGCCATGGTAGTTAATGAAGACACTAAAGGGAAGTAAAAGGCTCTGCCCAAAGAGCGACAGCGAAGAGGGGCGCAAGCAAACGAAAGAAAGGGGATTAGGGCTTTTACTTTAGATAAAAATCTCTAGTGAAAAATAAAGCTACACCTGACACCCCTATTAAAAAGGCTGGAGGAAAAGGTGAAGAATCAGTAGGGCAACATGTGGCCCAATCATGAGGAATGCAAACAACACGTAGAGTGAAGGGTCGCGTAAAGACAGGGGTACGGAAGCACAACCGCCATGCGAACTGGACGTCACACGAGTGAAACCTCACATGACTTAGAGGTACGGGAGTATGAACAGCACAAGAAGCAACATGTCACACATTTGAAAGATCACGCTCTATCCCTAGGAGGGACCGAGGACACATAATTGAGACGTCATACAATCCCAATGGACCCCTCTCATTCAGCATTTGTTGCTCTATATGCACGTCTCAGATAGTCGAGAAGGGAACACGCACTGCTAGCAAAACGCCACCCAGGTACGCAACGCTCCCCCTCAGCCCACACGAATCTTGAGTCCACTCAAAAGCTCAGTACACACTCATGCACCGCTACACTGGGCGGACAAGCGAACCACGTTCCTTGCACCATCCGCACACACGAGACTTTCCGCAGTCGAGTGCCCAAAAAAAAAGAAGGGGTCCTTGCGAAAATCAGAAATGATGCGTACCCCAAGGGTAGGGGCGAAAACCTGCAAGGGCATCCCAACCACCCAAGTCAAAGCAAGCGGTTGTTGCCTCATGGGCAAAACGAGCGTCCTACAGACCATTTCTTATCCTCACCATCAACAAAGGTAAGAACTAAACCAAGGAAAGAAGGAGCGGACAAATCATGGGGAAGGAAGACAAAGACACAAGAAGCGTTCGAGTCAAATGGTGATTTATTTCATGAACAAAAAGGATTACAGAATTGTGGTTGCAATATATCAGTAGCTACAAGAAAGTACATTCGCTCTGAAACAAGTCTCCCGCCTTCCAAGGCACCGCCTCCTCCTCAGAACGGTCGTTTCTTCTTAGACGAGGGGCCATTATTTTCAAATAAGAAGTTGAAAAGATTGGATAAAACCCCTCATTCTTCTCTGCCTTCGGCGAAGAAGGCAAAGAGCTGGATGCCGGTTTAAGAGAGTAACCACAAGAGAAAGCCTTAGCAAAATGCTCCTGTCAGCCATGACAACGGTTCACCCAAGTGCTGAAGAGTGAAATTGACCAAATCGCTCGATTGGTCAGCTAGCACAAGAAGGATGTTGGACCAGCAAAGACCATCACAATCCGCCATCGTGACTAGATGGACGAGATTGGGTTCAGACCTGACAACCCTCAACATCTCATGCACAGCCTTGGACCTTACGCTCTAGATCCCACACAAGCAGAAGGGCCTGAAAGGCACATGCCCACCATCTAGCATAGATCCATCAATGCTTTCACAGGGTCGAACATCTTCACCCAAAAGCCCAACACTCGGATGCACCCCAAGATCCAGGACCCAAGGGCCAGCCCCAACAAAGGACATAGCCTCCCGGAAAAACACTTCAGAAGGAAGAAAGGTCTCTGCTCTCCCTCTACAAAAGAAGTTGGAAGAAGGAAACTTTTCAATGACAAGGGGAAACTGCGCTCACACTCTCTTGAAATAGGCCCTTTTTATGAAGGCCACAGGCCCATCATCAAAGAACTCCACTTCTCGAACAACAGAACGTCCAACCACATGGACACGTGTCATTACGACTGCGCCTCGGTTATCCACCATTCAGACCCTCCCCCACCTCGCCTTTCGAGTGTCACTTTTGAGGGACCATTGATAAAGTCTTCCGCTGCTTCACCTCTTAGGTGTCATCATCAACATATCTCAAGACAAATCTCTCGCTACTTCGCCCCCTGGGCATCGCTTTCTTCATTCACATGTCGGTCCTCGGTCA
The DNA here is from genome assembly GCF_054954075.1 of Amborella trichopoda. Taxonomy (NCBI): domain Eukaryota; kingdom Viridiplantae; phylum Streptophyta; class Magnoliopsida; order Amborellales; family Amborellaceae; genus Amborella; species Amborella trichopoda. The sequence goes on from NC_142346.1 coordinate 31,235,540, forward strand.
ACTCCACCTTCCGGGTGACATACCCCATACACACATGGACACATCAGCAGAGATGCCCGTTCCCTCATGTAACACCTCACCTTTCGCGGATGCATCCCGCCTGGATCAAATGTCACTCTCATCAATCAGCAACCCCCAAAAAAAGGAGAGAAAAAAGACGAGCGCCTCATAATCTATGCCAGAGCACAGCCAAGTCATTCCTCGATATTCCATCGACGATGTTAACTGCTCTAGTGAACTTCCTCCAAAGAAGAAGTCGAGCATGATGAGATACGTCGCGAGTAAAGGCAGAAGAGCTTTAGGCGGACATAGCCACCAAGGCTATGGGTAAAATCACCAAAATAATAAAAAAATGGGCATGGTGAAAACATGCAAGGGCACCATGAGTAAAACTGACAGGCGGGCATGGCCACGATGCCATGAGTAAAATTGTCATGAAAACAAGAGAACCGAGCATAGCAAAACCCCGCAAGGGCGTCATGAGCAAAAATGGGAAGAAGAAAGGGTGGACGTGACCTCGAAGTCACAGGTAAAAATGCCTCAACAAAAGGGCTTGGTGAAAACCACTCCGGTGGTGCCACTCCTACTTGGTTCAAGTGAAAACCTGCGAGGGTGCTTGAACCAAACCATCACAAACTCTCCGGCCCCAGCGCCAACATCACAAACTCTCTAACTCTAGCCCCAACATCACAAACTCTCTAGCCTCAGTGTCACCTTCAAATCATTGGCCCCAGTGCTAAGTCCCAAAAATCTCCGACCCCCATGCTGCCTTTAAATCACTTGCCTTAGTGCGAGACTAAACAAACTCAGGCCACAGCGCCAAAACAAATTCCCGGCCCCTACGTAACCATCACAAAATCTTCGCCGCCAGCATTACCTTCAAATCACTAACCCCAGTGCCCGTCCAAAAAATCTCCGGCCCCAGCGACGCCTTCAAATCATTGGCCCCAGTGCCAGTCCCAAAAATCTCTGACCCCAGCACCAATACAAATTCCCAGCCCATGCACCAATATCACAAAATCTCCAGCCCCTGCACCAACATCACAAATCCCTGGCCCCAACGCTAAAACAAATTTTCGGCCCATGCGCTAATGTCACAAATTCCCGGCCCTAATGCCAACATCACAGTCTCTGGCCCCAGCGCCAACATCAAAATTTTTGGCCCTAGTGCCAGCCTCAAAACAAATCTCCGGCCTCATGACCAAAACAAAGTTTCCTTTCTTTCCAGCTATATAGGGATCAATGCCTACAAAAGGGCACCCACTAGTCGGCCCCAACTTCAAATCACTGGCCCCAGAGCTAGTCCCAAAACTTTCGGCCCTAGTGCCAGCCTCAAAACAAATCTCTACCCTTAGGGCCAAAAAAAATTTTCTCTTCTTACCAGCTAGATCGGGATCAATGCCCACAGAAAGGGCACCCGCTAGCTGGGCTGACAAGAGGCTATGTTGACATGGAATGGTAAGCCCTCCACGAGGCAGCCTATCAGCACACTCTATCAGAAAATGGACTTCAAAAAGATTGGGAAAAATCTCCTAAGCGAGGCTCCAGTTTGCTAGAGACCACTTTGGTCACCCCTCAGGGAAAAGCTTTACAAAGTCTTCCCCTCAAGGATTGCGCCGACACCGGTGATAAAGAAGAAAAAACCTCTGCTGAGACGTAATAAACGTGTCTTGGCGAGGATTCAAAAGATGAACTTCGACGACAAAGTTTCCATTTCGAATGTTGCACTTCTCGCTTCTCTCGAAGTGCAGCATCCATCAGGGCAAGTTGTTGTATGCCATTTTGACATACTTACATCTCCCATATGAATAAGGGGAGAGCTAGTGATAGCTCGGTCATGCTAAACATTGACAGACCAAAGTTGTATCATGAAATAAACCTCAAACCAGACAACTTGGGAGGAGTACTATCTTACTAAGGAAAGATCTTACAATCGTAGCCATATGTTAGCGGCTTCAGAATAGTATCAGACCACCACCATTCATTCAAAACGTCAAAAACCCCCCAAGACCAAATTTGGGCTCAATCGGACCACCAAAAGGGGTTTACGCCCAAACTACCTTAAAACAGGTAAGTTTTACCTATCGCGGTGCGGCTTCATTGAACCTGTCCCCAAGCACAGAGACTGCAACATCACATCTTGAGATGGACTTCAAAGACTCACAGAACCTTCATCGGGAATCAGAAAAAACTCAAATTTGGACATGTTCTAGATCACCACAGCCCTGTCATTTTGACGTAGGGCATGTACCATGGCACTACCCAGAGTTAGACTTTTTCTAGAAAGAAGGTGAGCATGAAACCATGAAAATCAGGGTTTCAAGAAGAAGACATCTCGAACCTCATGAAGCATAGCTCGAGATTCATGCATTGGATCATCGCAAAACCAAGTTCACTGCAACCACTTCACGAAGAGCTACAAACTGGTATAACTCTTACATTCAATCAAAGGCCAGATAAGTACAAATCTCAAGGTTACAAAAAAAAGTAAGATTGCTCGATTACCGGAATCCCTTTTTCCAGTGAACTCCCAAATTAGGAAACACCGCAAATAAAGGCCAAAACAAACCAAACTTGGTGAAAAATGACTGTGATAGTTGCCTCTTTCATCTGCAAGCAAAACAAAGACTCAGAGCATCATAACTCGAATAACATTGGCGACCAAAGTTCATGAATCTGGCTGGACTTCCACCCCATGGGAAGGAGGCTGCCTCAGCATGATTAAAGGACACCAAAATGCTTAGAATCTAGAGGACATTGAAGATATACTGGCAAATCGTCTGAACCATCGCTACAAGTTTCTGAAAAGGCTTCCAATATCTGGCAATGGTGGAAGGACCCTCAAGCAGAGATGGTTTCGTCATTAGCATAAAAGGTTTTAGAGGTGTTTTGGTCATTGTACCTAATTTCAGGATCTTATTCTAATTCTTTTAATTGTAATTAAGCTTAGTTTTTTAGCATTCACCCATGTTTGGTGAGTCCTCTATATAAACAAGCTTAGGTCAATTGTAAAAAGGTGAATTATTGGGGATTATTCTTCACTCAAATAGAGGCATCACGCTTGTTTTCACTTGACTTTTGCTTCTTGTTTCTTAATCCCGTCGAGAAGTGAGAGAAAACTTTGAGAGAGATAAAATGCACCTGAGCGTGCGTTTCCATTCCCTCTCTTTTCCAAACTAGGCTGCCCTCCAAGCCTTCTGTCTCTCCTCCTTTAAAGTGTTACCTACCTCGCGTAGTAACCCCGTCCGCGACAAGCGTGCGGACACAAGCGAACCAAGAGCTCCAACCCTCGGGCTACCGCTCTAACTTCCTCTTGTATAATCTAGTTGAGTTGAGAGATGCTTACGCTTTCTTTCGGTCACTTGGGAGGAGTCTACCTTAGCCGGCAGCTAAGAGGGATTCAACTCTTCAGCCACCTCGAGCCCAGCACCCGCGCGGAGAGGAAGTCCTCACCGACCTTCCTCTGCACCCCATCCTTTTTTCAGTCAGCCCCCACCTTCAAGAGGATAGCCATAGGGAGGGATAATTGAATCCCCATTGTAGTTTTAAACACGAGAGAGAGAGAAGACCCAACGAAAGCCTGAAGAGATTCCCTGTCCAAACCGCACTAGCAGACAACTAGAGGGCTTTGTAATTGTTCTAAGAGGGCGAATTGCCCAGGTGTGTCCCCAGAACCCCAAGCGACGAGGCAAGTGTGCGAGCGTACCCCCGCTGTGAAATCTCTCTCAGTGTTGGTTCCTATCCGCATTAGGAGAGCTTGCGCACGCGCACCCACACTCACATACATGTGGCACGCACGGACCTCCATGGTTGTTTGAGAGAGGACCTCCTCCTGAGGAAGGCCAGGCCCCGACCAGTGACAACTGAGACTCCTTTTAGCAGAGTCGATCTCAGCATTGTAGGATCTTGATTCTGGCTCTGGGGCCAACTAATGTGTGCCCTTGGTGAGCGTTTGGTCCCAATCTAGTTGGCGGTGTTCTTCGTCTCTGGGGCCTGACTAGTGGGTGCCCTTGGTGGGCATTTGGTCTCAATCTAGTTGTTTGTGTTCTTCAGCTCTGGGGCCTAGTTAGTGGGTGCCCTTGGTGGGCGTTTGGCCCCTATCTAGTTGGTGGTGTTCTTCGGCTCTGGGGCTGACTAGAGGGTGTCCTTGGTGGGTGTTTAGTCTTAATCTAATTGGTGGTGAAGGGTTGGTCTGGGTTTTACTTCAGTGCCTTACAATTTTCTTGTTGTAACTAGCTGAGGTCATCTTTTTTTGTCAAGAGCTGCATCAACCTGTTTATTTAATCCAAGCACTCTTTCAGGTTTTCACTTTAACTGGGTAGGAGTGGTGCCAAAAGAATGATTTTCACTAAGCCCTTTTTTTTGGGGCACTTTTATTTGTGACTTCGAGGTCATGTCTGCCTTTTTTATTTCCATTTTTACTCATGCTGCCCTTGTGGGGTCGATCGCAGAGTCGATCTCAATGTTGTAGGATCTTGATTGTGGCTGTGGGGCTAACTAGTGAGTGCCCGTGGTGGGTGTTTGGTCCCAATCTAGATCGTGACAGCTGAGAGTCCTTTTGGCAGAGTCGATATCAGTGTTATAGGATCTTGATTTTGGCTATGAGGGCAACTAGTGGGTGCCCTTCGTGGGCATTTGGTCCCAATCTAGTTGGTAGTGCTCTTTGGCTCTATGGCCTGACTAGTGCGTGCCCTTGGTGGGCGTTTGGTCCAATCTAGTTGTTGGTGTTCTTCGGCTCTAGAGCCTGACTAGTGGGTGCCCTTGGTGGGTATTTGGTCCCTATCTAGTTGGTGGTATTCTTCGGCTCTGGGGTTGACTAATGGGTGCCCTTGGTGGGCGTTTGGTCCTAATCAATTTCGTGGAGAATGGCTAGGCTGGGTTTTACTTCAGCTCCTTATGATTTTCTTGCTATAACTGGCTGAGGTCGTCTTTTTTGGTCAAGAGTTGCATCAACCTATTTATTTAATCCAAGTGCCCTTTTGGGTTTTCAATTGAACTGGGTAGGAGTGGTGCCCTTTTACTCATGTCTTCGAGGTCACGTCCGCCTTTTTTATTTCCATTTTTACTCATGGTGCCCTTGCGAGTTTTTTGCCATGCTCGTTTTTTTTATTTTCATGATACTTTTACTCATGGCTTCATGGTCATGCTCGCCTGTCATTTTTACTCATGGCGCCTTTTTGGTTTTTAGCAGTTTTTTACCCATAGCTTCGTGTTTATGCCCGCTTGAAGCTTCTACTTTTACTCATGATGATTCTCATCATGCCTGGCTTCTTCTTTCTTTTTTGAAGGGACTCTCTCTTGATGGGGTCCTGCTTAGATAGGGCTCACTGGGGCAGTGGCTCTCATGGGTGAGTTGTCAGAGGATAGAGGTGTGACATAACTGTGTGTTTGTGTGAGGACGCACGCCAAGGTTGAGATATGCACATAGGTGCGCAAAGCGCGAGGCAACTCTCTTCTTTTGAGTAGGTGAAGTGTCACAAATGAGGCTGGCCGTTTTGGTGATGGACCCGCGTGTATGGGAAACATCACCAGAAAGGCAGAACTGCTCTGTGACAGGTCCACAGAAGGGGAGGCATTGCCAAGAAGGCGAAAGGTCTCTGTGATATGCCCACGAATAGGGGAAATGTCGTAGGGAGACGAAATGTCTCTGATGGGCCAGTGGATAGACATGTTGTCATCTCAGGATGCGAGATGTTTTTGCAACGAGCCTGTTGTCGGGAGCGGCTTTTTAATAAAGGCGACAGTAGGTGGGAAGTTGGACTGAATCGTGGGCAGATGAAGCATTGTCAGGAAAGTGAAATGACGGGAGATTTGACTCACTGTTAACCGAGGTGTCGCCAAGGCAGTGAAGTGACGGGACATTGACCTGTGGTCAGATAGAGCATCGCCATGGAGGTGATACGTTTTCGTTGCCAGTCCGTGGATGAAGTGGCCTATAAAAACAAGGCTTAGAGGGAGAGTGGGGCATTTTCTGCCTTGGAATGCCCTATTTCTTCGACCTTCTTCTTTTTGTGTAGAGAGAGAAAGAGGGTTTTCCTTTATGGGTTTCACTAACACCGATGTTAGAGTTTTCAAAGGTTCTCATGATGACCCTGTGATTACCGGTGAGCTTGTGCCTTCAAATCTTCAATGCTTGATTGAGATTCTGAAAGCAAAGTCCAAGGTTGTGCACAAGATTTTGAAGGTCATCATGCCTGAACCCAATCTTGTCCATCGGAAATGATGACGGGCATGGTGACCATTTTTGGCCTGTAATCCCTTTCAAGATGGTTGGTCGAATGAATGATTTGGTCTACTTCAATGTTCAACACCTGGGTAGACTACCAACATGTTGAGCAGATGATCCCCTGTTCGGATCTTTGCTCGTTGCTTCTCCCTTAACCACCCTCTAGTTCTTTGCCTTCACTGGAGGGTAAGAAGGAGTAAGACATTCTTTTCATTCTTTTCAAGCTTCCTTTGAAGAGAATAATACTGCCCCTTTAAAGAGGTAGCCACCTTAGACGGAGGCGGCGCATTTGGAGGCCATATCTCTAGATGGGAGACTTATTTCAAAAAGGATCTATCATTTTGTAGCTACCGATAACTGTAACTATGATTTTGCAATCCTTTTTGTTCATGAAATGAATCCCCTTTTAGCTCGAATCTTCTTTCTTGCTTTGTGGTTGTGTCTTCTTCTTTTTCATGGTTTGCTCGCCTTTCTTTCCTTCCCGTGTTCAGTTCTTATCCCTCTTGATGGCGGGGATAAGAAATGGGCTATGAAATTTGTTTTGCTGAGGCCGACTGTCTGGCTTGAATGGTTCAAACGCCCTTTCGGGCTTTCATTTGAACCCCTGTGGTGCGCGCCTTTTTCAGGTTTTCACAAGGACCCCTTTTTTTTTTTGTTTTTTGAGCACTTGTCCATTGAGTGTCCCATGTGTGCAGATAGCGCAAGGAACATAGCTCGCTTGTCTACCTACTATAGTGGTGCATGAGTGTGTGCTGAGCCCTTAGGTAGGCCAGAGGTTCGTGTGGGTCAAGGGGGAGTTTTTACGTACCTGAAATGAGTGGTGTTTTGTTGGAAATGCACGCACTGTAAGGAGAGAAGAGTTGTGTGCATAGAGCGATAGAACCGAGTGGTCTTTGCATCGAAGTGACGGGACTGTGCAACATTTGTGTTTAGCAGCGTCGAGACCACCCCGGCGTTTCACTTGAGTTTCATTTGTGTTTCCATGTGACGGAACCACGTGACGCTTCGCTTGCATGCCATTCGTGTTTCCTTGTGACAGATCTGGGTGACGTTCTATTTGCTTGTGCAGCACGTCATTCCCTTGTCAATATAAAAAGGTGGGTAGAGGTACCTTTTCCTCATTTTTACCATAAGTGTTTACCCAAGGTAAAAAGCCCTAATTCTTTTTCTTCATTTGCTCATTTTTACCGTCTTCGAGAAGGATCTCTCACCATCAAGTGCTATTGACAGCAAATGGCCAGTTCAAGCTCCACCCCTCCTTCAGGTACAACCTTTTCTCTTCAATTTGGTCTTTACTTTTCGTTTTGCTGCATTTTCTCCTTCACCATTGCAGATGTCATCTTCCCCTATTTTTTCTGTTACGTGTCGAGTGTCTTTAGGGAATGCCTTGTTGCTTCTTTTTGTGCTAATTCTTCACTGCATTTGTTCATGTCACAAGAACAAGAAGATGTCACGTGATTTCCTGCTAAAGAAAGATTTGCGCAACTAAAGGCTTTGGAAGCCAACTACGCTTGTTGAAGGGAAGAGTGTTTGGGCGGAACTCTTTCCTTGCGTCCTCCAGTATAGCTCGTATCTCCGAATTGATGACCTTAATGGTGGCGATAGATGCTTTATTTCTCGAATATGGCAAGAAACGCGCAGAGCTAGACGTGTGGCGTTAGGATTATTTGGCCAACCTTGTAGCTTTGAAAGACCTTGAAAGTCGTATGGCTGAAGTAAGAAGACTTATCGGGCATGAAGATCCAGTGGTGGTTGATGTCGAAGGTTGCGAAATAACAACTTCTCATCCTTCCCAAGTTTTGTGAAGTTTTTCTGAAGAGGCTTTTTGCTTTCTTTGGCATGTTCAGCTCAGCTTTGAGAAGAATACTGCTGCCCACTTTTGTATCTTTGAGGCGATAAGCTTTGCAATTTGTAACCTCTCCTTTTGCCACAAAATGAGATTGTTTTCTACCCTTCTATTATTCTCTTTTTTTTTTTTTTTTTTTTGGGAGGCGTGTTTTAGGTCGTGCCTTCGAGACCGTGTGTAGCATAGTTTAGTGTCGTACAGCCAGGACATGTGCTAACAGTATAATGGTCGTTTAGCTTGGACCTTAGCTCAGGGATAATATTGTTTCAAATATCTCCTATTGATTAAGGACATAGCTTCTTCCCCTTCAAAATTAACTAGCACGTAGGCTCCATTGGGAAAGGCCTTCTTTAGCACACATGGGCCTTCCCATTTTGGGTCGAATTTTCCCTTAGTTCGGCCATGAGTGACAATAGGTCTCCTTATTGCTAAAACCAGTTCTCCTTTCACGAATGATATTATTTTGATTGATTTGTCAAAGGCTCGCTGCATACGATTCTTGTGAATCTCAAGGCTTTGTTGTGCTTGTAATCTCTTCTCATCAAATGTATCTAGCTCTTGATAGAGAAGGGTAGCCCGTTCTTCATCTGTCATTCCGCAGTGGAGGGCGATCTTGAGGGAAGGCAATTGAATTTGTAAAGGCAACACAACTTCACCCACATATACTAGAGAGTAGGGGGTCGACTGAGTTGGACCTTGTGCTGTAATAAGGTAAGCCCATAGAATTTTGGAGAGCCTTTAGTGCCAATCTCTTTTCGTGCCGGAGACATAATTTCTTAGGGCGTCACAAAGGGTTTTGTTAAAAGCTTCAACCATACCGATGGTACATGGTCGAGTATTTCCATGTAAACCAGAACTGATCGACCAATCCGTCAATTTGATAACTTCGAAATTGGGGGCCGTTATCATAAGTGATCTGGTCGGGCACACCGAATCTATATATGATATGGTGACGCACGAAATTGGCCACTGCAAGCCTGGGAAGTTTTTGAAAGAGACCGCTTCGGCCCATTTAGAGAAGTAATCTATGGCAGCAAGTATGAACACGTGCCTTGAGGAATAATGTGTCATGTCCCACTAAGCAAAAGGTCAAGATGCCACAATTGGGAGAAGAGGTTCAAAATCTTGATGAATGAAGCTAAAATAAATTTCACATATCGGACAGCTCTTTGCAAACATAAAGGAATCCACATTCATAGTAGGCCAATAGTAACCTATCCTGATGATCATGTTGTACAACTTAGGACCAGACTAATGCATTCCACAAACTCCAAAATGAACTTCTTTGAGCACACGGTTTGCTTCTTCCTGATCGATGCATCTGAGCAGCATAACATTGTAGGAGATTCGGAACATGGTATCGTCACGACACACATATCGTGTGATTGACCTTCGGATCCTATTTCGCACAATAGGATCTTCGGGAAGCCGATTATGTTGCAGATAACTTTTGATGGGAGTGCGTCAGTCTGTTACCGGCTTTACTTCTGCACATGTGTGCTCTGGCTGTCCTAACTCTTCTTTATTTTATTTTTCCTCTTCAATCATGGAGGATTATGGGGAACTGTATGAGGTTTGTGCATCCCCCTCAACAGTGATGTCTGCCCCAAATGGGTAAGGAGGACTTTGTTTGAATAATTGCTCGTCGCCTTTTTTGTCAAGTTACTTAACGAACTCGACGCATCTCCATTCCGCTACCCATACTGCTGTGGCCCCTTTTAGTGACATTTGGATAGTTGCCCCTAATTTGGCGAGCACGTTAGCTTGCGCCTTAAGCCTTTGAGGCGTGTGCTCAAGAGTAACCTCTTTGAATTCAGCCATCAATGATTTGGCAGTATTGAAGTAAGGTTTGAGATTTTCTTTCCTTACATTATATACCCCTTTGAGTTGTCGGATCACCAATTATGAGTCCCCGTAGATGTCCAAATACTTCAGGTTCATATAGGAGGCAATCTCCAACCCTATGACGAGTACTTGATATTTTGCTTCATTATGTGACTCTTGGTATCTCGCTGTCAGACTTTTGATAGGACTTTGGTGCATGCTGAGGTAACATCAGAGCTTTTCCTTCTGAATGCTTCATGGTGAGGCCTCTTTTGGGTCTGTCTTACCTTGTTTTGCCTCTTGACACCTTTGGTTCCCCTGGAGTTGTAAGGGTTCAGTGGAGGCTATGTTGGCGGAGAAGGGGTTCTAGTAGCGTGAATGGTTTAAAATATCTGGGTGGTCTGCCTGGGAAATTTCACTCGATCCATAACCTTTCCAGTCGAGATCGGGATGTCTACACATCCTAGCTGTAACGCACAGAGTATAAAGCTTGTAAGGCTTCAACTGCCGGGGCATGTGGATGATGGTAAGCCACCTCTGATTAATATGAAACTTCAGAGTGAGAATTATAATGCCTCATACATGGGTTAACATGTATATCTCCAAGGATTCACCTCAATATCAACATATGACGAGGTTTCCTCTATGGCCCATCCATTAAGACCCCATATTCTCAACTGACAAGTCAAAAGAGTCACATCACATCTCACTCAAAACTCCTCTAATATCCAGTGGAGAGGCATCCATGCTCCACAGGAGTATATGTATCCCAAAATTTTGTCTCAAATTGAAATGTCTGCATGATCTCATATCATAGATCGTAAGTTACAATGCACATGTGTAACTGACGAGCTATTATATTTTTATCGGTAATAAGTCAGGACATATAGGGGCTGACTAACAAGTCAAGATTCCAAAGGAATATTGCCTACGTATGATGGGCATATCATATCTTTCATATCTTCATATCATGGGGAATGTCTGAGTAGGTGTTATTAAGAACTATGGTTGTATCTTATCGACGGTCTATAAAGACAGTTATCCAGGGTACGTTACAGGCCTCACTGCATATTTGTCATCTTCAGTCTATTAAGTGTTTGTTATAACACACTTAGTCTCATATGATGACTAAGAAATATATTTATTAAAAATATATCTTCAAAGGCCAAGCTTGTTGAGCTAGATCTATCTTCTATCCAACATATGTTAAGACTACCTATACAACATTTGATACAAAACTTGCTCTTTTATTAACACCTCTATCAAGCGTCGGTTTAACATTTCCATATTGATATTTTTATCAACTCAACCGTCATACGAAACTTTCATCTGGAGTGCCTTAGCACCTCTCAATTTCTATCGAGTGTTCATTAAACTATTTCTAATCATGCATGCGATTAAAACGCATCCAACATCTGGGTAGAGGGTTGAGATGACTTGAGTCACAATGTCACAAGCTAGCTTTTAACCATTAGATCTTGATCAGATGACTCATAGCTTTTTATTTTTTATTTTTATTCTACAAATAATTTTTAAGCAAAATTTGGGGCATACATAGATCTGACAGGGGCTTCACATGATAAAAATAGCAATAAAATATTTTCAGTGATAAAAAAATTTCCAATACCTTGAAAATTGCAGGGGTACTTTGATCATTTATTTTTATAGGAAATATTTACTTTTTATTTTTTTCCAAGTTCGCCCTAATTTTATGATGGGACTCCTAAAATTTCATCCAAAAATGTTTGGTAGAAAAAATAAAATAAAACAGTGTTTGGCATGACATTGTGGTATTAACAATCATAGCCGTTTGATTCAGATTGAACGGCGAAGAAGTGGGGTCACATATAACTTACATGTAGGTTGGGTCACATAAAAACATTTCCCTTTGATTAAAACTAACATTGAAACCTCTCTTTTTTTGTAAGTTTGCCACGTGTTCTCTTGTGCTTTTGATTAGGTAAAGCATGCATCTTGAATAATTGAAGTTACTGCAAGCAGTTATATAAATTGGCCAAAGAGGATGTCCCATTGTTTATTCGCAGTTGCCGAAGCTCCTTTTTATAAAAAGGAAAGAGATGTAATGTTGCAATTACTTGAGGTATGTGGTACATCCTAACAAGTAAAGCTATTTACGTAAGGAAAAATTTATGTAAGGTTAACACCTTAAAATGTAGAATTAATGTGTACCTCTAATGTCCTTTGAAAAAGGTTGTTGTGATTTTGGAAAAATATCTAATTGATCATCTCGACATCGAGATGTATAAATTGAAAGAAAAGACTAATATGATCTTGCAGGGGGATTTTTTTTTTTTTTTCTTTTTTTTACCCCTTTTCTTTTCTTTTGGCAAAGATCACTTACATGTAGTCTTATTACAATAGCTCTTGCTTCAAAGAAAATAAAACTAACAAATCCAAGCTCTTAAAAACCTTGATGCCATTAAACCAATTTTCTTTTGTTTAAAAAATCCTTAATACTTATGCTTTGGAATATAAAGACAATATAATTAAATATGGTAAGAAACAAAAAGAGAGTGCAGAAGATTACTGTTATACGTCATTTTTGACGTACTCGCATCTCCCACAATAATAAGGAGAGAGCCGGTAACAGCTTGGTCCTGCTAGTACTCAAGACACTGACAGACCAAAATTGTACCTCTAAATAAGTCTCAAACCAGGCAATCTGGGAGCAGTGCTATCGTGCCAAAGAAAGACCTTACAATTGTAGCACTATGCTAGTGGCTTCAGAATAGTACCATACCACCGCCATTGTATTTAAAATGTCAAAATTTGGGCTCAATTGGATTACCCAAAAGGGGTCTACGCCCATACTACCTCAAAACGGGTAGGTTTGACACCATCGCAATGCAGCTTCACTGAACCAGTCTCTAAGCACAAAGACTGCAATGTCACATCTCGGGAGGGACTTCGAGGACCCACAATACCTTCGTCTAGAACCAGAAAAAGATCAAATTTGGACATGTTCTAGATCGCAACAGCCCTGTCATTTTGACCTAGGGCATTTACGGTGGCCCGACCCAGAGTCAAACTTCTTCTAGAAAGAAGGTGACCACAAAACCAGAAAAATCGGGGTTTGAACAAGAAGACATCTCAAACCTCGTAAAGCACAGCTCAAGATTCGCACATCGGATCATCGCGAAAATGAGTTCAATGCAACCACCTCAGCAAACTGGCATAATTGTTGTGCATGTTCCAAGAGCCAATAAGCATAAATCCCAAGGTTACAAGAAGACAAAGTCCTCTCGCTCACCGGATTCCCTTTTTCTGGTGACCTCCTAAATTAGGAAATGACGCAAATGAAGAATAGAACATACCAAACTTGATGCGAAATGACTGTGACAGTCTCCTCTTTCATATGCAAGCAACATAAAGACTTAGAGCTTCACATCTTGAATGACATTAGCGACCAAAGTTCACGAATCTAACCGGACTTCCACCCCGTGGGAAAATGCTGCATCAACACGATTAAATAGCATCAAAACGCTCATCGAACAAGCACTGAGGATATAATGGCAAATCTACTAAACCATCGCGATAAGTTCACGGAAAAGATTTTAAGATCTGGCAATGGCGGAAGGACCCTTAGGCAGGGATGGTTCCATCATTAGCACAAAATGTTTTATGGGTGTTTTGGTCATTGTACCTAATTTCAGGATTTTATTTTATTTTTTTAATTGTAATTAAGCTTAGTTTTTGAGTATTCACCCCTCTTTGGTGAATTATCTATATAAACAAGCTTAAATCATTTGTAAAAGGGCTGATTATTGGGGATTATTGATCGCTAAAACAGAGGCATAAAACTTGTTTTCACTCATTTTTTGCTTCTGAACCCTTAATCCCGTCGAGAGGAGAGATAAAACTTTAAGAGAGAAAAAACACCTCTGAGTGTGCGGTCTCATTTCTTCCCGGAGAAAGAAAACATATCTGAGTGCATGGACCCATTCCCTTTCTCTCCTAAGCTGGGTCACATCCCAAGCCCTCTCTCTCTCTCCTCCTCTACACGCCGTCTACCCCAGGCAGTAGCTTGTGTCTGCAACAAACACACGGTTTGGAGTGAACCCACAAGTCCTAATCCTCGGGTTCTCTCACACCCTTCCACCAGCTAGTCAACCTCTCCGGGGGAATCGTCGTAGGGAGGGATAATCGAGCTCCGTTGCAGTTGCAAGCAACAAGAGAGTGAAGATATCTTTTGAAAACCTGAAGAGAGACCTTGTCCAAACCGCGCTAGCAGACAACCGGAGGGCTTCGTGATTGTTCTAAGAGGGCGAACTGCCCGGGTGTGTCCTACAAACCCCAAACGGCGAGGCAAATGTTCAAACGCATCCCCGTCATAAAAATCTCTCTTGTTGTTGGTTCCTTCCACGCTTAGGAGAGCGTGCATGTGCACCAGCAGGTATGCACGGATCCCCATAGTTGTTTGAGAGAGGGTTTTCTCCCCCATGCGTATGCGCCCCATTCGCGCGAGGACCAAAGTGAAAACCATGCCCCTGACTAATTACCTAAACCAGGCTTAATATACCCCATACTGAGTCTCCTCCTTAAGATGGTGCCTGGGATCTATGATCGGTATCTTGATTCTCTTTCATATGACAAAACCCTCTCAAAAGCATATGGATCTCGATCTAAAATCGACTACCAAAGGCCTTAATGCCTTAGTCTTGCTCAAGCCTTTTTGGCTTGATATTTGGAGAGATGAGAGATAAATCAAAGAGAGAGAGAGAGATCTACTAGCAAGGTGATTATCCCTTTTGCTACTCAAAAATCAAACTACACAAGCTAACCTTAGCTTGGGCGAGCCACTTAGAAACGAGAGAGACAGAGAGATGTCTTGGTCGTGCCCTTTTGGCTTGAGAGAGATTTTGGTTAAGGTGTGCCCCTTTTAGAAAAACTTGGGAGAGATCTTGAAGCCCTAAGTAGGGCATGCCGCTTATAAAGAGATATTTGAGAGAGAGAGATAAACCCTTAAAGAGAGAAGATAAAATAGGTGTAGAGATTTTATGAGGTGGGAGATCATCTTTTAGAGATTTTTTATGCCTTGAGGTTTGCCTTAATTCATAGAATCAAATCTTTACCTTCGATCTAAGGAGACTTGTGGGGTGAGGATTTGACCTATCAATCTCTTTGATCAACTATCAAGATTCAAAGAGATGAGTAAGAGCCTTATGCTCCTTTCCTAAATCTATTCCCATCAAATCTTTAAATAAAGAAAATATATATCTTATTATCTATTTTAGTATATCCAATCTTTATTTCTTGGATTAAGCAATCTTGATTCAAATATTTACTAAATATTTTAAATATTCAACCTTATTATGTAAGTTGGCTATACCCAAAAGATAAGCCAACAAATAAAAGGATAACTATCACCCAATCTTAGAGAATAAGTTAGTCCCTATGGGTGGGGCGTACCATGCTTTGGTTGCCACATATGGGTCCCACCCCAATCCCACATGTTCTAAATTGAGCCCCCATATTTATGGAGGGTCCCATATAATTTTAGAAAATATTTTATTTTGTATTTAAAATTTTTAAATCTTATATTTTATTTAAAACATTGAAAAATTAATTTCTCTTAATTTATAAATCTAAATAACAAAAATAAAATATAAGAACATTCACAAAAATTCAAATAAACATTCTAAAAAATCATATATCATAAAATTAATTAAAACTGATTAATTTTGATGGGAATCAAATCCGTTAGATTTAGGAATTTCTCAATATATGGGAGCACTCCACCTTCAACTGCAGACCACGATCTACCTAGTTTTCTCAAACTAACTTAGTAGTTCCCATGACCCATAATCTACTGCAGGGGTTCTTGATTTGACCATCAAAGTCAGCCAATAGACTAGGGGTCGCAATCTCAGTTTATGGATTTCAGGTTCTCTCTTAGAGATAAAAAAAATCATGGTCCTCCAGACCATAATGCAATCATGACTTTAGGTGCATAGATGTAATCTCTCACACATGTACAAGCTTCACCTCATTGGCAAATATCAAAACGACTATCTATGTATATGTCGTATGATGATATAACAATGAGGTTTTAACCCTGCCTCTAAAGGCTATTCCTCATACATAAGGGTCACATAATCACTCGGCTCTCATCTGGCAATACTCCGATCTCATCAAGAGCTAAACCACTAAACCCTTATTGGTAGATCTTTATGTTCAGGTATCTTGAGTTTTTCTAAACTCGATTGGCCTAGTACGTCGAGCCTAGTCTAAGTATCGACAAATCGCATTTGCCTAGTATGGTTCACAAGAGGACCACACTCCCACTGAGTTTATGTTTCACTATTTAAAATGCTCATACAAGCTCTCATAAGGCCTTTAAAAGCCATATAAACCTAAGATCTCCCACTTAGTCTTTGAAGGCCTTACAATATCTCTTTATCAGATTCTCATCTCCCTAATTACAATATCTCTCTCAAGCATTTTTCACTTATTCTCTCTTATTACATTAATCATGACTTTTGCCGTCAATCCTTTCACAAAGGATTTATAGAGGCAGCACCTCTTTCTCTTTAATGCTCGGATCTCATTCCAAACGTGGTTGTAATCCATCTTTTATGTCTTATAGCGAATCATGGACCTGTTGTCACAGAAGATCTTCATGTACCCTCGTCACATGTGGTCGTATCTTCATTGGCTTAAAGCAGTTATTCAATTAAGCTGTTCCCTTTTGTAGCCATACAACTAGTACCACACATTCGGGTTCCATGGGTGAACAACGATATGTCGTTCCAGCTGGCCCATCAAACATAAGCTGGTGCTCCCACTGAAATATTAAGTTTATCTAGATTTCTTTATAACATGATACCTATATAACTGAATATCCAAGCAGCTAAAAATAACCATAGGATTGTTAATAACTCTCACTCAAACATAACATATAAGAAATATCATCTCAGCATTCTCATAGTTGTGTCATGAAATAGTATAACAAGTCTCATACTAAACAATAACTCAATACCCATTTCGTTTCGTAAAACCATTTTTCAAACCACAAAGGTTAAAACACACCAGTTTCTTGGTTGTAAACCCATACAAACCAAGTTGTCTAATCCACACAGCACGTATCAAGGAGACCTAACAAGATGATATTTCTACAATATTCCCTATGGTTTAAGGTCTTAGGTAATCGATGATTCTAAATAACTAGAAACACGTGTTAAAACATATAGGTATTTAAAAACCAGTGCATGATAATTTTTTTCTCACTTTTATAAGTACCTTAAAAAATATCGAGAGAAAAACGGATTTCAAGTCCTAAAAATAGTTAATCTTGCAACAAGTAAAGGTGATCACTCATCTAAATTGGGAGATGAAACGACGTTATACCAAAATAGTTAAAGTTTGGGATTTACTTGAAGTAAGTAGCTCCTCCAATATATTAGGCAATCCGATAACTCTACTTCCCTCTCCTGTCCATTTCAGGGGCATGTTGGATTAAGTTAGAAGCCCACGCTTTATCCTTTTACTGTTTTGTTAAGGGAAGTTGTTGCATGGGTTACCCTCGATGTAAATTTGACGGGAAAAATTTAAAGTGGTTATAACCCCTGCAATGGGTATAACAAAGGTTTTAGAAAACAACAATTTGTATCAGAGTACGAAAAATCGGGCAGTTCAATTTTTAGCTGTCCGCTTAGTTCCGGTTAGTTCAAAACCGGTTGGTTTGGGTTTCAGCTTGTTTTGGTTAACCAACCAGGTATTTTATTTTATTTTTCAAAAAGTATATAAAATTTCAAAAAATAAAAGATTTTGTTTGTAATGTATTTTTTGAATGTTTTTCATCGTTTTGACAAAGATTGAAATTTGTTTTAGCCATTAATACTTTTTGAAAAATTTCTCAAATATCCTTAGGTACAAATATTCTTTATAATCTATTTTTTCCATAATTTTTAGTTTCATTTAGATATGATTTGTTTAATCATGTTTTAAATATATTTTTCATATTTTATTAGATTTTTTTAGTATTTTTTATATTTTTTTAACACTTTTTTGACTGCTCGAAATTTACCCGATTGAGTACGTTGAACCGCTTTCAAGCCTCTGTCCGGTTAACCGTTTTGGTTTGATTTTTCCTATATTGATAAGAATCACCTGATCTAGATCGTATTTCAATTAGTTCCCACCAGATATTAGGAATCGGCTATGAATCGCTCCGTTCCAGCCAGGGCACCAAAAGAAAGAGAATCAGCCAAAAGCATCCCCACTTTATATTTTTAATATGTTAGAAAATTTATTCTCTTTCTTTATTTTCCATTTGCCGATTTGCTGGGCCGGATTGTCACCACCGACCACCCAATCCTGACCAATTTTTTGGACTGGGTTTCAAGTCGACGGTCCGTGCTTTTAAACCTTGGTTGGAACAGACTCTTCCTTTCCTCCGTCACTACTCCGCCACGCCTTCCCGCTCTCTCTCTCTCTCTTTCGCCGCGCCCGCCTCTCCAGGTACAAAATCTTCCCCACGCCCTCCTGCTCTCTCTTACAGCACAGTTCATTGCTGAAAACCCTAAGCTAATGACCTGCCATTCAAAACCGATGGTTTCTCACGTTATTGTAAAGAAATAGGTTGTCACGTTGAAGAAATTGTGTAACTCATTGTGAGTAGTGATCAATTGCCGAGTTGTTCTGTCTCTATTAATTTTTTATAGAATGTGCAAATTGCTTGATCCAAAGCAGATCTTTCGAATACAGTGAATTTGCCTAGTGTAGATAAATGAAATTCTTTGTGAGAATCAAATGGAGTTTAGTGCTTGAATTTGTTTTAATTCAAATTAGTTTATTAGTGCACATCACTTTTAACATCCTTGCTTATGAAATGCTCTGAATTTGTAATTTTGCATATGTTCCTGTTATGATATTCGTTAGTGTCAGACTACATACTTGCAGTGGTTCGTTAGAAATTAGAACTTATCTTGCTTCTACTTGATCATAGATTGACTTTAGAGGAAATGTATTTTCAATAGGTGGAGAAATTCATTTTCCACTGTAATGTAGGCTTTAGTCTTTGAAATTCATTTTTCACTGTATTTCATCTTTCACTTCTCTCAAGTAAAATTTTATATCCCTCTCTATATTTATGATCTCTTCTTATTATTTCTCTTGGGGATCCTTTTATAGATATAGTTCTTATTTTGTCTCTAAAAATTTGTGGCTCTGTTTTTCTTTTTCTTTTTTGGCTTTGGTTTGGCATAGTTCTGGACCATAGTTTCAAGTGTTCTTCAGTGAGTGTAAGTTATTTGTTTCTCTCTCTAATAGTATATCCCTCTAGTATGTCAATAGAAGTACAAGTTTATATGGGGAATTTCTTTTGCTTTTGTTTCTTGGGTAAAATATCATTTTTGCTTTTGCGTTTGGTTATCCTTTAAATTTTTTTTTTTTGCATTTGCAGCCTGTGTGTCTGCTATATTTTCCATTTTTTGGTTGTTTTTTTATTTTCTCTCTTTTTGTTGGTGCACAGGTTTTATTTTACTTTGCTGTTTTATTTTGTCCTCCCACTTTAATATGCAGGAAGGAATTTAGATTGGATTTACCAAAAGCATGTTTATTTTGGTGATTTAATCATGGGTGGCCTAAATGTTCAATATGCATTGCACTTTTAATTTGTTCACTTGGGTTGCATAGTTGGTTGTTTCTTATTGATATTGCACCATCTCTTTTGTATGGAACATCTACCTTTGTTTTTGTTATTTGTTATTGATTTCTTTTCTAATATTTTGTTTTAAAGGGTATTTTATTGGGTGTGTGTTGAGACACATATTTTACATGTCTTTTTATGGTCAGGATGTTGTTCAGAAATTGGGATGTGTACGTGAATCGGGTTTAGTTTTAATTCAAAGTTACTTATTTTTCATGATTTAAGCAACATCAAGATTGTCTGGCTTCAATTAGCTGCAAAAAGAAGATTCTTTAGCTATATTTTTGTGTTTTTAAGTTGGAGATCTATTTTTTAGTGGTACGCATGGCATATGTTTGTCCTCTATCTCTCTCTCGTTAATATTTCATGAGGCATTACTCGTGGTAACCTTTAGATATGGATATATACTTATGTTTTCTGGTGCACTGGTGGGACTGCAATGTCAATTTATTGTTCGGTGTCTTCCACTCTTAAATTACATGGAGATAAGAATATATTTCAATCTGAATGATTCATTTTATAAGAAATACATTAGATTGGTAGTAGACAAAAAAATATTATTCAAATTATGCATTTCACGCATCAAATCCATAAATTGCATAATAAACGATTAAAATAGTTAGTTTCCAGCTTTCCTGATACCAAACATTTAAAAATACACTACAAGTTATCAAATAGGGGCTTTCCCGATACCAAACATTTGAAAATACACCAAAAGTTATTAAACAGGGTTCCCAACTTTCCAGCTACCAATTCTCACCCCAAATTCTAAAATCCTTAGCAATTTGAATTTTTCTGTAAAGAAAGTTATCAAACACGACCTTATTTCCCTGATTTCTCTCTCTTTCCCTTTCTCATCTCACAGAAGCAAATCGTAGCCCGAATCCCTCTCTCTGTAACCCATTGTCTCTCTCTCTCTAATCCACTGGTACACCCCCCACCCCCCCTTCTCTCTTTCCAAGTCCAAGGTCCCATTTTTTGTCACGAAATATTTCTTTGTTCACAGATCGAGCCCCTCTTCTTTCTTTAAGCTTTTGATCTCATTTTCTGGTATTTTTAAAAAAGTTTTCTCCATGCCTCTTGATGAAAAAAATGAGAAATCTGATATTTTTCAGAAAAATGTGCTAACTAATTTTGTCAGTGAATTAGAAAATAAGTGAATCAGTAAATCTGCAGCTATTCACTATTTTCCTGATATTTATCAATAAATCAGTGAATTCGTCAATCTTTTTATATTGATCAGTTACTTAGAAAAGAGAGTGAAATCTGCAGCTATTTACTGGGGCATTTATCAGTATTTACGTAAATTTGTCAATGTTTTTCTATTGATCAGGTATCCATAAAAATATAATAAATCAATAAATCTACTAATATTTACTACATTTTTCTAATAGCAACTATTAAATCAGTTAATTTGTCAATATTTTGATATTTATCAGTTAATCTGGAAAAATGTGATATATCAGTGATTTTGTTGATACCGATTTTTGATATTTGTAAGTAAATTAGAAAATTGATCAAAGTTTTTGACATTTATATGTTAATAAAAAATACAATAAATAACTCAGTAAAATCATAATTTTTTTAATATCGATCAGTTAATCAAAAACATAAAATAAATCATTAATACGTCTTTAATTCTAAAAAATAAATCATCAATAAGTGTGCCAATATTTACTATTTTCTGATTTTTACCAGTAAATTGGTAAAATTGTCAAATTTTGATAGTTATGTGAAAGTAATTTTTAGCATGAAATCCTCATGTTGACAATGTTTTGGTTCCATTATTTTGTAATGACAATGTTTTGGTTTGCCAGCATATGATCTGAGCTGTCTATTTTGTACGCAATTTCATGGATGGACAATTATTAGAAGATCTCACTGAAATGATAAACTTCATCTTATAATCAATTAGTTATGCAGTTAACTGTTAAAACAATGGTTTCCAGATTTATAGGTTAGCAAAAAGGGGAAATAGCCAGCATTAGACTTCCTTTGTTTCCCAAGACATGTTGCCAAACAAGGGTTTGAGTTTTCAGTTCACTAGTTTCTACTTTTGTCTTTTTCTCAGGCTTCTAGTTTCAGTGCCGAATAGGACCAAAATTGGTATTGATTTTGAAATCTTGTAAGCATCAAAGAGGAACATAGTGACAGCAATGTCATCCTCTCTCTACGTCCCTGCTGATGAGACTGTCGTGCTGCACGTCACTCATTCGAACCTCAAGAGCTTCTCCACTGACATGCGCTTCCCTCTGCAGGTACTTCCCCTTATTTCTCTCTCAAGGTTTGGGCATCTTACTTGCATTGTTGTCCCATGCTTTGTTTTCCGAAGTTTTATTCCTTTGTTCTTCGTTTCCATTTTTTGTTCATAAAGTACTTGATATCACGAATGGTACTTTATTTATTATCGCTTTATTAATAATAGTGGTAAATGCATAAAAAAACAAAAAAAAGAATTACAAAGTTTTATAAGTCTTTAGCATATCTGAGCATCTCTCACTAAGAGATCAAACTCGGGTAGTTTAGGCCTTTTTGCTTTGTGAATTGGTGGATATTACTTCAATATTTCTTTAAAACTTCTTAAATTGATTGTGAGGAATTTCAACAAAAAATGTAGATCTGGAAGTTACCATTTTCTGAATTTGATGGTGTTGGGGTGTTCGTTGAATTTTCCAACAGTTCAGGTGTCATCTTAGATTATTATTGTAATTATTATAATTTTCCAGTTTTAGGGTAGAATTATGTAACACAGTCCCAATAGATGGCTGGTTCGGGCCAACTCTTGAGCCATTGTCAAACTCAGTGGTGGAAATAATGTGTCTTTATGGGCCATTGCTGCATGAATAGTGGCTCCAATTTATTGATTGTGCTTTTGACAAGTGAAAAGCATGAGATGCTGCTAGTAATAAGACTGGAAACCAAGCTGATCGACAGGTTATTCCTCTAAGTGAAACCCTATAATTCTCACTAGTTTTCAAAGTTCTTTTATGATGTTATAGGCTTTAGTTTCCAAAGCTGGAAATAAATGATGCCCATGCCCAACCAGTGTTTTAAAATGTAGTTGCATAGCTTTATGCGGTCGCATCAGACGCTATGCGACTTGAAGCACATCGCCTCAGGCCCCATATGCGCGTTTTACGGATGTGCCGGCATATGCAGTGCATCCCAGTGCATATGAAGGCACTTTATACGTCGCATACACTGCCCAGGCTCGTGGGCGAAAATAATGCATCATAAGAAACAGTAAAAGAAAGAAAATTGGATAATTTGTTTTTGTTCAAAATCGTCGGATTACTTGGGATCTTGGTTGGGTTTTGATTTGGGATCTGCTTGGGCGATGATTTGAAGAAGTTTCGGCGTAGATTTGTCAACACATCGAGGGTTTCAAGGGCCGTGAAGATATCAAAATTGTTTTTAATTAATCAATAAGTTTCCATTTCCTAATACTTTTTTTTGAGGCAATGTCTTCACAATCTTCGCGTAACAAGGATACGGCTTGGAAGTATGCAAAACTCCAAAATCCAAAATAGAAAAATTGTGTTATTAGGACTCTTTGTGGAAATACTTATTTGGGGGGGTGTTTTTGGAGTCCGCCAAGGAAGATGAGGTATATTTGGAGGCCGCGAGGATGATATTGATGATAATGATGCCTCTGTATCCTCGCACTCTGATGTTGGAGATGCACATGCACATAGAGACTCCCTAGATGACTTGTCTGATTGAGATTTGGGAGTAAAACTTGACAGTTGAGTGCTGATAAGATTATCTTTTGATTTCTATTCTCTTTTATGTTTTGTCTTGGCTGTTGAACTCTTCATATACATTTAATGGTTGTATGTATCTTTCGAGTTTGCAACTTTAAAGTTTGCAGTTGCAATTATGGTTTTTGGATATTTATGATAATATGATGTCTTCTAGTGTCTTGCATAAAGTTACTTTCAAGTTTCTAGTTCTACTTTCTAATGTCTGCTATTAGGGAATTCAGAGTGGCAGCTCATAATACTACAGTTAATAAATAAATTAAATACCAACTATCACATAAATCACCTCTATATTTTTTCTATGCATTAACATTTTCGAGATTTTTTATATTTATTGACCGCATTGGGGTGATGCGCCCACAGCTGGACTGCATCGAGCAGCATTGCCGCATCGTCCCCCTAACTGCATTGGGTCTCTATCCCACATTTTAAATCCTGTGCGCAACATGTAGAAGAATTGAGAAACTTATTCGAGATCATACCAATTTTATGTGTTTGACATGAGTTGTTTTTCCTATATGACAAAAAAGGATAAAAGTAAGCTTTTTTCTTGACTTGTGGGTTTGTAATGCAATTTGGTATAAAATTAAGAGGAATTGGTTGCTTTTGATTGGATTTGATGCCCATGTGTTGGCATCTTTGAAGTGGATCGTCAACTTTACTACCCAAGTTCAGCGCGTGGGTTTTGGCAATGATGCAATGCCAAACAATTATCTGCGTTTCGCATTATGAATAGGCAAACCAGGGAAAGCTCAAGGGATGTCATTTGTAGAAAAATCAAACAATGGCTGGATCACTTCTAATAAGGGCACTCGCTCTTTTTTTTCTTTTTTGTTTTTTCTTTTCTCTCGTATTTGAGGCCACTCTCTCTAACATCTTTATATTCCACTTTGCCATCTTCCACATGCCTATGTCTACAGTTAGGAAGCTGGAGCTTCTCATGCGTGACTTCTTATGGAGCATTATCGGAGGAGTCCAAAAATTCCATTTTGTTAGAAAGAAACTGTTCTTAAGCCTAGACATTCAAGTGGGGATGCATTAGTGGAATTCACCAAGAATTCTCAAACCAGATTTGCTTTGAAGCTAAAAGTAGCGATTGCATCATGTTTTGGAGAAATCTATGGTTTGACCGACACACCCTCAAACTGGCCTTTCCAAGTTTGTTCATTATAGTTTTGGATAAGGAGTTCATGATTTCGCAGTCAATTGAAGTGTTAGGTTGGCTAACAGTATGGATACTCCTATTTCAGAGAAGCGTTAATAGCATTGAGTCTCCAGACTTGATATCTATGCTAGACCTCCGCAAATACCAATTTATTCCTTGATCTGACTACTACAAATTTTTTCGTGCCCTTCCCCAACAAGTAGTTTTTCAGTGTCATCTTTCTACAAAGCATTCACCTTATAATGAAAGCTTGTTACTGATAGCCAGGCATCATTCACCCCTGTACCTCCTAGAATTTCGGTTTGCAACTGGTTAATAGTATCTAATAAGGCTTTGACTTTAGACTATGTCCATAGTAGGGGTATATTGTTACCTAAGAGATGTAGAATGTTCTAGAAACAAGAAGATACCATGAACCACATGTTCATCCATTGCAAGATGGCCTTCCAAGTCTGGTCTTTCATACTTGTCTTGTCTGACTGGCTATGGGTCATCCCTGTCATCTTTCGGACACTTGTTTGGATCATAGTTACTAGGTTCCAATTCCCCACTGGAATCCTGATCCTACGCTCCCCCGCGATCTTATATTTTGGAAACTCGATACTTCCTATTAGATATCTAGTGCTTGAGATACACATGATCCAGATTCCCTAACGTTGTGGCGTAGTATAATACTGTAACATAGTATAGTACAACAGTGTGGCGTAGTATAGCATTATAGTATATTCTAGTAGTATGGTGTAGTAGTATATGCTATATAGTTAGAATTATATACATGGGTTTCAATATGGTAGCATATGGATTATAGTGCAGAAGAATAGAGTATATGACATAATATTGTAGTATAATATAGCAGTATGATATCGTATAACAGTGTGGTTTACTATACTACTATTCTAGTTGAGTGTTCTTAGGGGTCTCGATTTCTAATGAAATGGAGCTTGATCTTGAATTATTTATCATTCTATCCTGATTAAGTTTGATCGAGTTCCCTACATATTGGGATTGAGATCCCTAGATTTCAAGATGTAGCCGCGCCCTACCATAGTGAGCTTTCTGCTTGTTATGATCCCACGGTCCCAATCCTGATCCAAGGTGTGATTCTATCCTGATCCTGGTAACTATGGTTTCATTCTTACATTTCACCCCCTTTTCCTGCCTCGGGATTTTTCTTTGGTGCTCATCCATAATAACTACAAGTTGGCCATTTGGCTATTGTGGAAGGGGAGCATTTTTTATGGCACCGAAGCCATATGAGCCCTCTCAAGGATCACATCAGGACGACAATCATTTTTGGGCGGTTGCCTTAAGAGTTCAAGGTACATTCGACCTTGCTAATTAGTGGATACACATCATATGATCAATACTGCACACAGTCTGAAGATCTTTGGAATGGTTACCACTTGAACGGGGAGTGATTAAGCTAAATTTTGATGGTAATTACCATTGAAAATCTGTGCTCTGCTTGAATGCATGAGATTCTACCCACCTTTTTTGGTCCAATGGGGATAACAGAGACAACACACATGGAGACACAAGCATTGCTGGTTGATACAGGTGTTCAATAGAAGTTGGGATTTGGTCCTACTGGTAGATGGTGACTCATAAAATATTATCAGTTGGGCCCCATGGACTACCTCTTCTCCTTGGAGGTTGTAAAACATGCTTGACTAAAATTTCAATGTCATTTGATCAATGTTCTAAAAAACTGTCCGCCCGGCCCGTAGGTGCCCAAGACACTTTTTGCTGCATGCCTAGACCTAGGCGTCCCATTCTAGGTGCTGTACCTATGCGGGTGCCCAAATGGGATAGGCGAACGTCTAGTGCCCAGTTCTTGGCTGGTGTCCAGGGACGTGGGCCTTTTTTTCAATTTTTGAAGATGCCCAAAAGGGCAAAAGGGGTAATTTTGACCCCCAGAAAGGTTTAAATAGGTTATGGGGGTTATTTTCAACCCCCAAAGTTGAAAGAACACTTCCATAAGTCCTCAATCTCTTAGCTACACCTATTTCTAACAATCAAAAATATTGTTCGTGTTATGAAGAAGCTTCCTAAACTTTTATTTTCTCATTGAAATTATTTTTTCATATGGAGAGTTGAAGACTATTACTAATACATACCCTATTAGACTTCTAAATTCTTTTAAATTTTGTATGGTTTGAATTTTGAAATTTTTAACTAGTTTATTCTCAACATGCGATATGTCATATGTTTGTATATAAAAAAATATGTCGCTATATTTTCAAATGCAATAAATTACAAAATTGATACAAATATATCCATTTATGTGCATTTTGACAACACACATGTATATATCTAAAGAATTTGTACTACAGGGCACTTGAGGTTCTGGGCTCCCACCTAGGCTCTGAGAGCCATGCAGGCCCCTGAGGGGCCACCTAGTGTTTTTTGTAAACCTTGCTTTTAATCTCTACAAGTGTTTGTTAGACAATCGTGGGGGGAGGCAAATGCCATTGCTGACTTCCTTGCGAAAGATATCTTGATATCTGTTATCCTCGTCAATCGACAATATGCATCAATGCCTTCTGAAGGAGCAAAATGTTCTTTCACTCTTTTTTGTACAAATAGACATACCTCCCAGAAATTTGTCTTCTTTTCATTCACATAGGCCAAACTATGCAATGTTAAATTATTAATAGGAGTTGTGCATAGTGGAAAAAAAAATACCACCCAAATGAATAGATCAAAAAAAAAAAAAAAAAGAAAAAGGAAAAAGGAAAAAGTTCTAGTGGGGGTGGAAGGTGGAGAGACAGTGGAGACGGGTATGCAAAATGTGCATAAATTTGAATGAAATATGAAAGAGCCTGTAAACTAATCCGACTTATGGGCTTAGTAAAACTTGTATTCGTTGATGTTTGGTAAGGTTCTAGAAACATATGAGAGAAATGTTGATGAATTCAGAGATGTGAGGGATACAAGTGGTTTAGTTGAAGCTGGAGATGTCTGCAACTCTTGCGCTTGGTCTAATACTTCAAATAAAATAGATGGATTTGGCTGGAATCAGGGGTTTTGGATCCAAACTAGATTTCTGAGTTTCATTATACTGAAGAACATCAACTTGCCAAGTAAGCATTTGAGTACTTACCCCTTCTAGTTAGGATAGAAAATCTCATTAAGAATATTTAGCCTCCTTTTGGGTTTAAGGTGTTGTAGATTAATGGCTTCGACTTTCATTGGGTTGTCCACCACATCTCCTGTGCTACTTCTTTTCCTGGTTCTGATTAATATCTATTTCTCCTTGTGCTTAAGAATTTCAAAAGAAATTCTAAAATCCTATTAAGCAACTTACTGATACTATTTGGAAGGCAGTGCAATGGGTCAAAATGCTGAGAAGAAATTTGAAGATGAGAATGATCATTTCACAGGAAACCAATGTAGAGGACTAGATCTGAAATAGGCATAGCATGTGTGACTCAGGAATAAAGAAATTTACCCGAGATAGAATTCGGTGGTTTGTTGTCGAGGGGTAGGGAACTACTGACCGTTTCGTCTAATGATCCTTGCTGTTTCTAGAACTAGAATACCAATAATTAAGTGAGACTATGGGAATTAGTTAGAGAAATCTAAAGAAATTGGTAAATTTAGCATTCGAAATATTATGTAATCGGTTACATCTTAAATTGCACGCTTCCTTTTTTGGATTCCTCAGGATCTAGGAGTCTTAGATTCAACGGGTTACATATAATATTCATTTGATCCTTAATCAAACCCATTTGTAATTGTCTTGGTATTTCTTGGTTCGGTATTCTCAAATGTGAAAAGTTCATCATTTTGGCTTTTGGTCAATTCAAGGTTTAAAAAAATAGATGGGTGACTCGGATTGACCTTTAACACCATGTTTTTGAGGTGGATCACAAGAAAAGCATCACAAAAGGCTTGGAAACTGTTATAATTTGTAGAGAGAGATGGATGCCAAGGAGAGCGAGAGAGATAGGTTGTTAAGGGAGAGAGAGAGTGGCCATTGGAGGGGGGGGGGGATTAATCCCACATTGAACCCATAACTTGTTATAAGGTGGTATAAAAGTTTCATGGCTACTTTTGATAGTGTCGCACGTGACTCACAAGTTTGGATGGCTGCTTGTGGTAAGTGTCACATGTGACTCAACAAGTTTGGGAAATTGGGCTTGCAATGGTGAGCCCACCCATAAGTTTTTTTTTTAAAATTCTTTAAATGCAATGTGGGACCAGCAATGATGGAGCCCTTTTATAATTTAAAAGCTGCAAACTTTATATTGGAAATTGTCAACTTGTGAACCAATGATGTGTACAACTTTTTCTGATAGAACCGGTTTGATCCGGCTGTTTCTAAGGGGAGTCGTCTGGATCCCGATATATTAAGGGATCCGAATTGCCATGAACAGTTCCTGATTCGGATCACCGAATTATCAAACCTTGGGTCCAATGATCGAAAATTTGGCTGCCTTGCAGCATAGGCGGCCTTGCCGATAAACTGCTTAGGCGTGACCTAGGCAGTGGGGTCGGAGCAGGCTGCCAAGGTAGGCGCATAAGCGGGCGCCCATCTAGTGCTATCCCTTCAAAAAAAAAATTCAAATCCACCAAAACAAAAATAAAACCTAGTCTTACCCTTCTCTCTTTCTCTCTCTCTCTCTCTCTCTGGTTCATGTGCTCTCTCTACATATGAGAAGAAGAAGAAGAAGATGGACTCCAAGTGTTCGATGGGTCACGTCTTTCTCTCTCTCTCTCACACACACATACACACAAAGATACACATGGACCCATATTTTCCCTCTTTATATGTAAGAAGAAGAAAAAGAAGAAAATGACCTCCAAGTTTTCAATGCGAGGTCCCTCTCTCTCTTGCACTCTCTCTCTCTCTCTCTCTCTCTCTCGACATATCTTCCAAGTGTTTGAGACCTCTCTCTCACAAATTCAGATCCCAAGAAAAAACAAAAGGAAAAAAGAGGATGATCTTTAAGAATTTCATGTGAGACCTCATGGTCACAAATACGTGCGCATGCACATATATACACTGAACACATACACACACACATTCACAAAAAACAAACACACACACAAGACAACATATGGCCCCTGCCCAACCCCCTTCCCTTAGGGCCGCCCGGATATCTGGGCGTCCGCATAGGCGGCCGCATCCGCCTTTGTGAACCTTGCTTGGGTCAATTGCTTTGAAGAATTTTCATCACTCTGTTGCACAACATTGACATAGATTGATTTTTTAAATAATGACCTTGTTTCATTGATTGTCGTACGAAATGTACAAGTCCCTGTATACGTAAATTCAATTGCAAAACCAAGAAAACTATTGCATATAATACTAGATTTACCAATTTACAAAACTTCTGTTTTGGGTTGGGCGGGGGGAGGGGGGGTGGGGGGGGGGGGGGGGGGCGGGCGATGGGGAGAGGGGTGGGGCTGTCTTTATTCTTCTCGAATGGCGATATTTCTTTGGAGCACTTCTACTAAAACTACAATTGACAAATATACTTGCAAGGCCTAAAACTACAATTGACAAGCATACTTGCAAGTCTTAACTGTGAAACAAGAGAAGAAAGGAAGAGAAACAAGAGAAGAAAGGAAGAAAAACAAGAGTTAGATGTAGATATAAATGCATTAGGTTGTGTCTTTGTCCCTGGATGGCAATGTTTTTTTAGATTGCACCTGCTAAAATCTATTCATTGTCAATTTGTATATAACTTTGTGTTCTAGTTTGGAGCTTTTCGTAAATGTAATTGCATAAACTCTTTTTCACTGCATCATTTTATCTTCTTTGAATTAGCTTAATTTATAATTGTTTTGCTGTGAACATACATTATAATAGTTTCCTTTCCTTTTGTGATGCTTTTCTTGTGAGCCTCGGAAACATGGTGTTAAAGGTCGGTCTGCCTAGATATTCTGACTCTATTTTGTAGACATCTGAGGTTTTATCATACCCTCTGCCCCTCAATGCATTCTACAATGCTCGAAAGAAATGCTTAGCTTTACCCAGCTGTTATTTGAGTATATATCATATTATTCATCTATTGGTTGTTTGATGTGTGGTTATATATTTTTTAGCATCTTTTGACATGTGTCAACAACTCTGTAATAGTATTCTGTATACTTTGTTTCAGACTACTGTCGAAGCTGCAAAGGAAAGACTTTGGAAAAAATGTGGTACATCTGTGGACTCAATGTGCCTTGAACTCTACGATGTTAATGGAATCAAAGTTTGCGACCTGACTGACAATATGAGTCCCCTTGGAGTTTTCTCTCCACAAGATGGGTCAGTCTAAAAATTTCATATAATTTTTCTCCATACATGTTTGAAAATATGTAATGACAGTTGCTTAACTTGCGTTCATTATTTCCAAGGCCTCGCCAGCTGCCCTGAATTTCTACATATTTTACACCTTTTTTTGATTTATGTGCTGATACAATTCTTTTATAGGAATGATTTAGTTATATTTTATTTTTTTGTTTTGTTTTTGGAACTGCACTTGACACTTTACTTTCGTCAAATTTCTTGGTTCTCTGACAAATGTTCTGGATTTTTGATGTCTATGTAATAGTTATAATGTCGATCAATGTGTGTAAAGATTGGGTAAATTTTCTTCCTTTATTGTGTACCCTCTACTGATAACTGTATGGTAGGTTTTGTGTTCCTCCCTGGTCATGCCATTGCCAATATAGATAATCATCAGTTAGCCAGGGTTTAGTAAAGTTTACTGGAGATGTAGTGTGCTGCTAGACAATTCTAATCCATCAGTTAGAAATTGTAGAACAGAGAGAAAAAAAAAGATAAACAATTCACAATTAGGTAGAATCTAAGGGATTTGAATTGTAATTCAAAGACCATTGGCTGAAACTAATATAGCCTAGCTTGAATGATTTGTATGAGGGTCCAAGGATAACTCGAATTGGGAAACATGTTCCTGATTTCTGAAATTTACAGCAAAAAGATTCTTGATTTCTGAAATTTACAAAAAAGAAAAAAAAATTCATTTCAGCAAGGTAAAAAAGTCTTCTTCTTTTAACAGACTTGGCTTGGCTCCCAAGCCAAGGTTCGTTCTGAAATTGACAAAAATAAAACAGGTCATTTCAGCAAGGTAAAAGTCTTCTTCTTTTAACAGATTTGGCTTGGCTCCCAAGCCAAGGTTCTTTTAGCTCTCCAAGGAGAATTAATGGACACTACCCCTTCCCAAGCTGTGCCCGATTCCTCTTCCCAAGCTATGCATAGTTAACTTTCCTAGGAGTATTAATGTACACTACCCCTTTCCAAGCCATTCATAATACCTCTTCCTAAGAGTGTATAATACCTCTCCCCAAAAACTTTTATATTCAAATACTGACATTTCCCTCTTAATTCCCCGTGTCAAAAAAGTATATTGAAACCCTCTGGTTTTTTTGTAAATTCCATAAAAGTCCATTACAAAGAAAACTACTCAAGATATCCCTATCTTACCATAAAGACAACTAAAAAAGAAAATAAGTCCACAAAATGTGGATGAAACTTTCTTTTATTTTCTGCATCAATCTCCCCGGGTTAAAGAGAATTTGTCCTCAAGTTCAAGATAGAAATGCACGAACTCTTGGCATTGTGTTTGTTCTTCCACCATACGAAATATTGACTCTAATTTCCGCAGGGGGTAGAGATGATCGGTTGTCCAATATCTTCTCTACCTTGTCTCTCACTTGGGCAGATGTGCATCCCACCTAGCATCACCTTCACAGTAACCTCCCCATGACACTCATATAGGTCGGATATGTTGAAAATAGGAGAGATTTCATATTTTTTGGGAATTTCAATCTTGTAGGCGTTCTGCCCCGTTTTTTGAAGTATGCGACAGTGACTAATCTTCTTGTATCTAAGCTTATGGTAAGTGCTTCTCAGGATGCGCTCATACATAAGGTACACCATTACCAAGTCTCCTACTTCAAAGGACTTTTCCCATTAGTGTAAGTTGGCGTCGGCTTGGTATTTGTCATAGCACTTTTCTAATTTTTCCGAACTTGATGATGGTTTTGAATGTGCTCATCCAAGGCTTCTGCATGATTGTTAACTCACCCCATAAGGCAAAGGTACTAGGTCGTGGCTAATCATACATCACCTCATATGGAGCCTTTCCAGTGGACCTTGCTTGGTGGCTGACAAGGGTTGTTATATTATCCCTCCCAAAGTGACTGCTAAGGTGGTCACCATGTATCTCATCAATGACTTGGATGAGAAGTAACCCCTTGGGGATGCAAAGATGGCTACCTTTGAAAAGAAAACCATCTATTGAGGTGGCAAATGTACCAAGGAGGTAACACCTCCTGTTGAGGGCATCAACCTCCTTGTTTGGCTGCTCGATATATGGCGGATTACAAAAGTGAACTCTTGTAAGTAAGTGATCCACTTTGCATGCCTCTTATTCAGTTTCTTTTGAGCGCTTAGATACTTCAAAGCTTCATTTCTGAATGAGGTGGTGCCTCCATGTCTTAAGGCTTGCACTATCGCATAGAACTCCACATCATAAGTAGAGTATTTAATCTTTGCCCCACTCAATTTATCGCTAAAGAAGGCCACAGGTCTTACCTCTTGACTTAAGTCACTTCCAATTCCCATCTTCAAGGTGTCACACACTCCACTTGGAAGATCTTTTCAAAGTCTGGAAGCTTGAGGACAAGAAGACTCATAACTCTTTCTTTTACCATTTTGAAGCTATTTTCATTAGCCAAAGTCCACAAACACCCTTTTTTCATACAATCAGTTATGAGTGCTATGGTGATGCTGAAATTTCAAATAAACCTCATATAAAATGTTGCTAAATCATGAAAACTTCTCCCTAGAGTCACTATTTTGGGTGTCGACCAGTCTCAATAGCATGTACCTTTGTAGGATCCTCCTTGACCCCTTTGCATGTTACCACAAAACCTAAAAATACTAGGTAATTAGTCAAAAAGGATCATTTTGGGGTTTACAAATAAATTTTCTTTTCGAAGGGCCTCCGACGCCTGCTCTAAATGTAACAAATGTTCATTGGTGCTTGGACTGTAAATGAGGATAATACACTACTAAAACTTGCCAATGAACAGGAGCACTTGGTTTGTAACCCTCATGAATGTGCTCGGAGCATTAGAGAGCCCAAAGGGCATGATCAGCGATTCATGTAACCTCTTGCATCTTAAATGCAACCTTCTTTTCATAGCTGGGCCGTACACGAATGTCGTGATACTCTCTTTTCAAGTCAATTTTGGAAAAGACCCTCGATCCTGAGAACACAAGCATGTCATCAAGTCTAGAGATAGGGAAACGGTATTTGACTACGATTTTATTAATTGCTCTGTTGTCCACAGATTCTCCATGAGCCATCTTTCTTTGGGTTAACGACGCGGGGACACCACATGGGCATAGGCTCTCTCGTATCAACCATTTCCCCAACAACTCCTTTACTTGCCTATGTAACTCCTCGTGTTCATTGGGACTTGTTCGATAATGTGGGATGTTAGAGAGAGAGGAACCAAATCAATGCAATGTTGAATGATTCTCATGGGTGGCAACTCATTGGGTAATTAATCTGGCATCACGTCCTTAAGCATTTCACCTAGGCGCTTAACTATTATGCAGATGTCATCCAGGAAAGACCCTTCTTTGGCTACCAAATCATATGCTACCCCTCGGTCTTTGCTTTCTTAATAAAGTATGGACAACTTATACCCTACTGTTGGGTTCAATTTCGTTCTCCCTTGGTGTATGGCAGCTCGATCATATTGTTATGGATGACTTAAAAGGATATGGCATCCGTCCATGGGTAGGACGTCACACCAAAACGAATCCTTAAAAGCTTTACCAACAGAAAAATAATTAAGCAATAGAAGTTACCGGAGTCTCATTACCTTTCCGAAACCATTCTATTTTGTAGGGTTGGGGGTTTCTATCACATGTCAACTTCGACTTGTCTACAACCTCTTGAGACATATTACCGCACCTGCTGCTATTAATGATAAAGGTGCACACCTTCTCAAGGACTGTACAACGAGTCCGAAAGATGTGAGTTTCTTGCCACAGCTCTTCTAACACCTTTGGGGCAGTGAGTAGGTGTTTGATGACAAGAAATTCCCCATCATCAGCCTCAAGTTTAGCAAGACCTTGCACATTTTCCTCTACGGGCTCCTCATCGAATACTGGCCCCATGCCAAGGTCTCCTTCATTTGTGTCATCCCCATTTAGGATATATGTGCCAGCTTGCCATTTCTAGTATTCATTCTACCGGTGGCCAATCTCGCCACATTTATAACATTTCACGCCCTGTTTTCGGGTTTGGAGGAGCCTATTGGCATTTGGTGCTTTGCATTTTGGTGTGAGCTGGACCCGATATCTCATGGCTTTTGATCTACCATATGTCCCCTTTCAACTGGGGTTGATTTCCAGCAACTAGAGCGGCTATTTTTAAATTGGTTGAAGCTTTCGGGTCTTGTCAAAACTGAAATTTAGTGTGGAAATAGTTTGTTTTGAAATTGAGGTTTCAGGCCACTTCCATAACTTGCGACGAGCTGGTCATTGCTTTCATTGACTTTGTTCTGGCTCATATGGCAGAAAAATTGATCTGTATACTCTTGGACACCCTCCTTTTTCAACATATGGTGGAATCCTGGTACAATTTTGCCCATAACCAGTGCATACAGATTTCTCCTTAAGATGTGACTTTACTTTCTTTTATGTCGCTCTCTTTTCCTTCCCCTTTTGCAATTCATTAGCATGCACCTGCTGCCACCATATTTGGGCAAGCCTCTTGAGTCAAGTAGCCACAAATTTGACTTTCCTTTCTTCTGGGAAATCTTTCCACTCGAAGAAAGCCTCCACATTATCTAGCCAATCCGAGATTTCATAGGGCTGAAATTTTCCCTAAACTTTAGGAATGTCCACTTTCAAACCTTGATCCGACCCGCCTAGGACGCAGAGTAACCTATCCTCCAACGAGGAGTTCTTGCTTCTTCGGTTGTGGAAAGGATTACTCTTTCTTCGTACGATTCCTCACTTTCATGAGTAACTGATCTCCTTCAAAGTGGGCGAGACGACCCACAAATTGTTCCATTTCACTGAACCGACTCAGCAATTCCTCATATTCTGACTTGGCATGGTACCTCCTTCTCGGCGTCCACATGCTCCTCTATTGGCCATAACTCAAGTCCAAAAGAGAGGATTTTTGCTCAGATACCACTTTATGTAGAACATAGAGAAAAGAAAGAGAAATAGTTCATTGTTGATGTAGAAAACAAATTTTTGTTAAACATTTTGTTGAGGATTTTGTTTTTGGCTTTTTTTGTGGTAAAGTAGGGGTTTTTTGGATAAGTTCCTTTGTAATAAGATTTTATGGAATTTACAGAAAAGCGAGGGGGTTTCTATTTACTGTTTGGATGTGGGGAAAATTAGGAGGAAAATATTAGAATTTGAATTCAAAATTTACTTGGGAAGGGTATTATAGATGGCTTGGGAAGAGGTATTGTGCATTGCTTCGACAGGGGTAGTGTCCATTAGTGCTCCTAGGAAAGTTGTGCATGTCGTTGAAAGGTATCGTGCATGGCTAGGGAAAGGGTAGCATCCATGAATGCTCCTAGGAAAGTTTAGAGAACTTTTGGCTTGGGACCCAACCAAGCCAAGTCTATAAAAAGAGGAAGACTTTTACCTTAAATGATTTTTTTTTTTGCTGGAAATTTCAGAAATCAGGAAAATTGTTCCCATTTTGGGTGGTCCTTGGACCCTCATAGAAGTCATTGAAGCTAGGCTTTGTTAGCTTCAGCCCATTGTCTTTGAATCACAATTGCAATCCCTTGGTTTCTACCCAATAACGAATTATCTTTCTTTTCTTTGTGTTCTACATCCGAAATTTAGGATATGTAAGACTAGCTAGATGTAGTGCTGATGTTTTACCTCACTGGGCACACTACGTTGTTGGCCATTACATAATAGGTGACAAAAAGTCAAGCAGGTGCAGGGTTGCTTAGATGGACTGAAATGGCTTGTAGGAAGAATATATATGAGTAGACCAATTAGTTTTGATCAATGTATATATCAAGGACATGCATTTGTACATTGCCAGAGTCTAAAGGCATTGATGCAGTAAAATGGCACAAGCACTGTTACATGGTCCGTTGATGATTCTGTTATTGTTAGATTACTCAAGCTGCCTGGGTTCGGTTCGTTGTGGAAGGTATATATATATATATATATATATATATATATATATATATATATATATATATATATATATATATATATATTTTGTCCTCTTTGAAGTTGTTTTGTGCAAGGTATCATTGCTATTTAAGACCTGTACATCATTAGATTGTTATGTCCCAAATGTTTATT
Organism: Amborella trichopoda; assembly: GCF_054954075.1. Taxonomy (NCBI): domain Eukaryota; kingdom Viridiplantae; phylum Streptophyta; class Magnoliopsida; order Amborellales; family Amborellaceae; genus Amborella; species Amborella trichopoda. The sequence goes on from NC_142346.1 coordinate 31,272,360, forward strand.
TAATGCACTTTTGTTTGTTCATCTGTTTCACTAATGTTAGAAAACTATCCCTAGTCATCTGATAGAAGAACCCTGAGCTGAACTTGCATAATTATTTAGGTATGAGGACAGGCGTCCAACAAAACAGGCACACAATTGCTTCCTATAAAATTGTACATTAGAAATTGTTACATATGTGATTATTAACATAATAAGAAATACATAAATCTTAATATAAATTGTCCAGTAAAGTAAAAAATAAAAAATAAAAAATAAAAGTTAAATGGTTTTGATGCTCATGTGAGATGTAAATCAATGTATAGTACCTTTATTTCATATTTTGTCATTAATAAGTCAGATGAAGAATGTTGCTGGTGGGATGTTGTCAATAATTTTAAGAATTGTGATATATCACATTTTAAAAGGTGAACCCTGTTGGTATCAGGAAACAAAGAAAGTGATGCTCCTCAACACTTTTTATTTCTTCATTTAGAATCTTAAATGTTCGCAGTTTTATGAAAGATAATAATGGGAATGTCTAATTCTTGAACTCTCCATTGTCATGTCCATAATGTGACGGGCCAAAATAGAGCTGCATGTTTCCATTCCTCCGCTGCATGTCTGGGGCATAGCATCAAATAGGTGTTGAACATGATGTTTCACCTTCTTTGGAATGTACGAATAACATAGGGCAGCAGTATTAGGATTGTGCTTTCTCTTTTTGATAAATTAGTGCTAGAAACAATGTCTTAAATATTTAGTTTGTAGAGCATGGCTGTGTTTGCAGGTACAGGATGCATGTCATAGATCTGGATCCATCCTCAGTGACTGCTGGTGGTTGGTTGGAAGACACTTCATTGGTTGAGAAATATTCAATTTCTGAAGATGCCTATGACAAACTTGGTGGCAAGTTCACTCTATTGCATCCCCTATTCTTTTGCCTAACTGTTTTTGGATATTCATGTCTGCTGTACCGTTACTTGACATTGTTGCTGTTTATATTTGTTTCATGTTTTACATGTTTCAGTAAATTTATGGAATATTCCTTAACAATGATATATCTGTAATTTTGTCCATGCGAAATATATATTCATTTAAAAGACCTAAGGCTTATTTGCATGCTGCCCAAAAAATGACATTGTACTGTTGCAGTGGCATTTTAGGTCACGGCATGTTCGTGGTTCAGGTGGTTCCTTCAGATGCCTTTAGAACCCAAATAGGTGTCAGCCATTTTGTGACTGAGATGAAAAATAGATATACCGGTTTTCATCACAGTTGCAAAATGGCTTGTTTTGTTAGTGCCGCTGACCTGGACTCGGTGTAAAGACAGGTGGTGCATTGTGGTGTTGCTGGTTTGTTGGTGTGGTGGTCGTGGTGATAGTGTTAGTGCTGGTGTGATGAAAAGGCAGCGGGGTATAAGGATCAGTAGTTTCTAGGTTCTAGGCCATGAGTTTGAGATGTGTAGGTGGCCTAGATTAAGCCATTATTCTGTTTCATAATAATCTCAATGAAAAAGTTTCATAAAATTATTCCCCTGGTGTAGATCTTGTGAGCTCTTATAGGTTGAGCCATAGAGTTCTCTGTTTTTTAGTGGCCATTAATGGCGAAAACGGAAATCTACTCACTGTTCGGAAGGAAGCCTCACTTCCTGCCACTTCATGGAACCAAGGGCAAGGAATGGATACCTCAAAACTCACCAAAAGGTGGCCAGTATAATATTATAATAGTATTACATAATATTATAATAGTACTACAATATTATTTATATATAGGTAGTGATTTCATGTCACCATGTCCTGATAATATAATGAAACCACACTTCTAGAAAATTAAGTTTGTGGCATTTGTATGATCCCAAAAATTGCACACACCCTCTCTTCATCCCAATAATCAATCCCTAAAAGAATAAAATTCAATTTGCACCATGGATATGCTCAAAATGAGTATCTCCAACATTGAATTTAGATCATCCATTTGGTGAATTTCAAGATCAAAGCCTTTACGAACTCAATATCATTTTTTTCTTTTTTTAACATTGTTCATCTAATGATAATAAAGCTATTTAAAAAATAAAGAAAAAGAATAAATCCTGCTAAGCCCTAGATATAAGCGTCTCACCAAAATGGGTGGCCTATGTTCATTGGGCTAAAAAAAACACTTCTAAGGTGTATTTTCAAATTTTTCTTTTCTGTAATTGTTCATTAGAGTGAAAAGAATTTAGATTTAAAAATTGGGGTCAAACAAATGGCCTTAACATGATTTTTGAATATGGTTCATTATATTACGATAGACCGATTGCATGCAATCACTCCCCTATATATATTACAGTTCTTTACTACTATAGTAAGTTACAATACTAGATATTATATTCTCTGTGTTATTATAGTACTATAATATTATTTACATATAATAGTACTATTGTAAATTAATAGTATATATTATATATTGTATAGTATTAGATAACACTATAGTAAATTAATATTATATTATAGTACTACAATATCATTGCATTACTATAATATATAATTATTACATAGTATTAAATATTATATATGGACAGAGAGAGCTAGCGTAGATGTTGGGTCTCTACTCTCTCCCTCTCTCTACTATATATAGTACTTGTATTGGTACTCTATAGTATTACTATATTGTACTAAATTGTATAGAGAGAGAGATAGAGAGGGGTAGATGATGGGTCTCTACCCTCTTTTTCTCTCGCTCTCTCTAAAATTCCACTTTTTTAAATTATATATAATATAGTACGTATATGTACCAACAACCCCACTCCTTGTATGTATATTGCATCATATATTTAACCCCTCTTTTTCTCCCTTTTGTTTTTGGTGCCTTAGTCATGCGGCACCCCTAGGCAGCGACCTCCACATTTTTGAACATTGAATTCCAGATATAGAAGTAGTTCATCTCAGTATTATATAGGAAAGGAACAAGCAGATCAGTATGTTGGTATGTACCTCTGATCAGAAGTGATTTTTAGATAACAAAAAGAATCTTGGTCAGGTTCTATATCCATAGTTGCTCCCAGAGGTCTTTTGGTTTATGAATGTCACACAAGAAATATTCCAGGGAGGCACATCACTTTGTCATGTTATTCTTATGCTGGTTGTGTCCTCATTAAATGTTTTTTTATTGTGAGGTGTTTTAGTTTAGACATTTCAATAATCATAAAATTACTAGGGTAACTTGTCATTCTTGTGGTTTGGAGGGTATTATGTCCACTACGCATCTCATTTTTCCAAATTGCATATGTAACTGCAGCCTCAAGTTTGGTGTTTCGATCATTCGGCAGTAATCTTTCTTCTCCTTATGCTTTTATGTATCCTTGTTTCCCTTAAGAATGAGCTGCCTTTGCGTAATAATTATTTCTTGCAATGCTCTAGTGGCAATAAGAGCCAAGTTCAATGCAAGTTGTTCGAAGTGGGAATGGGTGTGGAGCTGAAGCGTGCATAGGTGGGAGACCACTCTTGTCTGCGAGGGTCATGGAAGTGGTTATAAGGTATTTATAAAGAAAAATGGAATATGAATGGATACTTAAATTTTCTAAAATTATATTTAGATGCACAAGTATACTAGAGATGTCTTTATTTAACTAACAAATATGTTTGCTCTAGTAATTTTTAAGAATCATATTTATACACTTTGAGTCATAGTCTATCAAATATATTTATTTGATCTAATATTGTACATTGTGATTGTTACAAATTTAGGTCAAGTCGCAAGATAAGTCCTGCCCATTTCTTCTTGTAACCCCTTTATTTCTAGCTTTTTTTAAATAAAGCATGAATTAGAGAGTATAAACATAGAGAGAGGAAGAGATAGACAAACGTTTCCAAACATGTGATTTGAAAGCATTGCATTTAATATTTTTTTCATGAATATGGACTAGAACATCATTTCCCCTTTGAAAACTCTAGGTATACATGATTTACATCACTATTGTATTTGTTTTTGTTAGATCTACATGTTAGACATCCTTTTTTGATCAATATGGATTTAAGCATCTCTTTGCTTTTAAAAACATATGGAACTTGCATATGCATCACAATTGATTTTTTTTTTTTAATTATTTTTTTAGTCTTTTGAATGATATGCATTTGAGCCTTTCTCTCCCTTTAAAGAATTGTGAAACATTAGTGACCGATACCTAAGAGATTGAGATTGTGTTCCGACCACCATAATTCACCCAAGTTTTTGCTTAGGGAACATGCATTGCAGTCTTGGAGTGGTTTGCCACTTAAGGTGGGGGATCTCAGTGACTATGATTTAGTATAGGGTAGCATCTGTGATATTCTAGTTAAAGTATTATTTAGTAATCTATTATAACACTTTGAGCCGTAGTCGTTGGGAGAGGAAGCAGAAGCAGGAGTAGGAGTGGGGACAGGGATTGCTCGCTGCCTCAAGCTCCCTAACTCGGGAGCTCATGGGATCACTTGTCTGGGAGACCAAGGCGATACACACACACACATAGAAACCTTGAAGCATATGTTAGGAAGTGTCTCTGGATTGTATATATTATGTTTTATATATTATCTATAAACACACACACACACACATGCACCCCTTTGCAACACACATCAAGTGGCATCCCAAGATTATATATACTATGCTGGTTTATATTATTGCATATAATATATTTCATTTTATTTATACATCTATATATATATATATCATCATCATCATCATCATCATCAGAGCCTTTCCCAATTATTTGGGGTCGGCTACACGAATCTTGGTCTGCCATTCTCCGTTATTAAGGGCCATACCCTTTGTGAGGCCATAAGTACCCATATCTTTTCTCACTACTTTCAAACATGTCCGTTAGGCTTACTCTTGCCTTTTTTGAGCCTTCTACTTGGACCAACTCGCAACTCTTAACAGGTGTTGTACTGGGTCTGCATTGCCCATGCCTACCCACCTAAGTCTATTTTCTCTCATCTTATCACCTATTGAAGCCAAACCCAAGTTCTCCCAAATATATTCATTTCAAATTTTATCCCTTCTTGTTTTGCCTCTCATTCATCTCAACATCTTCATCTCAGCTACACTCATCCTATGAGTATGTCTTTTCTTGACTGCTTAACATTCTGCCTCATAAAGCAACGCTGGTTTCACAACTATCTCATAGAACTTCCCCTTCAGCTTCATTGATATGCGGTGATCACATGAAACTTTGATTGCCCATCTCCAGTTCACCAACCCAGCTCTAATTCTATGTGCGACATCTTCCTCAATCTTTCATTTATCATGGATGGATTATCGACCCAAGACATCGAAAGTGTGATTGTTTTTGGTTTTCTTAGCCTTCAATCTTAACTACTTCCTCGTCTCTACTCCTATTATTGCTAAACTTGCATTCCATATACTTTGTCTTTGTCCGGCTAATTTTAAAACCTTTAGATTCTAGAGAATCCCTCCAAAGTTCTAACGTTCTGTTGATGCCGCTTCGGTCTCATCGATCAAAACTATGTCGTCTGCGATCAACATACACCACGGTGCTTCATCTTATAAGTGCTTAGTTAAGTCCTCCATAACTAAGACAAAGAGGTGTGGGCTTAACGCTGACTTCTGATATAGGCTTATTGTCATTGAAAACTGACTCGTCTCACATTTAGTTATTCGTATACTAGCAAGCGCTCTCTTGTACGTATCTCACACCAATTTGATATAGTATATGAAGGCTCCTTTCTTTTCCAACATCCACCAAATTAAATCTCGAGGTACTCTATTTTAAGCTTTCTCTAGATCAATAAAGACCATGTGAAGGTCTTTTTGCTTCGCAAAAACTTCTCAATTAGTTGCTTAAATTAGAAAATGGCCTCAATTATTGATCTCCTAGCATAAAGCCGAATTGGTTTTTGGATACACTCGTTTCATGCCTTAGTCGTTGTTCAATCACTCTCTTCCATAACTTTATAGTGTGGCTCATAAGTTTAATCTCTCGATAGTTTACAGAATTTTGTGTCTCATTTGTTATTATAAATAGGTATTACAATACTTTCCTCCATTTGTTTGGCATTTTTTTTGTTCTCAACACCTTGTTGAAGAACTTGATCAGCCAGTCAATATCGATCTCCACCATGCACTTCCAAACCTCTATCAGGATAACATCTGGTCCTAAAGTCTTTCCTATCTTCATCATCTTCAAAGCTTCTTTCACTTTCAATATCTTAGTCCTAAGAATGTATCTATAACCTTCGTCCTCATTTAGGCTAACGATTTCTTCTACCAATGTGTTCCCATTGTGTTTTCTATTTAATAATTTTTGAAAATAACCAAGACCCTTTGATCCTCACTCTTAATGCATTTAATATGGTTTAGATCCCTACACTTTTTCTCTCTCAGTATATAGTATATTAATATACATCATAAAATAGGGTAAATATGTAGAGACACTAAAAAAAAAGAATCATTATTTAGTATTATATATATACATGGACAATAGAAATTCCGTAGAGAGAGTCCCATAAATGCCATGCCAAGAAAGGGCACTGAAATTTATTCGTCAACCACCAAATCTTTTAGTAGTTTTCATGGAACCTTGAGATCTATCCCTGACCTCTTATCAATTTATGGAATACAATCAACGCATTAAGTTACTCAAACAAACTTATCACACATTGGCATGCACACACACGTGCACACTGCTATAGTATTGTCAGTTAGCGATGATAGTCATAATTTGTAATTGACAATTTGCTAATTATATCAATTAGAAAAGAATGTTCTAATCACTATCTACACTTTGTCAGTTAGTGATGATAGTCATAATTTATAATTGACAATTTGTCTAATCATATGTTAATTAGAGAAGAATGTTCTAATCACCATCTACACTTTGCCATTTGCCTTTTTTATAAGAGTGGGGTGGGCCCGTGCATTTGTCATTCTCACTCTCTGTAGATATCTGGGCATTTTGACCATTGAGATTTTAATTAATGGCATTTTCCTTTGGGTTAGATATTTTATCCCCTACTTTATCAAATGCAAGTTAATTCAGTTTTTTGTTCACCAGATAATTGCCATTACATGTATTGCTAAATGGACTCTCGTCTTGATGTTGTATAAATATTCATTGTCTTCAGAAACAATTCTTAACATTATCAGATTTTAGTCTCTCAAATTATTCGCACGTTTAATGATCGGCTTGCGACCTTCATTATGCTATGGAATGTTCCAGTTCGAGGTGGATATATGATCCAAGACCTCTGGGATCTCAAACCCCTGATTCATGCAATCTAGACCACGCAAGAGAGGGGATCTGGGGCTAATGGGATGGTGATCCCTCATCGTACAGGACTACGATCCTAAGTGATGGAGGATTGTGCTTCCCCCATGGTCCACCTCACGAACTGCCGCATCGAGATTCGGGAGCTGGACAACTCACTGCCTACAGAGCTCCCTATAGCTATATTCATTACATTAAGAATTCCTCTTAGATCTGAGATCACTGAACTTGAAAGTTCCTTTTTTAATACTGACAGTTTTTTTATTGGAAAGAAATTATCAAAGTTGTTGCAAGAATAGAGATCTTTTTATTTGATATGCAGCCTAATTACTTACAATGCCTTTCTCAGGTACCTTTAGAAAATTCAAAGAGAAGTTGGCATCTGAGAAACCCAGTGCAAATATTGTATGTCTCACTTCAGAACATTCGTAGTTGCATTAAAATGGACTTATCCCTTTGATGTCAACCAAGTCTTTGAGGATGCCTATTCAATATCTCTCTTCCATTTCACACTCAAATCTGGTTTTTATGTGCAGCAGTCTGTGATTTTGTGCTGTTTCATACAACTCATATCACAATATACTCTTATTATTTCTGAATTGGGAACCGTGCTTCCTTTCTAGGTAACTGATAACTACATGGAGGATCTATGCAAAACTATCAAGGTAAGTAGTCCAAATTTTTCCTATTTCAAGTACTTGAGAGTATTGTTCTTGCAGATACTGGATTCTTTGTAGCAAACGTTTTCTTCTATTCCAATATAAAACTAATTTTGACAACTTAATCTTCATCAATCATTTAATACTACCCTTGAGTTATGTAGAAAAGTACTTTTGACCACTGTTGGTTGACACTTTTAGCATTCGTGCCTGCATTAAGCACATTTTTTGTGGGTTTCCAGCCATCATCCCAATATTCCTCCACAATCCACATCAATAAGGAGGTGGGTCTAGCGGCCTGACTGGTCTTACTGTGGTTTAAAGTATCTGATTGTTGCGTGTATTTATTATTTTCATTCGGTAACCAGTTCCTGATCCTGTGTGCTGGGCCACAATGTGCGACCTATGCGTTTTAGCCAGGACTTGGATTCTTGCATTCATGGGGCATTGTTTTGTATTTAACAGTATTCGTCTTTACCTTTGGGCCATTTCCTTTTGCTAATGATCATTCAGAGCTTACATTCTGAGGATAAGATTCCATTTTTACTTTACGCTTCAAGTTGGCAAAAATATTAAAATATCAAGATCAGTTGTCATTCTTGACATAGAAATATCTATAGTTGAGGAACAAAATTAGTAAACCTAAGAAAACAGAGAAGAAAATGTTGGTCAGAGAAAAGGCATTAACAAGGACGTTGAAGCTGAATTTGTATGTAATATACGGCTCAAATTGCATATGGAATAGTTTCTTCTCATCTTACTCAAGCATACATACAGCCCTCTCATGAATATTTATACAAGCCCTCTCATGAATATTTATACAATTAGTGTGACATAATTATCCTACACAAGAAATGTGAGAGGTAGAAAGATATAGTGCATAAAAATTGGTAAACGACACCAAAGAGAACTTTTTTACAAAATACAGAGAAAAGATGGTGTCTGTGGTGTCCTATACCCTTTGGTTTCATTGGGATGCCACTAGAGCATTCTAATCCTATGAGGGTTATTTGCCAGCAATACGAGAATTGGAATTGTTTGCCCTCCACAATGCTATGATTCTCTATAAATTCCATCAGTGTGCTCAGTTTTTCCATTCATTGGTTGCCATGCCTCTCAATTCTGGCATCGCAACCCATGATAATATCCAGAACCAGCAAATAAATCACGTGATCACTTTTTGTCAATGATATATGAACTTGTATCAACACTATGCTAGCTTTTTTTTTTCTGCACTAATTTTCATATGCATTTATATTGATGAAGTGCTCTGTTCCTCTATTTCATATTGGAACCTTTTAGGTCTTATCCCTCGGACTGAACTCAGATATGCTGGGCTGATTTCAAAAAGTTCAGTTGGTAACTGTGCGCTGTTTGGAAGATTAGGAATTTTCTTAGTGAAGATGGATGTGAATTTACAGCTCAGGAAATGTTCTGTTGTTTAACGGCTTGCAGCACTTCATGTTCAACTGCCTTGCAGCGGTATAGTCTCTCTAGAGAAATATACCTTCATATTACTGAATCTGATTGGTGCTTGCCGTTAGATTGTGAAATACTGCTTTTAGAGGCTCATACCTTTGCGGAAACTTGTCTATCTCCTTTTGACTCTATTCCTCATGAATGGATCCTTATAGCTTGTGGTTCATTGGGAATATAAATATGTACTCTTTATTATTTGGGTATACTTTGGACAATCAAAAACATCGCAAAGATGGCAATTGCAAGGGAAACTAGACTATGGTGGTCCACCATCCACAATGCTGGGTCACCAACCAAACAAGCAGCTGACATTTGATACAAACCGAGTTTCTGGCCATATGAAAAATACCTACTGTATACCCTCAAATGGTCTCAATAGGGGCTGAAATTTAGAGGGTCTCCAAGATACACAGGAAGAGATGTCAGAAGGCATCATCAGAGCTTTTTCACAACTAATTGGGGCCGGGAAGTGTTTTGCAAGCAAAATTCCTGTCCCTCTTTCTCCTCCCCTCATACTATTGCCCCTTCTCTTTCGGCTGCCGCCCTCTCTTGGGTCTCTCCCTGTACGGATTGCGAACATGTGTCCCACTGAGATGGCCCATTCCACATGGCTGTGCCCCGCCTTTCTCTTCCTCAGGGCTTCTCAGGACTGCTGGGCTATGTTGGCCTACACCATCTCGTTTGCAGCCCTCCCACCAACCTTGGCCACCCTTCCCTGTCTCTTTCTTGCCTCCCTGGTTGTCCCCTCAGCTGTCCCCCCCTTTCCTACTGCATCCCTCCAGTCGCCATCCCCCAGCCTCTCTTCACCCCATCCTCACCCCTCTTCTCCTTGACTCTTGCTTTTCGAGTCTTCTTCTATCCTATCCCCTCCTTCACTGGCCCCTTCTCTAGACCTTACCGCAGCCCATTCCCCTTCTAACCCTGTGAATATGACAAAGTCTACCATGCCTGTCAACCAGCTAGCGACCTATGCATGCCCACAGCTTTGTCTATCCTTGACCTACTCTCCTACTCCTCAGCCTCTCTCTTCTTCTCTTATTCCTCCCCTACCCCCCACCCCCCATCCCCCACCCCCCCAGCCTGTCTTTCCTTTCAAATCCCCTACTTTGATCGCTCCTTCCCTCCCCGCTACATTATAGCCCCCAATTGCTTGCAACCACCCCCCCCACCCCCTCCTACCGAGAATCCTTCTTTTATCCCTTCCTCGAAGATCTACTAGGTGTGCTCCATTGACTCAAATTTTGTGGACGCTCTAGATCAAGCCCAAGGAAACCCACAAGAGGTCCTTAAGGTGATGGGAATCTGGTTCAATGGCCACACGAGGCTCTTGAAGCTCATCAAAGCTGATAGTGAATACAGATGGCAGCAGAAAGCGAGCAACATCAAAGGAAAGACCCCCGCTAATAACCCTCAAAGGTGCCCTAGAACCCTCAAATCTCTTTTTTGGAGTGAGGTACGAGAAAGGAGAATCCTTAGCTAAGCTCCCCCCACTGAAGTTTCCTTTGCCTGACAGCCTATTTGTTGCTCGGCCAAGCGAGCTCCCATCGCCCCCAATTTTGTCATGAAGATCCTAATTTGGAACATAAGGGGACTAGGTTACCCGGATAAACGAAATCATGTCTGACAGTTTGCATCACAGTATTCTCCCTCTATACTCGGCTTTATGGAAACCAAGCTCCCCTCTCCTTCCCTCTCCTTGATCTGGCAAATCTGGGGCTTCCGTTTATGCCAATGGGTCACCTTGGACGCACTTGGCACGTCAGACGGAATTTGGGTCCTCTGGCCTGCATCTTTACCAGTCTTAGTGACCTCCCATATTGGCAAATTCTCAGTCACTGTGAACCTAGCCAGGATCTCAGATTCTACAATGGAAGGGCACTATGGTCTATGGACCAAATGAAGACAGTGAGAGAACGACATTCTGGAGAGAACTACAATCATCAGTTATCCTACCTTCCTCAACATGGTGCTTAGGAGGAGATTTTAGCATAACTAGATGGTTCCATGAGAATAATTCCCATGATAGAATCGCCCCATCTATGGTCCAATTTTCGGACTTTATCTCTCACAACAGCCTTTTAGATATCCCTCTAGAAGGAGCTGAGTTCATTTGGTCTAGCCACTAAGCCAGTCGTAGCCTCTGAATACTAGACAAATTCCTTACTTCTCTCAAGTGGGACAGTTTTTGCCCTAGCGCTCACTCTTTGGTGTTACTCAAGCCCACCTCGGACTATCGGCCAATACTTCTGGACTCCCAAGCGTTACCCGAGGGCCAAAACCCTTTCGATTTTAGTTGTCTTGGGTCAAAGAGACCAGCCTCCCCTCTCTCATCCATTCCCAATGGGATTCATTCTCTCCTTTTGTGAGAGGTTGGGCTGGCTTCATTATGCAAAAAAAACTTCTAATGCTCAAAGCCTACCTCAAATCATGGAGCTCTCAACTCCCCAAGAATTTTCGTAACTAAAAGGACTCCCCCACTCTCCCTCTGTGTTGGAATCTCGCTCCAAGGATAAATATGGCTATTAGTGCATCCTAAAGAAAGAAGAAATTTACATGGGCCCGTTAAAAGTAAAATGGCTCAAGCTTGGAGATCAAAATACAACCTATTTCCCCAAAATTGCCAGTTGTCGAAGAAGGGAGAATTCCATCTCTCATTTGAAGGTACGGGACCAAATTGTTTACCAACCCCCCTCATAGAGTTAGCTGCAATTCAATACTTCTCCCAGTTGTTCTCATCCCCAAACTGGCCTAGACCAGAAACGGTAGATCTTTCTTTCTCAACCATCTCCCCTGAAACAGCAGCCTCTCTGGAAAAACACTTCTATGAGGATGAGTTCCTCTAGGCTATCAAAGATCTCAGTGGGGATTGGGCTCCTGGGCTCGACAGGTTCCTCGTGGCCCTCTTCAAAGTTTTTCGGCACACCCTAAAACCCGATATCATGGCTTTCTTTATTGAATTCTACTCTTGAACCTCTATCCGTAAGGCGATGAATGCTACCTTCATCGCCTTGATCCCCCAAAACGAGGGAGCTGAGGAGCTCAAAGATTTCAGGCCCGTTATCTTGATCAACACGTTCTACAAAATTCTCTCTAAGGTCCTGGCATCTCGCTTAAAGCCTATTCTTGGTCTGGTGATCTCTCAGTCCCAAGGAGCTTTTGTGAAGGACTGCCAGATCCTCGACGGGGCGACCTTAGTTGCCCATGAATGTATCCACCCTTGGTCTAACTCCAAAATTCCTGGCTTGGTGATCAAACTAGATTGGGAAAAAGCCTATGACCATGTAGATTGGAAAATCCTAGATGAAACCTTTTCTAGAATGGGATTTGGGCTTGTTTGATGGAAATGGATCCAAGGGTGCGTCTTTAAAGCCCAATTCTCGGTCCTTATAAATGGCACTCCACAGGGTTACTTTCAAGCATCGCGAGGGCTTCACCAAGGGGACCCCCTTTCACTGTTCCTCTTTGCTATAGTGGCTGCGGTTTTTAGTGCCTCCATTTTGTACATATGCAGGCCTCCTCTCAGGCTTTCAAGTGGAAAGGACGGGTCCCTCGATCTCTCATCTCCAATATGTTGACAATACCATCCTCTTTTGCAATACCTCCCATCAAGAACTAAATTGCTTCTCTTTCTTCAATGCTTTGAGCTTGCCACGGGCTTTAGCGTGAACCTAGATAAAACCAAGATGACAGGCATTGCCTAGACCCTGCTATGGTTCAAAGTTTTTCTGATTATTGAGGGTGTGTCGTTGAGGCCTTGGCCTCCACCTACCTCGGTCTTCTGTTATGTATTGGCCTCCCTCGAATTCAGGACTGGAGCCCGGTCATTGACAAAGTCAAGAGGTGGCAGGCTTCCTGGAAAGGGGGATTCTTATCCCCTGTTGGTAGAGTGATGCTTATTAAGGCTACTCTTTCTAACATTCCCATCTTTTTCATGTCTCTCTTCTTTATGCCAGTAGCAATTGCTGTAAGACGGGAAAAGTTCATGAGAAAGTTCTTATGGTCTGGCGAAGGAGAACACAAATTCCATGTTATTAATTGGGTGAAGTTCTGCTGACCTAAAGCCCTAGGGGGTCTTGGTATTTGGGATCTTAGGATCACCAACATAGCCTTAATGGGAAAGTGGTGGTGGCACTTTGCTACCCAACTCAACCACCTTTGGCAAGAGGTGATTAGACGAAAGTACTGTCGTGAAGACCATCATTGGCTCCCCTCTTGTAGAACAGGAGGCAAGATCTTGGATTTTGGAGGTCCCTTTGCACAATCACCAATTCTTCCGCAACCATATTTGATATCTACCCAGAAGTGGCTCCAAAGTCGGGTTTTGGCATGACATTTTGATAGGACCTACTCCCCTCAAGGACCTGTTTTTGTCCTAATTCCTTCTGGCTTGCAATCCCTCCTCAATAGTGGTTGAACAGTTTGCTGGCCTATCCACCTCGAGAACTTGAAACCCAAACTTCAGAAAACCTTAGTCGATCATGAGTCTGATCAATTTTTGAAACTCTCAGCCTTGCTCCATTCGGTGCTTATTTCACCTTTAGGGGAAGACAAGATTTTATAGTCCCCACCTCCCTCAGGTACCTTCACAGTTGCTTTTATTGAAGCTTCACCTATCCTCCTCATCTCTCGGCAACCCCTTCCATAGCCGCCAAGGCTCGATGCTCCTTCTTGCCTCCGAAGATCCAATTCTATAATTGAATAGCCCTCCATGAGAGGGCCCTAATCCTCAACCAACTACAACACAGGGGTTTGCCCTTGCCTAATAGATGCATTATGTGTTTGAAACTTGAAGAGACAAATCAACATCTTTTCTTGCATTGTGAAGTCGCCATGGCCCTCTGGATTGATCTCCTACTCTGTAACTGGCTGTGGGTCACTCCCTCACCTCTTCTCCACTTGCCTCTACACCCCTTGGAGAAATTCAAGAAAACTTCTCTTGAGAGCCGCCATCTCTATCACGCTATGGATCATTTGAATTGAAAGGAACAATAGGACATTTCGAGGGGAGAAAGCCACTACCTCAACCCCAATTGAGAAGCGAAGGTCCCTCATCACCTTTTAGGCTCAATCACAAAATTTCTCCTTTATGGATCTTCACGACCAATGGCAGACTTTGCTACATCTTAGGGTTCAGAGGATCCCCCGAGCTTCTTTGCCAGAAATTGGGGAGATTAAGTTAAACTTTGATGGTTTCCCTTTTGGCAACTCGGGTCCCTCCGGCATTGGAGGCTTATTTAGGAATTACGAAGGCCTAATTTTCCTCTCGTATGCCTATTGGAGTCACGGACTCCACTATTGCAGAGGCCAATGCCTTGCTCGAAGGGCTTAGAGATTCGATCACAATTGGAGCACACAGTTGTTGATTGAGGGCGACTCCAAACATACTATCTCTTGGGCGTCCGGTACCATCCCTAGTCTGTGGAGACTAGACTACATTTTTGTAAAAATTGCGCACCTCTGCAGCAGTATCCAAGTTTCTTGGAGACATACACATAAGGAAGCTAATGTTGCAGGCTTGCAGCAAACACTCTAGCAAAGGAAGGAGCTAGTCTCAACTCTTCCTAAGGGGCTATAGACAACTCTTGAAGACACATTTCTTTCATTTTCTCGATTTTGATGTAGAACTTTTTTGGACCCTTAAGGGTTTTGTATAGGGAACCCAGTTATGGGAATCGCCTAATTTTGTATTTACCCATATCATGTATCTCTTTGTAATTATCAATACAATAGTCAACTCCTTAAAAAAAAAAAATCTAATTGGGATTGGCTGTACCAATCATAGTTCGCCATTCTGTTCTATTAAGGGCCATACCTTTAATGAGGCCATAAATCCCCATATATTTTCTCACTACTTCCAACCATGTCTTTTAGGCCTACCCCTTGTCATTTTTGAGCCTTCCACTTGAACTAACTCGCACCGCCTAATAGGTATTGTATTGGGTCTGCGCCACACATGAACAACCCACCTAGGTATACTCTCTCATCTTATTGCCTAATGGTGCCACACCTAAATTTTTCCGAATGTATTCATTTTGAATTCTTTCCCTTGTCTTGCCATTCATCTATCTCAACATCCTCATCTCTGCTACACTCATTCTATGGATATATATATTTTTAACCGCCCAACATTCCGCCCCACAGAGCAAAGCTGTTCTCACATCTGTCCTATAGAAATTGCCCTTTAGCTTCATTGGTATGCAGCGATCATATAAAATTCCGGTTGTATATCTCCACTTTACCCACCCAACTCTAATTCTATGTGCAACATCTTCCCCAATCTCTCTATTTTCTTAGATTATCGACCCAAGATATCGAAAATGCACTCTTTTTGGAATTTTTTACCCGTTAATCTTAACTACTTCCTCGTTTATATTCCTATTATTACTAAACTTGCATTCCATATACTATATCTTTGTTCGACTAATATTTAAAGCTTTAGATTCTAGAGCATCCCTCTAAAGTTCTAACTTGGTGTTGACGCCGTTTCGGGTCTCATCGATCAAAACTATGTATTCTGCGAACAACATGCACCACAATACCTCATCCTGTAGGTGCTTAGTTAGGTCATCCTTAACTAAGATAAAGAGGTATGGGCTCAATGCTGACACTGCTAACTCACTCTTCTCTCACTAATTTTTCATATAGTAGTTAGTGGTCCATTGTACATATCTCTCACCAAGTTTGGAGACTCCTTTCTTTACCAACACCCACCAAATCAATTCTCGATGTGCTCTATCATAAGCTTTCTCTAGATCAATAAAGATCATGTGGAGGTCTTTTCCCTTCGCGTTAAACTTCTCAATCAGTTGCCTAAGTAGGAAAATAGCCTCAGTTGTTGATCTCCCTGGCATAAAACCAAATTGATTTGTAGATACATTCGTTTAATGCCTTTGTCGTTTCTCAATCACTCTCTCCCAAAGCTTCATAATGTGGCTCATAAGGTTGACGCTCGATAGTTTGCACAATTCTGTATGTTTCATTTATTCTTGTAAATAACTACTACAATACTTTTCCTCCATTTATCTGATATTTTCTTTGTTCTCAACACCTTGTTGAATAGCTTGGTTTGGATGACAATGAACTATTAAGCTAAGAGTGGAAATAGGAGTCTATCAAACCTGATCCATAACTCCATGGAATTGAAGAGTTTTTTTGATGAAATTTGAGTGAAAGGATTCGATTGCAATTTCTCATTATTCCATGGAACAAATTTGGCCCAAAATGATAGAAATTTGACCAAAATAAGGGGGTCAATTGATGATAGAAGTTGGAACTTCAAGTTGCAAGGGGAAAACTTTGATATTTTCACACTTTTTTTTGGGTAAGTCAGTGGGGGAGAAGGCCCTCTACCCGTTTTTCATTAATAAAATTAAAAAAAACGCATAGTTCCTTAATTTACAACCCTATAATAGGGTAGTTGTGCCAAATCATGAAGTAAGAGAAGGGAAATAAAATCCGGCGGACGACAATGCCAAATAGCAGCTCCAAAATTATAAGAAGCCTTCTTAGCAAGTGTGTCGGCTACTATATTGGCCTCACGAAAAATATGGGAAATTGACCATATACGATTTGAAAGTCTACTTCGGCAGTTCGCAACAACCGTATGCAGCCTCCATGGAACTCCACAATGATCATGAATGGCATTCACAAGCAAAGATGAATCACTTTCTACTTGTAGCGAAAAGCACTCCTTCTGAATGGCCAGGCGAAAACTTTCCTCAAGGGCATGAAACTCTGAATAGTTGTTAGAGGCATATCCAAATGGCTTAGAAAAAGCAGCGATAAAAGCACCATTACTATCTTTAATAACACCACCACCACCTGCCAATCCTAGGTTCTGCGCAGAAGCACAGTCAATATTGAACTTGTAATACTGGGTCTTAGGGAGTGAACACGCCACCAGAATGATAGATCTCAGTTTCTGTTGACGCCATGTGATTTGGAAATTATCAATGATTGCTCTCTCTGATAAATGAAAGCCTACTTTTTTGCATCCGCTAACTCCTTAATATGAGACAGAATTTTCTTAACAAATTGCTCCCT
Organism: Amborella trichopoda; assembly: GCF_054954075.1. NCBI lineage: Eukaryota > Viridiplantae > Streptophyta > Magnoliopsida > Amborellales > Amborellaceae > Amborella > Amborella trichopoda. The sequence goes on from NC_142346.1 coordinate 31,289,763, forward strand.
TCTTGTAGACCTTGAGTGAAAGATTCTCCTATTTCGCTCCTCCCACAAGACTAGATTGTTGTAAAAGAAATAGAAGTCCAAATATTAAGAAGACCATCAGATTTAAATATGAAGGCTAACCAGCCTCTCAACATGTCAGGAGCTGAAATACCAGGGGTGAACCGCTTACTGGACCGCCATGCAACTGATCTCCACACACCTTGCAAGAACACACACTGAAACAATAGATGACAAAGACTATCATCATTGTTCGTATAGAAGGGGCATAATGAATCCAAATTCATGCCGCACCGGTTTAATAGAAATGCTGTGGGCAAATGATTATAGAGCGCCAGCCACAAAAACCATTTGGCTCTAGGATGATGAAACTAACTTTCCTTTAAAAATTCAAAATGGGGCAAACGGCCTATCTTCTTCCGTAAGGTTATAAATTGCCCGTGTCTTGGCCATTAAGGTCTGGGGCCAAAGTCATTTGGAGTGAGCTTTGCTATTAACTTAGAACCTAAGAGAGCGAGGGTCTAGCAAGAGAAAGAGAGAAAGAGCCTTGGAGTGACAATTTTCGAAATTTTCATTGCAAGCTTCATTTAAGGGTGGAAACGCACTTGATTTCCAGCATTGTGTTTGAGAATCTCGACTTAAGGGGATGAGATCAAGTGATCAAGCTCGAGACTAGAATTGTGAGGACGTCAAATACCCAAGGAGCCAAGACCCAACTCAAGGGGATTCAATCCAAGCTCCCTCAAAGTTGTCAAATCAAGTCAGAGTTGGGAAAGGTGCATATCCCCCATATTTCATATCACAAGGTAAGCAAATAGATATTCCTTGCTGGGTATATTTTGTGTCTCTATTCCAATTTTTGTTCATTTTACACTTTGGGGGTTAATCGTAGGTGTATCTCCCACTAAAATGTGAGGAAAGGTAAATTAATGGGTTCCTCTTATAGGACAGGAGATAAGTCTTGAGCAGTGTTTCAAAAAGCCCTAAGTGGCACCTAGGTGGTCCGGGGAGGGGGGGGGGGGTCCAGGTCACCCAGCGCTTAAGCAGGCGCCCAGAATCTAGGCGCCCCAGTAGAAATTTTTTTTTTTTTGGTTTTCTCTCTAAAAAATAGTCTCTAATGGGTTTTAGGTATCAAATGAACTTAAAACCCATAATTTTACCCCTTTAGTACTAAAAAATGACCAAAAAATACCCTTGAGGAGCTGCATTTTTGCCCTGGGCAGGCGTCTAGGAGGGTTCCCGGGCATCTAGGCAGGCGCCTAGGCGGGTTCCGGGGCATCTAGGCGGGCGCCCAGGGATATCTGCTTAATTTGGCTGCTTAGGCCTGGGCGATGTGCTCAGGCCTTTTGGACCGCCTAGGCGAGTCGCCTTGGCATTGGGTGGTTCGCTTTTTAAAACACTGGTCCTGAACCAATCATATTTTGAAACTCGTTTTCCTTGATTCAAGTTGCTAATGTATTTCTCTGGTGATATAATGTTGAAGTCATAAGATTATCATCACTATCATTATCAAAACCGTTTCCCAACTAATTGGGGTCAGCTACACGAATCTTGGTCCTCCATTTTCTCTATTAAGGGCCATACCCTCAGTGAGGCCATAAGTCCCCATATCTTTTCTCGCTACTTCCAACCATGCCTTTTTGGACCTATCCCTTGCCCCTTTTGAGCCTTCAACTTGAACTAATTCGCACCTCCTAACAGGTGTTGTATTAGGTCTGTGCCGCACATGGCCAGCTAACCTAAGTCTACTTTCTCTCATCTTATTGCTTATTGGTGCCACACTTAAATTCTTCCAAATGTATTTATTTCGAATTCTATCCCTTTTTGTTTTACCACTCATCCATCTCAACATCCTCATCTCAACTACACTCATTCTATGAGTATGTTGTTTTTGGACTACCTAATGTTCTGCCCTATAAAGAAAAGCTGGTCGTACTGTTGTCATATAGAACTTGCCCTTTAGCTTTATTGGTATGTGGCAATCATATAACACTCCGGTTGCACATCTCAACTTCACCCATCCAGCTCTAATTCTATATGCGACATCTTCCTCAATCTCTCCATTTTTCTTGGATTATTATGTTTTTGATAAATGTTAGTATTGTATTATTGGTAGAGAGTTACATTGACGTTCGAGATCACCCTCGAGAAGGGTGACTCAGTAAAAACTGATGCTAGCCTACTACATACAAAAGGGGCTTATAAGGCCGCCCAATTACAACAATTTACCATAAGCTTTTTGCAAAAATACATCGAGAGGGAAAAACCAGAAAAGCGAGCCATATTAAGTCGTGAGCCCTTGGTCCTGAGCAAAAAAGGAGTCTGACCCGGGTAGAGCTAGTCCTTGGCCCTTGCTTCTAGCTCCCTCTTTCGCCAATAGCTCTGCGATGTTGTTGGACGTCCTCCAAATATGCCTCCAGGAGACGTCCATATCCCTGCATATATGATCAATTTCGTCAAACAATGTGGCTAAGTACCGTGGTGGTGAGCTCGTTCTCCTTACCCATGAGATAACATTATTGGAGTCTCCTTCTACTAGCAATTGAGGGCCCTAAGAAGTATTGAAAAGTTTTAAGCCTGTTAGGAGGGCAAGAGCTTCGGCATGATTGGAGTCCTTTATGCCAATGTTCTCTGAGAAGGTTAAAAGGACGTTGCTTTGGTGGCCTTGAAAGGCCCCCCCAGCCCCTACCAGGACAGGGTTCCCGTTCCCTATGGAGCACCCATCAAAATTCAGTTTGATGCATCCTTGGGGTGGTGGTTGCCAATTATGAGTTCTGGTCACGACTCTTGGTTGGTGGTGAAGAACATCGATCCAATGGGTAAGGAAAACATTTCGTGGGATTCCTGAAAAAACCTTGTGATTGGAGGCCCAAAAAGTAACCAAAGAGAGAATCTTGTGAAAGAGAGCAGGTGTGTGGAGTTTAACACCTTGGAAGATTCTAAGGTTTCTTTCCAACCAAATGGACCATATGGTTGCTGCAATTATTGCCTTCCATAACAATCTTTCTGCCTTCGGCCAACATGAGTCAAGATCGTAAGAGATCAAGGCCTGGACCGAAGGCGGGGTGACCCATTGTATACCAAAAGTTGCAATACTTGGCCCCATAGGTCGAAAGAAAAGTCACAGAGTATGAACAAATGTTGGCTCGACTCCTCCTCACATAAGCATAGGGCACACCTGTTAGGGAGCGGGATTTCTCTCTTTTGAAGTTGATCCACGGTGAGAGCTCTATGGGAGCATGCGAGCCAGTTGAAAGTTTGGACTTTTGAGGGAGCAATGGTGGTCCAAACTTTGGATTTGATTGCTGTTGGGTTAGCCGGGAGAGTAGGAGGTAGAATTAAACCTTTGTAGAAAGAAGCTACCGAAAAGATGCCAAAGGGGGCTAGCGTCCAGATGATAGCATCACTTCCTTGAGGCGAAAGGAAGTGGGAGTGGAGAGAGGTAGAGAGAGACTGAAAATGGTTAAATTCCTCTTCAGTAAGATTCCTTCGGAAGGAAGGGTTCCATACTCTCTGTCCCCCTGTAAGGACCATCTCCTCTGCGACTGAGGATTCTTTATTTTGCTCTAGAGAGTAGAGGGTGGGGTACACCTCTTTCAAAGGGGAGGGTCCTAGCCACAAGTCGAACCAGAATCTCACTCTAGAGCCCTCTCTAGGATGAAATCTAATGAACTGGTAAAGGGCCGAGGCAAAAGATCTCCAGGCCCTTGAAGCATTGTGCCAATGATTTCTAGAAGGCAACCAGGCACCTTCTGGGATGTTATACTTTTTTCGTAGGACTTGGGCCCAAAGGGAGTTCGGCTGAGTGGCTAAACACCACCACCATTTCCCAAGGAGTGCCTGGTTATGTTTACGAAGGATTCGAATACCAAGTCCTCCCTGCTGTTTGGGTAGACAAACGTTGTCCCATGCTACAAGATGGAACTTTGTCTTATCCGCCTGACTCGACCAGAGGAAATTACGCATGATCTGGTCAAGTCGATTGGCAACCTGGGCTGGCATGTGAAATGGAGACATGAGGTACATCGTAGAGTTGGCAATGGTAGCATTGATCAAAGTCTTACTACCTGCCATAGTGAGAAATCTACCCTTCCACCCTTCCAAACGCCTGTCTACTTTGTCTAGGACATGGGACCATTGCCTTTTCTTGGGTTTACTCGATTCCAGAGGGAGGCCTAGATAAGTAGTCGGTAAGTCTTACACTTTGCGTTCCCACCTTGGAATGAAGGATTTGACCTCTTCTGGTGTTAAGGGCTACACCCCTCATTTTAGATTTATGGAAATTAACTTTGAACCTATTTGCTGTTTGGAAGAACCTAAGGAAGAGTTTGAGGGTTTCAACTTTATTTCAGGAGGCATCAATAAACACCAAAGTGTCATTTGCATACTGCAGATGAAACGCCATTGGTCCATGTGAAGTACTCCTGAAGCCCGACAGTAAACTAGTCTCTGAGAGCCGAGAGATGGAGCGTCTGAAAACCTCTGCCGAAATAGCAAAGAGGAAGGAGGAAAGGGGGTCTCCTTGGCAGAGACCCCTTGAAGAAGGGAAGAAACCTTTAGGGGTTCCATTGATAAGAATAGAGAAATGTGGATATGAGTAGCATCCACATTCTCCATCTATTTCGGAAACCCATTCTAGCCATCGTCTCATCAAGAATTGACTAGTCCACATGGTCATATGCCTTTTCCCAATCAATTTTAATGATAAAGCCAGGTTTCTTGGCAAGGTGCCTCGAGTGGATACACTCATTAGCTACTAAGGCTCCATCAAGAATTTGTCTGTCTTTGAGAAAGGCAGATTGTGTTGAAGAAATAACTGAGGGAAGAACTTGTTGGAGTCTGGAGGCCAGGACTTTGGCTAGGATCTTATACGAAGAATTCAGGAGGCTAATGGGAAATCTTTGATTTCCTCAGCACCTTCTTTTTTGGGAACCAGAGCTATGAAGGTTGCGTTAATGGTTTGCGCAGAGTACCTTTGTGGAAGAATTCCTCGAAAAAATTGATGAAGTCAGGACGAAAGGTGTCCCAGGACTCCTTAAAGGGTCCCAAGACTCCTTGAAGGGAGCGATCGGGAATCCATCAGGACCTGATGCCTTGTCTTTGGCTAGAGCATTGATAGCCAATAAAATTTCTTCCTTTGTGAACTGTTGCTCAAGCCAGACAGCTTTATTATCTGTGAGGGTAAGGAAGTCAAGGGAAGACATTCTCGGTCTAAGGCCAGAGCGGGCAGAGTATAAAGCCTGAAAGAACTCTAAAATTGCCTGTTCTATCTCTGCAGGTTAAGTGAGGTGTCTATTATTAACCTTAATCATCAAAATCGAATTGTCTCTCTTGCGACAATTTGCAATGCGATGAAAAAAGGCAGTAATCCGATCACTTGCTTTCAACCAGGTGATTCTAGATCTCTGGAACCAATAGATCTCGAAAGTTCGATTATTGACCTAAGATATCGAAATCGAATTGTCTCTTCTACTTTCAACCATTTTTCTTGGATTATTGACCTAAGATATTGAAAGTTCGATTTTTTTGGTATTTCTCGGCCGTCAATCTTAACTGTCCTCGTCTTTACTCCTACTATTACTGAACTTGCATTCCATATACTCTGTTATTGTCTAGCTAGTTTTAAAACCTTTAAATTCTAGAGCTTCCCTCCATAGTTCTAACTTTTTGTTGATGTCATTTTGGGTCTCATCGATCAAAACTATGTTATTTGCGAACAACATGTACGACGGTACCTCATTTTGTTAGTGCCTAGTTAACTCGTCCATAACTAAGACACAGAGGTATGGGCTCAATGTTGACGTAGATGTAGACCCATTGTCACTGAAAGCTCACTCTCTTCACTAGTTGTCCGTACATTAGTTAGTCCTCCCTCGTACAGTTGGCGTCATAAAATTAACCTCCTAAAACACATCTTCACACACTTACAATTTTCCGTAATCATTCATCTTCACACTTGTGATCCTCCGTAATCACTCATGTGTTTGGATGTTCTAGCGACCTTTCCTAACATAAGTTTTTGCCATAAACTTTTACCAAGTGTATGCAATTGTATCCATTGGTTGTGGCTGATTGTATGACCTTTCCTTGAATAGAGGAGCTTCGGTCATTCTTTCGTTAGTTCATCTGTACTGCTTGATTAGAAGTTTGACCTTTGGTATTATTAGATCAAATGCGAAACAATGTTTGGAGTGGCCATTTTGATCATTGTTCCCATAACTGTTCTCATTATCTGACCTAGCAATCTGTGCCTTGAATATGCATGGACTTATGTCCTACTCTTCATTTGAATTCATTCAGCGATTATAATTTCATATTTTGTTTCATCCTTGATGTGTCCATCCACTGCAATACTATGCATCCTCTTGGAAAACTGCCTCAGTTTTACGGAAGAGTGAGAAGAATGTTTCTGTTTTCATTGTGGTATTGATTTTTTATAAACAATGCACTATTGGTATGGTTTGCATACACTATTTCTTCAAATTTTAGCTGTATGATTTCTTTTGAGTTTCCCTTTGTTAGGTTATATTGTTAATTGCCATTTCTAACACTGACTTATGATTGTATTGAAAAAACTTGTAAGTTTATATATGTATGACCCAGTTTTAATAAAGGAAAATTGTTTCATGCGGGCTCGACTGCATTTGTACAATATGCAGTCACAAGGTATAAATCATCCATCTTAAAGATGGATGCAGATAGGTGGTCCATCTAAAAACAATTGAAACTAACGGTTCAAATGTTTTCTTAATAAAATTATTATTTCTAATTTTTAAAATTTATTTATATTTCATATTCATGATCTCCATGTTAGAGATTACATGTCCTTAAAAATTAAGTCCCAAAATCCATCTCAAAAACAGATATTTAAGAGGTGACTCATTTCTACATGGACTCATAGAAACTGTGTTCTTTAATAGATTCGCATCGGGGTACCATTGTCTATTAGGGAAGTGTAGCACCTTCGATGGATTCGGAGGAAGACTTTTTTTTTGAGAAAATATCCCCATATCCCATATTTTTAGATTTCATTTCTTGGTAAACCCAAAGTTTCAAAAGATATCTTCTAACCCCTTGGCCACTTTAAACCTATTTTTTAACCTAAACGAATGTGAGAAAGGCATGCTCTTTCGAAACCCAATCCTTTCTCTCTCTTCACTTATATACCCTAAACTTCTCTCTTTCTCTGTCTTGTTGCATCTCTCACTCTCTCTCTCCTTCCGTGTTTTTCCAAACAGCTCTCTCTCCACCCGGTAACCTCTCACCTCAATGAATCCTTTCTCTCTCTCTCTCTAGAAGTTTGGGAGAATGACTTTTAGAAAAGACATGTATTTTTAGATTTATTTGGCCAAAAAAAACATGCTTAAATTTGCTCAGGGGGTTAGAAAAAAATAAAATCTACAATTTTATGCCCCAAGATATCTTTTAAAACCTTGGGTCTATTGTGAAATGAAACCTAAAAATAGGGGGTATGGAGATATTTTCACACTTAGATAATAGGAAAAATTGAAACTGTAGGGTTTTTTTCTTAAAAAAAGAAACCACAATAGCACCCACTTTTTTAAAAGTTAACATCTCCAGAAAAATAAATAAATAATAACAATGACACCCACTCTTTTGACTATTAATGGCAGAGACAAGGACACAACCTCCCTGGATTTGGAGATTGGTGAATCAATTGGTTTTCTAGAATTTTGTTTGAAATCAAGAATTAGATTCGCATAAATATTTTTGGAATCTTTATTATAAAAGAAGAAACTTAAATCCCTCAATTCAAGGGTCAGATTGCTTTAAAAGTATGTGGAATCAATCTATTAAAGTATTATCTTAAAACTAGGTTATTTTGCTGTTGGTAGTGAAACTTGTTAGAAGCTGAAAAAAGCGCAATGAAAATAATAATGAACCATCATCCTTCTATTAAAATCCCAAAGGAGTATACCTGAGTGCTTCGGTCATTATTTGGTTTTGCTTCACCATCTGGAGCCTGAAGCGAAATCGACTTAGAGTGGTTCTTGAAGAACCCCTTCATTGGCAACAGTCAGCCTCCCTTTTAGCACCCTAAGACTGTGCACATAGGTCACATTCTTAGTGTCACAAATGCCAAAAATCTCATCAAATGTCATGGCCAACCTCCACGGAATAGAGGACTCTTTACAGGATATCATATGACACTAGGATAATCCTTTTCTGCATAAATGGAAGGGACACATACATTTAAGCTCACCTTCCTCAGTGGGCCTGAATAGCATTTAAGCCTCTACCTTCCTCATCTTAAAGCTTCACTTCTTCTATGTGCTGCCCAATGCATCGCACATCCCCGCATATTCGATTTGGAGAGATGCGTTCGCTTATGTGCCGCATCTCTCCTCATCAGAGCCACATCCCGCATCAATTGCATCAGGCCGCATAATCTTTCTGCCATTTTTTTTGAAACTGTACCCCCTCGGGCAAGGGGTAATAAGGTCATTTGGACCTTCAAAAATAGGGGGAAAGGGTTTGGGGGGTATTAAACCCCCCAAACATCAATTTTCAGCACATCCATGGCTTTCATTGGATTGATTGAATCAAAACAAAAATTTGGTGAAAATTTTATTTGTTGAAGTTCTTCGATTTGTGCATTTGTTGATGCTTGGTTGTTGATTTGTATCTTTTGGGCGTTGATTTGAGGAAGTTTAGGCGAACTTGTGACAACAAATCTTCATGGACTTTTAGTATGTAGTATTTTGTAACTTTAAAGTTTGTGGTTGCAAATTTGTGCTTATGGTTGTTGATTGTTGAATGTTTTATGAAGCTAGTTTCAGGTTTCTAGTTTCTATCAGGGGATAGTGGATACAAAATCTCCGACAGTTAATACTTTTGAAGTTTATGAATAAACTAAACACCTACTATCACATATATCACCTCCATATTTTTTCTATGCATTAACCTATTTTTTTATATTTTTTAGAATTTTTTATATTTATTGACCGCATCGCCGCTATGCACCCGCATCGAGTCGCATCGCCACATCGGCTCTCCCAATGCTTTCGGCCTCATCCCGCATTTTTCTAGTACTTAGTTCTATTCAACAAATTCTATGTTGTTCCCTTTCAGCCTTACATTAGGATTACTGATTTCCGGTTTTGCATGTGTAATTTGGGTGTGGTTGTCGCATATTTCTAGATTGATTAGTTTAACCATTTTTTTTGTAGGTTGGCGACCGATGTGAAGTAGAACCTGGAGAGAAAAGAGGGGTTGTAAAGTTTGTTGGTAAAGCTGGAACATTGGCACCTGGGTTTTGGGTTGGAGTTCAGTACGATGAACCTCTTGGAAAGCATGATGGCATGTAAGGACTTCTTTAACTTTAGTATTGAAGAGAATTTATTAGAACATAAGAATAATGTAGCCTTTCGATTCTATGAATTGTTTGCAGAAGCCCTTTGGATCTTAAGTCTTAATTTCTTTGGTTGTGTTTTTTAATTTATCACATTTAATGGGAACCTTGATGTAACTTGAAATTTCTCCCTACTAGATTCTGCTTCTACTTTAAGAAGCTCGTCCCTATATTTCTTCGTCACCCATTTCAAAATTTTAATATCATCACTCATTTGCCAGACTCTTGTGACCTTTCAAATTTCCTACATGCATTACCTGGAGTTACGAATGTAAGTAATTAGATAATAGCTGTGCCCATGATCCATGACTCCAAATCTCCAATTGCGTGTGTATGGCTTAGCAAGTGTATAATCCATATCAGGTGGCATCATCTCGCTCTTAGATGGAGAATTTAAGGTATTTTTCATTCTATACATTTCATTATTATAATAAATCTTCAGGAGATCATTGTATTGATATGGTCAAACCAGCTTCAATATCATTTCATATTCTGAAAATAAAGGGAGAGATTTGTTTATGAAAGGATTATTATATTCATACTCAGGACAAGACCTCCTACATATATATATACAAGAAAATTATATCACACATCTAGCCTTGAACCTGTATACTTATATAAGTCATTGGATAATAGAAATAAACTATAGGCAGCTTAGGATGATAGTGGGAATCCTCCTCACTGTTTAGTGCATTTGATTATGTTGGAATCATCGCAGCACTTTTTCCTTTCCCATACCCAAATATAGAGTCCTAAGGTTGTAGAAATGATTTCCAGCATCAGTGGCAGAGACTATATTCACGTGGCACACTTGTAATATACTTTAAGTGTAAGCTTCTGCAAGGTCATGTACAGCTATGTGTGTATACTTGTGATTGTGTTGTACTTATTGTCGCACTCAATTCTATCAGAGACAGCGAGGGATTTACATGTGGCCGCTCACCTCACTATGGGTTTGGCATCATATATGAGTCAGCCATGTAAAGGGCACAGCCATAACACAGCCTTAGAAGTCTGATGTACTGCACTGCTTTCAACATTTCCACTCGAATCTTAGGCCTTGTTTGAGAGGTGAAAGAGGGGGCTTGGCGGCCCCCTCTTTCACAAAAAGTGGAACCTGCGGCTTCCATGCCATGGCATGCTGTGGCTTCCAAAAACGAGCCATTTTAAGAGGAGCATGGAGCACTGTGCTTCCAAAATTCAGCTTCAACATTCCCGCAACAAACATGGGAGGCTTGATTCGTGGAACTTGAGCCTGCTGCCAAAAAGTTTCACCAATCAAAGACGCCCTTAGTGACCCATACCATATACAGGCATTGGGAATTGAAATCTCTAGCCATGGATATACATACCTCAAGCACATTGAGAGATGATATTAATTACGGTGGATTTGGTGCCACTAGCAACCCTGAAAACAACCACCTAAAGTGCCGTAATTTCCTATAGGTTACATCATATTTACCATAAAAATGCAATGTGATTTCGCCAAGTGCTTCTTAGTAGATACTTACCCAAGCAATCCGGTTTTTACCCTTACGTTTTCCAGCCCCCGGATATTCATTCGCTCCAGCCGGCCGGTAGAAATAGTTGGTATCTATTCCTCTCCTGCCGAATGGGTGTCTCTCGCTTTAAAATTTAAGCTTCTGGATATCCTTTTTTAGGTGATTCCTTTCTAAAGACACCTTCTCCTTAGCTATTTTTTGTTGTAGTTAATCATTTTCAGACATTATTAGTGGCTAAGGAGTAGTCAATCATTTTCAGACATTATTAGTGGCTAAGGCTTGAGTGCCATCCCCACTCGGTATGTTTGATAATTAGTATCTTGAGAAACCAGGAGCATGATTGACAATCAGTATCTTAAGAGATGGAAGAGGTACTATCCTTTCAGTACTTTTCTGGTGAGATTGGAGTAGCACAGTGAAAATGGAGGTTTTGTGCTCCTGTGGATCAGCTTATATATGTCTAACTTGGTCTTGAGTGTTACATTCGTCTGTTTTTTTCTTTTGTTTGTTTGCTTGTTCTTTTTTTTTTTTTTTTTTCTCTTTTCGTTAATTAACTCTTTGTATGAAAATGATAAACTTGTACAATTTGTAATGGTAAAGTGGGACAAAAGTGTGTTACTGTAGCTACATGAATGGCCACGGGTTTGTACAAAAGTTGGTGTTTAGGGAATGTGGGGTTCTTGGCATTGAGAAGTAAATACTGTGGTTGATTCACCCCTTAACAAGCAAGATGATCAGCCATTAAGTTAGCTTCTCATCTTCTCATCAATTGGGAATAATTGAGGTTGTGAGGCTGGAGCTCTATGAAATATCATTCAAAGAGGTTCTTTAACCTCTAGGGGCGGGGAGTGGATTTGTTGGCACATGCTATGACATTTTGGGAGTTGCAGCTCGCTCTTGATGGATTGTGGGGCCCCAAATTTTGTCAAATAATTGCATGCCAGCTGATAAGGTGTTGGATTTAGCGTGGGAAGCCTCACCAGAGCTTATGGGCCCAGATTATGAGAGAAAAACTTCGCTAGTGGGCACTAAAAATGTCTCTGATACCTGCCATTTAGTTTTCTGGACCTCCCAGCTTGGTGGCAACCCAGGGTATCCCATTCTCCCAAAAGGGGGTCTTTGGTGGGTTTGCTTCCTTATGGGGGGGACATGATCCCAATCCCTTGGGGATCAATCAGTAGAATTCACACCCATGTTAGATCACAGTTATTGTAAGCGAGAACCAGAGCAAGATATCATCGGTAAGAAGCAGCTCCCAAGTTTGGAGGCATCATAGAAGTTCTCTTTCAAATAAATATATAAAAAATATGAAAAATAAATACATTAGGAATATCTGTTTTACTTAAAAATATGATTTTTCAAGAATGTGTAAGTTTTAGTAAAAGATATTACTAGATTAGTTAAGATAGGTTCTCCTTTTTCTTCCCCTACGGCTTCATTATAAATTGAAAACGAAAATATAGCGTAGATAGAAAGAGAAAAACATAGAGGTAAGAGAGATGAGTTTCTGGCCACAGTTGCTAAACTTGGAACCACATAATAAAGAATTTATTGGACTTACAAATATGACTTCTTAAGTAAATTTTAGCTCATTTTTATTACTCAGGTCTTATCATACAAAATCCTGCATAATAATATGCCAAAGTTATTTAAGTGTAGGCTTTTAATAAAAGATATTAATGAATTTAAGTCAAAATAGGTTCTGCCATTTTCTTCCCATACACCTTCATTATAAATTACAAATAAAAATAAAAATGAAGCATAGATCGAAAGAGAATAGGCATAGAGAGAGATAAGATGAGTTACGGTTGAATGTCTAGTATCCATGATGGATGGTGGGGGATGCTTATCTTAAGAATTTGTACTTAATGGAGTGCATTGTAATCATTTTAGATATTACAGAAAATGACCTTCTGCAAAATACAGGTGGCTACAATTTTGAAGGGCATTTCAGGAAGCTGAAAACAAATGAAAGTTCTATAAGTGGGTCCACCGGTTTTCCCATTCATTCATAAACCCATATCCCGATTTCTCTCTCTAACCATATTTATCTCCTCTCTCTAGCCTCCATCTCATTTCTTCTCTCTACCCGCCGCCCTATCTCTTCTGTTCGCATCCATCTCCTTACTCGCCATCTCCTCTCTCTCTCTCTCTCCACCCCATTCCCACTCATCTCCCACTATCCACAATGAGCTCCAACATAGAGATCTGCTACCGTGCTCTGCATTGCCATATCTCCTCTACCTCATCAATGAGAGAGAACCAAATAATGAGAGAGAAAGTGATTTGCTGCTTCCTTGAGTCCCTTTCCTGCAACAAAAACCAGCACAAATAACCTCATATGTGGCGGAGTCTGAGGTGAAAATCTTGGCCTGCATATGTGGCTCGATAGTTACTTGAAACAGGGGTCGAGCTGATAACCAAGTCATGGCAGCAGGGCAGCCCATTCTGGAGGTTGGGCATTCTTTCCTTCATGTCCCTTTGCAGTTGGGGACTGGTGAAAGGCCATGCTTCAGCCAAGCAAGTTTTAAGAAAAGTATATTGCAATCTAAGTGAGTGCTATAAATCATGGTCTATTGTATAGTTACCGGGAACGGGAGCGACAAGAGCTCCGGGATTGGGAGCGGGAGCGCGGAGCGAGGCTGGCTCGAAGATCCCTAGTTTGGGAAACGAGGTCCGTACATGGTCAAGTAAAGCGGATCGAGATCCCTGACTTTTAGGGAGAGCGTTCCATATCTTCATAGGAGGGAATTCTTTACTAAATGAGATCGCTTTCCTCTATGATAAGGATCAAGGTACCCGAAGTTCACTTACCAACTGTATTGTAACTTGGGAGCGAATACCATTAAACAATATTTTTAACTTTTTTCAAATTCACAAACCTAGTATCAATGTGAACAAAATTCATTCATTGAAATTCTCTTTTACATTTTGTTGTCATTGGAGTATGATCTTACACATAATGATAATAGAAATCCAGTATGGTGATGTAATACTTAAGTCCTCGATCCCATGTTAACAATGGGAATGGAGGGTGATAAAAACAGCACACCTACCTACATTGGTCTGCCTACAACATATGGATCCATTACAAAAAGTGCACACCTACCTACATTGGTCTGCCCACAACCCACACGTCCTCATTTTTGGCACGAATCAGTTGGATTGGACAACTCCCAATCGAATATCAAATGATGATTAATATAAGAATGTTGTGATAGATTGTTTCCAATAAAGAAACGCAATAGTTTAGTTCTCCTTGGCAAAGTAAGAAAAAGGGAAGACATTGCTATATATAATTCCCAATAGCTCTCATCTATCAAAGATTGCTAGGTGTTCAAATACATATACATAAGAGAGACCTCACATTTCCACGCAAACATGTTATTCCATCACTCGTAAGGCAATCTCATGAATGGCTCACTTTGGTTGATAAACATTCAAGCAATAGAAGTCCTTCAGGAGGTAGACAAAGACCTAGTGAACTAGCTCCAAGGAAGTTGAGCATATTGACATTCTTCAATTGAACCATAACGCGGCTAACTTTTGTATCTCCTTCCATCTTCTTGCTTCTCTCCTTGTCCTCATAAATATCTAGGAAATCATGGAGTTCAGAAAGATTGTAAGGTCATAAAAGTTTGGAGGTCCACACTCGATTGTATATGAACCAAAAAAATGTGTTGGTGAAACTCGCTTCCAAATTAGAGGATACTCGATTCCATGTTGGTGGAATTGTGGTTCTGCTTACACATAGAACCATGATCTTTGGCATAGGGATCTGGATTCCATTAGATGGGATCCTATTCTCAGATTTCCCAAATCGAGATTCCAAGTATCAAGGAATCTCTCTGAATCGAGATCCTGTATCTCGGAGCGTGGGATCGAGCTTCCGGAGCGGAAGCAACCCCCTCCTTAGAAGATCCCTGTAACTATGGTCTATTGGGTTCATCTCCATCCAATGAGATAAAGGACATGGAGAGGAATGGGAGCACATCTTGGTTTGAAAGAGATCTATGGTGATATTTTTGGGCTGTGATATTTGTAGGATGCAGCCAACTGTGGTACCCATTCCACATTTTTTAGCGAGTGGGGCAGTAAATGTACTTAGAGAGAGAAGAGGTGAAGAAGAAAAGCATTGGAGATTGAAGTGGTGTATTAGGGCAAGAGTGAGAGAGAAAGGGAGAGAGGGATTCTGTAGAGAGAAAGTTGGGGGAGGTTGCAGGTTGAGAGTGATGGAGGGTTTGGTGAGCATTGGAAATTGAAGTGGGGTATCGGGGCAAGAGTGAGAGAAATTGAGGGAGGGTTTCTAGAGAGAGAAAGTTGGGGGGAGGTTGCAGGTTGAGAGTGAGGGTGGGTTGCTGAGTTTTGGAGAAGAAAAGGACAAACAAAAGTGGATGATAAACACTTCATAGATCTTTAAAATCAAAACCGAACCTATTTTCCATAATTGGGCTACTAATTTAGAAATATTGACTAAAATGCCCTTGTATTTAAAAATTTATGGGGAGGGTATGTAAACGTACTGTTCACAGTTCACATCTCTCTCTAAATATCACATAATGTTTTTTGAGAGGTGTGAATGGTAGAATAACTCATATAGATATGTTATTCTATGTGTGACATTTAGAGATAGATAATTTGGGAAATTGGAGAGATTAAAGAAGATGTCGCACACATAATTAGAGCTGGGTGGGTGAAGTGGAGATGTGAACCAAAGTTTTATGTAATCTTTGCATATTAATGACGCTGAAAGAGAAGTTCTATAGGACAACTGTGAGACCAGCTTTGCTTTATGGGGCGGAATATTAGCAGTCAAGAAATATACTTATAGAATGAGTGTTGTTGAGATGAGGATGTTGAGATAGATGAATGACAAGACAAGAAGGGATAGAATTTGAAATAAATACATTAGGGAGAACTTAGGTGTGGCTCCAATAGGTGGTAAGCTGAGAAAAAGTAGACTTAAGTGGGCTTGCCATGTGCAACACAGACCCAGTATAGCACCTGTTAGGATGTGCGAGTTGGTTCAAGTGGAAGGCTCAAAAAGAGCAAGGGGTAGGCCCCAAAAGGATATGGTTGGAAGTAGTAAAAAAAGTTATGGGGACTTACGGCTTCACTGAGGCTATTTTCTTTGATAGAGCAGAATGGCAGACCAGGATTCGTATAGCCGACCCCAAATAGTTGAGAAAAGGCTTTGATATGTGTGTGTGCGTGCATGTGTGTGTGTGTGTGTGTGTGAAAAGTCAATATAAGGGTGATGCCCTAAATAATCAAATTAAGATGCACATCAAAAATTCAGTAGAAGAGGTTCTTTCGGTGCTGAAAAACCCTCTATTCGATCATCTCAACTTCAAGATGTAAGGACATGAGAAAAGGTAGATTTTGTCTTGGAAATAGTGTATCTGGTAATGTATTATCTCGACTATCAATTTTCAAAATTTTCAAATGTTCATGGATCTGCTCGATCTACACTAATTTTGAATCTAAAAATTTTGTAATTGGAGTGGAAATTAATTTTTCAGGCCATCACAAAGATTTCTGATTCTGAAACAACATGTTTCGGCATTATTTGAAGGTGCATCTTACTTTAATCGGTTAGGGCCTCAGCTTTATTCAAACCACACCATCATCATCGTCAGTCGCCATTTCCCAATTATTTGGGGTCAGCCTTATACAAATCACACCAATGTATAAATGTGCATGTGTGTGTGTATAATGAAAAGTCATGCACCCCAAGTAAGAAATGAATGGGGTTTCATGCACTTATCTCTCTCTTCCATGCTAAGCTTTTCTATCATGGTATCAGAATAGGTTCAAAAAACCTAGATCTTCAACGGTCTTCAAGGATCTTTCCACGACGCCTTCTTCAATTTTCACCTAGCAAATAATAACCATCTTTCTACACACAAACGCTAACACTCTATCTCCCTCTTATGTTTACCTACTTAAAACCCTAATTCCATTTCTATGCGCTACTTTCTTATATCTCTGTAGTTTTCTTCTTTAACACCCTAGTTCTCTTCTCTTAAAACACCAATTTTTCTCTCCATGCACTTCTTTCTTCGTTGTAATGTTCTTCTTCAAAGCCCTAGTTCATTTCTCTTTTAGGGTTCATATTCTTATTCAAACATATTCTCCTTCTCAAAATTGCGCTAAAATCTCAATATCTTTCCCCTTTAAGCCTGAATTTCTATACTTTCTCCCTCGAGGGCATCACATGCCCCATTCTCTTTCTCCAAGGCATTGCTCACCTAATTTTCTTTCCTTAGGGCATCAGGCACTTAGCTGTCCAACAGCTCTTGCTCCCCTGCTCTTGCTCCCCTGCTCTTGGCAAAATCTTAAAATTTCTCCCTCTTTATAACCTTAATTTTCCATACATTCTCCCCTCAAGAGATTATATACCAGTTTTCTTCCTTTAGGTCATCACGTGCTTACTTTTCTCTCTTTAGGGCATCATGCACCTAATTCCAACGACCCTTTCTCTTTTTTCTCAACTTCTAGCTTACCATAATCTCTTCTTCCAAAATGGTCACTTTAAAGTTAATTTCATCCAATTTCATAACACAGAAAGCCATTATCAAACCGTTCATTCGTGGTTAGAAACATATAGGACATTTGAGTGGTTCTTATGTAGTTGTTGGAATTGGGAATGGGACCAGATTGGGAGCAGGGGATTGTGAAATACTTGAAGAACCCTATATTTGGGACCTCCGTCCATTCAATGCATCATTTAGGGATCTAGAATTGCAAATGCTGGGGATCGAGATCCTAATCTTTTGGAGATCTTGATCCCGATCTTTTGGGATCTTGTTCCCAACCTTTTGGGGTTCTTGCACACAACCTTAAAAAAGTATGTGTAACCTAGGACTATATGTATTCTAAGGAAAGGATCTCTTTTTTTATAGCAAACAAGCAATGCAAGTATATTAAAAATGTAGTTGTTTTGCTAGCTGGCTATAAATTAAGACAGTCATTTGTTTGGTTATTATCTTGATCCTTACGGTTGGGATTTTGATCCCTAACAATAAGAATCAGTTTGAGAGAATGTTATATATAGCAAATGGGTATACAAAATAAAAATACAAGATGGAAGTATTGAGCAATTTAAAGCTCAATTAGTGGAAAAAGGATTCATTGAACAACATGGATTGGATTTGGGCATTGAGGAAACTTTTAGCCAAGTTAGAATTGTCACTGTATGGATAGTTTTATTTTTAGCCTTAACATGTGATTTCCATCTCTTCCAACTCAATATAAAGAAAACCTTTCTTCATGGGGAGTTAAGGTTATTGGTGAAAATTTGTATGCAAACTGAAGAGATCCATTTATGGTGTATATTGAGCTCTTGTACATGGTTTCAAAGTTTTTATCATCCAATAAAGGCATATGGATTTATGAGGAAAGCAATGGAGTGCTCCATATTCATTCACAAGAGTAGTAGAATATTGTGATTGTTCTCTTACACGTCGATGATATTGTTATCATAGGAAGTTCTCTGGTCATTATTGCAAATATGAAAAGATTTCTCAATGGCAAGTTGAAAGTGAAGGCTTTGTGATGACTGAGATATTTCTAGGGATGGAAGTTGATAATAATTGAGACAAAAATTTATTCTCTCAACATAAATGTAATCTATATTTACTTGAGGGTTATGATATGTTGGATTCAAATCATAGGCCATACTTACAACGCTTAACAAAAGATTGAAAGCTTACGATTGGCCAGGAGACTTGATTCATGCAAATCAGTCTTAGGATGTTGTGTTTATTTGAGAAGAAATATGACATCATGGAGAAGCAAAGAAGCAAAAATTTGTGGCAAGATCAAGCATAGAAGATGAATACAAGGTAGTGTTGTAGCAGACTTTTCTTGGACTCGGACCCTTATTCTATCGATTGGTTACAAGGTACTATACTCAACAATTTATTGTGATGAGCGAAATGCAGTGGCTTTCGTTGCTAATCCCAATTTCTCAATATTGCACTAACCACATTGGGACTTGGAGTCAAACTGGCGATAAGGGACTCATGAGTGAAAGGCATCACTTTCTAATTAAAGAAAATGTATAATCCGAGGGGGACGTGTTATGCATATGTACCTAATGAGTTTATTGTAGTTATTTTATATATTGTTTGTACCGTGATGTAATAAGTTTTTATATATTGTTTGTACCATGATGTAATAAATTTCAAAATAAATATATATGAAAAACACTCAAGCGAATTTTTACAGTTTTTTGCCCATGGCTCATCACCATCCAAAGTTCATATGATTGTTACGATTGTTTGAAAGTGTTTGAATTTTAATAATATTTTTATAAATCAAGTTAACCGTTTATATATACTAGTTGGATTACGTGCGTTGCACGTAGAACAAAATGATCATTCATTTCAATTATCCTATAAATATGTAACATTAACATTTTGTTATTGTGAAATGAGCACATGATTTTGCAATGGGTGATCTGGTATGTATGCATCATTTTATCATTTTAATAAAAGAATATTAAAAAAAAAGATGTAAAAAATGAACATATATTATTTGATTTCATGAAAGTACACCATGCACGATGATAATAAAAAAAAATAGAAAACAAAAAGTATCTTGCATGAAGCCAATTCCATTGATTTTGATAAATATTGCACTAGATAGAAATGAACATGTTTATTTGATTATATGGAAGTACAACATGCATTATAACAATAAAAATAGAAAAAAGAAAAAAGAAAAAAAACATGTAATATGCATGCATGGGGCTAATTCCATTTATTATCGCAAACAATGAAAAAAATTAAAATTTTACTTTACTATTTTTTTACTACTACTGCCTCATACCTTTTGAGAGTAAAGAGATGACTGTTTTTAGTACATGTGATCGAGAAGCTCTAGGGAGCAAGGGGGATGGATAGACTATGTTAGGCTTCTTGATTTCCTATAATTGGGAAGCTGTTCAAAAATGAAATGATCATTCTGAGTGTAGCACTTCATGACTCTTTTTAGTAGAATTATGAATTATTATTGATTAAAAGTAAAAATAAAAGAGAACCTTTTTGTTCTACAAAGTAGTGCTATAAACTCCGCATATGAGAACCAAAACTTCATTACCGAAAAATCCTACCTATTATATTTTATTCGCCACTTGCGGAAAAACCTCAGTACTCACACTCTTTCTCTATTTTTACTCTCCTACTACCAAATTGAATACCATAACTATTGGAAACCCAAACCCTATGAATCATAAGGTTATAATCTTTAATCAAAACAAACATAAAGAATTAATTAGTTGTAATATATAATAGCATTACATATTAGTAATATAAAAATGAAACATAGCATAAAATGGTGTTCTAATATATTATATTATAGTTAAATATAATAATAATAATAATATATAACCATACTAATATAAATCAACTATAAAATATAAATTATAATATAATAAAATTAATTTTATAATAATAATGATGATAATTATAGCAATAATAACAATAATAATAACAATAACAATAACAATAACAATGACAACAATAGACAGAATAATAATAACAATAATAGCAATAATAGCAATAATAGCAGTACTAGCAATAATAGCAATAATATCAATAATAACAATAATAACAATAATAACAATAATAACAATAATAATAATAATCATAATAATAATAATAATAATAATAATAATAATAATAATAATAATAATAACAATAGTAATAATAATCATAATAATAACAATAATAATAATAATAATAATTTTTTTTTTAAGATTTAAAAATAATTATGTTGTCTTAAGCAAATTGATTTGTTTTTCAGGATAAAATAGCTACAGGCCATTTAAATTAATAAATCTAAAAATTGTAAACTCAAATTTTTTTAAAAAATTGTTTAAATTACATAAATAAATTACCAAATATTTCAATTTAAACTGAAAAACAAATCAATTTGCTTAAGACAACATAATTATTTTTAAATCTTAAAAAAATAAAAAAATCATAAGTCAGGCCTAAAAACTTTTGAGAGCACAAAACGATTTAAATTAAAATATTGAGAGTTAAAAGAAAATCGGGGTGGTTGTTTGAAATATTTATAAAATTAAAAACATAGAAACGATTATTTTGGAAATTGTAAAATTTTCGTCCATAAATAAAAAATAAACAGTACAAAACCAATGAAGAGAAGGCTTAAAATATTAATATACAAATTCACTAAGCTTAATTTAACATAAAAAAGGAGCAAGCTATTAGTGCAAAAATGTAAATTATTCTCTTACTGCATAAAGAATCTAATGAGAGACTCATTTGAAACACTGACTAAATAGAAAAAAATATATTTCTTAATGATTAGAAATTTTATAGGAAATCTTGATGGTTAAATTTTAGTGTTTCTTATATATGTGCAATGAACATGAGAGAAAACCCAATGAAAGGATAAAATAGCTATAAGTCTTTTAAATTAATAAATCTAAAACTGAAAACTCAGAAGATTTTTAAAAAATGTTTTAATTACATAAATAAATTACCAAATATTTCAATTTAAAGCTAAATATAAATATAAAAAAATAGCCTATGCCTAAATTATTAGTACCATCGCAGAAGCTAATAGCTGTAAACGTTCTACAGACCGTAACATTATATTAAAACAAAACACATCAGCCTATATTATTGAAGAGCAAAATGTCAAAATGGAGTTCATTTTGAAAATAGAAATTCGTGTAATGAATGCCAAATATTGAGGAGAAATCTATATAAAGTCTTTCTAGTTCCAATGTTGATGAATTTTGTTCTCTAAAATGGCGTAGAATACTTCTATAAAAACAATAAAATTATATATCAAAGTATAATATAAAAAAAAATTTGTATAGAAATAAATAATACCAATAATGAGTAAAAATTGTTTAAAATAATTTGTTTAAACGGAAACCATAAAATCTTGACTTACTTCAATATTCATTTACATTCAAAAGAATAATACAATTACCATGTATTTTTTTATCAATAGACCAAAAGCCACCAAAAAAAAAAAAAAGAAAAATAATAAATATTAAAATAAAATTAACTCTACAAAATTAATATTTTAATGTAAGCTGCAATAAAAATAAGTGGAAATCAATTTTTGTAATGCACAATGCTAGCAAGCAATTGGCCACTTCGAGTTACATTATAATAAAAAAAAAAAAAAAAAAAACATTTCATATTTTTCTTAAAACACAACATACACATCCATGAAAATTAAGATGTTTTAATATCATAGTAAAAAAATAAAAAATACAGACATAAAATAAAGTATCTTAAAATTTAGCTAAAACAATAAATAAAGAAATAGAAAATAAAATAAAAAATATCACAGAAGTCGTTAAAAAATGAAGGCTCCGATTAAACAAAAATAATGACTTTTATAAAAGATTTTTTCATGTTTTCCTATTATATCTAAGTATTTAAATGTTGAATGGACCTTTTTTTTTGAAATACAAATATGCGTAAATGTTTAAATCCTAAGAGATGCATGAAAATGAAGAAAGAACATATAGAGGCTTCCTTTAACAATCTCTATGGCTCTAACAGTGGTGGGCACATCGTGAGATTATCATAAATAACTCTATCAAAAGTAACCACACCTTGTTGATTAATGCATCTTCTTTGATTGGGGCAATACCATTAGTGAGCATATGCTGCACCATACCAAAAATAAATAAAAATTGTTAGCGTAATCTACCTTAACGATCATAGAAAACCATGACTTAAGAGTTTAACTAATAATTTCATAAGCTTAAATTGATATAATATGTTGTCACGATGCATGGCATCGCCATTCCCTGAATGTAAAGCATGCCTTACCAACTCGAAGCAATTTGTGATAAACATAATGATCATTTTAAAGCAAGCAAACACTAGATCTCATGGTACTTTTTCCGTAAAATTGGATGGCATACCCACGTTTTGTCATTATGGAGAAGATAATCTTGTGATTTGAATCAATCTCAATGGAAACTTTTATTAGAAAATTGGGTGAAAAACGACAGCTCCTATAATTTTTTTAATATCTTCTATTTCATGTCTATCTTGCAAATGAAAAAGAATGTCTTCCTCTATTTTCTCGCTCATTGCAGAACTCCGTTCTTTGTATCCTTTCTTGGATTATATTGGGATATATCTTTATACTATTTTTTGTTTATCTTCTCTTTCATGTGTATCTTCCAAATTAGAAGGAATATCTTTCTATAATTTCGCTCTCATCACACAACTTCTAAACTCCCTTTATGTTTTCTTGGATCATCCGGAGGTCTGCATAGAAATCCATGTAGGCCTCCTAAAATTTGTGCGAGCATAGAAATCCATGTCGGCCTCCTACTATTTGTGCGTGCTCTCTCTCTTTCTCTCTCTCTCTCACATATACACATACATTTGCCTTATATCAAATAATGCAATATTTTAGGAATGTGGCCTCTCTCTAAAAATTAGGATTTCTCTCTATCTCTTTAGATATACACCTATAAAAATTGTGTGATGAGAGAGAAATTATAGAAATATATTTCTTCTAATTTGGAAGATACACATGATAGAGAAGATAGACGAAAAATAGTATAAAGATATTCCCAATATAATCCAAGAAGGAATAGAAAGAAAGTAGTTGTGCAATGAGAGAAAAAATAGTGGAAGATATTCTTTCTAATTTGCAAGATAGACATGAAATAGAAGATATTAAAAAATTTATACGAGCTACTGTTTTTCCCCCAATTTTCTATTAAAAGTTTCCATTTAAATTGAATCAAATCACGATATTACATTCTCCATAATGGTAAAAGATGGGGATGCCATCCAATTTTACAGCAACCAGTACCATGAGATCTATTTTTTGCTTTCTTTAAAAGGATCATTATGTGTATCACGCATTGCTTCGAGTTGATAAGGTATGTTTTTATTCAGGGAATGGGATGCCATGCATCGTGACAACTGATAATATCAATTTAAGCTTATGGAATTATTAGTTAAAACTCTAAGTCATGGTTTTCTATCATCGCTTAGGTAGATTCAGCTAACAAAATTTGTTTTTTTGTATGGCATATGATCACTGAAGGCAGCCCCAATCAAAGAAGAAACATTAATCGACAAGGTGTGGTTAGTTTTTGATAGAGTTATTTATAATAATCCCACGATGTGCATCTCTTAGGATTTAAACATTTACGTATATCTGTATTTAAAAAAAAAAAGTCTGTTCATCATTTAAGTACTTAGATATAATGGGAAAAGGTGAAAAAATCTTTTATAAAATTCTTATTTTTGTTTAATCGGAACTTTCATTTTTTAATGACTTTTGTGATATTTTTTATTTTATTTTCTATTTCTTGATTTATATTTTTGGCCAAATTTTAAGATACTTTATTTTCTGTCTTTTATTTGTTAGTTTTTTACTATGATATTAAAAGCTCTTTATTTTTCATGGATGTGTACGTTGTGTTTTAAGCAAAATATGAAATGTTATTTTTTAAAATTTTTTTTATTATGATGTAAACTCAAAGTGGCCAATTCCTTGGTAGCACTGTGCATTACAAAAATTGATTTCCACTAATTTTTATTGCAGCTTACATTGATATATTAATTTGGGAAAATTATAAAAAAACCCCCCAAACTATACCTTTTATGCAACTTACCCCCCAACTAACTTTTTCTCTCAACTTTTTCCAAAAAATAAGCTTTTTATGTAAATACCCCCCCAAGGGAAAAAGTTCATTTTTCTAGACGAAAATGCCCTTCCCGTAGTAGACTTTCGGAGCGCACTTCAACAGTGCCGGAGCCTTGTGACTCATAATGCTCCACTGCCGGAGCGCACATACGCAGTGCCGGAGCTATGTTACATTGCCAGAGCGCACTTACGCAGTGCCGGAGCGCGTATCACATTGTCGGAACGCATTTAAACAATGTCGGAACGCTGTGACTCAGAATGCGTCACTGCTGGAGCGCACTCACGTAGTGCCGGAGCGTTGTGTTACACTGTCGGAACATACTTACGCACTGTCGGAGTGCGGTGTTACACTGTCAGACCGCTCTTACACAGTACCAGAGCCCCTGTGACAGGGCTTCGACACTATTTAAGGGCGCTCCGGCAACGTGCTATGAGAAGGGCATTTTCATCCAAAAAAATGAACTTTTTCCTTTGGGGGGGTATTTTCATAAAAGTTTGTTTTTTGGAAAAAGTTGAGATAAAAATTAGCTAGGGGGTAAGGTGCATAAAAAGTAAATTTTGGGGTTTTTTTTGTAATTTTCCCTATTAATTTTGTATAGTTAATTTTATCCTAATATATATTTTTTTTTTCCTTTTTTTTTTGGTGGCTTTGGCCTATTGATAAAAAAAATACACGGTAATTGTGTTATTCTTTTGATTGTAAATGAATATTGAAGTTAGTCAAGACTTTACGGTTTCTGTTTAAACAAATTATTTGAAACAATTTTTACTCATTATTGGTATTATTTATTTTCATACTAATTTTTTTTGTATTATACTTTATCAAAATTCATCAACATTGGCACTAGAAAGACTTTATATAGATTTTTCCTCAATATTTGGCATGCATTACATGGATTTCTATTCTCTGCAATAATATAGGCTGATGTGTTTTGTTTTAATATAATGTTAGGTCTGTAGAACATTTAGAGCTATTAGCTTAGGTGGTGGCACTAATAATTTAGGCGTTGGGCTATTTTTGCATATTTATATTTAGTTTTAAATTGAAATATTAGGTAATTTATTTATGTAATTTAAACAATTTTTAAAAATTTTGAGTTTACAATTTTAGATTTATTAATTTAAATGGCCTGTAGCTATTTTATCCTTTCATTGGGTTTTCTCTCATGTTCAATGCACATATATAAGAAACACTACAATTTAACCATGAAGATTTCCTATAGAATTTCGAATCATTAGGTGATATTTTTTTTTTCTATTTAGTCAGTGTTTCTGATTAGTCTCTGATTAGATTCTTTGTGCATTAAGAGAATAATTACTTTTTAACAAGAAAAGTTTGCTCCTTTTTTATGTTAAATTAAGCTTGGTGAATTTGTATCTTAATATTTTAAACCTTCCCTTTTTGGTTTTGTACTGTTTATTTTTTATTTTTTATTTATGGATAAAAATTTTACAATTTCCAAAATAATCGTTTCTATGTTTTTATTTTTATAAATATTGCAAACAACCACCCCGATTTTCTTTTAACTCTCAATATTTTAATTTAAGTAGTTTTGTGCTCTCAAAACTTTTTAGGCCTGACTTATGATTTTTTTTATTTTTTAAGATTTAAAAATAATTCTATTGTTTCAACTGAAAAGAAAATCAAGCTGTTTTTTTTTTTGTTGTTGCAGAGATTGAAGAAATCTATAATTATAAATACATAATTTCATGCTTTGGAGATACTTTTGACGAATTTTGAATTTTTTAGTTGTAACGTTTCAAATAGCTTTCAAAATTATGCCCACTATTTTTCTTTTTCCCAATATTTTATGCTTTCATTTGTAATTATAAAATTATAAAAAAAAAATTTAAGAAAATTTCTTTTTTATTTTTATTATTTAAGCGACTTCTAAAATATTATTATGTGATGAAATTTATTTTATTTTAATTTAATATTCAAATAAAAAATAAAGATCTGTTCTTTCATTTTATTATTTAAGCGACTTCTAAAAGATCTATTGGTTTTGTTTATCGTTTTGATGCTTATTACTACATTACCAAAACATGTACCAAAAACATTTATTTTTTTACTCTCTAAAGGTATGAGGCAGTAGTAGTAAAAAAATAGTAAAATAAAATTTTAAATTTTTTTTATTGTTTGCATAATCAATGGAATTGGCCCCATGCATGCATATTACATTTTTTTTTTCTTTTTTCTTTTTTTATTGTTATCATGCATGTTGTACTTCCATGAAATCAAATAACATATGTTCAATTCTATGTAGTGTAATATTTATCAAAATCAATAGAATTGCTTCATGCAAGCATACTTTTTTGTTTTCCATTTTTTTTTCTTATCATCTTGCATGTACTTTCATGAAATCAAATGATATATGTTCATTTTTTGCATCTTTTTTTTTTAATATTCCTGTATTAAAATGATAAAATGATGGATACATACTTGATCACCCATTGAAAAATCATGTGCTCATTTCACGATAACAAAAAATTCATACGTTTCATATTTATAGGATAATTTAAATGAATGATTATTCTATTCTACGTGCAATACACGTAATCCAACTATTATATATAATAAAGGAGACATGCATCCCCAAGTGAGAACTGAAGGGGTTTCACTAACCTCTCTTTCTCTCTCTCTCTTTCATGCCAAGTCAACATTGCGATCAATGCTGTGATTTGAATTTGAATATGAGATGTAATTCAACTTAAAAAATTCATTTGACTTTGAGCTGTGCTGATCTGGGGTCTAAGCTAAACAGCGTGGCTGTTGCCTTCCATGGATGAGAGACTGAGTGGACTACCATGGCGACCTTGACGTGTGAAGGTCAAGGATTTGTACCAGCCTCTTCAACTGGGTTTGTTCTCGTATCCCTACTTTGTCATGTTTCCTTTTTGATGAGGATTCGGGCAAGTACTTTTCTTTTTCCTCTGGGGTCTCTTTGATGTCCAGCAGGGTTCAGCCATCAGTGTTTAGTTGAGGAGCTGGTGAGTGTTTGAAACAATATCAGGGATGGACTGAAGAGGCAGGGATGACGTGGATGGAACATGGTCTGGATTGGAGTTGAAAATATCTTAAGGGTTTGATGGGGGAGTCTGCGGGGATAGGTTGAGTATGAGGATGAGGTATTTGGCCTGCAAACAGAGAGTGATGGAATCTTGAATCTGAAAGTGGATGGGGGTTTTGATTAGGATATGGACAAAGCTTAGGGAGCTTTCTGTCAAATATGACCAGTGTTGAGTTGGACAAATTTACTGCAAACATTACCCTCTCTTTGGAAACTTTCAAATTCCAGGCATGTAGAGGGATTATTTTGGAAAGGATCCATATTTGATGGATGTTGGTGGATACATCGGAGGAGCTCAAGGGTTTGAGGTGGAGGACAACCCCTGTGAAACTGAGCCACGTTGCTCTTAGAAACGTTTGGGTTTCATCCTGTGCTTCGAGGAAGAATAGAATTTTGTCCCTTTTGAGAAGAGACTGGTATGTTGGTTCTCCATCTCTTTTTAACTCATTCCTCCATTGTCATGACGGGGAGGGTTGAATGTGCGTACTACTCTTGCTCGCATCAGTGCAAGCCTTACTGAAATGATGCCGTCCCTGAATATGAAAGTTTCTGATGTTTGATGGATTGGAGGGTGTGTGGTGGATTGGGGGAAGGTAAGCTCTATGAGGTGTTTGCAGCCAAAGAGGGAGGCCAAAGATTGGAAGACAATTGGATGTGAGTGATGGACCTGGTTATGGTGATTTCGATTTTGCCGAAGGGGCTTGTGTTGATAATCTTTTGTTTTTGTGTGTGTGTGTGCACGCGCATGTGCATTCATGTGTTCGTGCATGTGTTGTTGTGGAACAAAAAGGAAATAAAAGGGGGGGTGGGGGGTGGCAGGGGGCAGGGGGAAGGGTACTGTAGAAGAAATTATGGAGTGTGTAAAGTGGGAGGGGAGAAATTGATTCATTTATTGTTCATATGGGTTCTACTTATTTTCATGATAGTCACCTTGTATGCAAAAACCTAACTGTACTGTTCTGTGATTGCTTTGTCATTTTATGTGTGTTGTTTCAGGGACTTGTAACGCTACTTGTGAAGTCGTGGCCTATATTTTTTGATTTGTGCTTCATTAAGTTGATACTACTATCACTTAAATGGAAATTTGTGTATCTGTATATTGTAGTGTTTTAGCAATAAAAATTTCAATGAGTTTCCTCTTATTGATGATTAAGAACTCCAATATACATGTCAGCTTCTCTTTGGATTCTATTGTCACGTATTCATGTGACTTTTGAAGATGATTTTTATATTCAGTTCAATGCTTATTTCTAAAAATCTGTAATTTCAAATCTTGTTTTATGTTGCTAGCCAATGCATTGTCTGTTTGGGCACGCACGTCATTATGCTAAATTGAAGACATTCTTGGGGAGTCCCTTTTATGTTTCCTGTTTCTATATATACATAAAGGTTTCCTCCATAAATTGTGTGAAATTTATTGCAGGGTGAAGGGGAAGCGCTACTTCGAATGTCCTCCTCTCCATGGAGCAATGCTTAGACCAGACAAAGTTAAGGTTTGTAACAATTTACTGATCTGGATGGTGAAAGCATCTCACACACAAATATGTGTGTGCTTGTCACATGCAAGCAATTGTCTCTTAATTTTGTGCTGCCGTCTTTTTTGTATGGCCACTTATGGCATCAATATTTTTGGTCTGATTTATGCTTCTGGTTAACTTACAAAAAGAATGCTGCTGACTTCTGTTTCCACTTTTCCTTTTAGCTCTTAATTACCTTTTTGAGACTTTTTGGTTAATTGAACAATAAATGTTCTATATTTGATAAGGTTCAAAACATGTTTGGATGTGAACAGGACACTAGCTATCACACTTCTTATTCCTTGCATGCAAGCAATTCTCTCTTAATTCCACAGCATTGTTCATTTTTGTATCAGGCACTTAATGACATATCTCTTTCCCTTTGTTTATACCAGTGTTGAACTTCTAAAAAGAATGCTGCTGTTGACCTTTTTTTCTTTTGTTTCGGTGTCATTTGCCTTTATGAACTTTTTATTTTATTGAAACATATATGTTCAATATTTGATATCTGATGCAAGACATTTGTGATCAAACTTCTTTTCCTCTTTTTAATTTCTTACATTTTGCAATTTGAGCTGATAGGTTCCTTGAGCAGTAAATTTGAGTAACTGAGTTTTTTTGATAGCCCAAGTGCTTGACAAGAAAAAGACAACTATAGGAATAACTTCATCCCAGAATCACAAGGGACAAACATGAATGGTAAATAAGGATTTATAGAATGTGATGACATTTAAATTTTCAATAAACCATATTTTTTAGGGGTGTTAGATAATGACTGCACACATGGCCTTGATTCCCAAGATACCCTTGAAACTAGTGACAAAGATAAGAACCACCGATCTTGGAGATGCTAGATGTTTACAATCTTCAGAGTAGAAATAGACTTGTGTCCCATTGGAGTTTGGGGGTTGGAGCATTGGATATTAGAGATTTTCTTTTTATCTGTATGCATATTTACATTTTTCCTTTTGTACAATCTATGAGTGAAGAAGTTCGGAGACAGGTTTGGGCAGATGCCTCGTTCCATAAAGTGCGTCTCCTGGTCTAGAGAGAATGCAGCTCAAATTCAAACCATGAAAGAAAGCGAATTAAAGAACATTTTTCTCTCTCTTTAAGTCGTGTTCTTGTGTTTTGGGAGAGCCATCTGGTTGTATTTCTGTTCTTTGTACTATTAGCGTATATGGGGTGCATAGATATGGTTTTATGTGTATACATAACCATATACATGCACATGTACATATACTTTTATGAGATTGAAAAATTTAGGGATAGGTTTTTGCATTTATGTAGCCTTTCAAGGCCTTGACATCGTGTAACTCATGCTCTTTTATAGTGGATTTTGACT
Organism: Amborella trichopoda; assembly: GCF_054954075.1. Classification (NCBI taxonomy): domain Eukaryota; kingdom Viridiplantae; phylum Streptophyta; class Magnoliopsida; order Amborellales; family Amborellaceae; genus Amborella; species Amborella trichopoda. Next base: position 31,320,245 of record NC_142346.1, read on the forward strand.
CCAATGGGAGAATGGGACCGTATGCCCAGTGACTTACCGGACCTCAGTGGTCTTGGGCCCAGAAGAGGTGTCTTGAGTCACCTCAGTCATAGGTTTAGCGGGGCATTGTGAGGGTTGTGGATTACCCTATAGTCCAGGTCAGTGTGAGCCTAGAACCAAACAGTGGAGGCTAATCCCGGTACACAGGGGTGCCTGTGAGGGATCGAGAGAAAGGATATCTTGATGAGATATAATGATGAAGAAAATAAAAGAAAGTTTTGATTTCTTTTGGGCTACAATTGTTTTTTTTTTTTTTTTGGTTTTTGGGTTTGCAGGGGTATTTTGAGAATTTTCTTTGTAATGGACTGTTTTCGAATTTATAGAAAAGTCAGGGGGGTTCTTTTAAATTTTGGGCATGGGAAAAATTAGGAGGGAAATGTTTGAATTTGAATATGACATCTTGCTTGGGAAGTGGTATTGTGCATGGCTTGGGAAAATGCAGTTTGCGTGACTTGGAAAGGGGTGGTGTCCATTTAATTTTCCTAGGAAAGTTAAGAAACCTTTGACTTTGAAGCCAAACCAAATCTATTAAAAGGGGAGACCTTACCCCTCTGGAAATTAAATTTTTGCTGTAAATCTAAGAAAATCACATACTTAGTTCCCATTTAGAGTGTCTTTGGACCCTCATGCAAGCCATTGAAGCTAGGTTTGTTAGCTTCAAGCCATTGTCTTTGAATCATAGTTAAGTTCCTTTGGTTTCTACCTGATTTTGATCTATTTCCCTGACTTTTCTCTCTCTTTCGTTCATCAAGTGGTATCTGAGCAGGAGTTCTCTCTTTTGGACCTTGAATTATGACCAATAGAGGAGAACATGGAGGCCGAGGAGGGTGTGCTGTGCCAAGGGCAGGATATGATGACTTATTGAGGTTCAATGAAATAGAGCAATTGGGGGTTGCTTGCCCCCTTTGATCGAGAGTTGGTCACTCACGAAAGTGAGGAATCGAGTGAAGAAACTATAAATCCTTTCCACAACCGAAGGGAGAACCCTTCATTGGAGGATAGGTCGGTTTGTACCCTAGCTGGGTTGGATCTAGGAATCAAAGTGGATGTCCCTGAATTTTCTAGAAAATTTCAGCCCAATGAGTTCTTGGAGTGGTTAGACAGTGTGGAGGTCTTCTTTGAGTGGAAAGATTTCCCGGAAGAAAGGAAGGTCAAATTTGTGCCTACCCGACTCAAGGCGCATACCCAAATATGGTTGCTGCAGGTGCAAGCTAGTCGAGTGTGAAAGGGGAAAGAAAATATGGTGATTTGGAGGAGAGTGAAGTCGCGTCTTAAGGAGAAATTTGTACCCTCTGGTTATGCGCAAGAAATGATTCCATCATTTGTGACAAAAAAAGGGTGTCCAAAAGTATATAGATGAATTCTTCCTCCTTATGAGCCAGAATGAAGTCAATGATAGTGATGACCAGCTTTTTGCAAGGTATGTGAGTGGACTGAAACCTCAAATTCAAAACAAACTAATTCTACACCAGATTTTCAGTCTTGATGAGGCTTATCAAGTGACCTCGAAAGCTGAAAGCAAGTGGAAAAATAATCAAACTAGTGGCTGGAAATCAACCACAATTCAAAGGGGACAAGTGGCAAATCAAAAGCCATGAGAAGTTGGGTGTAATTCACACTCAAATGAGGCATCTAAGGGTAAACCTCCAGCTGCCAATAGACACATCCAAACCAGAGAATAGGGTGTAAAGTGTTATAAATTTGGCGAGGTTGGCCACCGGTCCTATGAGTGCTGGAAACATCATGCTGGAACACATATCTTAGATGGGGATGATGCGAATGAAAGAGACATTGTCACAGGGCTAGTATTCAATGAGGAGCAGGTAGGGGAAAATGAACAAGATGTTGCTGAAATTGAGCCTGATGAGGGGGATTTTCTTGTCATTAGACAAATACTCACTACCCTAAAGGTGATAGAAGAGCAGTGGTTCCGAACTAACATCTTCTAGACTCATTGTATAGTCCTTGGGAAGGTGTGCACCATTATCATTGAGAGTGGTAGCTGCGGTAATATGGTGTCTCAAGAGGTTGTCCACAAGTTGAAGTTGACATGCAAGAAATACCAACAACCCTATAAAATAGCATGGTTTTGGAAAGGTAATGAGCCTCCGGTAACTTCTCGTTGCTTAATTAATTTTTCCTTTAATAAAACTTATAATGATTCCATTTGGTATGCATATCCTTTTGGGTCGTCCTTGGTGATATGACCAAGCTGCCATACACCACGGACATAATACATACTCTTTTTGGAAGGATGGGGTGAAAATTGTTTCGAAATTGTTAAAAGGAGGAGAACAAGCCTGAACCCAAGAGTGGGAAAGGAGATGTTGTCCTTACTTTGAATCGGATTGTTGAAGAAGGCAATGAACAAGGGGTAGTGTATGCTTTGGTAGCCAAAGAAGGGTCTTACCTAAATGAAATCCCAACAAAGGTTAAGCCCCTAGTAGATAGGTTTAAGGATGTGATGCCTGATAAACTACCTAATGAGTTGCCACTAGTGTTCGCAAAATCACCGGAACGGTTAATCGGACATGGGCCTGGAAGCGGTTTAACCGGCCTAACAGATAAACCGGCCGATTCAACCGCTCTAACCGGGCAAGTCCCGGGCAGTCAAGAAAGTGTTGAAAAAAATAAAAAATACAAAAAAAATCTACTAAAATATGAAAAGCATATAGAGAATGATTAAAACAAAACTCATGCAAATGAAGTTGAAAATTAATTAAAAAAAAGGATTTTAACCCATTTTATATTTTTTAAGGGCTATTTTTAAAATTTTCTAAAAAAGATGGGAAAATATAAAAGTGAGTATCAATGACCAAAACATTTTTTATTCTTTACCATAATGTAAAGAATATTTAAAAATGCATTACAAATCAAATTCCTTATTTTTGAGAATTTATATACATTTTTTGATTTTTTTTTTAAATACCAGTTGATCACCCTAACCGTCCAAAACTAGAACCGGCCACTGGCCGATTCCGATCTAACTAGGTGGTTACTGGTTAGATCGGGCGATTTTGCGAGCAATGGTTGCCACCAATGAGAGCCATTCATCATTGCATCACGAGGATTTACATAAGCAAGTAACTGAGTTATGGGAGAAAGGGTTGATATGAGAGCATGAGCCCATGTGCAGTTCCCGCCTTGTTAACTCGAAAAAAAGTTCGCTCATGGAGAATGTGTGTGGATAGTAGAGCAATTAATAAAATGACAATGAAATACCATTTTCCAATCACTTGACTTGACGATATGCTGGATATGTTATCGGGATCAAGGGTATTTTTCAAAATCGACTTGAAAAGTTGCTATCACCAGATTCGTATAAAGCATGTAGACAAGTGGAAGACTGTGTTTAAGATGTGAGAGGGCCTATATAAGTGCCTAGTGATGCCCTTTGGGCTCTCTAATGCTCATTGGACTTTCATGAGAGTAATGAACCAAGTGCTTCACCCATTCATTGGCAAGTTTGTAGTGGTGTATTTTGATGATATCCTGATCTATAGTGCACGCACTGATGAGAATTTTCTGCATTTATAGCAGGTATTAGAGGTCCTTTGGAAAGGAAATTCATTTGTAAGCCTCAGAAAATGTTCCTTTTTGACTGATAACCTAGTATTTTTGGGTTTCATGGCATCATGCAAAGGGGTCAAGATGAATCCTACCATAGTACAAGCCATTGTGGACTGGCCGAAACCCAACACAGTGACTGAGGTGAGAAGTTTTCATGGTTTAGCAACATTTTACAGGAGGTCTATCAGAAACTTAAGCATCATGATAGGACCCATAACTGATTGCATGAAGAAAGAGGTGTTTGAGTGGACATTAGCTGCTGAAAACAGCTTTAAATTGGTGAAAGAAAGGATGACAAGTGCTCCTGTCCTTGCGCTTCCAGACTTTGAAAAGGTCTTCCAAGTGGAGTGTGATGTCTCGAAGGAGGGAATTGGAGGTGTCCTAAGTCAAGAGGGCAGACCCATGGCCTTCTTTTGCGAGAAACTGAGTGGGGCAAAGATTAATTATTCCTCTTATAATGTGGAGTTCTAGGCCGTGGTTCAAGAGACATTGGAGACACTACCTTATCCAAAGAAAATTTATCTTATTTTCAAACAATGAAGCTTTGAAGTATCTGAGTGCTCAAGAGAAACTGAATCATAGGCTTGCTAACACTAGAGTTCACGTTCGTAATCCATCACAAATCAGGCAGCCAAAACAAAGTGCTTGATGCTCTCAGCCGGAAGTGTCACCTCCTTGTTACTTTATCACCTCAGTTGTTTATTGGTCCCTACCTCACAGTTACACTATAGACCTTTACTTCTCTAAAATCCTTGAGCAACTTGCACAAGGAGAAAGGGAAACATATGCTATTTTTGTTTTGCAGGATGGTTTTCTCTTCAAAGGGAGTTGACTTTGCATTCTCGAGGGGTCACTTTGCATCCAAATCATGGGTGAAATGCATGGTGACAACATTAGTAATCACTTTGGGTGGGATAAGACTACAGTACTTGTGGAAGAAAAGTACTTTTAGCCCAAACTAAAGTGAGATGTTAGCTGGTTCGGCGAGCATTTCCAAGTGTGCCAGTTGGCGAAGGGTCCGTCTCAAAACACTGGTCTTTATACTCCTTTACCTATCCCCGACCGACCATGGACAGATGTGAGTATGGGCTTTGTGGTAGGACTTCCCCTCACCTCGAGAGGGTGTGACTCTATCTTTGTGGTGATAGATATGTTCTCTAAAATGGCCCACTTTTCTTTTCAAAATACTTTAGATGCGACTCAAGTGACTGATCTCTTCTTTAAGGTGGTGGTCCGCCTTCATGGTGTGCCTAAGACCATCACTTGACCAAGACACAAGATTTGTGAGCAATTTTTTAAAATCCTCGTGGAAAAATTAGGCACCAAACTGCAATATAGTAGTGCCTATCACCCTCAATCTGGTGGACAACCGAGGTCATCAACTGGAGTCTTAAAGAGTTGTTGAGAAGCCTTGCCGGGGCCAAGCCATCTTAATGGGATTGAGTTTTACCTCAGGCAGAATTTGCCTAGAACAATTCCCCTAATCGGTTCACAGGCATTTGAGTGGGTGTATGGTCATCCACCAAGCAAGGTGCTTGACCAAGACCCTTTGACCGAAAGGGTGTGAGCTAGCGATGATGTGGAAGCTTTGGCTGAGTACATTCAAGACCTCCATCAACAAGTTCGGGAAAGACTACAAAGGTGCTACGACAACTACAAAGCTGATGCCGACTTGCACCGACGTGAAAAGACCTTTGAAGTAGGAGACTTGGTAATGATGTACCTTAGGCATGAGCGCTTTCCAAGAGGTACTTACCATAAGCTTAAATATAAGAAGATTAGCCCTCGTCGAGTACTTCAAAAGATGGGGCACAATGCTTATAAGGTCAAGCTTCCTAAAGGATATGAAATTCCTCCTATTTTCAACATTTCCGACCTCTATGTGTATCATGGGGATGTTCATGTGGAAGTTGGTTAGTTGGGATGCACATCTGCCGAAGCAAAAGGAGGATGAGGTAGAAAGGATTTAGACAGCCACATCATCTCCACCCGCGAGGGAATTATAGTCAGTATTTACTACAGTGGAAGGGCCAATCCAATGCACAGAGAGTTTGTGGATTTCTAAAGCAAAATTGATGAAGATTGATTCAAAAGCCCTTGAGGAGTTCATTGCCGGTTCGAACTCGAAGTCGAGTTCGCTTTAACCCAGGGAGATTGATGAAGAAAATAAAAGAAATTTTTGATTTTTTTTTGGATTGTATTTTTTTTTGGGGGGGTTTTGCAAGGGCATTATGGGGTTTTTTCTCTGTAATGGAATTTCCTGGAATTTACAGAAAATTCAGGAGGGTTCTATTAAAATTAGGGCGTGGGAAACATTTGGAGGGAAATATTTGAATTTGAATTTAAAATCTTGCTTGGGAAGTGGTATTGTGGATGGCTTGGGAAAATGTATTTTGCATGACTTGAGAAGTAATGTTCCTAGGAAAGTTAAAAGAGAATTGAGTTTGTAGCCAAGCCAAATCAATTAAATCGGGAGACCTTACCCCACTGAAAGTCAATGTTTTTACTGTAATTCTCGGAAAATCAGGAACTTAGTTCCCATTAGGAGTGGCTTTGGACCCTCAAATGAGCCATTGAAGCTAGGCTTTGTTTGCTTCAACCTATTGTCTTTGAATCACAGTTAAGGTCCTTTGATATCTACCTGATTTTGAGCCATTTCTCGATCTTTTCTCTTTGTTTCCCGCATCAGATAAGCTGGAGGAAGGACACCCCGTGTAGATTGGTTGCTTGTGAGGGCAAGGGCTAAAGCCTCAACTTATTTATAATTGAATAAATGGGAAGCCGCCCTTTTTGGGTTATGTTCCAGATTAGGGCTGTGCATATGTGCTGAGAAAGGACCCCTGCACCATGGTTTGATAGTGACTACAGTCTCAGCCTCGCAGGTGCATAATATACTTGTCCTTGGGAGGCACCTGCAATCCACTGGTCATCTAGTAGTCAGCTTTGATGGACCAAGCGTGACTTCCTAAGGAAGATTGTGGGTCATGGGTTCCATGGGATTGATTTGAGAAAATGGTCAAGTATTCTAAGATAAGCCTAGTGGAGTGCCCTATTTTATGGACTTAAAATTAGGAATGCGCATGGGTGGATCTTCTAGAAGGGGCATATGATTTGATATTTCAATTGAAAACCTAGGGCTAATGAAAATAAAAAAGCCGACTTGCATGAGACTTGTCACTCTCTCATTCATCTCATTTGCAAGTTACTTGAACAAGAGAGAGGAAGTTACTTGAACAAGAGAGAGGAAGTGTCTTTCATTATCTTTCTCATTTCATGTGAACTGAGAGAAGGATTATTTCTTAGGGGCACACCCCCCTTTCTAGATTCTTCTCTCTCTTGATCATTTCAATCTAGATGGGTATGAAGGCAATTAAGCTAAGATTTAGTGGGAAAGTGCAATTCCATCTTGGAAAGGAAATTTGAGTCTAAAAACCCAAGGGACAATGGTGTGAATTTCTAGCCCTTGATCTATGATAGCTAGGCAAGGACGGAGCACTTAGATCAAAGCCTCTCTCACCACATTGATCTCTATGATCAAGGGCTCTCATTCCTCCTCCCAAGAAGCTTCTACACAGTCCTCTTCTGCAACTATAAAATAGGGGGCCTCACCCTATCATTTTCTCACTCTAATTCAACGCATTGCTATGATGCCCAAATAGAGTGAGAGAGTCTAGGGAGTGGGGTGCCCCAATAGAGAGGAGAGTTGAGTGTTCTAGCCCTATGACCATGGCTTCCATGGTCCATAATCCATGAGTATGAGAGACCACCATTGGAACCCTTTAGTCCCTTCAACTCCTTGGAGCAGAAACTCAGCCAAGTTTCACTCCTGCACTAAAGAAGCATCAAGGAGCTTCCATTTTGATGCAATATCAGCTGCAAATTAATTTCCAGCAAGATTGCTTTCTTGGTTGGCCTCCTATATTGAGGAGTGAGGAGTGAGGAGAGCACTAGACCCCACACTATTGAAAGTGGAGATCAGATTTTGGGTGTATTGCTCTTTGGGGGTGACCTGTGAGCAAACGAGTTCTTTATTTGGCTTCTCATGGTTAGTTCTTTCATAATTGAGTCGTAATTAGTTTGTATGCTATGCAAAGTGAAGGAATGTAATAGTGTTTAGTTTTGATGTATTTGAAAGTGTGTGATAATGTGATGGAAATTGTAGTGTTGAATTTTGTAATCAAGCACACATTGTCTTGTTGTAATGTTTCATTCACTAGTGTAATTGAATGGAAAGTGTGTGGGGGTTATGATGAGGTCCTTTTCTTCTTTATTTTTGAGTTGTAAAAGTGAATTTTAAGAAGTTCTATCTGTCCCTCTTTGCTGTATTTGTCATCTTCTTTGTGCTTGTATTGGTGTATACTAGCCCCTTGAATAAATTCGGATGAGTATACACCAAAGGGTTAGGTTATACATCCAACAAGGTTTGCCTATTGGTCTCATTCCATTTTAAGAAAATGCCTTTCTTGGTCTTGTAACATATTATTTTCTGTGAGGCATATCTTAATTTTATGGGTAGGCCATTTGGTTGTGTACTTGTGATTTCGTTATACTGTTAGGAACATCCTCGTAGGAACATTAGTATCACATACACCCACCCACCAACGCCAATATGCATTATTATCTGGTTTCTTTTGTTGTAAGTTTGCGGTTGGGAATGATGGGAAATTTTCTCATTGCTCATTGTTGTTAAAACATTCTTGAATTACTGAATGTCATTTACCAGGGGAATGCTTTTTTGCAGGTTGGAGACTACCCTGAACGAGACCCATTTGAGGAAGATGAAATTTAAATCTGGAGTCAGTTTCTATGATTAGTTTTTTGCAATTTATGTTAACGTGTGATCGTATTTGAAGATTTATATGGGTACACTGAGTGTAAACAGATTTTTCCTTGATTTGCTAATTTTCTAGTTATGTTGATAGATATATTTATATTGATCTAACGTACCTTTCATTGATATCTTATTAGTTGATTTAGATCTAATTATTAGAGATGAGAAAATATGTAAAAAGGAAATTAAATGATAAAGTTGAAATAAGAATTTAGAAGGAAAATTTATTTATAGGGTGTGGTTTACATAGGGTTGCAACCTTAAACAATCATAGTGAGGTGCACCTCCAACTAGTCATAAGATGCAATTTTGGTGTTGAAAATTCTTAGTATGGCATCATAATGCATTTTCATATCTAATTATAAAATTTAAACTCCAAAAATGTTTCAAACCAAACAGATCTATAAACGAGTGAAAATCTTAAAAATAGACATTCTAGATTATTTATTGCAAGAAGTAATATTATTGGGACTTGAAATCTTTCTTTTCTTCATGTCTATTTTTCTCAATGTCAAGATGAGTAATTAGATGTTTTTTCAACGTCATAACAACCTTTTTCGAGGGATTTTTGAGGTTCCTTATTTCTAAGTCTTTTTTTTTTTTTGGTTAGTAAAATTTGAAGTCCACAGACCAACGCTCAGCACAAAAATACCATTAAAATAAAGAAAAAAGTGGTAAAGTAAATGGGGATTTGAGCCCTTATCTTTTGGTGATAAGAGTCTTTAACATGGGGTTCGGTAATACTATTGTCACGGTCCTATACCATTCTAAAACATGTAACTGAATGGGGTTTTATTTATAAGTCTCTTAGCTGGAGGAGGATATGGAAGCTAAGTTAGTGAAAGCTCGTTGAACTGTTTTTTTTTTTAAATAGTCGACTTTTTATTGCTATAGAATCTCAAAACAGTACATAATTGAAACAGGAAAAGCAAGGAAAAAACAAAAAATTACATACTGACGAATACCAAAAAAAAAAAAAAAAAAACAAACAAACGAAACTAAGACAACAATTATCCTCCAAACTATTACAAATTAATATTCAATTATGTCGCCACAACTCTTGTTTTTGCTAGAATATCTGCCTCCATAGTGCATTCCCTAAACGCATGTACAAAAACACATTCCATGTTCAAACAAAAATCCGTTCTCTCTAATAAAGCTGCAATTTCCATGGATACTCCCTCATTTAATAGCATTTAGTGAATCACCTTCAATTTCCACTGGTTTATTAAAACTCTTTGCCAACTTAACACCTTCCAATAAAGCACTGGTTTATTAAACCTCTTTGCCAACTTAACACCTTCCAATAAAGCACGAACTTCTGCTTGATTTGCAGTAGTACTCTCAAGAGGACCAAAAAATTCAAAAGAACTCTTCGTTCACTGTCTCGGATAATGCCTGCCATTCCTGCATTTTCAGGATTTCTTAAAGTACTCTCATCAAAATTTACCTTTATCCATCCCTCTGCTGGACACTTCCATATACCAATTCGCTTTTCCTTTGGAAGTCTTTCGAGAACTAATGTATTAGGTTATACATCAAATCTAATTTTGATACACCTCGCTAATTTTTGTTAATGGCTAACCATTCACGTACTGTGAATCTAATTTTTCCTTTCATCTCTTCTACTGGCCTCCTAATTCCTTCAAAACATCTTCTATTTCGTTCTTTTTATATTTCCCAAAAAAACAACATATTTTACCACTTTACATATAATTCATCCTTTTATTCCCAAACCCAATCTCAGCCAATCTCCAAACAATTCTTCCATTTGCATAGGGATATCCTTATTAACTCCAATCATTCCCACACACCATTGCCAAATAGATCTTGTAAAGCTACAATTCATAAAGAGATGATCAATATTTTCTTCATGCTCTTTACAAAGCATAATCATACCTCTCTTTCTAAGCACATCAACAGTTAAAAGCCTTGCAAGTTTAGGTAACCATAAGAAAGCCTTAACTTTTAAAGGTATAGGCTATTTTCAAACTTTACAAGCCTCCATATCTGGCCATCTAATACGATTATTGAATAATAGTTTATAAGCAGAACTAACAGTGAATAAGCCATTCCCACTTGTTCCCATAAAATTTTATCTTTTTATGATTTGGACAGTAAAACTATTGATGAAGCAAGTCCAAGCATTGAATATACTCCTCACTAATATTCTGAATAACTCTTCTATAAGAACAACTAATATCCCAATTAGCTTCATAACTTTTACCCTCCACCATTTCACTCACAAATTTTGCTTTTTGAATTAACTTTACCAAATAAATTTTGAAATTGATACGTTAAAGGAGACTCACTCCCCACACCATTTCTGCTACCAAAATCTGGTAGTATCCCCTTTGCCAATCAAGCACCGCATATTACTCAAGAATAATCGATGAACTATTCTTTACCCAGAAGATTAAGGAAAATTACAAAAACCCCCCAAAATATACTATCTATACAGCTTACCCCCAGCTAACCTTTTCCTCTCATTTTTTCCCCCATAATCACGTTTCCTCACAAAACATCCCAAGTTAAAAAGTTGTTATTTTTTTAGACGAAAATGCCCTTCCTTACAAAAAAAAAGAGTCAATTGACGATCCCAAGTAGCGTATTGTCGGAGCATAAATTCAACCACTGGAGCGATGTGGCTCCCAAAGGTGTACTGCCAGAGTGCGTATTTGTACTGTTGGAGCGTTTGTCTTTATTGCCGGAGCAACCTATTCAACCGTCGTAGCACTGTGGCACCAGAACGTGTATTGTCGGAGTGTGTCTTTGTACTGCCAGAACGTGTGCCCTCATTGCCGGAGCGACCTATTCCACCGCCGGAGCGCTATGACTCCAGAAGGTGTATTGCCAGAGCGAGTCCTTGCATTGTCGGAGCGCATGTCTTCATTGTCAGAGAGTTTAAATGGACTACCGGAGCGCATGCGGAGAGAGTCATGGGTAAAAGCTACGAGGCGAGAGAGGGGGGTAGTTTAGTTTTTTTTTTCTTTTGTTTTAGATTGGGGGGTTTTGCGAGGAAAGATGGTTGTGGGAAAAAAAGTGAGAAAAAAAGTTAGCTGGGGGTTAAATTGCATAGATAGTATACTTAGGGGGGTTTGTATTTTCCCGAAATTATAGTTAAATGGCTAACCTACCAGATTGGCTTTTCTGTTTTGAGTCTATTCAAGGGGAAAATTGCAATCCACAATGTTGACTTGTTAATTTCTAAGGGTTCTAAGATTTTTTGGGCTAGGGTTTAGTCTATTGGTTTTTTGAGATTGATCAAACCAAATTTCTTTCTTTAACTATATTGTTTTATTTATTTATTTATTTATTTATTTTGGATAGGTCAGCTGTGGGATTCCAAGCCAAGAGATATAAGCTACAATCCGTGATTTAAAACTACCATTTCGATTCGGAATAGCCCAATTTCGATCAGGATACGTAGATGGTTGATTCCAATTTGAGGAACCCTCGAGTGGCCCTCAAGGCCTAATTTGAATATCTTTTTTATTTTTTAGTTGTATCGGTACAAGTACCTTGCTCTGGATCTGCTCGAGGTGGATTGGGTAAATTGAAATTGGAGCAGTGGCGATTCAGGGTTGTCCTATTTTAAAATATCCGTTTACAACACTTGTTTACCAAAATTTGAGAAAATGATGGTGTTTTTATTAGTCGGCTGACTCATATGTACACATGCGGACCCCTACTAAAATTCATTTTAGATTATTTTTTTTATGTTTTTTGTAGATTCATGTAGGCCAACATAAATATAAAAAAAATAAATATAAAAAATTAAAACTATAATTTTTTAGTACTTTTTTTATGCACCGTCCATATACACTTTAAATAATGTCCATCTTTAGGATAGATGTTTGTAAGTCAGCGGGCCCATTGACTAAACAATTTTCCTTGAGAAAACATGTTTAGACTCTTGGCATGGGATTATTTATGCATTTTGAGCCCTACAATTTCCAGTGAAACCATATCTTGGATACTAAATGAAATGCGTATGGGTTATGCATCAAACCAACAACGAAAGTCGTGACAAACAAAACCTGCAATCCAAGTACCTGCGTTGATAGTTATGGTGTTGACAAAATGCAGCACCATGTCCGAAGTTCGAATCAAAGCAATGACCTACCAAAAGGGCAAAAAGAATATCTTCATTATGAATCATCTAAGCAAAAAGTACCTAGTACAAAAGGAAAAAGGGTATGAGAGAAGTGCAAAAAAATTAAAAACATTTCTTTTGAGAAACACACTAACGAGTTTCAAAAAAGCAATCCATGATAGCATGAATGAAGCTTGAATGGGAGGTAGTTGGAGGGTGAGAAGCAATGTATTTGAAGTAACTCATGACCCTTGATTTAGTTTTGTTGGCATCAAATGGCTATTGACACATGTAGGGTTTGTGCCAAGTTTCACATGCGTAAGTTGATGAACAGGGAACACATTTTTCATTTGTCTCGGAGAGAGAATATAGGGAGATATATAGATGTTTTTTGTCTTAATGAGAAATTACTTGTGGCATCGGTTTTTCGAGAGGACATGTACATGTTGGATTATTAGGGAAGAGATGGAACCCCTTCTCAGGATTACTGGCAGCATCATGAGACTTGGGATCTCAGAGATCATGCCCTTTCCCAGAACAATAAGAACTCAAAATTAATTATGTGGTCTTGCTCTCCATGACCTTGAAACCCTTCTTAAAGAAAGATGGAAGGAGACCGTTCTTCAATGTTCGGCTGAGTTCTTGAATATTTCTGAGAAATGTGGCCCTGTAATCCTAGGAGGTGGGTGGTTATTTTCTGCCCATTAGATAACGGCATTTTCTTTATCTAAGAAATCTTCATATTTTAGTGATAAGCATTAAATTATAAGAGAGAGAAAAATGACACGTTTAAAGACCCCATAGCCACACGCATGTACGAACAATACACCTCTTCCGAGTGCTTTTTAAGTTTGCTACTACAAGGGAAGATTATGGTGCATTCCCTAGGGGCATCAAGGGGGCATATAAAACTCAAGGGAGATCTGCATTCTCAAAAATATAAACTTTTGGCTTTTATAGAACAATTGTATAGATCCTTGTTACCTAGACAATGACACAGGGTAAGAATCACATGCGTGTTTTATGAGGGCAATCTAAACTCAAGACATGGGAAGACATATTAGTTCACGTATTACATGTAGTCCTGAGAAAGAAAGAAAGAAAGAAAGAAAGATAGATGAACTATGAAAATAACCTTAAGGGATTTGTTTGTCCAAAAATTTTGTAGACAATCTCATTATCACTAGATGCATAATTTCGAAAGAGAAGAAGGGTAACGGTCGTATAAAGTATTGACCTTAAATAATTATGCACCTCTAAATCTTGCTATAAATCTTGCTAAAAGATGCAGTTTTGGTATCAGGAAACCTTACGTTAGCCTAAAACTATATTTTCCCTCCTAATTGTGAAATTTAAAGCTATAAAAGTGGTGAAGATCGAGAAAATCTATGCATTTAAAAGTTTTAAAAATAGATGGCCTACATAATGTGTTGCATGATGCACTAGTTATAGGACTAGAAATCTTTATCTTCTTTCATCCATATATCTCGAGGTTAAGATGATCAATTGTAGGTTCTTTGACATCAGAACACCATTTACGAGTGGATATTTGATGTGCTCTTTACTTATTACATTATGATGTTGATACCTTATGGCCATTGTTGATAACAGGAAGTTAGGGGAGGAAGAAGGAACTTCCCCATTACTGTACGAGTTCCGTGTTTGATGCATTGAACTTATACAGTAAAGAAGTTTCACCTAGAAGTTCCTTATTCCCTTTCCATCTAAAATGATGGAACTTAAAATAGGAACTTGGATCTTCAAACCCTATTTTGCCTCCATCCTTATATTTATATTTATATTTATATTGTTAATTTATATTTGTAGTATACTATATTATATTATTTATATTATATTATATTATTTTATATATTTTATATAATATAAATAAATATTGATATAATAATTTATTATATTATATTATATATAATAAAAAAATATTTATATTATTATATATAATAAAATTTTATATTAATATAATAAATATAAAATAAAATATATAATATATTATATTATGTTATATATTTATATATATATATACATATTTAAAATTTTAATATGTATTTGTATTATATAGCATATATTTATGTATATAATATATTTTATTATATATTATATATTATAAAATAAATAAATATAAAATACACTCTGTTATATCTTATATTATGTTATAGATATTATATGTAATATATATTTATATATATTATACATTTATGTAAGGGAAAAGTTTATATAGAGCCGAGGCCCTAAACAATCAAATTTGAGCCTACATAAAATTTTTCATTAGAAGCTGTTGTTTTGATGCCAAAATATCCTCAAATTGATCATCTCGACATCAAGATGTATGGACATGAGAAAAAAATAGATTTCAAGTCATGGAAATAGTGTATTTTATAAAGATTTTTTGGACCATCAATTTTCAAAATTTTCAAGTTTTCATAGATCTGTCAATCTATAGTATTTTTGAAGCTTTAAACTTTATAAATAAAGATAAAAATATATTTTAAGGCTATCACAAATATTTTCAATATTGAGACCATATTTCTCGATACTATTTGAAGGTAGGCTCTAATTTTATTGTTTGGAGCCTAGGCTCTATATAAACTGCACCCTTTATGTAATATAATATATTTTATTGTATATTATATAAAATTAGAGCCTATCTTCAAATAATGTCGAGAAATGTAGTATCAATACGGGAAATCTTTGTGATAGCCTTAAAATATATTTTCATATTTATTTATAAAGTTTAAAGCTTCAAAAATAGTGTAGATCGACCGATCTATGAAAACTTGAAAATCGTGAAAATTGACGGTCTAAAAATACATTACAAAATATACTATTTCCAAAACTGAAAATCCATTTTTTTCTCATATCCATACATCTTGATGTTGAGATGATCAATTTGAGGATATTTGAGCATCAAGACACCTCTTCTATTGAAATTTTTGTGGTAGGCTCCAATTTGATTGTTTAGAGCTTTGGCTCTATATAAAATTTTTCCTATATTTATATTTAAATTATTACCATATATATATATATATATATATAATATTTATAGAATATAAGATATTTTATTATAGTATATTATAAATATCATATATTTATATTTAAACTATTACTATGTATTTGTTTTATACTATTATATAATATATTACATAGTATAAAATATATACATTTTGTTGTATAATATATTTTATGCATATAATAGATATTTACAATACAATATATATTAAAAATTATGCTGTTTAATATCATAATAATATTTAATACATAATATTTAAATAAACATGACTTTATATTTCAACATATTGTCAAACATAAGTACATCAAACTTCTTTAACATTCCAACAAGTTCTTCCCAGTAAAGAAGAACTTCAAATTTTCACTTGACAACCTTCCGGTTATTGAACAAGTCCTAAATTAACTTTTTCCATAAAAACTGTTGGATATAAAATACTTCAAGCTTTATTCGTTTGGGTATATTAAGTATCGTATACAATAAGAATTCATAATCATCTTCAGCTATTAAATGACAAATAAAATGGCTCCATCTCTTTCCCCTCCCTCTATCTCTCTCTTTCTCTCTATCTCATCATTCTCTCATTTCTACTGCTCTCTGTCTCTCCCTCTCACCCAAAAACTACTCTCTCTCTCTAATGGCAAGTTAGGGCTTTCAATCTATGCTCCATCATGAATAATGGCATCGGCCTTCAATACCACTACTAGAACAACTTAAAGGAATTTACATTTCAATGATTTGATAAAGTAGGATAAATTTTACCCTAATAACTAAGTTTGAAAATAATTATAGGTAAAACTAATAAAATGAATTTTGCAATAAAATGTTTCTTCCGGATGACTTAAATAGTAGAAATGTATCTTTCGGGTTGCATCTAGATTCTTTATTTTTGACAAGAAATATATTACAAAAAAATTACATTTTTCTAGAATTTTTTTTTCCCTTTGCTAGAGGGAGGGAGAGATGGAGTGCGCAAGTACAGGAAAAAATTTGATTTGAGTGTAAAGAGAAACAAAAATGGAGTTTCAGCAAGAGGTTCCACTGCCTACATGGGGAATAGAAAGTCACATCACACAATATTAAAGAGAAAATCACATCACACAATATTGGATGCTTTATGCATTACTCGAATCGGTAAATTTATAGGTCTTTCACTAAATCTAGAGTTCTTAAAGAAGAGAGAAAATTCAGGACCTTTAGGTATGATTTACTTAATTTTTTTTGGGCTTAAAGGAGTATTTTTTTAGTTTTTTAATGCTTCAAGGTCCAAATTTTGAGGGGTTTTGGTGATTTTTGAGATTTTTTAGGATTTTTTCTAATTCTCTAGAAATTTCTAATGATTTTTCCTATTTTAAAGTATTTTTGAGGTATTTTTCTAATTTCAAGATTTTCTCTATTTTATAAGGATTGTTTATTGTTTTTTTTTAATATATTTTTAGGGATTTTAGAGGGGGCATTTATAACTCGATTTTTTTCCTTTTTGTTTTTTGAACTTTTTCGGATAATCCAATTAAAAACACATTTTTTACTGTATCATTGGACGGGCTTGGGCCTTGCGGCATGTTACACCTCGAGTGGGTCATGCAGTGCTTATTTACAGGGGCATTTTAATAATTTGTCTCCAAAACTCCCAAAGCGTATAACTTGTAATCCATAGGTCCGATTCAAGCGATTCTTAGACCATTGGAAAGCACTCGAGTTCTACTACGGTTGGAATAGGTTTGCGGACTTGGAACAATTCTAGTGGATCTAGGTTGCCTATGGTCTACTAAAGTTTATGTGGTCATTTGAGATCAGAATTCAGGTTTATTGAGGTTTTTAAGAATGCCCTTAGCCAAAATTTTATGGGTGGTGTCCACATGCATTCACATAAAACTTCATTGCACATATCTACTTCATCTACCTAGCTCTACTTCTTGTTGGGCACACCCAATTAGAGCCCTCACACACAAATGCGGATGCACGCAGCAGAACCAGGAAATATGATAAACAAAATTATGCCAAAGTCGATATGTGTGTATGAGTGGGTAAACATGAAATAAAGCAAATAAAGAAAATAAATGTTACTGGCACCAGGGTTCACCTTTTCAGGCTATGTCTACGGGAGAAAGAGACAAATTCACTATTATCACAAAGGTTACAATAGTCTTCCAAGAAACAAACTTTTTTGGAATCATCGATTTCATCTATAGACTTCTCTCTCTAGGATTTCCCTCTCTGATCTCAGAAACGTTTTTCTTTCTAGAGAGACTTTCTCTTCTAAAAGAAAAAGTTATCTTTTTTTCTCATTTTTCTTCCCTTCTCCCTCTTGTCTCTGTCAACAACGAAAAGACTTAATAAGAGGATTACCGACTCTCTTTCATATTCTTCTCTCAGAAGAAGGATAACCCTCTCTCTCTCTTCTTCTCTCTCAGAGAAAGATAACTCTCTTTCTCTCTCTCTCTTGTCTTCTCTTATAGAAAAAGCGCGCTCGTTTTGGAATTTCTTGGCATTTTTATTTTGGTTGAAGGTAATTTAACCTAGCTATATAGAGGATAGTTCCAAAATGTCACATTTTAGGAGTACTTATTTTGGAATTTTTTAGAAGGGGTAGAGTTGAAGAATTGTATGTTTGTTTTTCAAAGTTTTTTTGTTGATTAATAAGGGATTAGAACTAGTATATGTGATGGTTTAGGGATTTGCATGATTGTATGTCTGTTTTCCCGAAAATGAGGAGGTCATCAGCATGAGGTACATAAGAATGTGTAGCTTGAATTCCCTTCGGCCATCTTCCACTCTATGAGCTTCCTAAAGCATTCTATATAGAGGGGAAAACATGGGTGGAGGGTGTCCCTTGTCGTCTTTATTTTTCTAATAAAACAGCCAAAAAAGAGTCCCGTTACAGATTGCATGGTATTTGGCCCTAGAGATATACAGATCTTTATCCTAACTAACGAATTTCAACCCGTGATGTCTTTTGAGTTCATTTGTGAGGAATTCTCAATTAAATTCTTGTAAAGCCATAGGAAAGTCAATTTGTAGGCAAAATATGCTCTGTTTGATTTTTTGTCATATTGTGAATGAGTTCATGAATACTTAAGACTTAACTTGCAAATGCTGTGATTTTTATTAAAAGCAATTTGATCGGGGATAGCAAGTTGATTTAGAATTAAAAAGGTCTACAATATCGTCCCATCACCACATTAAAAATGCTTTGCCTGATCTATTATTGGGATTGTCTATAAAGAGACCATCCATCTTTGAAAAAAATTTATATAAGGATGCTACCTTATAATGTAGAACTACGGATGCCCCTAAAAAATTCATTAGAAAAGGTAGTTTTAATGTTGAAAAACTCTTTGATTGATTATCTCGACATCGAGATGTAAGACTATGAAAAATAAAAGGATTTTAAGTCTCAGAAATAGTGCATTTTACAACATATTATCTACACCGTCCATTTTCAAGAATTTCATATGTTTATAGATTTATTTTAACCATTTTTTAAATTTAAAATTTTATAATTAGATATAAAAATAGATTTTGACATAATCCTAAGAACATTTTACATCAAAATTATATACCGTGATAAAATTTGAAAGTGCACCTTACCTGTACACCTACGGATGCATCCGTATACAAAATGCACCCTTTACTTTTCGTAAAAGGAGGTCACAATCATTCTTGTCCCTTAGATTTCAAAATGGGTCGTTGTAAGAGTGTCAATGATTAAACACAAAGTTCCAAATAAAAAAATTGCACTTCTTGACGCACCCTAAGACATCTAATTTGACTTCTAATGAGATCAGGAGTAATCGTCTCCTCCTTTGTACAAAAGATAAAGGGAAAAGTTTATATAAGGTTGCAACCTTAAAATGTAGATCACAGATGCACCTCAAAAATCCATCGGAAATGTTGTTTTAATGTTGAAAAAACCCTCTAATCGATCATCTCAACATTGAGATGCATGAATACGAAAAAAAAAAAAATTTGAGTCCCAGAAATAATGCATCTTGCAACACATTATTTAGATCGTCCATTTTCAAGATTTTCATATATTTATAGATCTACTTGATTTTAACCATTTTTGAAATTTTAAATTTTCTAATTAGGTATGGAAATAGATTATAAGATAATACTAAGAATATTTTACAACAAAATTACATGTTTTTCTAAAATTTTAAGGTGCGTCTTAATTGACTTGTTTAAAGTTGCAACCTCAAATAAACGGCACCCAAAGATAAATGGTCTCTTTTTATACAATCCCCTTATTATTTTGGATGAAATATCGTGTGTTAAAGAAAATTAGGCACGATGGGACCCAATTCCAATAAAGGTCCTGAAATCCATCCACCCAATTGGGATCACGATAACAGAGGAACATGGATGAATCGAAGAAACCCACTTGAAGTTTTTGATGCCCATGCAGTGTTTCATCATGGTTTCTTCGGATAAATGGAGTTTTATCGTGACCATTCATTTTATCGAAACGATGGTACACACGATGCGTATGTGCACAGTAGCTTACCTATGGTGTACGCAATATTTTTGGCCTACAAAAAGTGTTTAGTGTGTCAGCCGACTTAGTGCAGCTCCACTTAAATATCATCTGAATGATAAATTTTAGATGCAAAATTTTTAGATTTGTTAATCTCAACTATTTTCGAATTATGTATATGGAATTTTTTCTTTTTGAAACCCAAAAAATATTTTTTTTTACCCTCCAGTTGTACTGAAAACATTCATTTAGTTAGAGTGTGAGAAAAGAGTTGAATTCTTAAAATTTTCACCAACGAATGTCCTGCTAAACGGTGGGCTTTGGCGTGCTCTGCCATTTATAGTATGAAACCAATCTACTTCATACATCTCGGCACTGGTTTTGCAGTTGTTGAACTACATTCCAACTAAAAGCCCATGAGTGCTTCTCTAAAGAGAGAGAGGTCTCCATTTCGGTTTTAGGTGACAGAGCGAGAGGGAGAGAGTTGACTTTCTACTGGGCTGGTAACCAGCCCTGATCTTAGCCCAGCCCCTGTACTTATAAGGCTAGTCCTAATAAAAGCCGGGCCGGATAGGATTAGGTGGAAGTAGCCTTGGCCCAGGCCTAGGCCGGTCCGTGCTTAACCCTAGATAAAATAAAAGAAGAACTATTGAGAGTAAGGACAGGAGCCAGGCTGGCTTTTTTGTGGCCCTATCGGAGGCCTGGCTCTTGGGCACATTTTGTTGCTCTAGCCCCACCAAGCCTCTTGGCACATTGCCAACCCTCGGTTTTCACTCGAGTTTAAAATGAGAGGACTTTTCTTAGTCTTACATGAGTTTCTTGGATATAGTGTTCAACTATTCTGGCTAGCCAAACTGGTGAGGCTGAGTATCATGAATTTGGTGTTAGGATCTTAAAGAAAATTCACAAAAAAATAAAAATTTCAAAAAATAAAAAATTTATTTTAGTAGGTTTTTTTTATGCTTTCTATCATTTTGGCAAAGTTGGGAAGTCTTTTGGTCATAAATATTTATTTCATTATATAATTCCCTCATTTTTTTTTTATTATTTCTAGAATGTCCCGGTCACAAATTGATTTTTTCCAAAATCCATATTTTACTACTTCTTCAACCTCATTTAGATGTGTTTTGTTTAATTTTACTTAAAAAATGTTTTTAATATTATTGGATTTTTTTTGTAATTATTTGTATTTTTTTTATCTCTTTTTGGTCTGGCCAGGACCTATCAAACTCGGGTCAAGTTGCTCGGACTTGGCCCGGCTATGTTCCTAGGCCGAGTCGTTAAGCTCAAGCTTTCCTACACTCGAGTCGTTGAGCTCATGCTTTCCTACACTGGTTGGATAAGATTAACAATCAAGTAAACAATTACGTCGGCTAAGATTTATTGTTCGATTTGTTTATTGCCTTGGGAACCTTATCAGATCCCTATTGACATCTTCAAAAAGTTAACTTCAAAACTATCTGAAAAAAGGTCGAGACATTTCCCCACCGAATTAAAAAAAAAAAAAAAGAAAAAAAAAAAAAAGAAAAAACTAAAGTAAACTAAACTAAACTGACAAAATTATTCCAGCCTTTGGGTGGAGTGGTTGAGGTGTTGACTTTTGCAACGTAACATCCCCAACTCGAACCCTACCGCTTAATGGGAAAATAAACATTTGTAGCGTAACATCCCCAACTCGAACCCTACCGCTTAACCGGAAAATAAAAGAAAATAAAAATAAAAGACAGCTTAGCTAATTTGGCTTAACCAAAAAATAAAGGAGAGGTTACCTAATTTCATCAATGTCATCGGGTAGGGTTTGAATAGGAATTTCATTAAATACCGCTTAACCAAAAAATAAAAGAGAGGTACCTAATTTCATTAATTTCATTGTGTAGAGTTTGAATGGAAGTTATGAATATCTTGTGCTTTTCAGAAGCACTCCAACATCAACGACCTACTTTTTTGACATTTTATCACATGAAATGGGACATCCAACTCATAATTCATTTACAACCTCGAAACAGTGTGTTTTTTTTTATCTTTATTCTTCTTTAATCTTTCATTCCTACCTCCAAGTCATACATCAACTTCATGCTTAAAAGTCATCTTCAAATGCAACATTCAAAGATATGTTCGAATGCATACATAAAAGTCATCCAAAACATTGAAGCCGTCATGTTTGAGCCTTTTGGGAATGTATCTCTTTCTCAATATAATCAACCAAAATACTCGTTCAAACCCTTGAAATTGAAGTGGTCATCTTACATGAAACCTCTCTCTCTCTCTCTCTCTCTCTCTCTCTCTCTCTCTCTCTCTCTCTCTCTCTCTCTCTCTCTCTCTGTTCTTGGGGAATTGAAGCTGGTAGATGTTATAATCACGATCTACAAAAGTAATCCCTAACTTGTTTATGAACATACCATTTTCAATTGTAATGGACCCCACTTTTTAGGTGCTCATCTCCAAGTCCTTTTTCAGGCCCCTATTCCTATAATTTCTATTTACCAAATTAATATTGTTTTTATACAAACAAACAATCACCAACTGCTGAGCAAAGCCTCAACGAATTCATTTCTTCCAGTAAAGAATTGGCTCTTCAACTTGCTTCTAAGCCCCCCCATTAATTCTTCTATTCATTCCAAATTCTCACACACCAATCTCTCTCTCTAAAACTAGGATCGGGCATTGTAAAAACTGGTCCGGATCGTTGCTTTACTAACAGTAACGAAAAAATATGTCCAAAAACAATGAACCAGCCAAAAACCTGTTTGAATCGGTGAAACGGCATTTTCGCTCTAGCAAAAATGGCGTTTTAATTTAGCAAACCATTGGTTCTCTTTTAGACCAAAACGATTTTCTATATGTTCATGTAACCGGTACGCAGTACCAATTATCAGATGGGATCGAGCGATTCCGTACGGGCACGGCTTTTTTTAAATCGGTGCTCTCTATATATATAAAACCTCCATCTTCTCTCTCTAAGTGTGGTTCTTTAGTTAGAGACATGACAGCAGCGCACTCAGGTCCCGAAAGCCACCCCCTTTATCAGTCACGCTTTGCTGATTCTTGCCGCCTCCCCTTTTGCTTTTGGCAGCAGTTTTTTATACCAAACAGAATAAAACCCACCACCAACAAAGCCATGGAAATTAGAAGCGAATAAAACCCGCCACCAAAACCAAAGACACAGAAAGAGAACTACCAATAAAAACTGAAGGGATCGAGTCGAAGCATCCGACATAATCGGAGAGGAGAAAAACTCATCTATTGAAGAGGAAACACAGAACAAAACCCACCATCCAAATGAAGGTGAAAGTGGTGGAATACACGTACAGAGAGCTCGAAATTGCAACAGAGAGCTTCTCCATAAACAGGCTGATCGGCAAAGGCAGCCATGGTTCTGTGTACAAAGGTGTCCTCCTCGACGGAACCACCGTTGCCATAAAGAAAATCTCCAATGGCCTCCAAACCCTGCAAGATCAAACCAAACTCGAAAACGAAATCGTCGTCCTCTCCTCCCTGAACCGCAGCTCCTTCTTTGTCAACCTCCTCGGTTTTGCCCGTGCCCGGGATAATGACCACTTGCTGGTAGTCACCGACTTCATGCCGAATGGCACCCTCCACCAGATGCTGCATAGCTCTGCAGCCCCAATCTTGCCACCGCGTTGGTACCGACGCACGAACACTGCGTTCCAAGTCGCCAAGGCCATCGCAGCCTTGCACGATATATCTGTGATCCATCGTGACATTAAATCGGCAAACATTCTTCTCGATGACCGTCACAGAGCGAGGCTAGCAGACTTTGGCTTAGCCGTTCGCGGTCCCGGGTCGACAGCCGCACCTGCGGGCACAATCGGGTACCTTGATCCATCCTACACAGCACCTTCAAAGCTGAGTACAAAGACTGATGTGTACAGTTTTGGGGTCGTCCTGCTAGAGCTATTAAGTGGGAGACAGGCCGTGGATGTCGATCACGAGCCGCCGATGGTGGCAGAGTGGGCTACACTGCTCGTTGACGAGGGCCGAGTGGCGGAGGTGTGGGATAGACGGCTCGGCCCACCCGCAGCAGCGGTGTGGGCTTTGATGGCGGTGGCGGTGAGGTGTGTCGATAAAGCGGAGGAGAGGAGGCCGTGTATGAAAGAGGTGGTGCGGGAGCTCAAGGGGGTTGTGCATCGTGCGAGGTTTCCGGTTTGGGGACTCATTGCTGGTTGCTTTTTGCAGAGCCCAGGAGATCGAACGAGAAGGATCGTTTGCAGAGAACACCATACTGTAGAAGCAGAAAGAGAGCATCTGATTCAAGGGGCGGAAGCTCCTGATTGATCTTCCATTTCTGGTTTGAATAATGGTGTTGAATCCAAAACAAAGGAAAAGAAGGGTAAAACCACGTTTATTTATTTTTGGGGAGGAACTGAACCCGTGATTGAGCTCATGGAATTGAGGTGTTTCATCCAATTCAATGAGTGATTTCAGTTGTATTTTATTTTTTTCTCTAGTTTCATGTGTTATTATGGAAGGGAAAAATGGGTTTGAAGTTTGAACCAATAACAATAATACAAAAAAAAGGTGAAATACCAAATCGCCCGGGGAAAAATGACTTCATTGTGTACTGATTCTGAAAGTTAGCTAATTTTTGTCCCGAAATCGAAGGGGTCCAAATCCTCATTGACTTACCCTTTCTTAAGTAAACGAGCTTGGTTAGTGGTGGTAACATCACCATCAAAATGTAATTCGAAAAAAAGGGGAGGCCTGTCTTCTCCACGGAATTACCAAAAAATAAAAATAAATTGAATATATAATTTTTTGGTGATAGATAATAAAATAAAATAATAAAAAAATAATAATAATAAAAGTTTTATATGAAGTTACAACCTTACACTATTGAAGAACTGTCAAATTGATAATCTTGATCTCGAGATGCATGGAAGTGAAAAAAAAAAAGAATTTCAAATCTAATAAGTACTGCATCTTGTTATAAGTTATCTGAGCCAAAAGTGTTTATTAATCTACTCAATCTACATTTTTTTTTCAAATTTTAAATTTTTTAATTAGAGATTAAAATAGATTTTCAAATCATTATAAGATTTCAAACACCATAATGATATCTTTAAGCAAATTTTTAAATTTTAGGGGTGCAACTTAGAACTCAACCTTATATATTGTCAAAAAAAAAAAAAAAAAAACAAAAACTCAATCTTATATGAACCTCCCTAATAATAAATGTGACGGTGTGTTTATGTTCAGCACACCCAATAAAACAAGAAGCAAGTGACGGTCAAAAAGGAATAAACGTGAAACAAAAAAAAAAGAACTTTGATGGTCCTCATTTATTTGATCTTCTATTAAAATAAAGGCCCCGATTTTGATGATGAAATGCGGGGTAGGCAAAAAAGTAAATTTTTTAAATAAAATTTGATCCTAAAGTATATATAATATGTAACATAGAGATTATGAATATGAAAAAAAATGAAAATAAAAATAATAATTATATTAAAGAAACATATGCCGTTTGTCCTGAAACAATTTTCTTAAAATAAATAAAACATGGGTGGCTAACTAACATCTCACATTTGTTAATATTATTTTTGTGGGATAGAGAGGCGTGAGATGGGATGTTCTTTTGCTCTTTATTGGAGGAGGCTTAGGAGCGCAGCGTTGGAGGATAATATGTTTTTTATGCAGGGAACGATGCTAATCAGCCGCCCGTGTGGAAGATCGCACGGCTAGGCAGTTGCTCGCACTGTAGGAATGCAAGCCTGGAATTCTCTGACTTTCTCTTTCGTCCCTATCGCAAGGAGGTGGGGCCTGAGAGGTGGTGGGTGGAAAATTAAAGCTTTCGTGAGGGTATCATTGCATATAACGTGGGTGGATGACCAAAAGTCATTCCTTGCTAGTAGAATTTGAGAGTAGTGATAAAAATATTGGGAAAATCGTACTAGGAACAAGTTTAGATGGAGCCGAGGCTCTAAACAACCAAATTAGAGCCCACCACAAAACTTTTATTAGAGGAGGTGGTTTTGATGCCCAAATATCCTCAAATTGATCATCTCGACATCCAGATGCATGGACATGAGAAAAAAATGTATTTCAAGTTTTGGAAATAGTGCATCTTGTAATGTATTTTTTACTGTCAATTTTCAAGGTTTTCAAGATTTCATAGATCTATTCGATTTACGCTATTTTTTAAGCTTGAAATTTTATAATTAGAGATGAAAATATTTTTTAAAGCTATCACAACAGTATTGAAACCACATTTCTCGACACTATTCAAAGGTGTGCTTTACTTTGATTGTTTAGAGCCTAGGCTCTATACAACACCCTATTATAGTATTATCCATAAGAATCTCACCAAAATGTCTCCTAAGTTTTTTTTTTTTTTTTTGAGGATTATGTTAAGGTATTCATACATATGAATATTTTGTTAAGGTACTTAGCAAGTTTAGATACTTGATACCCTTATCCTACGATGTAGTGTCTTTTTGGTCTAGGTGTATCTTAGCTAATTAATCAAAGATAAAATAAAAAAATTGTAGAAAGGAAAACACTTGTTAATTATGATGGAGGAAGATATCATCCGCATAAGACATGACATCACACACATAAAAGAATGATTGTTTTTTAACCACTAGTAAAATGTCACTGGTTTTTTATAGAAATATCTTCTCCCATTGACAAAAAATATCTTTATTTTAAATTTTTTTATTATAAGCAAACGGCAATAAATGATCCAAAATATTGAGCATAATAAAAAAATACCCCTATGTATGAGCACCCTAATATAACCCAATTTCCCTTCAGCCTTCTTTGGGTACCTGATATAACCACAAAGCAAATAAATAAGTGAAACTCTAGAGAGAGAGAGTCATTTGCTCTTTATTGAGAGAGCATTTACTCTCTATTGAGAGAGTTCGTTACTTGCTTTAGTATATTGGTTCCCATTTCGATGTTTCTTTTAAGGGAAAAGTTTATATAGAGTCGAGGTTCTAAACAATCAAATTTGAGTCTACCTAAAATATTTTACTAAAAGAGGTTGTTTTGATGCCTAAATATCTTCAAATTGATCATCTCAACATCAAGATGTATGAACACGAGAAAAAATTGGATTTTAAGTTTTGGAAAAAGTGTATTATGTAGCGTATTTTTGGACAATCAATTTTCAAGATTTTTAAGTTTTCATAGATCTGCCGATCTACACTATTTTTGAAGCTTTAAAATTTATAAATAAATATAAAAAATATATTTTAAGTCTATCACAAAGATTTCCAATATTGAAACCACATTTCTCGATACTATTTGAAAGTAGGCTCTAATTTGATTATTTAGAGCCTAGGCTCTATATAAACCGCACCCTTCTTTTAATAGCCTTGATCCATTTCGAGGCCGGTCATTCTCGTGGATAGCTTACTCATCTTGATCTCTTTGTATTATTTATATGGGGAAATATCCTCGTACCTTCTATTTTTTATTTTCATATCTCAATAGACAAAGATTCAAAATATATCTCTTAACCCCCTGATTAATTTTACCCACTTTGAATTATTTTTTAGCCCTAACAAATATAAAAAATGCATGTTCATTGTAAATCCTTCATCTCTTTACGTGATATATTCCCCTCAAATTTCTCTCTGTAATATTCACCATCTTTGTCTCTCTAATGGGGGAGAGAGAGAGTGAGAGACATGGGGGGAGAGAGAGGGGGAAAATAAGTAGAGAGAGATTTAGGGGAAAATCATGTGAAGAGAGAGAAATGATGTTGTTTAGAAAGGATATGTCTTTCTTATATTTGTTTGAAAAAAAAAATAGGTCTATAGGGAGATAAAGTTAGCTTAGAGGGTTAAAAGATATAAAACTTATAATTTTTATGACCCAATATATGTTTTGAAACTTTGGGTCTATTGAGATATAAAACTTAAAAATAGGGAGTATGAAGATATTTTCCCTATTTATATTTTCTTCTTCATTTTTTTTACATCGATAATATGGTCTCTTTTCTGCTCAACCTTAGTCCAAGAACTGAAGAATTGCTTGATTTGGGCTTCTTGGTCTCTTGTAGAATTGATTAATGGTGGAGGCCCGTTTGGTTGTTGGATTGTGGTACGTGTATACAAGTTGGAATTATGGGGGATGTAGACACCCCCTAGAAATTCAGGCTAAGGGAATTTTTAAAACCTTGATTCTAAGTCCAAAAGATCACACAAACTCTAGTAGACCATAAGCAACCTATAGTCAATAGAATTATTCTAAAACTAATCCCAATACCCTCATATGGTCACCTTAGACACCTATGAGCCTTGTGAGCCCAGAAAATTGACCCGGACACTAATCAGATATTCAGAAACTTGAAACCTAAAAGTTGGACTTTATGTGATCTAGCCGGAATATATATATATTTTTTCTTCTTTCTTTATTCTTTTTCTTTTTCTTCACAGCTTAGATCACTCACAAGTAGTCATTTTACAATAAATAAACTTCAAAAGAAATAAAAAAAATAAATCTAGGATCTTAAAACTTGATGTTGCTCAAAACCTTTATTTTAATAATAAAAGAAACACACAAACTATGCTTGTGAATAATAAACGACACCAAAAGTAAATATGACAAGAAACAATAAAGAGAGTACCAGAGATTATCTTAACTGGGCTTCTTACACCCCAAACTGAGTCACCACTTTCGATGGAGCGAGATCAATGGTCAACCTTCAATCTTAAGCATGGGAAAGTAATTTAGGCCAAAACCCTCCAATGGAACAATAACTCATTTCAATCAAAATCTCAAACTTAAGTAGAACTCCTTGACGACCTAGTTGAGAGGGATAACATCTCCTTATTATACCCTTAATTCTTTAGGTCATAACACAACAAAATGGGAGAGAGATCCAAACAACCATGACTGGCGCGTGCCCCTTATTTGCTTACCATGAGAGAGAGAGAGAGAGAGAGAGAGAGAGAGAGAGAAAGAGTTTCTATGTAGGGAAGGAGAGATACTATATGTGGGGCATGCCCCCTATGTGAGTCTTATGAGAGAGAGAGAGGGAAGAGATATGGTGTGGAGAATGTGGGTAGGGGCCACCCCCTTATAGTGCTTCAAGAGGTTTAAAGGTTTCTTAAGGTTTCCATGGTTTGCTTCTTGTTCTGAGATTGAATATGCACCATTGATCTTATGTGACTTGGAGAGTGAGAGATATAAGCCCTCTATTCTATAGATAGGTCATCAAGATCATATACAATTGCTAGAACCTTTATTCCCCATTTCTTAAACCATTTTCCCATCAATTAGAATAAATTAGTAAATATCAATTATAATATTGTTTTTAATACTCATGCACAAGCCTCTTCACACATTCCTTATTATGTTTCAAAACTTCCTAAAAAATTCAATCTTTCCTAAACACTTGATATCTTAGGCTTCAAGCCAAATAACTTGATCACAATAAAAATAGAAAGATCCAAGAGGTGGGACGTGCCACCCCTGATGGCATCTCATGGGCCCCACCAATTTGTCATGGCAGACCCATGGGCACAAATAAGTCCCATGTAATTTCAAAGAATTTTAAATTCAAATAAATATTTTTAGAATTTATTAAATCCATTTAAATATTCAAATCAATATCTCTGTTTTTATAACTCCAAATTTTATAAATACAATACCCAGAGATCCAAAATTATTCAAATAACAATTCTAAAATCATATTATTATAAAATAAACACAATTAAAGTCACTAGATGGGACAAAGATCCATATGGTATAAGAATAAACATTTTGGGGGCACTCCACTTTCAATCGTCGACCACGGTACACACTTGCTATAAATTTGGATTTATAACATTGGGGGTCCATTGTGCACATGGGTCCACCATGCCCTAAGTTGGTGGGGCTCACGTAGCCACCTCTTGGGTGGCACACCCCACTTTTAGGAGTCTTTCCTATTTTATAGGGCTTGGAGGCTAAGTTATTATAAGATTTGGAAATGTGATTTATGTTGAGAAAGGTTTGAATGAATCTTTTAGAAAGCATGATAAGGCTTGTACATATTTTTGGATAAAGCACAGCAATATGATTAATATTATTTTATTTGATTTATATTGATGGGATAATGGTGTTTACGATGTAAAATATGATAGATCTTCCGACGAAGATCTCTTGGATCTTGACACCTTAAATTGATGAAAAATAAATGGTAGAGAAAGTGGGACAAATCGAACTCAGATCTGAGGCCAGATTTGCCCGAAAATGAGCAGATCTACTCTCAGATCTGTGGCAGAGCCAGCTGGTTAGATGCCTCAATCTTGCCCTCCAGATCTAGGTGATCTGGTGGCACATGTCTCGGGTCTCTAGTGGACCCGAGATTTGAGATCGCTCTCTCGAAACCTTGCTCTAGGGCAAGAGCAAGTATACCAACCAATGAGAGAGAAATTTTAGGTGGGTTCGAGACTTACTCGGGCTGACTCACGTTGGCGCCCTCTTAGATCATGAAGAAAGCCCCCCAACTGCTTGAGCTAGTTTGGAATCGCCTCCCTTGACCTGTAACCTTCTTGTTTTTTTGCACAACACTTCTATGGTTAATTTATAAGACAAGTGGATCGAAAAGGACTCACCCTTGTCTTAGGGCAATGCACGTTCATGGGAGAAGGCGATGAAGTGCAAGGTTAGATGAAAGATTGAAAGGAGAAGAGAACTTGATGGAGAGGGGAGGCTAGCATGACAACCGAAAGCCACCGACTCAGAGTGGTAGTAAGACGGGCATGGTTCACTGGACCAGAACGATGACAATGCTTCTCGAAAGCAAAGTTGGTGCGTCGGTGCTAGGCTAGGACTACCCTCAATTAAGTGAGAAGAGAAAGAGGTGGAGAGGGAAGAACGAGACCGCAAAGAGAAGGAGAAATCTGGACGGCGCTAGCTCTTGACGAGGCACACGGTGATGGTTTCTCTTAGGTCACACGGCGATAGAAGGGAGAACGGCGATAGGCACCAGACACGCGAAGGAAGTTTGCAGACGGCGCCGTCTACGTTAGATGCACAGCAGAAGAAGACTCATGTAGGTGGCAACACACTTCGTCGCTTAGGTTCTTCATTGAGATGCCAAAGCTACATCTTTGGGTGGCGATGGGCAACGTCCTCTACAAACTTCACTAAGAGAAAGAGACAGACGAGAAGGAGGAAAAGAAGACTCATGCATGGCGCTGCCATCACCATGTGTGACCTGTGAGACCAAGGGAGAGGCATGCACGACACTTCAACTGCCCTGCATGACCTCCGTGAGGGACTCAAAAGAAGAAGAAGAGGGAGAAGAGAGGGGAGAAGGGAGACAGAAGAAGAAAAGGGAAAAGAAGAGAGAGAAGATTTACCTTACCTTAGGGGGGGTATTGGTCGAAAGTTTCTCTCACCTAACCCTCTCTCTCAAACTTAACACTACAATGGTAAGATAGAGAAACTTGTATTAAGTGAAAACTCTCTCTTGTGTGTGTATATATCTGCCTTTTTTTCCTCTTTGTTTTTACGTACAATGATGGTACGTATATATAGAAGTGTGCCCCAAACATGGGTGGATGATCAAAAGTAACTGTAACTGTTAAAAATTAAGATTAAAGTGAATTAAAAGAAATTAAAAAATAGGGAGCAAAATGACAAATTTTCCCCTTCCTAACAAGTTGTGGAATTTCATAACAGTCCTTGTGTTGCCTTAAGACTTGCATGTTCTTGTAGGGCTGATCCGAGGTCGTTCTGATGCCTAGTTGATCGTAAGATGATTGTTTTCTTGTAGGACTCGGTATGACGATCGATTTGATACCAACTTTGAGCCATGGATCGTATTTTTGGTGCACGATCATGTGACTTGAATTTTGAGTAGATCTTCAAGCTTTGAATCGATAGTGTGTTCGTTTCTTGATGTTTTTTTGTGTTTTCTTCGCTGAATCACACTAAGCATGCCGCTACGACCACGGGGCACCAAACGCAGCTCGATTCTGTGGCCGAACGAAGATTTTGCAAGTTTGGAATTTTGGCCGGAATCAAGGATTCCACCGATGGAATTTTCAGTCTGTTCATTGGTTTCGTGTACAGAATCTGACCGTTTATCATGTATGGAGTTTGGGTCAGAGAGGGCCTGAGGCCTTATGTCCGCAATGGAATTGGTCTCGTGTCGATCGGGCTCGCGAGGGACGTGATTTGCCTGCTCGAGCGAGGCACAACACTGTTGAATTTTCCTGCACTTTCTTTATGGATCAACAACTTCTCTCTAGCTTTTCTTCGCGCTCGGGTATCGTCACGGGTTGTGCCACATATCGAATCTCTTGTCTTGACGAGACAAACATTCTCACCAAATTTAGACACGATCCAACATGGGACAGCCGAGATATGAGTGTCGAAAGTCACTGGTCGTGATTGTCCCTTTAATGGTGTAGTGTTGCAGGGTGGCCGCACAGGAATAGCATGCGGGTTCTCCTGTTTCACTCTTTCTCCTATAACGTCTTCCTGGAGTATCCGTTTGGGCTGAAAATTGACCCCGGGGGCTTTCAACCATGTCGGATCCTATGGTGGTGTTCCCACAACAGTTTGGGACATTGAAAATGTAGCTCTAGTTATAGGGGTTCATTTCAGGGTACTAGAGGCCGATTATGCGAGAACTATTTCTCAGTCTGCACTGCCTTAGACATATCGGAATGAGACGAAACTTAGCAATAGAATTTTGAGAGACCTCATGAAGATCTTGGCTAGTTCTGGGGCTGTTCTGAGACTGTCGAATGTTCTACTACTTGCTAGACCTTTATTGAGCAAGGGCCTCATGTTGATGAAAAATTCCTTCCAACAACATGCCCCACCGATTGTTGTGCTTCGAGAGAATCGAGAAGTACAATCATTCGAGAATTTTGAGAGATCTTGTAGAAGTCTTCACCATCAATCCGCGGTTCTAGAGCATGAGGCCTTTGTCAGGACCTCCTCGCACAGAACCAGGCCTTTTTGTAGGCCAAATGCTACGAACCTCTGATCGATATCGTTTGCTGCTAGACCAGGTTGTCCTTTGATGCTCAGGGTATCCCTGTAGGTCTCATTTAGCGGAGTCTAGTCGGGGGCTTTTGGCCCATTCTGAAAGTCTGGTCCTCTGATGCTAGAGGGCTTTAGCGAGACATACCTTGAATCCTGTGGCAACCCTGACGTTGTCAGTTTCTTGCCTTCGTGATGGTCCTTAGCATTTCTGGAGGGATCTTTTTGTCAGCGTCCTCATCCTCAAGGACTCTTGTTGTTGCTAAACTGGGGAGATCTTATGAGGCTCTCACTCCCTGATGAGCCGTGGAAACTGGGGAGATTTTATGAGGCTCTTACTCCCTTATAAGCTGTGGAAACTAGGGAGATCTTATGAGGCTCTCACTACCTGACAAGCCATGATTGCTGGGGAGATCTTACGAGGCTCTCACTCCCTGACGAGTCATGATTGTTGGGGAGATCTTATGAGGCTCTCACTCCCTAACGAGCCATGATTCTGGGTGTCGGCAGAGATTGTGGAAGTGCGTCTACCTGCTTTGTCAGGCCAAGTGCCCTTTCACGGGGTTTCACTTGAACAGCGCCGTGAAGATGACTTTCACCAACTTTCATTATTTTCGGGCTCTTTTACCCATGACTTTGTGGTCATATCCACCCTTTTCATCCATTTTTGCTCACGGTATCCTTTTGGGTTTGCACCGTACCTTATTTTACCACAGAACTCTCTCACTCATGGTTTCGTTACCATGCCTGTCCGTCATTTTACTCATGGCGCTCCCTTGTCCAGGTGTACACGATGCCCCTTTTTTTGAGAGAAGGCGTGTTTTAGAGTCGTGCCTTCGAAACCTATGTGAATCCTTTTAACGTCATGCGGTCAGGACGTGCACTATAGTTTTAGGGTCATACAGCTGGGCTGTAGTGGTAAGCAATGGCAGTCTGTAGAGGCCATACAGTGAGTCTGTGGGTGACTTTGACTCACTTGGGAAAGTAGCATGAAGTTGCTTGCGGAGAGTTGATTGGATGGTAGGTGAAAAGTGATGACCCACTAGCTGGCGACCAGACGCCTTGCCATTTGGTGCGCATGGGTAAGACTTACTGGGGAATGAGATGAAAGATAGTGAAGGTGACCCGCACACATGAATGGGTCGGTTAGGGAAGACGTGTGTGGCAATGCACGTCAAGGGTGTGTGCACGTACGTCGACTCACTGGGGGGGCAATGGAAGTGGTGTAGGTGGCCTGCGCACACGAATGGGCCGACTGGGGAAGACGTGTGTGGTGATGCACGTAAAGGGCGTGTGGGCCTAGGTAGGCTCACTGGAGAGAAGAAAAAGAGGGTTTGCGCACACCAATGGGCTGGTTAGGGAAGACGTGTGTGAACATGCACACAAAAAGGGAGGTGTGCGCACACATGGGGCATCTTTAAGGTCGTGCCTCTTGAACCTGGTCGAAGCAGTTTAACGTCATGTAGCCAGGACGTGCACTATGGTTTAAGGTCATATAGCTTGGATAGTGGTTACGCAGTTTAAAGTCATGCAACTAGGACTGTGCACAGTTTAAGGTCGTGCAACTAGACCTACGCTACAGTTTATGGTCATATAGTTTGGACCATGGCTATGCAGTTTAAGGTCATGCAACATGGACCATGTATGAGTCGCCATGTCAGTAGGGTTGCATGGCCGGTAGGTATGTGGATAGCAATCTGACTCCCTAGGGATAAAGATAATTAAGGCTATCCACATGTGAAGATATGTAGATGAAGGTGGTGACCCTACGAGAGGTAGTTAACGGGAAAGGCTTCACTGGGGATTAAGAGGGCCAAGCTTCACTAGGCATTAGGAGAGCTAGTGCGACTCCACGGGGATAATGAATATCAGTGTGCATGGAACTCTAAGAGGTCAGGGCACGGATGAACCGCACCATGGTTTGAAGGAAGGATGTCTCTAACTCTTTGGAGATGATGGGATGAGTACGACCCTTTCATGCATTTAACTCCGTTCGGGGTCTAATTGGATTTATTCGTATGGATCATTCGGCGCGCTGCGCATTACAGTTTTAGGGTCTTGAAGCTCGGACCATGGCTGTGCAGTTTAAAGTCATACAGTTAGGACCATGCAGTTTGTGGTCGTACAACTAGACCTCTACTACAGTTTAGGGTCATATAGTTTGGACCGTGGTGCTAAGCCTTTTAATATCATGCGGCCAAAACGTGCACCATGATTTAAGGTCACATAGCTGGACCATGGTCTTAAGTTTAAAGTTATGACCATGGTCTTAAGTTTAAAGTTATGTGATAAGGACTTTGCAGTTTGACATTGTGCAACTAGACCTCTGCTATAGTTTAAGGTCATACAGTTTGGATCGTGGTCATACAGTTTTGTGTCATGAGACAAGGACTATGGCTATGTAGTTTAGGTTCACGCAGCTTAGACCGTGGCTGTGCAGTTTAAGGTCATGCAGTGCAGACCATGGCGGTACAGTTTAAGGTCATGCAATGCGGACCATGGCGGTGCAGTTTAAGGTCATGTAGTGCGGACCATGGCAGTCGAGTTTAAGGTCATGCAGCGTGGACTATGGCGGTATAGTTTAAGGTCATGCAACGCAGACCATGGTGGTACAGTTTAAGGTCATGGACCGCGGACCATGAGGGAAGTGACTCTGTGGGGAATAGAGGCATTACCAAAAATTGGGCTCGCTGAGGGGCGAGATTGTGGTGTAGGGAATAAACTTCCGGAGGGTATGGGCTGATGGTCCGAAGGGGAGCACCAAGGGCTTGGTTTGGCACTAAGTGCAGAATTAGACCCGAATGATGGCATCAGGTCCCTTAGCAAAGCGCGCGGCAGTAGCCCTTGGCCAGACGAAGGGCGATAACTCCTTGACGGGGTGCGTGGCAATAGCCTTCTGACGAAGCGCTCGGTGGTAGTCCCTGGACGAGATGAGCGACGACAACCTTTTGAACAAAGCGTGCGACGCTAGTCCTCTGGACAAAGTCATGATGAGACATGCGACGATGCTGCTTTACGTCTCGGGCATGGCTGCCCCGACCTAACCTTATCGCCATCAAGAGCTGGGGACTGGAGCGTCATTCTGAGTTTGTTGGGGGCAGTCTCCGGTACTACGGGGCATAAAAGGGAGAGAAACCCCACATTACTGTTTTTTCGAAGGGTAAAACAGTATAAGAGCTTTTAAGAGAGAGAGGGAGAGCCAAAGTTCCTGGCGAGGGCTTTTCGGTGAGCACTTCCCGGCCATAACTTGCAGAGAAAGGTCCTTAGGGATTTTTCTGGCGAACTTCAGGAGGTGTGGAGCTTCGCAGCGTGCTTGCAAACAATTTTTGGCCAGCATCGAAGCTTTCTGAGCAAAGAAGAAGATATCTTGGGGCCTCGACAGAATTTGCAGAGGTGCCTTGCCAGGGTTTGAGTGCTTCTCTGATCATTCTGCTACTGAAGGGGAGGTCACAGAGAGCTCAGAGGGCTCTGTCAGCTCTTTGGTTGTCGAAGGAGATGGAGAAGGGTTTGCATTGAGCTCACCGAAATTTTAACGTAATTTTGGTGAGCTTTGGTGGACTGTTGAAGTGGGAAAAACCGGGGTGAAGGAAAATTCTCTGGGTCTCAAGGAAGTCTTATGGGGACTTCTGGTGGTTTTTGCTAACTCCGATAACAAGCAGGAGGCGGGAGAGGTTTTTCCTGGTAGACGGGAGTGGATTCCTGACGAGCAGAAGAAAGCGCAGGTGGGAAACCAAAGGGTTGGGCGACCATAACGGTCGAGGAGGTGAGGAGTCACGGGACGACGATCAGTCGCTCTCCACACGCGCGGTGATAGGCCACGTCGTAAGTGTCAAGCAGCGTGTCCAGATTTCAAGGGATGTACGTATGGTGCGTGTTGACGGCTGAAGCGAGCCATTAATATGCCTTGGTTCGTGGGATGTCGATGGTCCTAGAATGCGTGCGAGACGACGATTCCCTCTTAGTGGCAGACGACGATAGTCTTGCCTTTGACTACGAGAAGACGATAGTGTCTTAGTGGGCAGACGGTGACAGTCCTAGCTTGGTGAGTGCAGTTTCTTCGTGGCCATCTAGTGCCCTTTGCTTTTGTTCTAATGGCCGAGTCGTCGAGGGCCATTCCAAACGTGATGAACCTCCAGCGTGAAAGGGAGCTCGGTATTGATGCATTCACCGGCAAAAGCTTGATGCGAGGTGCAATGATCTGGTTTACCCGAGCCTTGTGTGAACCCAGGTGGCCTTTAAGCGTCACCTTTGTGAGCACCCCTTTCCAGTTGGTGACGAGGGAAGATAATGATGGAAACGTGAGGATAGAGGAAGGGGTAGGCCTTCTGCATTGCCTGCATTGAAACGTGGCTTCTAACACGAACCTTTCGACTTTAGACAAGCTAATGGTGGAAACCCCGGGCATGAAATGGTCCTCTTCTAGTTTGCAAGTGCAAGGGGAGCACCAGTACCTAAAGGGCTATTCCTCTTGGACCCTGAAAGTTCTGTGGGACTTTAGAGATATTTTGAGGCTAGCTTCTTTGCCAACTGCCCTTCAATGCTTGGTGAGCTATTACGACCGCTGTTCAAACACGGTCAAAGTGTTATTGGAGACTTGAAGCCACGTTAGCAACACATGGTTACTTGGTCACGGAGAGGCAGGGGTTTCATTGATGGACCTGCACTTCATCGGTGGGCTGCCGCTCCTCAGCACCATGTATGACGAGTTTATTCCCCCAAACTCAGTCATTTTTGAAGGGGAGAAAGTGGGTAACGAAGCCTCGCTGGCCGGGCTTCGGGAATTGTTAACGAGCCCAAAAAGGAGCAAGTTACCTTCGCCAAGTGAGTAAAAATCTTCTTCGACACCTGTGTAAATGAAGATGGCCCATCGCTGAAGAAGGGGGAGAAGGAAACCCTGCCAGTTTTCAAGTTGCGGAGGAAGAATGGGTACGTCTTCCTAATGGATTACTTGACACTCTTCCTTTGTAAATTTTCTCTTCCTGGGGGGTCAGACGTCATTCGCCCCAAAACCTTTTATGTGGCCTGTGACATGGCACAAGGAGGGAATACGCGCTCGCACGGCCTGTACTGTGCAGCATTTATCATAGCCTGGGGGCCATCTCCATAGGAAGACCATTTCCCGGTTCATTACGTGTACGACTTGCTTGGAGTTTACTTTTGGGATACATACCACAGAACCAGAGAGCTAGAGGACAGCATGTGTCCGTTTTTGCTGAAGATTGTCGGTCAGAAGGCAATTTTTCATCCCCCGAGCCATGCGTGCAACCTGTTTTTCAACGATTACCTCTATATGACCCAGGTGGCATTTCCACCTGGATGGTGACTTCACCAGCCTGAAAGAATTGATGTATGTGCTGAGTGTCAAGGGTGGCATTCTTGCCTATCGCACTATTCATGGTGTGAAGCTTGAGGACTATTTTCCTCACCGGTTCGCCCGACAGCATGGGTTGGATCAAGGCTGTCCGTTCTCGATGTTCTTCTAGAAAAGGCATAACAAGGCTGCCCATTGGAAGACGGACGAGTTGGGAACCCGCAAGGAGATTTGGCATCCGAGGCACATCTGTACTGCTTGGGCCACATGCTTGGAGGCCACTACGGTCAATAAGTATGTGCTGCCCCATTTTGGCAAAACGACATGAACGACCAAGGCCCAAGATAATTGGTGGAGAATTACGAACAAGGGGTTTTGGGACACGGACCACCCGGGAAAGGGGAGTATAGCCGCTGGAGCCCAGATCCCAGGCAGCAGAAACTGGCTAAGACCCCTCCCTTGGGTGAAATCTTTACCCTGAGCTTCCCTTATGACTGAAGCATACTCGAGCAGCCTCACCGAATTACCATGGACAAGTATGTGCCATGGTTTATCAATATGGAGAAGGGGTCAGAGAGTATTTTTGACCAACTCTCGGCTATTGTCAAATGGAAAGAAGGACGTAAAGTCCCGAGGTATGAAAGGCACTCGGTCCAAGATTTAAATTAGCTGATAGGGAGCGGATCTCATAGTAAGCTAACCGCCAGTTCCTCCAAGTCTAGGACCTCGAAGGGTGGTGCACCTAAGCAGGTGAAAGGGAAGAAGAGAAAGTTGGCTGCCATACCTGAGCCGACGAAGAAGAAGAGGCAAGCCACTGCTCCTGAGCCAGCGGAAGGAAGGAAGACGGAGCAGGCCGCTGAGCCCGAACCGGTGAAAAAGAAAAGGCAGGCTACTGAGCCTGAACCGGCGCAAGGGAAGAAGAGAAAGCTGGTTGCCGTGCCAGAGTCGGCAAAGGGGAAGAAGGAAGGGCAGGCTATTGAGTCCAAGCCGGTGCAGGAGGAGAAGGAAATGCAGGTTGTCCGAGCGACTCCTCGTGCCCCAACCAAGTAGGGAATCAAGACTTCGGAGCGCAGGGTCCCGATGAATCATGAATAAAAAGATGGCTCTTCACTCTCGGCTTCTTTAGAGGGGTATGTGTTTCCCCATCGCCTTCTGCTCTCGAGGCCTCACCTTCTCCTTCGCCCGAATCTTCTCCTAGATCCTTAGAGACTCGAGTTGATTCCTCAGAGCCTACTGTCCCGATTGAAATTGCTTCAGATCGGGAAGTGACACCTGAGGCTGAAGGGGGGGGCTCGGTCCCAATGGTGGTAGAGAGGGTGGTGGGATTGCTCTTGGTGAGGTGGTGTAGGCGAAGAGGGCCCTTGGAGTGCCAACATTCGTCGAGCCTACGAAGGAAAGGGAAATCTCGGTAGAGCTTGTGGTAATAGAAGAGACTGAGACTGGGGCCTCAGGTATCAAAGAAGGGCCGTCTGAGCAGCAAGAGGTGGCTGCCTTTAGCGGTGCATTTGCGGGGAACGCGGAAGTAGGATGCTCAGAGGGGCTAGGCTTCGAGGGTCTGGGGGTGGCACCCATGACCATAGAGGAGGTATGTTCCATGGGGGAGCCTACTGTTGAAATGATCGCCTCAGAAGATAAGGACGAGGAAGGAGAGGGAGAAGGTGTCGACCATCCCGAGGTGGGGACAATCCGAGAAGAGGGGCCACGGGGAGTGGTTGTCGCCTTAGAGGCAGAAGCTACTTTGGGGCATCATGAGATTGGGGTCGTGGCACCAGGTGAGGAAGGCAACCTCACCCCAGCTGCAGTGGCTGAGCTTGCAGAGGTCGTGGCGACGGTGTCTGGCCATGAAAGGATCGAGCCTGACACGGTGATGATCGGGGGCCAGAGTGAGGAAGCCGTTGGCGAGGCGCTAGAGCGGCATGAGGTGGCTCCTAAATCCCAGGAGCTTGAGGTTTTGGCTACAGCCGTGAGCTCTCCTACCATGGTTTCTCCTTCCATGCCACCCAGGTTCACTTTCAGTGGAATGTAGGGCGTCTTCTTCGAGATGTTGTGGGTGGGTTTTCAGAAGCTGAAAGAGCTTCCCCTTGAAGAGGTTGGCACAACGCTTTTGCGATTGATGGGGGTCGCTGTAGGAAATGTGCCTGAGGCGGTCCCCTATTTTGACAACATTGCCAGCAAGCTGGAAGGATGGAGGGAGAAGGCCCTGTGAGAAGAAGCGATTACGCAACGACTGAAAAGCTCGCAGTTGCGACATTTGGAGTTTTCTCTTCTGTGCCACCATGAATTAGTAAATACTCAATCGCAGCAGCTGGATGCTGTAGACTCCTGGAGATCAGAACTTACTGTGGGGGCCATCGCCCGCCTCCATAAGGTGGTGGCTCTGAATGCAAAGATATTAGAGCTGACGCAGAAGCTTGACAAGTTGGAGAAGGAGACTTCGGATTGGGAAGCGAAGGACAAGGCTCTTCTTGATGATGCTTTGGCCCTCAAGTGTTCCTTGAAAGAAGTGACCCCCCTGATGGAGCATGAGGCGGGGCTGGTGGTAGGGCTGAAGAACGAGATTGAGCGGGCGAAGACATCGACTGCAGCGTATAGAGGAATAGTCGATGAAGCAATCAATAGATTTTGATGACGCCGTCTTTTTAGTTCTCTTTTTCGTTGTAAATAAAAGAAGCTTGTAACACTCTCTTGATTTGTGAATGAAACAATTCTTTTGAATTTTCTTTCTATTTCATTGCTTCCGCCCTTTCATGGTTTGAGATGAAGAAGAATAGTCCACTCCTTGCTTCATCTTGTGGCAGCCTGCTGTGGCTTCAATGACCTCGAACGGGGGAGCAGTTGCTTCCTCACCACTAAGTGTTTGATTGGAGAGGGGCTCATAATTCACGGTTCTCATGATTTGATGAGCCTGCCCACTGTAAGTGCTTCAATCTGGGGGAGCTTTGGCTTCGATTCGAGGTACATTGCTTTTGAGCTGGTAGTAGGTCTTGGTCTCGGGGACAAACTCCCTTTAGTGCTTTGAAGCGACGCGCAGAGCCTTCAATTGATTCGTCACTTCTCAACACGGCCATTGGGGTCTTGTTCGTAAGAGCCGGAGGGTTGAATCTTGTCCGCCTGTACTTCTTCGACAACCTTGGAGAAGTGTAAGACCTTCTTTTGGCTGTCGGCTATCCCCTTATTCAGGGAGGATGGAACCTGGAGCACCTTTCGTGGCAGTTGGTGCGCCAGTTCTGTCTTAGAAGGGAGATGGGAACATGCAGAACCTTATGCTGGTCTGATGTGTAGGTGACCCTTCGTGCTGGCAGATCCACCTTTGGGGCTTCCTCAAGCTCGGGGCCTACTTCTAACTCGTCTTTTTCTTCTAGCGAATTAGAAGTAGAGGGATAAGCTTCGCCTTCGGGAGAGGATACCATGACCTTAGAGAGGTGGCAAGGTATACTTGGGTGGATAGGGGTCAAAGGAAGGATCTTGCCTTGTCTTTCCTCTTCTTTAAACATGTCTGTAATCATTCACCCCAGATCCTCAGCGTCATCATGAGACGAAGGCCCTGTCTCTCTCACAGACTTTCGATCATCATCTTTTGACTTTTCTAGTGCGAGAAGGTTTGTGAAATAGT
The DNA here is from genome assembly GCF_054954075.1 of Amborella trichopoda. Taxonomy (NCBI): domain Eukaryota; kingdom Viridiplantae; phylum Streptophyta; class Magnoliopsida; order Amborellales; family Amborellaceae; genus Amborella; species Amborella trichopoda. Next base: position 31,362,158 of record NC_142346.1, read on the forward strand.
ACTTGGCACTGGCGTAGTGAGTCTCAACTACGGGGAACGGTCTTTCATCAGCATAGACCGTGTGTTGTCTTCCATCTCGACAGTACTTGAAACATTGGTGGAGCATGGAAGGAACCACCCCCTGATTGTGAAGCCAAGGATGACCAAGTAGGACATTATACAAGGTATCGGTGTCGGTTACGTGAAACTGAGCGTAGTCATTGAGGTCACCGATCTTGAGGCAGAGGCGCATTGTGCCAGCTGGCTTTTCTCCTGACTGGTTGAACCCTTGCATAGTGATGTGGGTAGGAGTGAGGTCATCAAATCCTAATCCCAGTCAGGTGAGAATCCTTCTTGGGATCAGGTTAACTGTTGCTCCATCTAGCATGATCCGATTGAGAGGGTAAGCGTCCAGTTCACCATTAACGAAGAGGGGGCGATTGTGGAATTTGCCTCTCAACTGAAGGTCATCTTTAGAAAAGGAGATTGTCAGACACCCGCTTAGAATGGTTGGGTCGATCGCGATTGGTTCCACCTCAATCTCGTACACCTCTGGTTTAGAGAGTTCCTAGACCAAAGCCATGCGGTAGTCTCTTGACAGCAAGAGGGCATCATAGATACTCAAAAGGACTAGAAGCTTTCTCAAGTGTCCAATTACATCGTATTTTACTTTATCCTCATTTTTCTTCTGTGTTCTTGATCCAGTCACTGGTGTAGGTGGTACGGTAGGCTTAGAAACAGGTTGTGGTTAAGTCTTGGTTTGTAACATTGGTTGACTTTGCTGTTCAGCCGATGTGGTATGGGTTGATGGGGCAGAAATAGGAATTTGTACTAGGGATGTAGAGGTTTGAGGTTTAGGCTTAGGGGACAGTGAAGGATCAGAAAATTTGAGGATCTTGACTTTTGAGGTGTGGGCTGTAGCTTCTTTCCCGATCTTAGGCCCATTTGCCTCATGCTGGCTGGTACTTCCAAGATCTACACCATGTGGAAGGCTTCATGGGAGTAGGAGCTCAGAGATGGCTAGGTTTTGGCTTGGGTTCCCAAGGCGTCGGTGGCTGTTGATAATCCTGTCGTTTAGGTTAGGCCAGCATTTCTCTGATGCGTTCTTGTTGTGGCATGGTGAGGCTGGTGTCTCCGAACTCCTTGTTTAGAGAGTCGAAGTCTATGCATCATCGAGCGGTACTTGTAGAAGGAATAGAGGAGAGGGAAGGATAAGAAGGGTTAGAACGTTCCAGGCAGCTTTTACGTCGTCGTCGGAGTTGGACGTTTGCAAGGGGTATTTAAGATCTTGCCCTAGCTTTGACCGTTGTGGGGTGCTTTTAATGTCGTCACCCATTTTGGCATGATATTAATGACTCAGGGCCGTTTGCCTAATTGGATGATAATATGAGGCGAGCTGTGCCTGGGATGAAGTCCCGCAAGGTCGGTAGCAGAGGTAGGGTTCAGAAGAATTATTCCTCGATTGGTGGCTAAGGAAGATAACTCCTTCGGTGGGCGGACCTAAGTGTTCGCCGTCTCCTTTGGGATCCTCGAAGGGGTGTTTGGACCGCCCTATTAGGCTAGTGAGAGGCGGTAGCCTTGGGAACTGCCTCACCTCTCAAGGACTTGAGCTTGCTTCACCCATGGTAGACTTCCCAGGGATGAGAGGTCGTAGGCCCTGAGGAGTCCTGTGCATACTTATGAGGGGCCTACAGTGTGGCTTCTCCTTGAACAGGAGAGAGGGCTTGGACGTGTTCTAGAAGAATCGTACAGTCGATGCCACCTTGTTGGACTTCCTCCACGACTATGGCCTAAAACCCAGAGCAGTCATTGAGTTTGTGGCCGCACACTTGGTGATAGGGGCACCAAAGTATTTTCGTACCCTGGGCAAGGCGTTTCGGCTGCCTGGAGAGCTTGGAAGTGACGAGACCTTATTGGAGCATTGCCTCGAATAGAGCTTGCAGATGGTCTGGCTCAACGTTTCCTTGGGCTTGCGTCGAGAGGTCTTCTTGTGTAGGCGGGAGAGGGACTCGAGGGTGTCTCACTGGGTCGTCTTGAACTTCCTGGCACTGCTGCATCTTCTCGACCAAGAGCTTATGGAAGCCAGTGCACTCGTTGACATCATGGCCTTTTATCCTGTGGTATGTGAACCAAAGGTTCTCGGTCCCTGGAGGCAAGAACTTAAGCTGCCTTGTCAGCTTTGGGGTGGCGATTCCTTCTTCGACCATTATGGAGAAGAATGCATGAAGGGTAGCGGGTGCCCCGTCATCTTCTTGGATTGTGATTATGTGAGATGCCTCAGTTGCCCCGAACGCCTTTTTCAATTCTTTGAGCTTCATCTGACCCTTGTTGATAAGGGCTTTGATAGTGTCGTTGAGCTTATAGCAGTCATGAGTGGGGTGGCAACCCTCCTGTGATAGTCGTAGTACTTCTCATTTGCCTCCTGCCAGCCAACTCTGCAGTATTGGCCTCCGGTAACTGTATCATGTTCTATTCTAGCAGCAGGCAAAGTAATGCAAGTGTTCACTATGTGTCGAAGGGGCAAATCTTATTCTTGTGTTGGGCCAAGTAGTCGCTTTGCCCAGAGTTTTTAAGAGGCGGGACACTGTTGTAGGTCTGTTGCTTGCCTCTGGCCGGAGATGCCTGTGCCTTGGAGAGGTCCAAGGCTTGAGAAACCAAGCCTTTGGTGTCAGCCACGGTGACGACCACGCTGATTACTGCCATTTGATTGCCCCGACTGTTTGGGCATGAGTTTGAGCTAGCAGGTTGCTGATGGGTGTTGCCGTGCTTGAACAATCCCTCAATAGGGACTGCCTTAGAGATGAGATCTAACATGAAGGTTGGATTGGATGCCTCAACATGTAGGGCGATCTCAGGAAGCATGTTCCGTATGCAGGTCTGGACTGCTTCCTTCTTGTTCATGGGAGTGGCATGAAAGGTCACCAACTCTCTCCATTGGGTGATGAATTTATCAACCGGCTCACCAGGGTCCATCAAGGTGAGGAGCTCGTTGGTTTCCATGTTCCTTTGGACTTCGTAGAAGCGTTGGTAGAATAACGGCTCCATTTCTTGCCAAGTGTTCAACGAGTTCGGCGGCAACCGAGCATGTCACTGGAAGGCTGATCCTTCAAGAGTTTCGACGAATTGGGAAGCAGAAGACGTCCGTCAGCCGTCTCCCGGCAGGCCGCTTGGAAGTGGGACGTATGCTGGTGAGGAGACGTGGTACCATTGAATAGGGGGAGTTTCCCTTTTTGGTAGTTCGAGGGAAATGACACCTGGTCAATGTCCGAAGGATACGGCTTTTGGTAGAGTGGTGTCTCCTGCATGCTCGGGACCTTGTTTTTGAGGATATGGGCCACCATAGTATCTATGTCGGTTTGGGAGACCCCGCGAGAAGAGGAGCTGTCTTGAGAGACCGATGGGAGAGCCTGCCTAGGAGCTGTGTCCGCACCAGTTGGGGAGTCGGGCATAGAAGGGGCCTTGGAGGCCTCTAGGCGTTCCATCTTTCCGAGGATGGCTTGCATCATTTCCTCAAAGTTGTTCATTCGCTCCTCCTGAGCGTCGTTCGGGTCATTGATCACCATGACATTGATCGTTTCTTTTGGGAGGTCAGAGTCAGGTGATGCACCGGACTGCCGAGGTTGGTGAGTCACACGTGGCAAGTCAGTCTGGAGTGGCTCAGCTTGCCCCGACTAGACTCGGGCTTTGTATGCCAATCTTGTGACATCTGGTTCTTGACGGTCTTGGGACTGTGGCTTCTGGGTGGTGATCACTGAACAGTTCTCTTGGACTTGCTCAGGCTCCGGAGTTTGAAGAGGAAAAAAGGGATTACAAGGCAGGAGGTCGTCAGGGGTGGCTACTTCGACTGCCTTGGAGGCTTCCCTAGTCGGGACCTATAGGCCCCTCTTCTGCTTTATCCTGAGGCGGATGTGGACCTCATTCCAAAACCGAACTTGAGACTTGGACTGGCCAATCTTCTTTGAAGAGGCAAGGGCCATGTCTATGAGTTGGAGTAGGGAGTGGCGCTCAATGATTGAGCGCAGCTTGGGTTCTTGTTTTGGAGGCTGGAGGTCTCTGTCCGACATCAAGCCGTTGCCCCAAATTCCTTTGTGAGGCCAGGGTATTTGGATGACCCGGGGCTGGCTCAAGATGGTACTCTTAGCGAAGACCTTTGAGTACCAGGGCTCATGGTGCTTGTCTGGTGTCAGGAAAGTGGCAGAGGAAAGAGGGGCCGGCTCCTGACTCTTCTTGAGTTTGGCTTCAAAAAGGACCTGCGAAGATGGTGCGTGTGGACCTTTAGGGTTAACCGTTCGGGTGACTTGGGGGTCGACCAAGGCCCAGTCAATGGGTTCAACCTGTGGAGGCCAAGACCCACGAGCTTGTATTTGTGAGGGATGAGGCGGGGGAGCATCTCTCACAAGGTGAAGCTGTGTGTGCCTGAAGGGAAGACGGAGCGGTCAACGCTCTTGTGCTCGAGATGGCATAGAGCTAGCACTGCCTTGAGCTATGGAAGAGAATGCATGGCGCATGTAGGGTCCTGGATGTGAGCTCAAGGCAACATGAGGGTCCGCCCAAGGGGTGGCTCGAGTGGATATACCACAAGCCTTTGAGTGTATACGAGGGGTGAAGACCTCAGGTCCTCCGCCTCTGTGTATCGACTCTCCAGGTGTGGGGGCTCGGAATAGTGAAGGGGCATAGGGGGTTGCCTCGCGGCAAACCTTAGGAGTGACGGCAGTTTGTTTGCCTTTCACGGGGATGGATGAGGCAGCCTTATGGTGTACTGCAACAGTATGATTGGCAGGATATTTGCCAGTGGCAGGGTGCACGACAGCAGAAATGCTGCCCATGAAAGGGGCCTTGGTGGAGAGTCCACCAGGGAGAGAAAGTGGGGAGGCAGGGACCTTTAAATCCTGTCTCGCACCGACCCAGGTGAGAACCTGGGAGCCAGACCCTGAGTCCTGACTCAGAAGAAGAGTAGGGAAGGAGGCTTGAGTGGCTTGCTTCCTTGGGACAACCACAAGTGTAGGGATAAGGAAATCCCCGACCCGGATGAATGTGTTAAACAACCCTGGTGCCAAAGAAATGAGTGCAGAAAGTAAAGAAGGAAACTGGTCAAACAAGAACAAACCTACTAAGGGGTAGTAAGTCCCCAGTGGAGTCGCCAAGCTAGTTAGGTGCCTCGATCTCGCTCTCTAGATCTAGGTGATTTGGTGGCAAGTATCTCGGGTCTCTGGTGGACCCAGGATTTGAGATCGCTCTCTCAGAACCTTACTCGAGGACAAGGGCAGGTATATCAACCAATGAGAGAGGAATTTTAGGTGGGTTACTAGGGCTGGCTCGTGTGGGCGCTCTCTTAGATCATGAAAAAGGCCCCCCCAACTGCTTGAGCTGGTTCAGAATCGCCTCCTTTGACCTGTAACCTTCTATTTTTTCTGCACAACACTTGTATGGTTAATTTGTAAGACAAGTGGGTCGAAAAGGACCCACCCTTGTCTTAGGGAAATGCTGCGATGAAGTGCAAGGTTAGATGAAAGATGGAAAGGAAAAGATAACTTGATGGAGACATGAGGCTAGCATAACAACCGAAAGCCACCGACTCGGAGTGGTAGCAAGACGGGCATGGTTCACAGGATCAGCATGGCAGCAATTGCTACTCGAAACCAAAGTCGCCGTGTCGGCGCTAAGCTAGGCCTACCCTCAATCAAGTGAGAAGAGAAAGAGGTGGAGAGAAAAGAATGAGACGATGAAGAGAAGGGGAAATCCAGACACCGATAAACATCGCGGTGGGCAATGCAAGGAGGCGACGTATCCCTTGTGGACAGTGCTAGCTCCTGACGCGGCACACGGCAATGGTTTCTCTTAAGTCACATGACGATAGATGTGGGATGCAGGGAGAACAACAATAGGCACTGGACACACGGAGGAAGCTTGTGGATGGCGATGGATGTTGTCAGGGCCTCTAGCGGGAGGTCTACGTTAGATGCATAGCAGAGGAAGACTCCTGCAGGTGGCAACACACTTCGCTGTCTAGGTTCTTCACGAAATGTCAAAGTTACGTCTGTGGGCGGCGATGGGCAACGCCATCTATAGACTTCACTAAGAGAAAAAGATTGACGATAAGGAGGGAAAGAAAACTCATGCATGGCGCTGCCATCGCCATGTATGACCTATGAGACCAAGGGAGAGGCATGCACGACACTACCACTGCCATGCACAACCTCTGAGTGGGATGTAGAAGAAGAAGAGGGAGAAGAGGGGAGAAGGGAGAGAGAAGAAGAAAAGAAAAAAGAAGAGAAGGAAGATTTACCTCAACTCTAGGCGTACCAGTTGAAAGTTTCTCTAACCTCACCCTCTCTCTCAAATGTAGCACCACAATGGTATGAAAGAGAAACTTGTATTAAATGAAAACTCTCTCTTGTGTGTGTAGATATCTGCCTTTTTCTCGTTGTTTTTTACGTACAATAATGGTACGCATATATAGAAGTGTGCCCCAAAGATGGGTGGATGATCAAAAGTAACCCTAGTTGCTAGAAATTTGGATTAAATTGAATTAAAAGACATTAGAAAATAGGGTGCAAAATGGCATATTTGCCCCTTCCTAACAAGTTGTGGAATTCCATAATAGTCCTTGTGTTGCTCTAGGACTTGCGTGTTCTTGCATGGCTGATCTGAGGTCGTTTTGATGCCCGGTTGATCATAAGATGATTGTTTTCTTGTAGGACTCGACATGACGACCGATTTGATACCAACTTCTAGCCATGGATCGTGTTTTTGGTGTACGATCATGTGACTTGAATTTTGAGTAGATCTTGAAACTTCGAATCGATAGTGTGTTCGTTCCTTGATGTTTTTCTATGTTTTCTTCGTTGAATCACACTGAGCATGCCGCTACGATCACGGGACACCAAACGCAGCTCGATTCCGTGGCCGAACGAAGATTTGCACGTTTAGAATTTTGGCAAGAATCAAGGGTTCCAGTGACGGAATTTGCAGTCTGTTCATTAGCTTCGTGTACAGAATCCGACCGTTTATCATGTACGGAGTTCGGGTCAGAGATGGCCCAAGGCCTTACGCCTGCAATGAAATTGGTCTCACATTGATCAGGCTCACGAGTTGTGTGATTTGGCTGCTCGAGCGAGGCATGACACTGCTGAATTTCTTGCACTTTCTTCACAGATCAACACTTCTCTCTTACGTTTCTTCACGCTCGGGTATCGTCATGGGGCATGCCACATATCGAATCGCTTGCCTTGACTAGACGAACATGCTCACCAATTTTGGCACGATCCGACATGGGACGGCCGAGATATGAGCATCAAAATTCACCGGCCATGACTGTCCATTTAATAGTGTAGTGTTGCAAGGTGGCCGAATGAGAATAGTGTGCGGCTCCTCCTGTTTCACTCTTTCGCCTATAACTTCTTCCTGCAGTGTCTGTTTGGGTTGAAACTTGACCCTTAGAGGTTTTCAACTGTGTCGGATCCAATGGTGGTAGTCCCACAGTAGTTTGGGATGCAGAAATTGTAGCTCTAGTTATAGGGGTCCGTTTCAGTGTGCTAGAGGCCGATTCAGCGAGAACTGTTTTGTCAATCTCTACTGCCTTAAACATGTCAGAATATGACAAAACTTGGCAAGAGACTTTTGAGAGGCCTCATGAAGATCTTGGTCAGTTATGGGGTTGTTCTGAGACTGTCGAAATTTCCACTACTTGCTAGGCCTTTATATAGCGGGGGCCTCATGTTGATGAAAAATACCTTTCAACACCAGCATGATCCAAAATATCAAAATAAGATTTTAAATCAGTGAATAGATTAAAATATAATGAAGACAATGAAAGAAGAACAAGAAAGAAAAGGAAGAAGCAATACCAAACCAGGCCAATTGGCCAGGGACTTTCGAGCCTTCGAGGGCTCACCTGTATCAGAACCGGCGTGCTCTTTGCCGCTCTGATTCAAATACTGACAAGAAGATCTGTAGTTGAAAGGGTGGTTGTTCCTTGGAGATGGTTTTAGAACTAGGGTTGTTGCGCCCTAGGTCTAGTTTTTTTGGCTTAAGGTTAGGGTCGCAGGAGGCTAGGGTTTATGAAGCAGTGTCTAAGGTTTCAATCTTTTGAAGCTGTAGGATTTTCCTCTTTCTAAAGCCGTGCCTGAAGTGGCCATGAAAAGACATCTTATAGGGATCAAGGATCTGTTGAAAAGGATAACTTTCCATAACCAACAGATCCTCATCTAAAAAATTCCAATTTTGAGGTACAGATCTAGGTAACATGCCTGGTGTCGCCCGAGTGACATGCCTAGTGTCGCGCAAATAAATATAGTAAAAATCTTAGAAAAATGTAAGAAAAACACGCACAAAGAGAAATTTTCATTTTGGGACAAAAAAGTTGGGCTACACCATTGGTTTTGCCCGGGCCCACATCAAATTTTGTCCAAATTCAAAAGTTCAAATTTGGGTATGTTCCTTAGCCTCTTTTGAAGCTCTCAGAGAAAATTGGGTAAAAAATGATTTTTTACTTATTTTAATGATTTTTTTGGTAAAACAGGGCGTATGCAAGATTCTGGGTCAAAACAAGGTTTCTGTAGGGTTCCTGGTAGGCAGATTGGTTCCGGGTCACAGAGTATGCTATATGAACTATGGAATTTGGGTTTACTCGGATAATGTAGTTCTAAGGGTTCAGAAAACCGTAGAACTTGCTATATTTAAAATGGGGTGTCTACAGTTGCCCCTCTTTGGCACTCCCTGTCCTTCGAGGGACAAGTGAGTGGCAAAGAAGTAGACACTTTGGCGTTCCCTGTCCTCCGAGGGGCTGGTGAACGTCAAAGATAATGCAGAAATTTTAAATTTCCCGACGTCACGTGGTCAGATGGCACACCAACTAATCCCTCCAAGTCATTGCGCTCACTGAGCTCACCCACCTAGGGCATTTTTCCTCCTAGGGTTTTCGGCGTGAGATATCGATGAGTTACACAAGCTTGAAACTCGAGTTGGATTTTCTGTCCATGCCACTTAACTTTAGGGGTTTCATAGTTTGAATTTTTAACCTTGATATCTTCCTTGATTTCCATTGCGTTTCCTATAGCTGTCTATAGGAAAGGCTTTCTATAGGAAAAAAATTGTCTGACCGATTCTGAAGAGAGAGACATGGCAACAACGTGGCAATCGTGGCAACGTGATAATCATCACATACAAGAGTCCAAGATCCTTTTTTTTAAAAGTCATTTTCGAAGTATGAAAGTAGGGGGAGATTTGAAATAGAACCCGGAGCAAGGACAAGTTACGATATTAACAAACAAATTAAAGTTGTTGAAAACACAAGTCATATAGTGAAAATTTTGAAAAGAGAAAGATATTTCGAACAACAAGGTTGGTTAGCAGTTTCAACTCCTGCAACCATAAAGCCCTCTAAGCAGTTTAGCATCATGCAGTGATGGACCATACACCCGACCCTTTTACATCATACGGGGATAGACGGAATACACCCTACCCTTTTACATCATACGGGGATAGATAGAATACACCGGACCTTTTACGTCATACGGGGCTAGAAGGAATACACTCGACCTTTCACGTCATACGGGGCTAGACATTACCTACCTCGGCTCTTTTACGTCTCACGAGTTTGACATTGAACTGGATACACCTGACCTTTCATGTCATACGGGGCTAGATGATACCTGCCTCAGCTCTTTTACGTCGCATGAGTTTAATGTTTTTCTATTGAACTGGGTGGTTGTGCCCTAGATACACCTGACCTTTTGCATTATATGGGGCTAGACGGTGCCTGTCTCGGCTCTTTTGGCATGAGTTTGACGTTGAACTAGATACACCCGATCTTTCAAGTCATACAAGGCAAGACAATAGCTGTGTCGGCTCTTTTGCATCGCACGAGTTTAACGTTGAACTGAATTGGCTTTGGTTGGTAATTTAGGCTCATGCCAACGAGGAACAATTTTTTTTTTTATTCATATGAAAAAACCAAATTTGGTTCCCGGAAGTCCTTAATATTAAGTGGGGGCATTTTTGGGAAAACAAATTTTGGGCGACACTAGGTGTGTCGCCCGGGTGGCACTTTGAATGACACGGCTGGTGTTGCCCACCAAATTATTATTATTTTTTCTTTTTTTTTTTCTATTATTATGGGAAAGTTGGGAAAGTAACAAAAAAAATAGTTTTGCAAAAAATATTTGTGTCGACCAGGTGACATGAGGAGTGTTGCCCTCACAGGCTAGGCGACATTAGACGTGTCGCCCATGAATTTTTGTTTTTTTTGTGTGGGAGTTTGGGGAATGAAAGAGGGGTTTTTTGCTAAAAAATTTGGGACAACAGTGGTGTCGCCCGGGCAACGCACGTAGTGTCGCCCTCACAAGTTGGGCGACACTAGGCGTGTCATCCATACAAAATTTTTATCATTATTTTCATTTTTATTTTTGGACAATGGCATGAGAAAAGGGTCTTTTTCAAAAAAATTTGTGGGCGATACTGCTAGTGTCGCCCAGGCGCCCAGCCTGAGTACGGAGTTGGGTGACACCAGGCGTGGCGCTAAAACCTTCGACCTCGAAAATCGAAGTTTATCATTTTGCTGGGTTTTAGGGTTTTCTAAACTCTATGTTGGCCAAAGTGGATAGCTACAGGACGAGTTTTGGGTCAGATTTCTTTTTTTTTCTATGAAAATCATCCCCCTTCCCATTCTTCTTTCTTCTTTTGATCTTTTTTTCTTCCCTCCATCTTCATCTTCTCCCTATGATCTTACTGGTTTTTCTTGCACTCATCCTTAGGCTCTCATAGCTCTTGGGAAGGACATCGTGATCTGAAAGGGCAAGGGGAAGGTTTTCGAGCGGGTTGACAATGGAAGAGAGGAGGAGGCTTTCCCTCTTTTTACTAGGGTTAGGCACTTTATCTGAAGATATGCTCTCCCATATCTCACATGGCCTTCGATCGGGTGAAGTTCCTACGTGTGTCAATGGCTTTCTTGTCATCGGACCCTGGTTCAGGGATTGGTTTCTTTCTGCTCGGCAGTAGCCCGAGCTCATGGCCTTTTTGGCTTTAGTTTCAATGATAGGCATCTTGAATATGGCCTCTTGTCTTGTGAACTTTCCGCTCCTTGAGGCTCTTGCTAAGAGGTTCAACTATCAAACGAACAACTTCTTCCTTCCTACGGGCAAAACAACACCGACTTTAGAGGAAATTGCCAGGGTTTCTGGGTTGAGCTTGGCCGGGATTGCGTATCAACCGTATACTGCCACCGACGATCATTCCATCATGGGTGCACGACTGTTGGGGGCTGCTTACTCTTCACACGGTCAGTGGGTCGATATGGAATTGCTAGTCTGGAATGAGGATCGGTCTTGAGCCGCCGAACAGATCCGTATTTTTTTTTGTGCTGTTAGGAGCCATCCTTTTTCCAAGCAGTCGTAAGACGGTTCGAAGTTCGCTTATACCTTTAGCCCATGCCTTTTGGGAGCGAGCAGGTTACACCATTGTTTCGGCCGTGTTGGCGGGCATTTATCGGGGTCTTCATGACCAAGTCACCCGAGGTGACCGATTCATTGAGGGTAGTATCTTGATTTTGCATGTATATTTTCATACTCAAATTTATTATTTTTCCCATACAACTCAGGTTTTCTTCTGGTTTTGGCCACTAGATCTCATATTTTTACAATAGGAATTTACTGAAAAAATCCCAGCTCGGTCCGGAAGGGTCTCAGTTAGGCGACACTGGTGGTGTCACCCACACAGGGTGGGCGACACTGCCAAGTCAATATGCCCCGGATGGTTCCAAGGTCTTGGGTTTCTATCTTGTGACCCGTTGTGGTGATTTTGGCTCATATTTTCTGCAGATTTGGGCCTATGAACACATCGCTATTGTCCGTCCACCTCGATCAATGATGGCTGTATCTGCTGCTCTAGGTTTAGCATGTGTCAATGACTTCATTCGGCCTCGTGATGTCAACCATTATCGCAGGATTCTTGATGAGCTGTCGTCATTCGATTAGGTGATCAGGGGTCTGAGAATGTGCCCCTGTTTCTGCCTGCTATGGGATGTTAATGTCTTATTTTAGCAGGGCAGTTCTTCACAGAGGGGTACTTCCCTCAAAGGGTGCTTTGTCAGTTTCACCATACTCAGAATTACACTTCCCCTGGAGAGGCGATCGATCGTCGCGCTATTTTTCTGCTTCGACGACACTCTTCCACGCTTCTTGTTAAGGTAGGTTTGTCATGGAAGGGGAAGAAGTCTTCTGCTAGTGAGGGATTGGTTAAGCAAGATAAGCCCATGACCACCTCCAACTACGATTCTTGGTGGGAACGTGCATGTCCTCTTCCACTGTGCCTCAGATCTTCGAGACTACATGGCGAAACTTCTACTCCTGCTCAGGATTCCATGCTTTCTCAAGAAGATGCTCCTCTTCTTCAAATAAATGAATCAAATCCAATGAGGACATGTCAGACCTCAGCTAGGAAGAGGCTGAAGTCGAATTGGCTTGGTGGGTGGCCTTCGTGGAGGAACTCAAGGAGAAGGATGTTGATCCGAAGTCGAAGACTGAATAGCCAAATATTTTCTTTTTATTTATTGTTTTCTTAGCATGTATAAGTTGATCTCATGATCAACATTATTTTTAGTAGTTCTATTTTTGTTGAAGTCTATTAGGACTACAGAAATTTCGGTCCGCGGCCAGAGTTGATTGCGTAAATGCATGTAATAAGCTCATTTTCAATGGATTGGTCCATTTTGATTGGTCCTCTGGGATTGTGGAATCCCTTCTACTTTTTCATTTTCTCCTTGTTACTACCCATGTTGAGGGGTTCTTGTTCATCTCTATGTGTGCATTTGATTCATTGAAGCATAGCAGAACACTTTCTTTGCACACTCTTTTCAAACTGAATTTTTACAAACTCAACCCCCTAGTTGTGGGGTTTTTATCCCGAATTCCTAGCTATTGGATCATCATACGCACACACAGGGATGAGCTTGCCTCATTTTGCCTTAGGGGATCCAGTCGAGAGAAAAGTGCTCCCAGACTAGCTAATTTCGTCATTGGCGAGGTTCACCCATCTCTTATATATGGTAGTTGGTAATTATACTCATACAACCATGGAGTGCCTGACTAGCTTCAATCCTTCATAACAGGCTTAAGAAGTTGGCTTCAAGAACGAGGTCAGATGACTTAACAGTTTAACATCTTGTAGTGATGGAGAAACTCCTTTCTAAAAGGGTTTTGGAAATGAACGGTTTTAACAATCAAATTGAAAGAGCATTTTCAAAAGGGATGGGCCTTACTATTTTTCCACCTATGGCCCCTTTGGTGGTTATTTCCTTTATTATGTTTTACCCAGAAATGATGAAAGGATGTCCTTGTGGGACAACGAGAACTCAAAAATCTCGAAATTGTCTTTTTTACCTTTGGAGCTTTCATCCCGTACTTCGCGGGTCTATGAAGAGTTCTCTGGATTCTTGTCGGGCTTCCATCTTGGAGAAGTCTCGACTTCTTTCAGGGTTTGTCGAAGTCACTTCGGTTTTTCCATTCATGTCATCCTTCTACATCTATTGGGAACCTGCAGGGTTTAGGAGGAGTCTCCATCCTTAGAGTCTGCATGTACTTGAGATCTTGAATTAGAAGCTCCTTCTTGGAGATTGTTTATTCTTGCAAGTACTTGTTTGTAAAAAATTTTTTTACTCGTGATGCCTTTTCAAGTTTTCACCACGTCCTTTTTTTTTCTTTTTTTGTGAACACGATTGGCATTGGTGCCATTAGTTGGTTGATCATTTCGCACAACTCATCCAGCTGTGTGTTGCTCGAGATGTGTGTCCTGGTGAGGACCCTTTCGATTTGGGCTATGTGTGCTGGTGAATTGGGCCTGGATCTTCCCGAGATGAGTCGGTAGATTGTAGGTGGTTGTGGATCCTTGAAATTCTTTATTCGGTTCGTGATCTGCCACCCTTGTTGGTTGTCTGGCTTTTGAGGTGTTTCCCATTCTTTCATCGAGAGTATCGGCCATCAATTGAATGGGTTTGAACACTCGGCCTCTTTGGGTTAAGGAATCAACCTCGCAAGTCTTAACCTCGATAGGGTCAACTCTAGCAAGAGTAATGGGAGACTTTGGGGTGTTGGCCCCTTGTTTGAAAGATGATCCCTTTTCGTTGATCCTGACTATATTGATCCCTTTTCGTTGATCCTGACCATATTGATTTATAGCGTATCATCTTCGTCATATCAGCCCCTTATTTGGAAGATGATCCTTGTTTCAAATACAAGCAATTTTGAGTATCATGAGCACAGTTTTGATGCCATTTGCACCACCTGCTCTTATCTATAACTTGAACTGGTGGTTCCGATGGTGGCAGGAGATAAACCATGTTTCTAGCCAGGAGTAATTCCAACACATTTTCTAATGGGTCTTTGAGAGGGATGATATTATCCTCTCGCCTTTGGTTATTATTTTGAGCATTGGCTCTAGGCTGACCCGTTTGGTTTTGCTTTTGATTGTTGCGTTGAGCGGCTGAACCTTGAGCTGGTCCGTTAACGACAATCTCATGAACTTGACTGGAAGCATTCCCTTTGTTATTGTTCTTATTCTTATTTTGGGGAGTTGTTATTGGTTTATTGTCGGTCTTGGGGCTGAGGAGTGTCTCTCTGATCCTTTCATGTCACGCCACTCGCTCAATCATGGAGTCGAAGGAGTGGGGGATAAGACCTTAGCAGAAGAAGGTCCTGTATTCAGGTGCAACATTCTCTAAGACTATGGAGATCTTGGCTGGGTTCGTAAGTAGACATTCTATGACCCGCATCGCCACCTCGCAGAATCAACCGATAAAATCCTCGAAGGATTCTCCTAGGTTTTGTTTCGTTGCACTGAGCTCGCCCAGTGAGAGAGGTCTTGGTGTCGACTCGCGGTAGTGAGAGACGAATATGTTGACCATTTTGTCTGGAGTGATGCGTGGTCGAGCGGACATTGTTCTTCGATGCTAGTTCAAGGCCTCACCTGTCAATATTTGTGAAAATATGGCCTTCAATTGGTTAGGCCTGTCTCGCAAAGCTCGAACGGAGAGGAGGTACACTTTGACATGAGTATCTGAATCTCTCTTCCCATTGAACTTGTTTCTAAATTCTGGGACAACAAATCCTAGGGGAAGGTCTTCCATGCCTCCAAAGGTCTCATGAACATAGGCCTTCGGGGGTAGAATTTCATGCATGCCCATTCTTACAAGCATATCCTGTATTGCTTTTAAGGTGCCTTCGTGTTGAGTATTTGGCATGACAATAGGCCCACCGGTCAGTGGGTTCCCAAGCGTAGATTGATGAGTCAAGACTTGAGGTACATGTTGGCCTGCCTGGGCCGGAGATTGATGAGCTGCAGTCATCGAGGCGGTTTGATACATTGGTGCTTGAGGGGGGCACTAACCCATAGGTTTCGCCACCGGTTGTGAAATTGCACGGTTGTTGGACCGGCTGAACTAGATTAAAGAATCGACTAACTCGGTTATGCTAGGGTTTGACCTATACCACTAATTGAGTTTGGCATCGACCCATGTACTGGGGCACGGATGGTGTAACCTAGGTAAACTTGACTTTTAAGGGTAGCTTGGACACCCATCTCACCTAAGGGACGGTTTGGGTCGACACCTCTACTTCATACAGTGTTCAAGACATCATGAGTTGTACTATGGTGGCTCGAGGTTGGCTTAGATCCCCTAGACTTAGGTTGGGATCATTGTGCCTCGGGGTTATCTCGGTTTGAGTTATGGGAATTGGCATTTGATACTGCATGAACATCTTCCCTCACTTGACTTCTACTTTGGTTGCCTAAAAGCCCTTGCAAGATGACCCCAGGTTGGACCCCTTGATTATCCTAAGTCTTTCGAGCTGACCTAGCTTTTCGGACCACACAAATATCAGAATTAGGAGTGGACCCTTGAGGCTCTGCCTTTAATTGTAGACCTAAGTGTTGGATAATGGATTGACTTGCATTCTGTCGATAATCCCAAGGGATCCGACATACTGGTCCCTAGGTTTGGGCAGGTTAGGCTTAGAGTCAGCTGTCGAGCGATCATCATGTTCACCTTGACTAACTGACATGGTGATTGCTTATAGTAGGGTTCTAAAATCTAAACTTAGGGTGAGATCTAGACTTGACGGCTTAGGGCAGACCTAGTCTGACTCTTGGGGCAAAACCTTAACTAAGACATAGGCTAAGACTAGACTGGAACCTAGACTTGCTAGACTCAATGGGTTTTGGTTCAGACCTTGAACTAGGATAAGCCTAGTCTAGCTCTAAAGGCAACTCTATGCTTAGACCTATGCTAGAACCTAGACTAAGACCTAGACTAGATAAGTACGAGTCTCAGCTAAGACCAAGAGTGACTCTGGGTTAGGACCGGTTGTGAACCTGGGCCAAGCTGGGTATGAGCCTGAACTTGGACCCAGAGAATTTTGAGGATCAGACCAGGTATGGACCTGGACTGGATCAAAGATGAACTAGGAATGAGCCTTCGACTCGGACCAAGAGGGGGCCTAGGTTCGGAGCATGGCGAAACCTGGTTCGGACCTGGACTAAGCTGGGTACAAGCCTAGACTTGATCCCAGAGGGTTCAGCTCGGACCAGAGCGGGTCTGGATTGAGATTTAAGATTGCTTATTGCTTAACCAATAGAAATAAGCAAGCACAACACACGAAAATGTTTGACCTAGATTATAAGTAGGCTTAGCTTGAGAGTGGGTTCCTAACTATTGAAATGCGGCTAGGCTGATATAGGTCCCCACATAAGCCTTGGCCTCCTGTTATAGGATGTTCACCAGGTCCTATTATACACGGAGTTGTTTGAGGCAAAGGATTACGGAGGGGCGCTCACAGTTAAAGTTACGCGAATCCCAACTCTCGAAGCTAGGTTCCCCTCACGCCGTTAACGCGTATTTTGGGGGTTTTCAAAATATTTGTTTGCTGGTTTCCCAGGCATTCCCGGTCCTGTATGTGCTGGAGTGTAAAGAATCATGCAATAAAAAATGAAGTTGCAAGCAGGCAGGCACACAATGCAATGAAGAAATAAAGCGAGTGCTTGGCACTAGTCATTCCTAGTGATGCACACTTCGAGGGAAACTCATTCGAAGTAAAATATAGATAGAGGGGTAAGCAACCCCTAAGAAGGTACAGTCAAAACAATGAGACCAAGCACAGTTCGTGCTAAGTTGAGCTCGGCCCGAGTAAAGGGTGACTCGAACAGGATACGATTCAGGGAGGGTGCAAGCAACCCTCAATGTATTATAATTATTATTATTATTATTTTGATGAAACACAATTAAACTAAGCATGGTGAAAGAAGAGAAAATAGGATTTTAGTCAAAATTAACAAATTAAAATAAAATTAGAAAGCTAGTAACAAAATAGACCTATCTGAAGTAAAAAAAAAAATTATATTTTCAAAAAATTTATTTTAGGTCAAAACTTGGTCATCAGGGAGCCAAACGTCCTTGGAATAGGCCTGTGGGGTCCCATAATTTTTCTGGGACACTTGCAGTTGGGCGACATGGGTGGTGTCGCCCTTGCAAAAAATTATTATTATTACTTTTTGCTATTTTTATTTTGTTAAAATTGATGAATAAGGCTACAGTAAACTTGAAAGAAGCATGAAAAAAACTATTTATGTTGAAATAAATTAAAATAGAGTAAAGAAGGATAGTGCAGACTGAACAAATTTGTATCAAGTAAAATATTTTTTTGGTATTTTTTAAAATTTTATTTTGATATGAAATTTTTTGAGCAGTCACAAGAGAGAGCCTAAAGCATATCTAAATTTGAGCGACACAGGGAGTGTTGCCTTGGATTTGGGTGGCACTGAAGGTGTCGTCAGGTGACACTACTGGTGTCGCCTAGAAAAATCTGGGTTTCACAGCACCGAAACCCTAAATCCTGGTTACTGCCGACTTTTGGGACCTTTTGTGACTAAAATCAATGAAAAACAATGAATAAAAGTCATATTTTGGTGCTTCTATCAAGATCTAAAGGCCCCATGGTGGGTGCCAAACTGTTTACGATGCAAAATCTGACAGATCTTCCGACGAAGATCTCTCAGATCTTGACGCCTTAAACTGATGAAAAATAAGTGGTAGAGAAAGTGGGACAAATCAAATTCAGATCTGAGGCCAGATCTGCCCGAAAATGAGCAGATCTACTCTTAGATCTGTGGCCGAGTCAGCATGATCCAAAATATCAAAATACGATTTTAGAGCAGTGAATAGATCAAAATAAAATGAAGATAGTGAAAGAAGAAGAAGAAAGAAAAGGAAGAAGCAATACCAAACCAAGCCAGATGGTTCGGGATTCCCAAGCCTTCGAGCACTCGCCCGTATAAGAACCAGCATCCTCTTTGCCTCTCTGATTCAAATGCTGACCAGCAGATCTGTGATTGAAAGGGTGATTGTGCCTTGAAGATGGTTATAGAACTAGGGTTGTTGTGCCCTAGGTGTAGCTTTTTTGGCTTAAGGTTAGAGTCTCAGGAGGCTAGGGTTTCTGAAGCAGTGTATATGGTTTCAATCTTCTAAAGTTGTACTCTCTCTGAAGTCGTGCCTCAAATGGCCACGAAAAGACATCTTATAGGGATCAAGGATCTGTTGGAAAGGATAACTTTCCATAACCAACAGATCATCATCCAAAAAATTCCAATTTTGAGGTACGGATCAGGGCAACACGGTTGGTATCGCCTAGGTGACCTAGTGTCGCCCAAATAAACATAGTAAAAATCTTAGAAAAAGGTAAGAAAAATACTCACAAAGAGAAAATTTCATTTTGGGACACATCAAACTTTGTCCAAATTAAAAAATTCCAATTTGGGAGTGTTCCTTAGCCTCTTGTAAAGCTCTTAGAGAAACTTTGGATCAAAATGGATTTTTTTACTATTTTTAATGATTTTTTGGTAAAATAGGGCGTATGCAGGATTCTGGACCAAAACAGGGTTTCTGCAAGGTTTCGAGTAGGCAGATTAGTTCCGGGTCATAGAGTAGGTTGTGTGAACTATGGATTTTGGGTTTACTAAGATAATGTGGTCCTAAGAGTTTTGAAAACTATGGAATTTGCCAGATAAAGGAAAGAGGGAGATAAATGCTCTTGTACATTCCATGATATTGATGACCCATCTATGAAATGAAGGGCTCAAATCTCTCACCGCACAAGTCACTCAAGATCAATAATTCATATTCAATCTCACAAGAAGAGACAAGCCAAGGAAAACCCTAAGACCCTTAATCATGTTCAAGCACTATGAAAAGGGGATTGATCCCTACCAAAATCTTTACAGCTTATCTCCTACACCAAACACACACTCTCTCTCTCTCATCCATTTAGGGGGCATGCCCCACTCTAGAAAGTCTCTCTCTCATCTTTAAAATCTCTCCCTCTCTCAAGAAAGCCTAAAGGGGAACACCCCACTCTTTCCACCTCTTGGATCTCTCTCTCAGATTATGAAAAGGAGCTAAGGGTTTAGGCTATAGAGTTCTTCTCTTTCCCATCTCTCAACTATGGATTTATGCCTAAGGGTTTTGGGTTGTAGCAAAAACAGAATCCATCTCTCTCAAACTAGGTTGCTAAGGGAATTCACCTAGGGTTTGAGTTTATGATCAAAGGGGTTCATATTTCATTGGGGTCGCTTGTTCAAACTTGCTTTTCCGGTTGAGATTGAAGGTTGACTGTTAATCCCACACCATCTGGGTTTAATAAATTCGATTGAGGTAATCTCCGGAAATCTCTTTTTGTTTCTTGCCATATTTAATTATATTGCCTTTATATTCCTAAGCATAAGAATTGTGGATATTTTCATTCTTTAAAGAAAATTGGTTTAGTGACATCAAGGTTTTTAAGATCTTAGATTTGTCAGTTTTATTTTCTTTGAAACAGGAGTGTAATAAGACTAGTTGTAAGTGATCTTTACAAAATAAAATAAAATTAAAAATAAATGAGTGAAAAAAAAGAAAAATAAAAAAATATATCCCCCGACATGATTACATTAGTCTTTCTTTTGTGACTTTTTTTTTCCCTCTTTAAATGTCATCCTCATTTACTTTTCTTTGTGTGGGCCTCCATTTCCTGTACCTGCCTCCACATCCGTGAAGCACCTTTATTCTATTTTTTCTCTCTTTTTCATTGTCTATGGTCTGCCAGCACGTCATGCCCCCCTCTCTCTCTCTAAGCTTTTAAATTACTTTCGTTATGTACTCAGACAAATAGCCATATAGAAGCGAATCAATAGTCCCCATCATAGAGACTTATTTAGTAGCTAAATCTCGACTATCACACGGGGAGACAGAACCTTTGTAGTGATATTGATGATAATGGTATCACATGAAGAGCTTCAACAATAATATCACGATTTAGTAACCTTGTCAACAAAAAAAATCACGAGTTTTTTTGAGATGGATCATGGTCAATTTCATTCATGATAGGATCCATAGCTTGGCAATGGGTATGGGTGATATTTCTCTTGGGTTGATGATCATTTATGGGGAACGGTCCGCATTTCATGTCTAATTCATTGACTTCACATTATAAAAAGGTGCAGTTTGTACAAGTTGTAATAAATAAAATTACAATACTCTGCATCGTTCATTTAATTTGGACGGTATAAATTTTACACAAACTTTTAAAATAATGTCAACATATAACAAGATCATGGCAATGTCAATTTTACACAACTTTTAAAACATTGTTCCTGGTTGCTTGGCTCTATCTCTTCTTCTCATTTAGGAAACAAGATCATTAAGCACAGAAGGCGGGGGAGGGCTTTTAAGGAGGCGAGAGAATAAGAATAAGAGTAGGAAACAAGATCATTAAGCACAGAAGGCGGGGGAGGGCTTTTAAAGAGGCGAGAGAATAAGACAGGTTTTAGGGGGAGAGAGAATAAGAGGGAGGGTTTCAAAAGGAAGAGAAATTAGAAAGGAAAAAGCGTAATAAGATATTAAAATTCATGATCGGCTGTCAAAGTGAATGGTGCTTAGGATTTTTTTGATATTTAGAGCACGTTTGGATACTTAGAAATCTATTACGTGACAATAGATTACATGGTATATCCACTAGTTACGTACACTTAATCGTAAGGAAATAGAAAGAGATTATGCAAGACTTTTCCAAAAATCAGAAAATCCATTACTTGCCTTTATAGGTAAAAAAATAGAGTGACGGCTAATTTTGAGAAATCTTTAGTGTGTGGTTTTGCTTACCCTATGTCTGATAAGAGATTACTAAAATCTCAATTTAAATAACATATCTCTTTAGTCTCCTCCAATACTTCAAAATTTATGCTGTAATTACCAAACCTTCTAGTTTACTAATCAAACTTCTTCCCATTTTTTAACTCGTACCCTACAGATTTTGAATTTAGTATCATAAATTTATAATTTATTATTTATTTGAAATTATATAGAGAGACAGTTGAAAGACTTCTATACAAAATAAATATAAATGAGGTTTATCATAATAAAATCATGTTATTCCAATCATATTGTTCCAATGATTTATCATGTTGAAATCAATGTCATGTTAGAAAATATATGTTTGCATATAAGTGCCAAATGCACTTAAAATAAGTAGGAAATAGTGTCATGACTGTAAAATGGTACAAGTTGTTATTAGAAAATCTTTTTGGAATGGTGATAATGTTATTATTAGAAATATTTTTGGAATGGTGTGATGATGATTTTAAGTCAATATTTTAGTCGAATTTTGTGACAAAAAAGAAGGAAATGATAATTATGCATTTTAGTTGAATTTTGTGACAAAAAAGATAGAAATGATAGTTTATAGGCATGTGCTGGTAAAATGTTGGTAATGCATTTCCTATATTTTTTCCAGACATAACCAAACAATAACAATGTATTTCCCTGGTTGCATCTAAATACTACGCAAACAGTAACAATCTATTTAATTACGCAACAATGTATTAAGCCAGTAATATATTTGACAAACAATATATTTCCAGGTACCTGGAAATCTATTACATGACAATAGATTATAAGGAGTAGATTATGCCATATTTCCTCAAAAAATTAGGAAATCCATTGCGTGCGGTAATAGGTGAAAAATCTATTACGAGAGTGACATGTAATTTTACACCCGGTGATAGATGAAAAATCTATTATGAGAGTGACAGGTAATTTTGGAAAATCTTTCACTTGAGTTTTTGTTTATCCTATCCCTGATTAAAAAAATCATCTCTAATAAGCCCTCTCTCTTCATAATAACTAGCATCCCTCCCTTTTTAAGCTCGTCACTTTATCCGACGGCATCAGTTATCATATAAAAACAGAAATAATAAAAATAAAAATAAGTAATCAATGATAAGTTATACAATACAATCATAATAAAAAATTTCACACAACATAATTCTCATAAGAGATTACTGAAATCTCAATTGAAATAACATACCTCTTTAGTCCCCTCCAATACCTCAAAATTTTATATTGCAATTAACAAACCTTACAGTTTACTAATCAAACTTTTTCCCATTTTTTAACTTGTACCATAAAGATTATGAATTTAGTATCATAAATTTATTGCTTATTTGAAATTATATAGAGAAATATTTGAAAGACTTCTATAAAAAATAAATAAAAATAAGGCTTAATATAATAAAATCATGTTATTCCAATCATATTGTTCTAATGACTTATCATGTTGAAACCAATGTCATGTTAGAAGATATGTGATTCCATGTAAGTGCCAAAGGCATGTAAAATAAGTAGGAAATAGTGTCATGATAACTGCAAAATTGTACAAGTTATTATTTGAAAATCTTTTTGGAATGGTGATGATGTTATTATTAGAAATCTTTTTGGAATGGTGTGATGATTTTAATTCCGTATTTTAGTAGAATTTTGTGACAAAAAAGAAAGAAATGATAATTCCACATTTTAGTGGAATTTTGAGACAAAAAAGAAAGAAATGATAATTCTGCATTTTAGTGGAATTTTGTGACAAAAAAGGAAGAAATGAGAGTTCGTAGGTATGTGCTGGTAAAATGTTGGTAATGCATTTCCTATCTTTCTTCTAGACATAGCCAAACAATAACAATGTATTTCCCAGGTTGCATCTAAATACTACCCAAACAGTAACAATCCATTTACAGGTAATGTATTATGTAATAATGTATTACGCCAATAATATGTTTCACAAATAATATATTTTCGGGTATCCAAACGGCCTCTTAGATTGGACAGTTCAAATTTTATATACACTCTAACCATATATATCTATAATAGACAAGGTCCTTCGCCTTTTAATAAAGATTTTTAATATAAAATTTTAGGAATTCATGATCTAGATTAGGGCGATCATGAGTATGAAAAATAAAATAACATAAAATATTTAATATTTAAAATGTGATTATTGTTTGAAAGCGATTGTATAAAACGAGACCGTTTATATTTGCTTCAGGGAGGTCACAATTATGTACAATCATTTGATATGAAATCTGATAGTTTGGGTGTGTCACAAAGTTTGAGAAATTTTTGTTTTGAATTTTGAATCTGGTCAATAAAATAAATGTAGCCACCCAATTTTACATACAATGGTCAAAATCAATTGTGATCACCTAGTTCCAAAGGTAAATGGTCTCATTATATACTTTCCCTTTTTAAAATGTGATGTTTTTAAAATGTATTTTGGCTCCTTAGGTTTTTTACAACATTCATTTTAGAGATGAACGTTGGTGAGTTAAAAGTTCCATTTATTAAGTCTATAATATTTTAGTGTGAAAAAAAGGAAAGTATAGAATAAGACCATTTATCTTTGATACAAGGTGAGACATTAATCTTTACCATTGAATAGGAAATTATGTGGTTGCAATTATTCCATCGTCCAAGCCGAAACTTCAAAAAAAAATTTATCGAACTTTGTGACACATCCAAGCTATCAAACTTCACATCGGATGGTTGTAAGTAATTATGACCACATTGTATCCAAAGTAAATGGTCTCATTGTATACAATCCCGTGAACAACAATTTATATAAGGTTGCGGCTTCTATAAGGTTGCAACCTTAAACAATCCAATTAAGGTGCACCTTAAAATTTTATTTTAACATGTAATTTTGTTGTAAAAAATACTTAGTATTATCTTAAAATCTATTTTCATACTTAAATAGAAATTTTCAATTCCAAAAATTGTTAAAATCATATAGATTTATAAATATATGAAAATCTTGAAAATGGACGGTCTAGATAATGTGTTTCAAGATGCATTATTTTCTGGACTCAAAAACTTTCTTTTTCATATTCACGCATCTCGATATTGAGATGATCAATTAGAAGGTTTTTCAACATTCAAACAACAGTTCCGATAGATTTTTGAGGTGCATCTGTGATTCTACATTTTGAGGTTGCAACCCTATATAAACTTTTCCTTTTATATGGAGCTGAGGCCATAAACAATCAAATAAAAACGCACCTAAAAAATTCACTAGAAGAAGTTGTTTCAATGCTAAAAAACCCACATGTCTAATCATTTTGACCATGAGATATACATACTTCAGAAAAAATGGACATCAAATCTTGCAAATAGTATGTGTAAGGAAAAGTATACAAGGAGACCACATACCTTTTGTATAAGTTGGTCACAAATAATCTTGACTTTTGGATGTGAAATTGGATGGTTATATTTATTCTATTGACCAAACATGACGTTCAAAAGAAAGTTTCTCGAAGTTTGTGACACACTTAGACTATCAAATTTCACATGGGATTGTTATAATCAATTGTTACCTCCTTATACAATAAGTAAATAGTCTCATTGTATACAATCCCATTTTGTAATGTATTATCTAGACTATCGATTTTCAAGATTTTCAAGTGTTCATTGATCTACTTGATCTACACTATTTTTAAAATTTTAAATTTTATAATTAGAGATGATAATAATTTTTCAACCCTTCATAGAGATTTTTTTTACTAAAACGATATTTTTCGATACTATTTAAAAGTGCATCTTACTTTGATTGTAGGGCCTCAACTTTATACAAACCTCACACTTTAAATATAACATTGTACACAAATAGATTTGACGTGGCAATATTTACATAACAGTACATGGGGAAATTTAAAAATAAATATTATTTTATGTCATAGAATTCGAAAAATTTCTTTTAAGTATTGAGTTTTATTTAAAATACGCGCAATTTGAAATGTGATGGATAAAAACGATTTTGACCTCCTTGAATTAGAAGCAAGGTTTAAAATAATGGATCGGTGACCCAAATTGTCCTCACCCATACTGTATTGAATCGATGGATCGGTATGTCGGATTGGAGAATCGGCAAGTTTTTTCACAAAATTTTTTCAAAAAATTACAATAAATCTTTAATAAATTATTCTCTAAGTTTCTAAAAGAAATTAAGAGTGGTGCATTATGCACTTTTATTACTTTGTAAAAATAGGTGAATACTGAAACGTTGTTATCCTGTCTGGATGTCTGTATAATTATTATTTGTAATATAATTATAATATTGCATCAAAATAATTTAAATTTATTAAAAAGCACTTCCAAATTATAAGATTAAAAAATAATTTCCCGTATAATGTGAAATTAGTATTACATCAAAGTATCAAACATTTATTAATTTGCTTTACTCATCCAAAATTATCACAACCTAACTAACTATAATATTATATACTGATACTGAAATTGTTGGTCTATAACTATATATTTTCTAATTATTTTACCATACAAATGATAACAAATCTTATAGTATCATTTAATTTAAAAAATCTTATTTACAACTATAAGAAAACTAATGCATTATATAATTTAGAATACAAATAAAATAAAAGATTTGGTTGTCAATATATAATTACTAGTTATAATATGATAATCTACATGACTAAAAAATTATTAGAAAATGGTTTCAAATCAAATGATTAAAAATAAAAAATAAAACCCCCTATAAATTTTAATGTGATCATATTTAAAGATTATACTGACATAAGTTTAACAAGTTATTAAGAAAATAAACAATAATAATTTCAATATAATTATACTAATTTTTTAAAATTAATTAAATATAAATTTTTTATGTGATTATATGTAATTAAAACTTAAATAAATATTATTAATCTAAAAGAATAAATAAATTTTATTTTGTAGATTGCTTCTTGTAAACGATTATAGGTAAGAGAGAGATAAAAGCAATTAAGCAAAGGCGAACTAGCCCTTTTTTTTGAAAGACTTGTCACAACCCTAAATGATGTATTGGAAAATCATTATCAATAACTAACTGGCCTTGGAAATGTAGAAGGCTAAAAGTACTTTTTTTTTTAAAGACGTGGTACAATCCTAAATGATGTATTGGAAAATCATTATCAATAACGAACTGGCCCTTGGAAATATTGAAGCTTAAAAGTAACCCCACATCCAAAGATTTGGGGAGAGCGTTCCCCCATAAAAGGTGACCTCAATGCCATCAACAAACCAATGATGCTTATGAGGTGAGCATGATGTTAGAGTAAGGCCTATTGATGGATAAGGTAATCGTGATGTGAGTGCAATCAGTAGGGCCCAACGCATTATTCTTTTTAAGAAAATTGTTTTGATTCACTGTAGTGACTCACTATAGTCATACTATAGCGAATATGTTTCATGACATCATCACATTCATCTTGTAGCTATGTTTCATGACATCATCACATAAATGGTGACATCATATTATAGCGAATATGTTTCATGACATCATCACATATTCTACTATGTGAAATGCAATATTTTTTTTAAGAAAATTGTTCAAAAATTCTGATTCACTGTAGTAAGAAAATTGTTCAACAATTCTGATTTACTGTAGGGACTCACCATTTGGTGACGTCATACTATAGCGAATATCTTTCATGACATCATCACATATTCTACTTTGTGAAATCGCCAAATCTTGTTTTTTTGTAAAACCGGGACAGTTTCACTGATACCCAATTCGGATTGGGTGAATTCAAATCAGATCGATATTTTTTAAAACTTTGACTATGATACAAGGATCCTCACTTGCTGCTGTAAAACATATTTTATTCATAAAAATAATAATTACAAACCATAAATAATTCAAAAACAATGGAAGTACTATACAGGAATAGATGCATCAGATTACCTCCAAAAATTTAATAAACCCGACTCCAGATCAACTAGCTCAATGGGGTATTAATTCACATTCCTCTTTGAATCTCCTTATGGGGAGGCTTTCTATGGCGAACCAAGTTAATTAGGGTCAAGATAGCATAACCAAGATCAAAATACTAGGCTTATTTCAACACCCACATAACATAATGTCATAGGTCAATTATATGGGGTCTGCCACCCCCTGAGTCTCTAGGTGGGGCGTGGCATCGCTTAGGTCAAGGGAGACAGAGAAGGGTGCGTTGAGGTCAGAGAGAGAGAGAGGTATCTGGTGTGCCAAAGGCATCCCCTATGTGGTTAATTTATAAATATTTTTTAGGATTAAAGTTCATCATCTTATTGAGATTCAATCTGGATCGTTCTAGAATCCATATCTCTTAATTTCTTTGAGTTATTCTCTTTTAGTTTATAAATTTTAATCAAATAATTTTCTTTTCAAAAATTCTAAAGTTATAGAACCACTTTCCAAAAAACTTTCATACTTCCTTACCCCAAAATATCTCTCAATTGGATATTATTCAATATTTTGCAATATTTCTTAAATATTTTTGGGAGAAAGAAGAAAACCTTTGAGAAGAAGGTGGGGCATGTTGGCCCATGAGACCCTTTTAGGCCGTAAACCTTGAACCATGTGGGCTCCCCACATGTGGACCCTTGGCCATGGGGTTCCAAATGGCCCCCATATATTTCAGAAGCCCCAAACTCTTTTAAACGAAAATTTAGTATTTTTAAAAATAACTTGATATTTGAAAAGCTATTTAGCCTCTATATTTCTATAAAAAATTCATTTTGTAAAAGAAAATATAAAGAGGAGTTTAAAAATTTATCTTAGTGTTTTATAAATCTTATGAAATAGAACTAAATACAATTAAAAGAGAATTGGATCAAAGGGGTCAAGAAAATGCAAATAAACTAGGGCACTCAACTTATGTTGCTTTCTGTTGTCTACAATTTATCCTCTCAAACCAATCCAATGGAACCCATAGCTCATAGTCTATTATAAGAGCCCATACTTGGTCCATCAAAGTGCACAAAAAAAGGAGGGAATATATGCCTAGTGTGTCGATTACAGGTTACCCCACGAATAAATCATATCCTATATGGACATGTACACACTATCACAATGATGTAGAGGGCCTCTCTTCAACACATGTATATGTCATACTCCAATAGGTTGCTTCCCAAAGACGTGACTATCATATGTACATGTTGTGATGTGGTAATGTTGAGGATTCTGGTCATTGCACTTAGAAGCCACAAACCACACAAGAGTCTCTTGGTTAAACCACCTTAGGCGTCTCTAAACCTCAAAAAGGGCTGACCTTGCAAACTTTCTCCTATTGTGTCATATACCATTGCTAAAGGATTCATAGGTTTGTCCCCCTAACTCGAGTGAGTCCTAGGCACTACGAAGTATGCCTCTCCAGCCTCACATGGACTAAACTCCTAGTAAATTATCATTATAATCATAGTTTCTATATACTCTCAAGACCTTTAAAGGCCACATACCCTTGTAGTAGCATGATTATCACAATGCATTGTGATCGCCAATGTCGGTTCAGGTCATATTGGTAACACTTACAATAAATTCTTTAGCCATTTTGCTTATTTCATAATTATAATCCAAAGCTATAACTTCTCTCCATTGTTAAATACAAAATACATGTTTTTTGAATTGACCCCAACAAGCTACAAGGGATAATGTTAATGCCAAACCAGATGTTAATAGTGAACCATGGATTTTCATATCCAATTTGCGTCATTATATGCTAGAAATGTGGCCTATCAGGCCCTTTTCTCCAGAAAATTCATTTTTTTCAATAATAGTACAAAAGCCATATTGAAGTATATGTGAAATCCCATGTGGTTAACATGAGGCAATGACATATACATGGATCCTTTTTTGGTAAGCTTTAATAGGATATATCACTGTAGAGAAAAACCCAGTATCACTTGAGGGATCCCAGTGGTGTGTTTAGATTCCTTGTAAACTGTGGAGATGCTTGGATGGCATCTTATTAAATGAGTCATTAGTAAACTAATGACATGTTTAGCTCATTACATAGGATTAACAATTTGGTGACAACTTGTTAATCCTAATTAGATGCACTTAAGGAAATTAAGGCAATAGTTATACTTGGATTTCAAATCCTATAGACCATGAATGTGAGAGTTACAAAATAAATGTGTTCTCTATAAAAGGAAGTTAACCCTTTTAGAAAAGAGAGAGAAAATGATAGAAAATTAGAAAAGGAAGGTAACAGAGTTTCACCAATAGGACTCTCGAGGTAGCCTGTCATCGGATGGCTTGGTCTATAGGTTTTGGTATGGAACCTTAAGTCTCTTGTGTGACTTAAGGACAAATCCGAGTAAGTTGTTTATCAATTTTAATTATTTATTTATTTTATTTTATTTTATTTATTGGGACTAACAATGGTATCATAGCTTGGTTGTGAGATGTGAGGGGCTTGGGTTATTAGAAAGGCTCTGCTCTTGTGGCCGGCCAGATGGTTTGAGAGGTCTATTGAGTTCTCTGATGGTGTTGATTTTTATTGCCATCAAGTTCAATGTTCCTCCTGCCCATATGATAGTACTTGGAGCTGATTTCATGTTGGTTCCTAGTAGATTTGAGCCTTGTGGTCTCCATGCCAAGCTATGGAACAACAACTTGGTGAATTGAAGGTTAAGTATCTAGACAGATCCAAGTAAGTGAGCTCTTCCAGAAACGAATCTATGACTGGGAATATAACTTTCAAATGTTACGAGACTCCAAAGCGCAGCGTTGTGAAGAGATTTGACCAAAATGCAAGGAGAAAGGCACGAGAGGCTCTTAGGTCTTGATGGGTTGTTTTGATCGGTTGAATATTTTTTCATTCTTGTCGAAAGTTCACTGAAAAAAAAATTGCCAGTTTATTTATTTATTATTTTTTTCGCTAAGTCTTCATTAATGTCATTGACAGTAGTTGCAAAAGGATGATTTGCAGGGATCCACGTCACTATAGCGTGGTGAACATCAGATGGAATGGGTTCTCAATCTTTAAATAAAAGAGGTTGCCTCTTCCACTAATATGCTTGCATTCTCCTTTTTTTTTTTCGATGACATGTTTATTGCTCTTTGGTAAGGGTTACAGGGGTCAAGCGATAAACCTATTCTAGAACAAACGATTTGTTTTTTTGGCCTTTGAGAGTTTATCCATATGCAAGGTGCCTTTGATTTCTGTAGTTACGTATTACAATTTTTTTTAATAAGTTTGAATATGAAAAGTATTTGGTAGGTTTCAATTATAAAGCAGTTGTGGTAAGTTCTTTATTGCCTTAAATTAAAATTTGGTAGGTTTCAATTATAAAGCATTTGTAACAAGTTCTTTATTTGGTAGGTTTCAATTATAAAGCATTTGTAACAAGTTCTTTTTGCCTTAAATTAGAATTTGGCAGGATTTAATTATAAAGCATTCGTGGTAAGTTCTTTATTGCCTTAAATTAGAATTTGGCATGTTTCAATCATAAAGCATTTGTAGTAAGTTTTTTATAACCTTAAATTAGAATTTGGTAGGTTTCAATTACAAGGCTTTTGTGATAAGTTCTTTATTGCCTTAAATTAGAAATTTGTTAACTTTCTATTTTATCTTAATAGCATGAAATGAATGTAAATCAATGTGCATTCCTATTTTGAAATTTAAGTTTTTTTTCTCTCTCTCTCTATCTCTCTCTGTCTCTCTCTCTCTCTACCCAAAGATACGCAAGTCTCTATCTCTCACTCTTCATTATTTAAAAAAGAAATAAATTGTAGAAAAAGGTTGGAAGATATTCTTATTTATTTCCAAAACGGCCCTCTAGCAATTAAACATATTATGATGAGACAAATATTGGTTATCAATTTTATTTAAAGATATACTTGATTTGAAAATTTTCATGGTGATCTAATGATTATTAATATTTCAAGTTCAACAATATATGTATATTTTTGCTAAGATTTTTATTCCTCTTTCTTTCTACAAGCATTAAAAATATTTTGTTTAGATTGATAATGTTGTTTATTATTTTTAACCAAGTTGTGACTTACTTTTCGAGTTTTTTTTTTTTTTCTTAGTATTTTTTCGTTTATTTAGAAAACTAAATTTGTACTCATGAGGATGTGATGTTGAGCTATTATTTTTCAATGAGATGTAATTATTATTGACATCTTATCTTGTTTTGTGTATGTCCAAATGACATTAAAAATATTTAATGATGTATCATGTTAGATTGAATTATCATATTGGTGATAGTTTCATTAGATAGTGGAAGTAAATCATCATTTACTAAATTAGAAATGAATTTGTTAGCTCTATAATTATCAATGCACATTAAAAAAGTGAGAGCAATCACTGATCTAGCATGCTAAACTATATTGGACTAATTTTTGTTATTATGATGACAACCACATATTAAGAATAGTGGGAGGCATTATTGAATAGTTTGATAACAACATCGATTTGAAACTTATTGAACATGTCAACTAGAAATGATATTATATTCCTTTCTTTTATTATTTTTAAGGTTGAAACCACTTAAAGATTTCTTTATGTATATAATAATACCACCAGCTTTGTCAAATTATTATTTATTATTTTAACCTATGATCCGAATCTGAGCTTTGGACTTAAAACCAGTTGTGGACGACATGTTTGAGAAATAGGTGATAGCAATTGACCTATTTTTCTCTTGGATAAAAGATACATGTAAATAAAATTCAACATGTTGGTGAATAATTAGTAAGGTATGTGAGAAATCCCATACAAGTAGCATGAGGCAATGCCATATACAAAACCATTGATACCAAGAAATCCAATGTGGTATTTGACCACATTGGCAGGCTATATATGAAATCCCATGCAAGTAGCATGAGGCAATGCCATATATAAGGTTGTTGAGGCCAAGAAATCTAAAAGTGGTGTGTGACTGCACTAGCTAGGTATGTGAGAAATCTCATGCAGGTAGCATGAGGTAATGCCATATACAAAACCATTAAGGTCAAGAAATCTAAGTGTGGTGTTTGACCACATGGGTAGGGTATATATGAAATCTCATGTAAGTATGAAGTAATGCCATATACAAAGCTGTTGAGATATGGGAATCTAAGTATGGTGTATGACCACATTAGTATGGTATATAAGAAATCCCATACATATAGCATGAGGCAATGCCATATATAAAACTATTGAGGCCAAGAAATCCTAGTGTGGTTGGTCGGGGAATTCCTTTTCGATCCTCGTGCGAATGGGATGTGCACGCAGGGGAGAAAATCCTCTCTCAAAAAACCGCGGAGGGTTTGCACGCATCGCATGTTCGTGGGTGTGCGTACGCGAGCTCTCCTGAGTGTGGATAAGAACCAATAACGACAGAGATTTTACGGCGGAGATACGTTCAAACGTTTACCTCGCCGTTTTGGGCTCGGGAGATACACTTGGGCGGTTCGCCCTCTTAGAACATTAACGAAGCTTTTCAGCTGTCTGCCAGCGCGGTTTGGACATGGATTCTCTTTAGGCCTTCAATACGTTGCTTCTCTCTCTCTCTCTCGTGCTTGGAATTGCAACGTGGGTTCCATTATCCCTCTCCGTGACGGTTCCCTTAAGGAGGCTGACTGGTAAAAGGATAGAGTGAGGAGGAAGGGTAGTGAAGATCTTCCTCTCTGCGTGAGTGTTAGGTGCCCGAGTACTTGAGGTATCCAAAGAGTTGGATCCCTCTTGGCTATCAGCTCAGGCTGACTCCTCTCGAGTGACTGAGGGATAGAGAGTATGCGTCTCTCAGCTCAACTCGACTGTACGAGAGGAAGTTAGAGCGGTAGCCCGAGGGTTAGAGCTCTTAAGTTCGCTTGTGACCGTGTGATTGTCGCGGATGGGGTTACTGCATGGGGAAGGTAACGATTGGAGAGGAAGGGAGAGAGGGCTTGGGGTGTAGCCTTGTTTAGGAAAGAGAGGGATTGAGATGCACACTAAGGGGTATTTTCTCTCTCTGAAATTTTTCTCTCTCCTCTCGACGGGATTAAGGGTTTAAAAGCAAAAGACAAATGAAAACAAGCATGTTGCCTCTATTTGAGTGATGAAGAATCTGCCCTTTTACAATTGACCTAAGCTTGTTTATATAGAGAGCTCACCAAACAGCGGTGAATGCTACAAAACTAAGCTTAATTAGAATTAAAATAATTTAGAACAAAATCCCAAAATTAGGTACAATGACCAAAATACCCCTAAAGCCTTTTGTGCTAATGATGAAATGATGCCTCTTTGAGGGGCCTCTCGCCATTGCTAAATCTTAGAAGCTTTTCCGAAAACTTATAGCGATGATTCAAAAAATTTTCCATTATATCTTCATTATTCGTTCGATTCTAAACATTTTGATACCTTTAATCGTGCTGAGGTAGCTTTTTTCCGAGGGGTGGAAGTCCAGCTAAATTTGTGAACTTCGGTTGCTAATACTATTCGACCTGTGATGTCCTAAGTCTTTACTTTGTTTGCAAATGAAAGAGGAGAATGTCACAATCATTTTGCACCAAGTTTGGTCTATTTTGGTCTTCATTTGCAGCATTTCCTAATTTGGGAGGTCATCAGAAAAAGGGATTCCAACGATCAGGCGGACCTACTTTTTCTGTAACATTGAGATTTATGCTTATTGGACCTTAGATTAAGTACAACAATTATACTAGTTTGCAGCTCTTCACGAGATGGTCGCATTGAACTCGGTTTCGCGATGATCCGATGTGCAGATCTCAAGTTGTGCTTCACGATGTTCGAGATGTCTTCCTCTTGAAACCTTGATTTTTTGGTTTCGTGCTCATCTTCTTTCAAAAATAAGTTTGACTCTAGGTCACGCCATGGTGCATGCCCTATGTCAAATGACGGGGTTGCCATGATCTAAAAAATGTCCAAATTTGACCTTTTTCTAATTCCAGACGAAGATTCTTTGGAACCTTAAAGTCCATCCTGAGATTGGAAGTTGCAACCTCCAGGATTGGGGACTGGTTCAGTGAAGTCGTACCGCGATAGTGTAAAACGTACCCGTTTTGAGGCAATTTGGGCGTAGGACCATTTTGGGTGGATGGTTTAGCCTAAATTTAGTCCTCAGGGGATTTTCTAAGTTCTAAATGCAATGGCCACTAGTATAGGGCTACAGCTGTGTGGTCCTTTCTTGACAAGGCAGTATTCTTCTCAGATTGTTTAGTTTGAGGCTTATTTTGTAGTACAACTTTGGTCTAGTAGTATGTTGAGTACCAGCAGGGCCGAGTTGTCACAGACCTTATTTGTGTGGGGGATGTACGTATGAGAAAAATGACGTACAACATGGATGTTTAACCACAATGGCAGCGTATATGTGAAATCCTATGCAAGTAGCATGAGGCAATATTATATACAAGGTTATTGAAACTAGGAATATAAGTGTGGTGTATGACCACATTGGTAAGGTATATGAGAAATCATATGCAGGTCGCGTGAGGCAATTCCATATATAATACCATTTGAGGCCAAGAAATCCAAGTGTAGTGTTTGACCACAGTGGCAGGTTTTATGTGAAATCCCATGTAAGTAGCATGAGGCTATATCATATACAAGGTTGTTGAGGCCAGGAAATTTAAAAGTGGCGTGTGACTACACTGGCTGGGTATATGAAAATCCCATGTGGAAAGCATGAGGCAATGCCCTATACAAAATGTTAAAGGGCCTTCAGGCCAAGTCAAAGTTGTTGGAAATGTGGCTTATCAGGCCATTTTTCTCTTGAAACTTCATTTTTTCAATAATGGTATAAAAATCATATTGAAGTATATGTGAAATACCATGTGATTAACATGAGGCAATGCCATATACATGGATCATTTTTTAAAATAGCTTTAATAGGATGTATCACTGGAAGGAAAAACCCAGTATCACTGGAGGGAAAACCTAGTGATGTGTTTGGATTCCTTGTAAATTGTGGGAATGCTTGGATGACATCTTATTGTATGAGTCATTAGTAGACTAATGACAGATTTAACTCATTACATAGAATTAACAGTTTGGTGACAACTTGTTAATCTTAATTAAGTATACTTAAGGTAACTAAAGCAGGACTTACACTTGGATTTCAACCCCTATAGACCATGAATGTGAGAGTTAAATAAAAATGTTCTCTATAAAAAGAAGTTAACCCCTCTAGATAAGATAGAGAAAATGATAGAAAATTAGATATGGAAGGGGAAAGAGATTCATCAAGAGGACTCTCAAAGTAGCTTGTCATCGGATGGCTTGGTCCATAGGTTTTGGTATAGAATCTTAAGTCCATCGTGTGATTTATGGACAGATCCGAGTAAGTTATTTATCTATCTTATTTATTTATTTTTCTTTATTGGGACTAACACTATATCCTTTTAATACTCCAGGATAACCCACATAATGTATGCCAATATATATAGTCCATTTAAATATTTGTCTTGTTGAGAGATTTCTCTCAAGTACTCTCTACTAGCGTAACTTGTAAGTTTATTAAGTTTCACCACTTTACATGTGATGTCTGGTCTCATGCTACCTATTGCAGAATGAGACTACCACTTATCCTTGCATACCTTATTTTATAGACACATCTCCCTTCATTATCTTCAACTTTGTATGAGGATTTATAGGCATACAGGATGGCTTACAATCACCATATGCTCAATTTGAAAATATTTTTATAGACCTTATTTTTAACTTTCATTTCTCCATAGACCTAAGGTTGCAAAACCTATCTTACTGTATAGAAAATCACTCTATTATATCTTCGAACCCCCTGGACATACTTTATTCATTTTTATCTTTTTTTTTAGCCCAAAGAAATTTAAAAAGACATTATTTCTAAACCCTTATCTCTTATCACGTTTCCCTTTCTCTCCCCCCATCAATCTCCCAAACCCTCTCTCTCTCTCCATCTCCCCCAACTCTTAATCTATCTCTCTTCCGTTTGCCCTATCGTCTCCATCTCCAACACTCTCTCTCTTCTTTTTTTTTTGTTATTTTTTTGTTTTTGACAATAAGCTCTATCTCTCACTATCTAGTCAGACTCCACCATCTCTTGCTCTCTCTAGTCAGGCTCCCCCCTCCAACCTGTACCCGACCACCTCCCCTTACTTTGAAATCCTAACCATTAAAGCTAGTTTTCAAGAGGAGGAAGAGACTCCATTGGGTTGATCCAGTCGAGAAGCAGATCTATGTCAAGGTAACCCGTTGAAAGTTGAAACACTTTGATATTACTCCTGGATCAGAAGAAAAATAAGAAACCAGAGCATATGGAACCATATTTTTTTCTTTCTGTAAAGGAAAAGATGGTGGACAAACTGATCTTTTTATCAGTTGATGAAAGAGCCCAATGCAAAAGCAAGTGCATATAGTTCTCGCATGTTGCAGCCTCCAAAATTTCATCATAGAAGAAATGGCTGTCGAGGAAGATGAGGATCATGATGGCATTAAGGATGATGAAGAGGTCAAGAGAGGTTAAGGAGATCGAGGGTGAGGACCTTGATGAGATTAGTGACCATGATCTCAACCCTTCGATATAGACTTGCCAACTTTTGGGAGGGGCCAGAGGGGGAGATGAGTGGGAGAAATTCCGTGATGATATTGCGAGTAAAATGTGGCAAGATTATTGTGCTCATCTTAATTCTCAGCTATTTAGGATTGGTTCCAGCGTATGTAATACAGAAATTTGTTAGAAACAATAAATTTTCACATTATTACTTGGTAAATTGTACTTGAAAGAGGTTTGGATCATAATGACCTCATGTGAAATGTTTATGGAATGCAAAATACGTGATTGTCTCATGTATTGCCTCATCACTATTAAATTTTTTTAGTAGTCACAAAACGGATCCAGGGTGGTTTACCTTTTTCATTTATATGTCCTATTAGGAGGGGGTTGCTTCAAATGTTTGTAATGCACAATTTTGTAAGGCACAATAACTTTTGAAATTATTGATTGGTAATATGTAAACTGGTTTTGGTTGTCGAAATAGATCATAAGGACTTCATTTAGAATGTCCATGAATTGTGAATGCATGTTAATTGCTTCATAGGTTGCCTTATTGCTATTGCTTCATGAAATATTGTCATGTAATGAATATAGGCCGAATAGCGATGGTTGTTATGTTGCATATTTTTCTTCAGAGGTGAAAAATCAGAGAATACCGGGGGTGAAAACGTTGACATTGACTCAATGGATAGAGAACTTATTATTGGACTTGCTCATTGAGCAAGCAAGTCTAGGAAAACATAAAATGGTTTCTAAAAGGAAGCATGGACATCAACTAAGTTTAAATTTAATAAAGAATTCGAGATGAATGTATAGAACGAACAATTCAAGCACCAGAATTTGGAACTAGAAAGAAAATTCAAACTCATGGAGGGAACTAGAAAGAAAATTCAAACTCATGGAGGGAACTAAGGAACCTAAGTGCATTTGGAAGGGGACGAGTCAAGCATATGGTCATGATTAATGTTTTCTTTTGGACCAAGTACTTGAAGGCATGCATTTTTCCCTTTCAAGTAATGAAGAAGATGATGAAGCAGAGGAGCCCTTAACTTATAGGACAGTTGGAAGAGGCGCTACAACCTTTGATGCATGATCAAAAGCAAAGAGGGGCAAAGCGAGAAAACTTTGGCGCTAACATCCTCGGATAGAGTAGTGGATAGACTGGGAGAAGCTACTAATCAATTGCGTAAGGAGGAAAAGCCATATAACAAGAGTGTTCATGATGCATAGGGCAAGATCCCAATACCCGATATAGACTTGAAATTAGAGGCATTTCAAGTAATTGCTTATGATGCCGCTTTGCGTGAAGTCGTCATGACTCTGAGCTTTGAGCAAAAGATTGTTTGGATCAACTAAATATGGTATATGAGATATTGAAGACTAGATTTCCTTGGTTTTTTTTAAAATTTTCACAATTTGTGGACGTCTCTTTTATTTTTTATCCTAGTTTAATTTTGTGGAGTTGGCTGTAATTACTCTGTGGACTTGTCCTCATTTTGAAAATGAATGTTACTCTCATGAGTTATAGTTTATAATACATTCTCTAAATATGAGGAGGTGATGGATAAACATGCATGTTAATGGCTTAAAGACTGAATAATTGCTCTATCAGTGCACCAAATGAGTTAAATTGAGACTCTGTTGCTTGTTGCTTGTGTCTATGGAATGAGTTTCGGGGGTTCGATCTTTGTTGAGAAAAATAAGAGAAAGAAAGGAGTTATGTGGTTCGGCGTTGTTGCCTACATCCATGAGAAGCGATATTGCTTATCATTATTATAACTCCTTGTTTCCCTTACATCATATATATTATAACTTCAAGCAGAGAGAAGAGTAGAAGGTGATAGAGGTGATACAGAGAAATCCCAGATTTTGAGGTAATTGATATATACAACTAGTCAATACAGTTACAGCCAATTATTCCAACACTCTCCTTAAGTTGGTGAAAAAAAATTGAAAGCACCTAAGTTGTTAAGAATTTATTTAAATTTCTCTTTTCCAATGGCTTTGTAAAAGTATTTGCAAGTTGGTTTCTATTGTTGATGTAAGGAGTTTGAATGATATTGCCTTGAACATTTTCTTTGATGAAATGACAATCAGCTTCAATAAGCTTATTTCATTCATGGAACACAGGGTTTGATGCTATGTGAATAACAACTTGATTATCACAATGCAATTCAATTAGAGTGGAGTTTTTGAAACCAAGATTTTGAAGAAGAGCCTCTAGCCAAATGAGTTCACATGTTGCACAAGCCATAGCTTGGTATTCAGCTTCAACACTAGATCTAGCTACAACGCTTTGTTTTTACTCTTTCAAGTGACCAAATTTCCTCCAACAAAAGTATAGAATCCCATAATGGATTTCCTATCAGAAGGATCTCCAGCCCAATCAGCATCACAAATATCCCATAATAATAGTATGGGCCATTTTTCTTCATTAAAATTCCATTTCCGGGAGAACTTTTAAGATACTTTAATATCCTTTTGACAGCTTCTATGTGTGCGGTGTGAGGAGTATGCATGAACAGACTAACTAGACTGACAACATGAGTGATGTCTGGTCTTATAGTTAGATAAATTAATTTTCCCACAAGTCATTGATATCTTGAAATATCTTTAATTGGTTCTCCATCATCAAGAGTTAATTTCTGATTTATTTCAACTGGTGTTTCAATAGGACGAAAGCCTAATTTATCAGTTTCCTTTAGCAAATCCAAAGTATATTTTATTTGAGACAAGAAAGTGCCATTTTTTTAGTATATAACTTCAATACCCAAAAAAAACTTTAATTTCCCTGTATCCTTTAGATAAAAAACATGATGAAGATATTTCTTAATGA
The DNA here is from genome assembly GCF_054954075.1 of Amborella trichopoda. Lineage (NCBI taxonomy): Eukaryota > Viridiplantae > Streptophyta > Magnoliopsida > Amborellales > Amborellaceae > Amborella > Amborella trichopoda. Next base: position 31,401,592 of record NC_142346.1, read on the forward strand.
GAGAAATTCCTTAAACATCACTTTTAGTGATTATGATGTCATCCACATAAACAAGAATAACAACTTTACCTTGTTTTCTGGTTTTTACAAACAAAGAGGAGTCAGCAGTCCTCCTAGACAAGCCCTGAGAAATAAGTGCAGATTTCAATTTGGCATACTAGTCTCTTGGCAATTGCTTCAGGCTGTAGATAGCTTTTCTTAACTAGCAAACCACATTTGAGTTTTCCTTTTGATGAACTTGGGGAATTTTCATATAAACTTCTTCTTCAAGATCCCCTTGAAGAAACACATATTTAACATCAAGTTTGTACAATGGCCAATCAAGGTTGGTTGCAATGGCGAGCAGAACTCTAACAATATTCATTTTAACAACAGAAGCGAATGTTTCTTTGTAATCATCTCAATTGTATCATTACTATTGTACTTTATTTTATATATCCATTTATTTCCAACAACCTTTTTTCCTTGTGGTAACTTGACAAGTTCCCATGTGTGATTTTTATCAAGAGCAATGAGCTCTTCTTTCATTACATATTTCCACACAGGGTGAGAAAAGACCTCTTGAAAACTAGTAGGTTCCTATTGGCAGAAATAGAGCTAAGGTAACAATGATGTTCTTTAGATATTCTAGAATAATCTAAAACCTTTTGAATGATATATTTTGAAGAAACTTGGTAAGTTCGAAAATCATGAAAATTACTTGGACGTCGAATGGTGTGACGAGGCGATTAGAGTCAATAATGGAAACAATGGGAGGAGCCACTTGAGGAGCTGTTGTATAAGCATCGGTGGCTTGAGGTTGTTCTTCTTCTTGAGTGTGTCTTCCATCATTGGTTCCTTCATAATTAGCATTGGTTTTAACATAATCTTTACTGGTGACAAGAGGCATGATATAATTCTCCCCCTAAAACTTATTTTCCTCATCATTTTGGGTGTGAGGAAAATAAGGTTCATTTTTTTGAAAAATAATATCATGAGAAATAATTACATGCTTCTCTGTATTATGGTAACATTTATAAGCCTTTTTTGTTGGAGAATAGCCAAGGAACATACATTTTTGTGCCCTAGGGCTATGCTTGTCAGATCAAGAATTGCGCACATAAAAAACACACCCAAACACCTTCAAGTGAGATAACCAGCTCTTCTACTTTGTTAGCACTTCAATAGGAGTTTTTTCTTATAAAACTTTATTAGGCTATCTATTAATGAGGTAGCAGTCCGTTAACACAACATCACTCCAAAAACACTTTGGGTTATTAAATTGAAACATTAGGGATCTGGCAACCTCTAAGAGATGTCTATTTTTTTGTTCAGCTATCCTGTTTTGTTGTAGCGTACCCACACATAAGGTTGGATGAAGGATCCCATTTTCTTTAAAAAAATTACAAAAAGCATGATTAACATATTCTGTCATATTACCAGATTGTAAATTTTGATTCGAGACCCATATTGAGTTTCAATCATCTTATATAACTCTTAAAAAGTTGGAAAAACCTGATCCTTAGTTAGCAAAAGATAGACCCAAGTAGTTCTTGATAGATCATCAATAAACGTTAAAAAATAATGGTGTCCTCGATATGAGAGGATATGTGCAAGTCCCCAAACATCAGAATGAATCAGATTAAAAGAGGTCGAGGAAATCTTATTTGAAGTCATAAAAGGCAAATGAGTCTGTTTAGCAAACAGACAAACATCACAACTTTCACAGTCAAAATGCAAATGAGGAAAGAGAACTCTCAGCATTTTATAGAAAGAAGAGAGAAACATAGGAGAGAATGAAGAGAGAGATAAGATAGAAACATTCATGAAAGAGAGGAGAGAGAAAAGAAGAGAGAAAGAGGATAAAGAAAGAAGAGAGAAACATGGGAGAGAACGAGAAGAGAGAGAAAGAAAAGAGAGAGAGAGAAGAGAGAAACATGGATGGCGGCTTATGCTGCGGTCCATGAAAGAGAGGAGAACGAAAAGAAGAGAGAAAGAAGAGAGAAACATGAAAGAGAGGAAAGAGAAAAGAAGAGTGACAAAGAAGAGAGACAAAGAGAGAAAAAAGAAGAAAGAGAAAAGAGAGAAAAAGGGAAGAGAGAGAAAAAAAAATGGTAGCGAGGCCCGCCAAAAAGGGTAGGCCCACTTCGCTATCCTTGTGAGGAGAGGGAAAGGCAAAGAGAGAGAAAGAGAGAGAGAGAGAGAAAACAAGGACAACAGTGAGGCCCGCCAAAAAGGGTAGGCCCACGTCATTGTCCCTGCAATGTGAGAGAAAGACAGAGAGAGAAAGAGAGAAAAAGAAGAGAGAGAAAGAGGATAGAGAAAGAGGAGAGAAAAAAATAAAGAAGGGAGAGAAAGAGGAGACGAGAGAGAAAGTTACATTAGCACCCAAGGGTACCGACCTAAATCTTCTCTCTCCTCTCTCTCTTTCTCCCAAGATGTAAAACGTGACCCAAAAGCTTGAGCAAAAAGCCCAAATTTTTTATTGATTGAAGAAAGGTCCTTTACATGAATTGAGTACGTGCTTATATAGAGTAGGTCCCCAAACATGGGTGGATAATCAAATTTTGACCTAATTGAATAAAATTAACAATTAATTTAATTAAAAAAATTCTAAAAAAAGGGGCCACAAAAACCATTTTGCCCTTGCACCAACAATCCGTGAAATTCCAAATTAATCCTTGTATTGGCTGTTCATCAGTGCGAGCTTTTCGTGGCTGATTTGGGGCCCTTTCAACTACCATTAGGCCAAAAGAATATTGTATTCTTGATGAGCTTGAGAAGACAGTCGTTTTGGTATCGATTTCGAGCCATGGATCGGAGTTTTGGACCATGATCATGACACGATAAAAATATGGGAACACGTTCAACCTTAGATTAAGGATTCAACCTATTTCTTAGTGTTTTTCATCGATTTCTTCATTATAACGTAACGAGCAAGTTTTCATGATCGTTTTTCAAAAAGAACGACTCGATTTGGTGCTCGGATGACCGTTTTCCAAATTGAGAAATTTTGGTCGGAACTTGGATTCTGGTGGATGGAATTTGCCACTATTCATCCCTGATTTCTGACGAATATGACCGTGATGTGGGTGTTCGATTGAGGGGACGAGCTACTGGAAATTTCTTGCTACTTGTGGAACTTTTTGGTGAACTTCTCTATTCAATTTCTCTCGGCTCGAGCCATGTCATCGTGCGTGCCACATATCAAATCGATCGGGTCGACGCGATGAATATGCTCCCAAACTTTGGGCTTGATCCGACCCGGGATGAGGAAGATACAACCATGAAAATTTTTCCCCCAAAATTGAGAACCACAGTTTCGATTAAAGGAAACTGGTTCGCCGAGGGTGCACCGTAATAGTGTATGACCTACCCATTTTTGTTAATTTGGTCATAACTTACTACAGAAATATCCGAATGTGTCGAAACTTGATACCCAAGGATTTTCAAATGTTATGAATTTCATGATGATGGTTTGGAGACCATTTGATGCTTTGATAATGGTGTTGTAGTTTAGGGTCCATTTTCAACATGATGGAGGTATAATTTCCTAAAATTGTTTTATCATCTGCACTGCCTTAAACTTATTGGATTACTACGAAACTTGGCAGGTATTCTTAGGAGACCCTTAGTCACATTCCTACACGTTTCAGGTCATTCTAAAACTGTAAAGAATTTCACTTCTGGATCAGGGCTTATTGGCCTACGACTTCAATAGTCTAGAGGCATTTTGGTACCTGCGGACCTAGGCCATGAACTGGTCTCTCCTTATTCACACCGGGCATATAAGTGCTGAAAAATACCTTCGAGCACACCCCATCTCCATTCCACATGAGCATTGCTCATCTTAGTATGACGCCCCACACACTTCATGTTGTTGGTTCCATTACTAGACCATCTAACTTGAATGGCTTCAAAGTCATCTGACACACTCTCACTCATGTCACTACGAATGGTTCAACCATCATAATGATGAACCAGGGCAAGAAAAATCTCAGCCCGTCACCTCATCTACTTCAGGTCTCTTGGGACCTGGACCCAGCATCAAGAGTGGTTCTCAAGCCACTCACACTACATTGTATAATACTCTTCTAGCTCGGGGCAGTCCAAATATTGCACCCCAAAGATCACACGACCTGTGACTCAAGCGTAGGTCTCAAAAAACTATGCACATGCTTGCAAATCAAAGTGATCCTATGACCAATACAACTACAAAGGTCTGTATTCCAAATGCTAGACCTTTTGCTTCACTAAGGGTTGGCTCCCAAACCACCAACACTTTTATGGATCTTTCACACATATGCAGGTCCAATGTTGTCTTTGGCTTCAAGAGGAAGGGTCAGTAGTATATGCTTCCTTCTACCCCAAAACCCATGACAACATGGTACTCAAAGAAGCTCCGTTCGAGTACACTCTTGTTAACTACTTCTATTTCACATGTACGAGCCGGCCCTTGAAGTTGGACTCGAGGCAAAATTATGCCACCAAAGTCGATGGAGCAGCTCCTCACTTCTTCGAACAAAACCAAGATATCAAAGGCAACCCTGAGCTCCCTACTCTCGGAGCACCATACCTTACCCGAATTGATTGACTTTGCTCTAGTCTCCTTGAGACAGGCCAATCAGGCAGAATGCCACACCCAATTTCAGTTATGAGAGTGCATTTACTGGAGTTTAAGAATCAATCAGTAGAAAGGCATGAAAGTTTCGCTCATAAGAAAGAAGTCAGAGTCTTCAACCTCAGAAAACTTATTTAAGAAAAACTTGTTTTACCCATTGCGAACTACGGTAGAACTGAAGATGAGTGGTATCGTTCAATGCTAGGTTGTCGAGGTGCAGGAAGATCAATCTAGCTCCGTTTCAAGACACTTTTCAGCACCATGGGTCCTCGATATGGAATAAAAGAGAGAAGCCGGTCAATAAAGCTTGATAAACAGTGGAAATTTAAACAGTCTCAGAATAGTCCCAGAATAGGTCAAGATCCTCATAAGGACTCTTAAAAGCCTCCTTCCAAGTTTTGTTGCATTCTAATATTTTTAAGGCACTGCAGACTGAGAAAGAATTTCGACATAATCAGTCTCTAGCACCATAAAATGGTTATAATGGGAACCCTACTCCTAGAGCATCAAACGACTGTGGGACCACTGCCATTGGATCCGGCATGGTTGAAAACCTCCAAGGGTCAAATTTTAACTTAAACAGATACTTTAGGAAGAAGTTATGGGTAAAAGATCGAAACAGGAGGAGTCGCACACTATTCTCATGTGGCCACCCTGCAACTAAACTCCATTAAAGCACAGTCACAAATAGTGAACTTACGACATTCATATCTCCCTCGTCTGAGATCGGATCATGTTCAAACTTGTTGGAGTGTGTTCGTCTCGTCGAAACGAGCGTTTTGATATGTGGCACATCCTGTGATGATGTCGGAGCAAGGAGAAAAGCAAGAGCGAAGTTGCCAATTCATGAAGAAAGTTGTAAGAAAATCAGCAGCGACACGCTTCGCTCGAGCAGCCAAATCTGGGCGCTCACATAACAGATTGATGCAAGACTAGTTTCATCGCGTGCGTAAGGTTCAGGGCTATCCTTGGTCTGAACCCATTGAGTGATGAACGGTCGAATATCACACACGAAGGCATCAAAGCTGCTGTAAATTTTGGCTGTCGGAATTCAAATTCTAGCCAAAACTCAAACGATGCGAAATCTTCGTCCGGACATGAAATAGAGTTATGTTTGTTGCCATGTGATCATGACGGCATGCTCAGTGCAATACAACGAAGAAATCATCGAAAAACATCAAGATGAAGATGCACTATCTATCAAAAGTTTTCAAGATCTATTCAAAATTCAAGTTACATGATCATGCCTTTAAAGTGTAATTCGTGGCTTAAGATTATTATCAAAATGATCGTAGCATCAAGCCCTACGTAATGGTAATCATCATTTGTTCATTCGAATGACGGATCGTTAATGAATCATCTCAGAAGAATCAAGAGCGTCTCTAATTCTCAACAGGGGACTGTTTTGAAATTTCTCCAATCGTTAGGAAAGGGCAAATCAGTCATTTTTTACCCTATTTTCTTTTTTTATAATTCAAATAAACCTTAATTATCATCAATTACGATTAATTTTGGGTGATCCACCCACGTTTTAACCCCAGTCTATAAATAGACACTACCTCTCATTGTAAACGGGCAATATCTCTCTTTTGTACTCACAAAGACTCTTTTGATTAATAAAAATTCCTTTTTCAAGATCACAAGTTGGGTCACGTTTCTTCTTTGGAGAGAGAGAGAGAGGAGAGAGAAAGTTTCAAGTGGTACCCCTCCTACCTTCAAGGTATTTTCTCTCTTCCCTTCTTCTCTCTCTGTTTTTCTTTTTCTCTCTTCTTCTCTTTCTTCTTCACCTTCTCTACTGAGTCTTTCTCAGAGGCCATGCACCGTAGTGGCAGTGTCGTGCATGCCTCTTTTTATTTTCCTCCTGTGACTTCGCAAGTCGTGCATGGCAATGGCAGCGCTGTACGCCAGCTTCTTTCTCCCTCACCTCGTTCATCACTTTCCCTCATCATAGTTCACGCATGGCGTTAGTCATCGTTGTGTGTAATGTTGTCTAAAGGAGTACACGGTGAGTCGGACTGTGTTCAAGTAGCGGGTTGGGCTCTTATTTTGGTTCCAGGATTGGTGTCATATGCGGCGATGTGCATCGCCGACCACTAGCCATCTTTCTTTCTTCTCATGGGTCACAAACGACACTGCTCATCGCTATTTGCAAGCCTGTCTTCGGCGTCCTACGCAAGAGTAGATGGCGATAGTCATCGCCATCTGTGAATATGCTTTCAGTGTCCCGTACCTATCGCAGACGGTGATGCCTATCGCTGCCCGCAAGCTTCTTTTGTGCGTTCTTTGCCTTTTGCATACGGCAATACCTATTGCCACCCCCGAAGGGTCATGCTACCTTCTCGTCTTGCCGACGACGATAGTTAACATCGTCTGTCGTTCATTGCTCGCCCTTTTGCCGCGAGCAGCAGTGTCCAACGCCGTCCAGGGGCCACGACGCTATTATTCCACGGACAGCGATGCCTCATAACGATGGGGCTTGCCTTCTCCTTCTTTTGCGTCTTCTCTCTGCTCTTTTCTCTTCTCTTTTCTTCTCTTCTTTCTTGATTGAATCATAGACTCAGTCTAGTACTGCCAAAGTAGTTTGGCTGTCGAGTAGTATTGTCATCATGCTGGTCCAGAGTACCATTCCCGTCTTGCTGCCATACCAGATTAGGACAGTCATATTGGCCTTGGTTTCGAGTAGTATTGTCGTTGCGCCGGTTTGAGTTACAGTGCTCGCCTTGCTTCCACTCCGAGTCGGTCACTGTATTATTCCAACTCTCAAACTAGACTTATCTCTTTGTCAAGTCCTCTTCTCTTTTCTCCCCTTATTCGAATCCTCTTCTTCATCACCCTAACTTCTCATATTCTTTGCCATCTAAATGTGCACATCTGTGCATGTGCCATCTGAATCCTCTTCTTTATCACTTGAGCCACTTGTCTTGCAAATTAACCATGTCAGTGCTTTACAGAAAACAAGGAGATTCTAGGTCATGGGAGGTGATTCCGAACCAGCTGAAGCTGCTGAGGGGCTTTCCGTCATGATTTAAGAGGGCACCAGTTGAGCACTTGCCGATGTTCTATGAACAAGGTTCCCGAAAGAGTGGTCTCAGGTCCCAGGCCTTCCAAATCCGAGACACGTGTCACCCGATCACCTAGATACGGGGGGAGAGATCAAGGGATCCGACCAGTTTGGCGACTCAACTAGGAAGTTACTACCCCTTTGTCGGTTTGCTCTTTCTTGATTGTCATCACCTTTTATTTTCTGCACTGCATTCCATGGCATTTGAGTTATTCAACCCGTTCATCCGAGTTGGAGTTTTTCTCATCCCTGCACTCGTGGCCGTCCTGAAGAAGCGAGCTTCTCAAGCCTTGTTCCCTACACTCCTCTTGAGTCAGGACTCATAGTCCTGCTCTTGGTTCTTTCTTGGATTGGTGTGAGAATAGACTTGCTGGTCCCTACCTCCCCACTTTCTAGTCTTGGGGGACCCTTCACCAAGGCCCTTTGCATGGTTAGCACGTTTGCTACCACCCATAGCACGCACCCAGTTACTGGCAAGTCCCTTGCCAATCACATTGCTAAGGTATGCCGAAAGGCTGCCTTGTCCGCTTTCGTGAATGACGAGCAGGTTGCCACCGTAAAAGACAAGCAAGGCCACCCCCCATTCTCCTTCACCATCCCAAACCTCTATGCTTAGAGGCTCGATACACCGAGGAAGAGATCTTGGGGACTCCATCTCTTGCACACACCTAAAGGCTCACAGTCCGTCCACTCAAGCCACACCTCGGGGTAACTTTCATGCTACCTTGAGCTTGTCTCCAAGGCTAGGCCTTCTCGGGCCGAACCCTGCACACGTCATGCATTTACATCCCACTGCTCAGGGCAGCGCCAGTTCTGTGCCAGCTCGAGCACACAAGGTTGAACCACTTCGTCCTACCTCTCAGCACACAAGGCTTCACCCTGTGAGTGATAAGCTTCTACTCGGTCCCTCACGGACATGAGCTCGTAGGTCTCGGCCTCCTAAGGCCAAACCAGCTGACCGAGCCCGAGCTAACCCCCAAGTAACCCAGAGGGCTGCTTCAAAAGTGCACACACACCATCTTCACAGGTTCCTCCCCGATCGTGACTCAGACTGAGTCGTGAGCTAGTTCCTTTGTCTGTCACCCTTCCTTTGCCAGGCAAATACCTCGAGACCTGGTACTCAAAGGTTTTCCTTAAGAGTACTATCTTGAGTCAGCCACCTCAGGTCAGCCATGCCCTCGGAACTCACAAGGGAATTCGGGGCAAAGACATGATGACAGATAGAAGCCTACAGCCTCCAAGGTAGCAACCCAGATTGCCCTCTATCCTTGGACCTCTCTGCAGTTGATGGACACAGGCCTCGCATGCTCAAGAAAGATGGGGCAGTCCAGATCCTCTGCTCCAGCTGATGGACACAGCCCTCGCGTGCTCAAGAAAGACAGACAGTCCAAATCTCAGGCTCAATTCTTGAGTGAAATCTATTTTAGCCTCAAGATCAAGCCGAAGAAAGGCCTGCAGCTCCTGACTAGAAAGACCCCTAAGGCAGTTGAGGTTACCACTCTTGATGACCTCCTGCCTCACAATCCCTTCTTCCCTCTTCAGATTCTAGAACCTGCGCAAGAAGTCCAAGAATATTGCTCGGTGGTTATCATCTCAGGAAAGAACAAGCTGTCAAGAAATCACGGTCCCAAGAGCGTCAAGAACCGGTCCTCACACGGTTGACGTACAAGACTCGAGTCCAATCAGAGCATGCTAAGCCCTTATAGATTGACTTGCTGCATACGACTCACCAACCTGGCAGTCCACTACTCCACCTGGCTCTGACCCTCTAAAAGAAATGGTCAACGTCATGGTGATCAACAAGCTGGGTGATGCCCAAGAAGTTCAGATGAATAGGTTAGAGGTGATGATGCAGTCCATTCTCGAAAAGATGGATTGCCTCGAAGCCTCCATGCCCCTTTCTTCTCACCATGAGGCCAACTCCCCACCTAGTGAGGACACAGTTCCCAAGCAAACTCCCCCACCGGCCTCCCAAGATAGTTATGCTCCCTGCACGGTTGCTCAAGCCGATATAGATGCCATGGTGACCCACAGTCTCAAGAATAAGATCATAGGTATGCAAGGGGTGCCTCTTTACCAAAAGCAGTACCCCTCATATATTGACTAAGTGTCGTTTCCCTCGGACTATCAAAAAAGGAAACTCCCCTTGTTCAATGGTACTACATCCCCACATCAGCATATCACTCACTTCTAAGTGGCTTGTCAAGAGACAACAGCTGACGGGCGACTCCTCCTCCATCAGTTCGTCAAGACTCCCAAAGGACCGTCCTTCCAGTGGTATGTCTGGCTGCCTCCAAGCTCGGTACACAAATGGCACAAAATGGCGCAACTGGTTTGTCAGCGCTTCTATGAAATCCAGAGAAATGTGGAAACCATCGAGCGCCTCACTCTGACTCATGAACATGGTGATCCAGTCGATAAGTTCATCACTCGATGGAGAGAGTTGGCAGCCTGTCATGCCACTCCCATGACTGAAAGAGAAGAAGTTCAGACGTGCATACGAAATATGCTGTCGGAGATGGCCTTGCATGTTGAGGCCTCCAATCCACCCTCCATGTCAGAGCTCATCTCTAAAGCGGTTTGTATAGAAGGTCTATCTAAGCACCATGGTGGATCTCACCAACAACCCTCTAGCTTGGGAAACGGTCAGGGCAATGGCAATTCTCGCTCCAATAATTGGGGCAACCAGCAAAAAGGGGTGATTAGTGCAATTGTCACCGTGATTGACATTGAGAAAGCCACCCCTCAAACCTTGAACGTCTCCAAAGGGGTAGTCACAACCAAGGTACAGACACCTCAGGTTGTAGGCAAGCAGCAACAGTCCTATAACAAGGTCCCAACCCCTAACAATATAAACCAAAGTGACTACTGGATCCAACACCAGAACAAGGTGTACCCCTTCGAGAAGGAGTGGGTTCCTGCGCTGCTTCGATTATTACTAGAGCAAAACATGATCCAGCTGCCGGAGGCCAAATCCCCAGAGCAAGCTGGACAAGAGACATACAAAAGATACTGCGCATATCACTGGAGAGTAGGCCACCCCACTCAAGAGTTCTATACGCTCAAAATAGAACTCAAAGACATTATCAAAGCCCTTATTAACAAGGGCCAGATAAAGCTTGAAGAGCTAAAGAAAGCATTCGAGGCAACTAAGGCTTCTCACATAGTGACAATCTAGGAGGATGACGAGGCACCTACCATCCTCCATGCAGTATTCTTCGTAATGCTCAAAGAAGGTCTCATCATGCAAAAGCTGACAAGGCAGCCCAAGTTCCTGCCTTCAGGAATAGAGAACCTCTGGTGTCCATACCATCTGATATGAGGTCATGACCTGAGCGGATGCACTGGCTTCCACAAGCTCTTGGCAAAAAAGATGCGACAACACCAAGAATTTCATGGTAACCCAGAAGGGCACCCTCAAGTCCCTGCTCCACCGGTGCAAGAAGACCTTTTGCCACAAGCCCAGGGAAGTGTGCTAGACCCTCTGCAGACCCTCTTTGAGGAGATTCTCCAATAGGGTCTCGTCACTCCCAAACTCGCCAGGCAGCCTAAGGGTCTTATCCAGGGTACGAAAAATCTCTAATGCGCCCATATCGCCAGGTATGAGGCCATGAGCTGAGGGTGTGCTCCAGGTTCGAAGCTGTAGTCATGGAGAAGGTATATAAAGGCCACATTGTTTGCACTGTTCTCCCAGAATACTTCCAAGCCATCGCTTCTGTCCAAGTGAAAATCCCACTACAAGTCCCCTATGAGCCTACACTAGACCCTTCAGAGCCCTCGACTTCTCAGCCCTGAGAAGTCTACCATGGACGAAGTAGGCTCAAGTCCCTGAAACGTGAGGCAGTCTGCCAAGCCAGGGCTACTCATCAGCTTGATAGGACAAACCAAACACCTTTCAAGGGATCCAAAAGGAGACGAGCACCCAGGTCAACTCGCCAAAGGAATCATATTCCTCAGCCACCAATCAAGGAGGAATTTCTCAAGCCCCTTCCTCCACTGCCGACCTTACAGGACTTCATCCCAGGCGCAACCCACATTATCCCTTCGTCCAATCAGGTGAATGTCCCTGAGTCATCAACTGCTCAAGACTCATCCAAAATGGGTGATGTCATTAAAAGAATCCCCCAACGGTCAGAGCTGGGGCAAGACCTAAAATACCCCCTGTACACGTGCAATTCTACTGACGACATAAAAGGTTGTCCAGAATACTTTAAATCCGCTTCTACTTCTTCTCATCCCTCTTCTTCTATCTTTTTCACAAGTGCAGTTTCGCAGTGCCCAAACTTCGACACTTTAAATAAAGAGCTCGAAGGCACCAACATCAGTAGGTCGCACTGGTAGCGCTTAAGAAAGATGTTGGCCCAAGCGGCTGGATTCGTGTTAGTCGCTGATGCTTTGACAGCCCAAGCCAAGTCTGAGCCATCTTCGAGCTCGCATGTCACATGATTCAAGTTCATGAAGTGCCACCCAGCTCAAGGCAAGTATCGAGTGACCTCAGTCATGATGCCAAGGACTCCACATTCGATATTGACCCTTTCATTGCCTGGTCCGTCCAAGGATAGGAAATCGTCTCCCACACTGGGACCCTCCTAGAAGCAGAAACGTCAGGATCATGGGTCTCTGTACTCAAGATTGATAAGAAGCATCTTGAATCCCCAGACGAAAAGTAGCAAGAATCTCTAGAACAATGGGAAGAAGGTGGTAAGGCCACAACTGACTTGCTTGAAGAGATAAACTTAGGGAAAGAGGCTAACCTAAGGCCAACTTTCATCTCGACAAAAATGTCCCCAGAGGAGAAAGAAAGTTATATTTCCCTCCTCTGAGCACGCTGGGATGTCTTCGCATAGCATTATCATGAGATGCCCGGTCTAGACCCTCAAATCGTTGTCCATCGTCTCGGTATTGACCCATTCATCAAACCCATAAAGCCAAAATCAAGAAGGTTTAGACCCAACCCCGAGATATAGATTGACACTGAGGTGAATAAGCTCAGACAAGTTGGATTCATACGCGAAGTCAAATACCCAAGATGGCTGGAAAATGTTTTCCCAGTCAAGAAGAAAATGGCCAAATCAGGATCATTATTGACTTTCGCGACCTAAACATTGCCTGCAGCAAGGACGACTTCCTCCTGCTGTTCACCAAGATGCTTGTCGATTCCACTGCTCATTGTCAGATCTTCTCCTTCATGGATGGGTATTATGGTTATAATCAGATCAAGATGGTACCAGATGATGAAGAGGCCACTGCATTCTTGACCACCCCAAAAGGTGTCCTTTACTACACTGTGATGCCGTTCGGGTTAAAGAACGTTGGTGCCATGTACCAGCGAGCCATGACGGCCATCTTCAAGGACATGATGCACAAGGAGGTTGAGTGCTATGCCTGAAACAAAGGATGCTCACATGGAGGACCTTAAAAAGGTATTTGAGCGGCTGCAGCATCACCAACTCATGATGAACCCCTTGAAATGCTCCTTTGGCTTATGCTCAGGATAGTTCTTAGGGTTCATCATGTGGTATCGTGAATAGGAGATTGAGCCGGTCAAAATCAAGGCGATCCAGGACATGCCATTGCCTACAACCCTGCGTGAGCTTTGGTCTCTCCAAGGGCAGCTGACCTACATTCGAAGGTTCATCTTGAACCTCTCAAGACGATGCAAGCCCTTTTCACACCTGTTGAAGAAGGACACTCCCTTCATATGGGATGAGGCTTGCCAAGCTGCACTTGATGGTATCAAGCAGTAGTTATTGAATCCTCCGGTACTCTCCACGCTGGTGTTAGGAAGACCTCTCATCCTATACGTGACCGCTCTTGATGAGTCACTTGGGGCATTCCTAGCACAGAATAATAATGGGGGAAAGAAACAACGTTGTATTATCTCAACCGCATGACGAGAAGAATTACCCTCCCATCGAGATGTGCCTAGCTTTGATCTTTGCAGTGCAGAAGCTCCATCATTACTTGCTTGGTCATGAAGTCAAGCTAATCTCAAAGGCGGACCCAAACAAGTTCCTTATGACCCGGCCATGCCTGTCATGATGCTTGGCCGAGTGGGCATTATTTCTAATGGAGTTCGACATCACATATGTACCACAAAAGGCTGTCAAATTTCAAGTCTTAACAGAATTTCTCGCGGCTCACCCAATCCCTTCAGAATCTCCCCTGTCAAGTAATCTTTTGGTCGAAGAAGTCTTCTGTATGGTGCTAACTCTACCGTGGGAAATGTACTCCGATGGAGAATTCGAGTCTGATAGAGGGGGTGCCGAAGTCTTGTTCTTGACTCCCGATGGTGGAATGATTTCTCTATCCTTCTCACTCGCATAGGCATTTTCTCATAATGAGGCTGAATATGAAGCCCTCATAATTGGATTAGAGATCGCCCGGGAGCTAGACCTGAAGCAGCTGAATATCTTTGGTGACTCTAAGCTGGTCATCCGGCAGCTTAAAGGGATTTATGACATAAGGAATCAAACCTTATCATGACACGACCAAAACGTATATGGCCTAGTTCGATGATTTCTCCCTAAGTCATATCCCTAGAAGGCCAAACTCGCAAGCCGACATGCTTGTAAAGCTCGGGGCCACCATTCAACTGTCTTCATCAGGGCCCATGCCTGTCTGGGTAACAGAATGGAGACATGTTGACTTGAGAACTGAAGTTGATGTAGACAATGAGAGAGATGTCTTCCTTGAATGCCGACCTTATCCATTCAGAGCACTCTTTGCAGCCCAGGATGTCATTAAGGCAGAGCAGGATATGTCTCGAGGTAAAGAATCCACGGCTGAGAAGCAGGAGCAAGAATGCTTCCACTTGATGTGTGTAGAGGTTGAACGAGTGGAAGACTGGAGGGAGCCTATCATAAACTTCGTAAAGTAGGGAAGGCTGCCTGAGGATCGGGCGGAACGCAACGGTATATGACGGATGTCTACTAAATACACCCTCATCGATAGGGATGTTCTCTTTCACCGATCATTTGACGGAATTATCCTCAGATGCATCGATGCGCGAGAAGCAAATAACGTATTAGAAGAAGTGCATTCAGGTATCTATGGGCTGCATCAATCCGGCCCTAAGCTCCATGAGCTCATACACAGACTCGACTACTATTGGCCTTCAATGGTGGCTGATGCCCAAAACTATGCTAAAAGATGTCAGGTGTGTCAAATGCACTCAAGCCTCATTCATTAACCCCCAAAGCCTTTCCATCCTACAGTGAGATCATGACCCTTTTCCCAATGGGGAATGGACATTATAGGACCCACCCTCCTTCTACCTTAGGTCCTGCCTTCATCTTAGCAGCGACAAATTACTTGTGCAAGTGGGCTGAAGCGGTCCCTCTCAAAAAGGTTCCAGGGACAACTGTGGCCAACTTCGTGCGTCACCACATCATATATCCATTTGGGGTTCTGGACGAATAATCTTTGATAATGGCCCTCAGTTCAAAAGCCATCACATT
The DNA here is from genome assembly GCF_054954075.1 of Amborella trichopoda. Taxonomy (NCBI): domain Eukaryota; kingdom Viridiplantae; phylum Streptophyta; class Magnoliopsida; order Amborellales; family Amborellaceae; genus Amborella; species Amborella trichopoda. The sequence goes on from NC_142346.1 coordinate 31,416,713, forward strand.
GATCACCTAGCTAACTAGTTTGGTTTTGAGTGGAAGTAGTCGACCATGTACCACCCTCGAGCTAATGGTCTAGCTGAGGTGTTCACCTGTGGGGGGTGCTCAGGAAGTTAGTTTCGAAGTCAAAGAAGACGTCATTTTCAAAGTCAAAACCTTGAGCTCAATCAGAGGAGAATGAATAGTACCTTTGATAAGTCTCTCGAGGTTCACTCATTCGCTCGTGGGGATCTGGTCTTAGCAATCAAGAGACCGACTGTCATGCATGGACGCCGCAAAAGAAAGGGAAGGTCCCTTTATAGTAAAAAACGTGACACCAAATGGGGCCTATATACTGGCAAATTCTAATGGAGAAGAGCCAATGCTTCTATCAATGGGCGATACCTAAAGAAGTATTATCCCGGATGTGCTCTTAAAATGCAGTGCATATAGTAAAAATAAAGAAATGGAAAAGAAAAAATGGAAACCCAACCCAAAAGAAACTCATTTCTTTTATTGCAAAAGCCCATTATCATGGACGTTATAGATATAGTGTCAATAGTTGCTCTTGCTTTAGAGGAAAAGTGAATGTTCACACCGAGGTGTTGCTCTTGCTTCTGAGAAGGACCAACCATTTCCGAGTCAGCTTCAATTCATCTAACGAAGTATGGCTGGTTTCAAGAAGGGGGAAGAAGCACTCTGATAGTGTCTATCAGACATACAAAGCAAACTTCCTTGACAAGGAGCAACCTATGATGGATGCCCTTCCTCAAGACAGCATGGACTTCACTGTTGTGTGGGAGGACTTAGCTTCCAACCGACCACAGTGGCCGGGCCTTCTCATTTTCCATCACTCTTGGCCTCCACAAGGCATCGTCGTCCGCAGTCATCGCCTCACCCCCTTTTATAAACAAGGGTTACGCAAAGTGCCCAACACAAGCTGAAAATGACACTCCAGTCCTCATCTTCAGATGACGATAAGTCCAGGCTGGGGATGATCAAGCTTGAAGCCCGAATGCAAGTCATTGCCGCTTGTGGCTTATGATCCACTGCTGTCTGTTGCTATCGCTATGCCTTAACACCATGCATGCTAATGTCGTGCGCTTCTCTAAGGCTTAGCATCGCGTGCTTTACTAAAGAAGCTATCATTGTGCGGTTCACCAGAAGCTATCGCCATGAGCTTCACCAAAAGCTATCATTGTGCGCTTCACCAGAAGCTATCGCCGTGCGCTTCACCAAAAGCTAACGACAAGCGCCTCAGTAGAAGCTAACGACGTGTGTTCTTCATCAAGGGCCTAACGCTGCGTGCTCTTCATCAAGGGCCTAACACCGCGTGCGTCATTCCTAATCTAGTGCGCATGCTATGGCAATCCCATCTGGACCATCATTCTGTGTCCCCAGGGAGTTCATTCTCTGCACCACAGCCATCATATCATCATGGAGTCAAATCTTCAATCACGGCTCTATTCCCCATGGAGTCACATTCCCTTACTAGATTACAGTCTCGGTGCACGACCCTAAATTGCATGTCCAAACTACATGACCTTAAACTGTAGCGATGGTCTAGGTGCACGACTCAAAACTGCATGGTCCAAACTATGTGACCTTAAGCTGCAGTGATGGTCTAGATGCACGACCCTAAACTTCATGGTCTAAACTATATGACCTTAAACTATAGCGGAGGTCTAGTTTCACGACCTTAAACTGTATGGTTCGTGCTGCATGACCCTAAACTACATAGCCATGGTCCAAAATATATTAACTTAAACTGTAGCAGAGGTATAGTTGCACGACCTTAAACTGCATAGTCCTAGCCGCATGGCTTTAAACTGCATAGCTATGATTTGAGCTACAAGACCTTAAAACTGTAACGCACGTTAAACAGCTCGACAAATAGTCCATTCGCATGATTTTAAACTGTGAAATGAATGAACCTCTCCACCAGATGTATTCTGCCACTATCCCTAGTGGGGTTATACTTGTTCTTCGGACTGTCATTCCCAGTGAAGTTACATGCAGGCCACTGTCCCTCATCCCCAATAGGAGTCACATTTGTATTGCAGCCCATTATCCCTAGTGGAATTAGGGTCATTCTTATCTCTTCAATCCCCAATGGGGTTACATCTGTGCTCCAGTCTCTGCCATTCTCAGCGGAGTTACTTGCATGCCATTGCTCATTATTCTCACAGATAGCCTCGTGCCATCTCCCAAAGTGAGTCAAAACCACCACTATACTCAATCCATGGCCTCAATAGACTATTGCCCATCTCCACTTTGGTCCAGCTATATGACCTTAAACTATAGTGCACGACTTGGCTGCATGACGTTAAAAGGCTTCGCACAGGTCCTGAAGGTATGACCTTATACACTCCTTCACAAAAAAAAAAAGAAAAAAAAAAGGGAAAATAACGGGCATGATGTATACCTAAATAAGGAATGCCATGAGTAAAAATGACGGACAAGCATGGTCACAAAGCCATGAGTAAAAGAGTTCTGTGAAAATAAAAGCCTGGGCACGGTGAAAAACCTAGAAGGGCACTATGAGCAAAAACGGAAATGAGTGGACGTGGCCGCAATGTCATGGGTAAAAGAGCCCAAAAATAAAGCATGTTGGTGAAAACCATCTTTACAGTGCCACTTCCCCAGTCCAGGTGAAAACCCGATAAAGGCACTTAGAACAATAAAGCAGGTTAATGCAGGATCACATCCTCAGTCAGCACCCAATTTCCAAACAAGCGTAGTTCTGGCTAACAAGGTCCACACAAAATCCTTAGCTATCAGGAACCAATCACAACACAAGACGGCTCACCTTGGAGTGAGAGCCTCACAAGATCTCCCAAACGCAAAAAACAAGAAGAGTCCTTGAGGGTGAGGACGATGAACAAAAGATCCCTCAAAATCAAAAGAGTCCTTGAGGTTGACGACGATGAACAAAAGATCCCTCCAAAATAAAAAAGAGTCCTTGAGGGTGAGGACGATGATCGAAAGGTCCCTCCAAAAACAAGAATAGTCCTTGAGGGTGAGGACAAGGACCAAAATATCCCTTCAAAAATAAGAAGTGTCCTTGAGGGTGAGGACGATGACAAAAGATCCCTCAAAATCAAAAGAGTCCTTGAGGGTGAGGACGATAAACAAAAGATCCCTCCAAAATCAAAAAGAGTCCTTGAGGGTGAGGACGATGACTGAAAGATCCTTCTAAAATCAAAAGAGTCCTTGAAGGTGAGGACAATGAACAAAAGATCCCTTAAATAAAAAACAGTCCCTATGGTGAGGACAATGACCACAAGATCCCTCAAAAACACAAAATGACCATCTGGGGTACCGTTCGATAGGGTGAGGACTGTAAATACCAATCTCTCAATGTCGCAAACTAGTTTGACAGGGTGAAGACATTGAAAACTAACCCCTACGGTCCTGTGAGGGTGAGGACCGCAACAAGATCCCTCAAAGTCTCTTCTTCCTTAAAGTCCCCACAGATGGACCAGTACATTGCATCCAAACGTTTGAGCATCCTAGTTACAACATTGTGTGAATCTCCTCGGTGTTTACATTATCCTGTGGCTAGGAAGAAAACAGAAATAATCCCAGAGAAAATTTTCAAAATTTTATCCTTCTCGCTTCTCTTGAAGCACAACATTCGGCGGAGCATGCTGTTCGAAGACATTTTTCAGCACCATGGGTCTCCAATGCGGAATTAAAGAGAGAAGTCGGTCAATAAATCTTGACAAATAATGGAAATTTTGACAATCTCAGAATGGCCCCAAAACAGGTCAAGATCTTCATAAAGACTCCTAAACACCTTCTGCCAGTTTCGTAGCATTCTGACATCTATAAGGCAATGCAGACTGAGAAACAGTTTTAGCATAATCAACCTCTAGCACCCTAAACTAGACCCCTATAACAAGAACCCTACTCTTAGAGCATCAAACGACTGTGGGACCACCACCATTGGATTTGGAACGTTTGAAAACCCCAAGTGGTCAAATTTTAGCTTACACGGGAACTCCAGGAAGTCGTTATGGGTAAAAGACCAAAACAAGAAGAGCCGCACATTATTCTCGTGTGGCAATCCTGCAACTAAACTCCATTAAAGAACAGTCATGAACAGTGAACGTACGATGTCCATATCTCCCTCATTCGAGATCAAATCGTGCTCAAACTTATTAGAGCATGTTTTGTCTCGTCGAAACGAGCATTTTGATATGTGGCATGTCTCGTGATGATGTTGGAACAAGGGGAAAAGCTAGAGAGAAGTTGCCGATTCATGAAGAAAGTTGCAAGAAAATCAGCAGCAACACGCCTCACTCGAGAGCCTAATTATGGCGCTTCCATAACGAATCGATGCAAGACCAGTTCCATCATGTGGGTAAGGTTCGGGGCCTCATTCATGATGAAAGGTTGGATTTCACCCACGAAGGCATCAAAGCTGCTGTAAATTCGCTGGAATTCAGATTCTTGTCAAAACCCAAACGACGCGAAATCTTTGTTCGGGCACGAAATCAAGCTTTGTTTATTGCCACGCGATCATGACGGCATGCTCAATGCAATATAGCAAAGAAATCATGAAAAAACATCAATATGAAGACGAACTATCAATCAAAAGCTTTCAAGATCTATTCAATTTTCAAGTTACATCATCGTGCCTTTAAAATGTGATTCTTGGATTAAAATTATTATCAAAATGATCGTAGCATTGAGCCCCACGCAATGGCAATCATTTTTTGGTCATTTGGATGACGGATCATCAATGGATTGTCCGAGAAGAATCAAGAATGTCCCTAGTTCTCAACAGGGACTGTTTTGGAATTTTCCCAATTGTTAGAAAGGGGCAAATCAATCATTTTATACTCTATTTTCTTGATTTTTAAAATTCAAATAAACCTTAATTATCATCAATTAGGGTTAGTTTTAAGTGATCCACCCACGTTTTAACCCTAGTCTATAAATAGACTACCTCTCATTGTAAACATGTGATATCTCTCTTTTGGACTCACAAAGACTCTTTTGATTAATAAAAATTCCTTTTTCAAGAGCACGACTTGGGTCACGTTTCTTCTTTGGAGAGAGAGAGAGAGAGGAGAGAGAAATTTTAGAGCAGTACCCCTCCTACCTTCAAGGTATTTTTTCTCTCTTCCCTTCTTCTCTCTCTAGTTTTCTTTTTCTCTCTTCTTCTGTTTCTTCTTCGTCTTCTCTGCTGAGTCTTTCTCAGAGGCCATGCATGGTAGTGGCAGTGTCGTGCATGCCTCTTTCTCTCTTCCTCCTCCTGTGACTTCGCAGGTCATGCATGGCTATGGCAGCACTGTGCGCGAGCTTCTTTCTCCCTCTCCTCATTTGTCTCTTTCCCTCAACATGGTTCGTACATGGCGTTAGTTGCCGTTGTGCGTAACGTCGTTTGAAGGAGCACACGTGAGCCAAGCTGTGTTCAAGCAGCCAGTCGGGCTCCTATTTTGGTGTCACTCACGGCAATGTGCATCGCCGACCACGAGCTGTCTTTCTTTGTTCTCATTGGTCGCAAAGGGCACTGCTCATCGTCGTCTGCAGGTGTGTCTTTGGCGTCCTGTACAAGCGCAGACAACGATAGTTATCGCCATCTGTGAACATGTTTTTAGTGTCCTGCACCTATCGCCACCCGCGAAGGGTCGCGACAAGGCCTATCGCCGCTCACAAGCTTCTGTTGTGCGCTCTGTGCCTATCGCAGATGGCGATACCTATGCCGTCTATGAAGGGTTATGCTGCCTTCTCGTGTTGTCAACGGTGATGGCTAACGCCGTTTTCCATTCACTGCTCGCCCTTTCGCTATGAGTAGTAGTGTCCAACGCCGTCCAGGAGCCACGACGCAGTTATTCTACCGCTGTGGACAGCTATGCCTAACGCCGCCGGGACTTGACTTCTCCTTCTTTCATGTCTTCTCTGTGTTCTCTTCTCTTCTCTTTTCTTCTCTTCTTTCTTTACTGAAGGATAGCCTCGGTCTAGCACTGCCATAACGGTCTGACTGTCAAGTAGTATTGCCGTCGTGCTGGTCCAGAGTACCATGCCCGTCTTGTTGCCACACTACATTAGGACAATCATATCGGCCATGGTTTCGAGTAATGTTGCCATCGCGCTAGTCTGAGTTACCGTACTCTCCTTGCTGCCACTCCGAGTCAGTCACTGTACTGGTTCAGCTATCAGGCTAGGCTCGTCTCCTTGTCAAGTCCTCTTCTCTTTTCTCCCCTTATTTGAATCCTCTTCTTCATCACCCTAACTTCTCATCTTCTCTGCCATCTGAATGTGAACATTTGTGCATGTTTTCCCCAAGACAAGGGTGGGTTCCTCGACCCATTTGTCTTCCAAATTAACCACGTCAATGCTTTACAGAAAACAAGGAGATTTCAGGTCAAGTGAGGCGATTTCGAACCAGCTGAAGCAACTGAGGGGCTTTCCGTCGTGATCTAAGAGGGCTCCCACGCGAGTCAGCCCGATTAATTCACAGACTCAGGTGAGGTTGGTCCCCACCTCACGTTTAAAATTTCTCTCTCACCAGTTGGGCACCTGTCCTTATTCTGTGAACAAGGTTCCCGAGAGAGCGGTTTGAGGTCCCGGACCTTCCAAATCCGAGACACGTGCCACTCGATCACTTAGAAACAGGAGGAAAGATCGAGGCATCCGACCAAGCTCGTCTGAACCATGGCTCCAAGGCTGTCTTGAGCCACAACAGGTGGAAATATGGCCCCAAGGCCGTCACGAGCCTATTCGAGTCGAGCCATGGCCCCAAGGCTGTCTTGCGCTATATTTTCCTGAGCTACGGCCCCAAGGCCGTCAAGAGCTAGTAATCACCTGATTGCCAGATAGGGGGTACAAAGCGAGCCAGGACTACTACTACCCCTGAGTCACTCAGCTTTGAAGAACGAACTAATGTGATTGCAGTCACTCAAGATGGTGATGGTCCTAAAGACCCAGTGGCACTATTTAATGAAACCCTAAACCATATTTTGGATAGGATTAAAGGGGTAGAAAATGCTCAACCAACTGGGGTATCTTTGCATTAGGGAGAAACTTCTTCCTTTGAACCTGAATTGGAGGAAGAAGAGCGAAGACATCCACCTCCTCCTATAGCTCAAACTTCACGACCCCTCCTTCCCCCAATCTTTCCTGATGGTCAACCCAATGTAGTTTCTCAAGCTATTTCCCCCATGGTTACTTAGGAAGACATTCAAAACATGATCAATTGAAGGCTTTCAAGTCTTAAAGGCCCATGAAACTATAAGAAGCCTTACCTTTCTTGCATTGATCAAGTCCTTTTCCCCCCAAGCTATCAAAAAGGAAGACTGCTTACCTTTGACGGCACCGACTCACCTCAACAGCAAGTGGCACACTTCATGTTAGCATGCTAGGAATCAGCTTATGATCCCAGATTGCTTCTTCAACGGTTTGTGGAAACACAAGCCGGATCTGCTTTCAAATGGTATGCGTGTTTGACCATGAATTTTCTCCACTCCTGAAAAGAGATGGAATAATTATTCTATAAATTCTTTTATGAAGTCGAACGAGAAGTTCAAGCCATAGAACTCCTCCCTATGACTAAAAGGGTAAAGGAACTAATGAACGAATACATCCAAGGGTGGAGGGACATCGCAGTATACCAGAGCAACCCCATGCTCGAGATTGATGTTGTGCAAACATACATTAGGAACATGAAGAAGGAAATTTCCGTTCATGTCGAAGCTTCTAATCCTACCACTTTCACTTACGTGCTCTCTAAGGCTATGAAAATAGAAAGCCTACTTAAACACCATGGTGAGACTCTGGCTTAGACCTCAAGGGAGGTCAAGGTCGTACCTTCAATAATAACAAGTCCCTCACATTGTCCCGTAAAGAGATACAGTCAGTGCAGCAGTTACTGCCACACCCATTCTTCCCAAACCTCCTACTGCCAATGCACCTCTCAAGACATTGGATACTTCACGGGGAATATTACAATTCAGTGTTCAAGGGGAACCCCAACAAGGGCAACAACAACCTCAGGCTTATAATAGGGAGCCTCCACCACCAAATCTATACGAGTCCAATTACTTTGAGCAGAGAATGAACAAACAGTACAACTTTAACAATGCTTGGGTACCAGTCCTTTTGAAAATGATGTTGGAACAAGGCATGATAGTTGTTCCAAAGCCTAACCGACTAGGGCAAGTGGGGCTTACCAATAACAAGAATTATTGAGCTTACCATCGGATGTTGAGTCATCCTGTTCAAGACTTCTTCCATCGTAAAGACTACATTGAAGCCCTGATTCAAAAAGGACAGATTCACTTGGACAATCTCATACAAGCTTTCGAGACTATAGAAGCTTCGAATGTCGTTACAGTTAAAGAAGAGCGATTGCAGACCTTGCAACCAGAAGAAGTGTCATCTAACCGTCTTCTAGATCTCTTTGTGATGTTGGCGCTGCAAGGGCTGATTACCACGCTCTCATCAAGACAACCCAAGCATTTGATTACAGGAACTAAAAATCTTTGGTGCCCATTCCACCAAGTGTGGGGCCATGAGGTATTTCAGTGCTCGAGTTTCAGGACATTCAAATAAGAGTCCGTAGCTGAAGGACAAATTATTGTCAATGTATGAATCTAAACTCGTGAACCACCCAATCCATTAACCCCTGAAAATGTCACCAAGGTGCCTTCTACTTCTCATAGTTAAAAGGAAGAAGGGAAAGTCCAATCTGATGGGTCTAAGACGACAGGTGAAAGAATAGAGGCTATAATTCAAGAGGAACAACCTCGAAGTATCCCCATTGATGAAGTGCCCCTTGACATGTTTCTTGTCATCTTTGATATGCTTATACAATAAGAGATGATTCCGTCGTACTCACGTAAGAAGCCAAAGAACCTAAAGAAAGAGTGTGAGGATTTATGGTGCCCATATCATCAAATGAAGGGGCATGACCTACTTTACTGTTGGGATTATGAGTCATCTTAGATGTGTTTATAAGAGATGGTGAAGTGTTCATAGATAACACACTGCCTCTGCATCAAAAGGTCGCTCAAGAATTTGAAACATTATTACATAAGCTAGTTGAGCAGGTTCATGCTCTTAGTCCTACAACCCTGGAAGCTCCTGTTCCCCAAGCCCCTATTAAAGTACCTGAGTCATGACAGGAGCACCATGGCCATGGTAAAATTAAAAGCCTTAGGAGAGAGGCAATTCGACAAGCTAATGTGGTACCTATTCCACAAACTCGCAAGACCGCACCTATTAAGAAAAAGAAGAATAGTAAAATGCCTTCAAAAGTTCAACGCCAAAACTCAAAACTACCACAATTGCCAATTGAAGCGGCATTCCTTCCCCCTCTTCCCACTTTGTATGACTTCATCCTAAGGCAAGTCCTTTTTGCTGAGAGTGGTCAATACATAACTATGAAAGTAATCCAAAACATGTCTAATACGGGTCAGGACATTAAAAGCAACCCAAAACAATCTAACAAAGGTGAAGACTCTAAAAACACCCCTCAACGGTCCATGCAAGGTCAAGACCATAAAGATCCCCTGCAATCATCCAACAAGGTTACGACGTTAAAAGATCCTTGATCACGTCCAATGAGAGTGAAGACGTTAAAATCCTCTTTGAGTCCAATTCAGATGGTGACCCCAAAAGCTACCTGGCTCAGTCCAATTTACGTGATGACCCTAAAAGCTCTGTCCCTTCTTTTATCCCTGATTCTTCAAACCCTTCTACCATCTCAATGCCTCACATTGACCTCAATTTGGAGAGCCCAGAATTTAAGGCTCTTAATGAAGAGCTCAAACTCTGTAATACCAGTAAATGGTATAACAATTAGTTAAGGAAGATTGTCACTCGAATTCTTGATTGTTGGAGATGTTATGGCCTTTGCCGCTAAAAACGACAAGCCTTATCCTACTTCAGAAGAAGTGTTCAATCAGCTTCTAAACCCAAAGCCTAAGAAGAAGTCTGAATGGCCTGCAGAGCTTGAATTGGGTGAATTATGGAAGAACTCGAAGGGAGAAAGTTCTTCAAATTATGAAGCATGCCACATGTTGGTTTTTCATGAGGAAAGCACGGTGGCTGTAGTAGACCAAATGCGATTGAGGTCAGGAAAAAGACTCACTCCAATCAATGACCAGCTTCAACTAAACTCCTTGTATACCTTAGACCACCACTGGTTCCATTTCCAAACTCACTTATTCCCATTCAAGAACCACCCCCTCTCCTAAAGTATCTGAGACTACCACCAATCCCTTACCCAAATCCTTCACCTTCTTTCTTAAAAAATCCAGAACCAGCACAACCTGCATCTTGCCCTGTCATACCGACACCTACTCCGGTTATGAAATCCAGTCAACCCTCTCTGCCTCCTCCCGCCACTACAGTAGACCTTTCCTTGGGCACTACAGTAAACATTTCCCCTTTAAAAACCACTCCATTACCACATGTTCCTCCAAATCCAGTGGTGAATCAAGGAGTTGTCTTTCCTGAAGCCGATAAATTTAAATACGATGTGGTTGGACACTTGAGTAGATTTCCAACTCTCTTTAGTGTCTATGATGCTCTCATGCTATCAAATGACTTTCATATGACCTTAATACAAGTGATCTCCCGGCCTAAAATAAATGAGACTGAGATTGAGCGAATTGGGGTAGACCCTGCAATCATTAACAGTTTCATGGCTATCACTTTCTCTGATGATGAGCTTCACTTGGGTGAGAGGTTTCATAACCGACCTCTCTTTGTGACTGGTGAACTGCATGCTTGTCCAATCAATGGGATCATGCTGGACGGGGGATCCGCAGTGAAACTTATGCCTAAAAGAATACTTACTCGAATTGGAATAGGCATTGAGCAGCTCGAACCAACGAGCCTAATGGTTCAAGGATTCAACCAGTCGAGAGAGAAACCAACTAGTGTCATCCGTCTCAAACTCAAAACTGAGGACTTGAATGCTTCTACTCTGTTTCATGAGATAGAGATAGATACCTCCTACAATATTCTTCTGGGTCGTCCTTGGCTACATGACCATGGGGTGGTTCCATCCACACTCCATCAATGCTTCAAATATAGCAGAGATGAAAGGCAACACATGGTCTATGTTGATAAAAGATTTCTACCCAATGCTGAGTCGCACTATGTTGATGCGAAGTCCTATTGCACATATCCTATATGATCTCAAGAGTTAATGTTTCCTATAAAAATATTACGAGCCCTAATATGAGAGATGTTGTGAAAACCTCTCATGAAGATGCGGAAGACATGGTGGGTTCATTTAATCATATGTTTCAAGAAGAGAAGAGGTGTGGAAAAGTGATTTCCTTGACCCCCATTGATGAAAATTTACCAAGTTCCCCAGTAGAAGTGATGCCTCAAAGTCCTAAAGGGGATGCTTCATCCTCTACTCTACCTTCACAAGAAACCATTCTGGTGGTGGCTCAAACTGAGCAAGTCAAGAAGGAGGAAACCGCTAACTTGACCACTCTAACATCTACAGTGACTTATGCTCATGGTGACATGACGGTGTTACGTATCCCCATTCCATTTCTAGAAGCTGAGGTTGCACGTCGAGCTGAGACAAACTAGGTAGCTGACCAAAAGGTCGTGCACATTCCAGTCTCTTTAAGAGAGGAGAATGATGCTTACCTTACTCCCCAAGTCAGCTACCCACCAAATCAGCCCAAGGTATTACAAATACCCAAGTTTTGCGCATCAAGGAGAATGATTCTTACCTTATACCTCAAACCCTTCTTCAGCATGACCATGTCAAGGTCTTCCAAATCCCCGAAGTCTGGCATATTTTAGTTCCCAAAAGGGAGGAGGAGAATGCTTACCTCATCTCTTCTGCTCCTTACCAACAAGATCGCTCTAAAGTCTTGCAAATCCTTAAGGTCTTGCATGTCCCAGTCCATGAAAGGGAGGAGGATAGTGCTTACCTCACAAACCAAACCATTTACATGAATGACTCTCAAACGGTCTTGTGCTTCCCAACACCTGTCATGGAGACTCAGGTGTCTCATCAAAATGTGACATATAGTCCTCCTTCCCCCTTTAATGACTTCATTGGTACTCTTGAATAACAATATGAAATTCGAAGACAAGCCACTATTGTTGAATTAAAAGAGCAAGTTTAGGATTTTCTTAATCAAGTTGGGACTATAAGGAATGGAAAAGCTAAGGTGAAGGAAGTAATGCCTCCAAATACTTTTTTCGTCCCTCTATCTGGTTTCACTCCAGAAACCCGAAGTACTGGTACTCTGAAGAACTCTCAAACTCCCTCTTCTATAGATGTTGCAATACTGCCAAAATGGGACCTTTATAGTCCCAAAGCTCATCAAATTATGAAGAAGATGGATTATGAATCGGCAAGAAATCAAAGGTTAAAATATGGTAAAGGGATGTTGGCACCCTTTGCAGTTATCGAGACCACAACATCTTAAAATAGTCAAAAGCAGGGCCCTGGCTGCCCAGGGCATACAAGTTTACCTCTATTGCCATTCATGACTGACCAAATCTCTCATATGACGGTATCTCAAGAACCGTCACTATCCTCCCTTGAACCCATCCCTGAAGAAGTTATTCCCTTCAAGTCTCAAGAAGAAGTAGAATTTGCCTAAACTTCTCAAGAACCTAAAGGTTCAGGAGTGAAGGAGATCATTGCCCATATAACAAAAATTTGAAGTACTTGAAGTGGATGAACAGAATTTTGATTCTTTATCCTTTGATGAAGAGGAAATATAAGAGGCACCAGAAGTTTTGGAAGATGGTGGACAAGCCACAACTGATGATTTGGAAGAGGTGAATGTGGGTGTTAAAGCTGACTCAAGGCCTACTTTCATCTCAGCCATTATACCTTTTGAAGAGAAGAATGAGTACACTGCATTTCTATGCGCTAATCGAGATGTTTTTGCCTGACATTATCAGAAGATGCCCGGTCCTGATCCCAAGGTTGCAGTTCATAAGTTGAGGATTGACCCATCCTTTAAGTCGAACAAGCAAAAATCAAGGAGGTTCTAGGTGACTTGGAAATCCAAATTGAAGAAAATGTGAACAAACTTAAGACAGAAAATTTCATAAGAGAAGTCAAGTACCCAAAGTGGCTGGCCAATGTTGTGTCAGCCAAGAAGAAGAATGGACAGATCTGAGTTGGCATTTACTTAAGTGATGTGAATGCGGCCTATTCTAAAGATGACTTTCCACTTCCCTTCATTGAACTATTAATCGATTCAACGGCTAATTACCAGGCCTTCTCCTTTATGGATGGTTAGTCGAGGTATAATCAAATAAGGATGGCACCCAAATATCCAGCAATAGGGGCAATCTTGGTTTGGGATTTTTTAAAAAATCTTCACTCTATCAATGTAATTTCAAAAGTTTAATTTTTTTTCTTCAAATTGTAACCCGGCGTTAACATTTGTTCTAAAGCCTTTCTCCTTAATTTCATAACTTTCTTGCTCTGAAAAATGATTTTCGAAAACAAAGGAGTCGGAACGGCCCCGATAATGATGATTACATTGCACACATAATCACTCGATCCAAACGGGAAATAACTACCGTGAGTAGAAACTACTTACCATACCCATTTTTCTCCCTTATAGTCAGAAAACAAAAACAAAAAATTCTCAATTCTTATGCCATCACCAGCCTTAGAAAACCCTATGAACGCACTTGGGATATGAGGCCATCTCTGATCAATTCATTTAAGATTTCACTGCCCTTCTCAACTACCACACTCCATACAAGATGATTTTGACTCTGAATCTTAGAAAACGTGGTACACTAGCTCTACAATCTACAAACGAAGCTACAACCTCCGGGTCCTAGGCGATGATTCAGAGAGAGACCAACCTACGAAGCCCCAAACAATGGGCTAAGCTAGCCACTGGGTCCCAGGTGAGACCACCAGACATGACAGGCCCCTTTCTCAAGAGGCCATGACTTTGTAGAAGAAGAGTCCAGATTCTCTCCTCCACCTAACTCTTTTACTGTGGGGGTATACTTCTTTGCCACTTTGTGTCTCACCATCCGAGTGTGACACAAGCGACAAAAGGGGCAACTGTAGACACCCCGATCTCAACTGGAAAGGTTATTGATAGGTTGGAATGTCTCAGGCAGACCACCTGGGTATTTAAACCATTCACCCCACCACTACCCTTTCTCTGTAAACCTAGCCTCCACTAAACCCTTATTGCTCAAGAGGGACCAAGGGTGTTAAGAGGCTGAACAAGCCGAGGCAAACCCAAAGCAGCCTGACTATGAAGCATTTAAGAGGAAAAGCTCGGATGTTACCTCAACGGGCACCAAAGCCATGCCAAAACTCCGACAACAAGGTACCAAAAGCACCCAAGTCACAACATGGGCGACCCCAAACACTAAAAGCCCTGCACCATTTCCATTGGCACCAGCACCATTCCCATTGGTGCCAAGTCCCAGACCCCCAGTTCCAAGCTACAATAGGATCAAGATATCTGGCAGTAGAGCCAATCCCGCCAACACCATTTCCAATAACGTCAAGTCCCAAGACCTTCACTTGGAGGGACACGGCCTAACCAATGTGACTGATATGATGGGCTGACATGTTAGTCCATACAGCTATCAGTACGGAGCATGGTTGTTGATTTCTTATGGGACAATGATCAGATGCATGTACAATCAAGACAGCTAGACAGTTGTTACCAAGCGACAGTCGGATGTCACCGGTGCTAGTCAGAACCGCTTTAAATTGCAATTGATCAAATCAAAGCTATCAGATCACGACACGTGTCCTGAACAGTGCCGAGTGGCAGTCAAAATGCCGCAATGGCGTTAGAATCAAACAAACCGTTCAGAACCCGAATTAATGAGCAATTAATATCTACAGACCGTCATTATTATAGCATTAATGACATGGTGCCATTCCAACCAGAGTCAGTGCCAGTCCAAATGGGGTCAAAGCTCTGATGAACCAAAAAATCGTACAAAACTATATACAAGCTGTCATGGGTTCATTTTGCCTATAAAAATTCCCTTTTTCTTAATGAAAAAGTTTGAGTTCTCTTGATCTTGTGCCTAGATTATGCCAAAAAATCTCTCGATCTTAAGCATAAGCTTGAGCTTGAGAAAAGACCCCCTTTGAGAAACTCCCATCAAAACTACAAACACAAACCCCTTCAAGCTACATTTCAAATTGAAGGCGGTTCGGACAATCTGACCTTCCAAGCCCCCTTCTTCTTATTTCTACTTGTCTTGTTAAGAACCAAGAAAGTTTGGGTTGATTGTGCAACTTTACTAACTGAATTCGCACCAACTCTGAGTGTCGTGCCTGGGGGCTCGACCTATATGTCGTTTTCCCCTCTTTCTCCTTTTTTATTTGTTTTTCCTAAGATTTATACATCATTTACATTTATGATTTATTTCACCTTCTTCTTGATTTTCTCTCTTGATGTACTTCCCCTTTTGCTCTCTTCATGAACTTTGTGTTTATTTCTTTTAGCTAGATCTGCTTGTTTTCCTTTACTCTCATTCTTCCTTTTTGTTAGCTTATATTTATTTCCTTTATTTTTTACATTTATTACTTCTCTTTATTCCTTTGATGGTGTAGATCCCCCTTCCTCAACAAACCTTTTATCTCTCACTCTCCTCATTAAGTAAACTTCATGCCTTTATTGAGAGCATTTATTTCTAGTTAGGAGCTTTGTGTTTATTTCTCTTCCTCTCCCTATTATTGGTAATGATGGGTTAGATCTTTCTCCCTCATTCTACTCTTTATTAAGTAGTGATTTCGTCTCCTTTTATAGCATGTATTCTTCTGGGTTTGTTATATTGATGTATCTTCTTGTTTTCCCTCTTTTGTTAGTATAGATTCTCTATCCTCGCTTTGATCTTTCATCTTCTCTATTTGTTAATAGTATTTTCATGCCTTGCGGCACCTATTTCTTTGATTGATTGTGTTTACTCTTCTCCTCCCTTCTTATTATTACAATGATATAGATTCCTTCCATCTTTCATGATTCTAATCTAACGCTTATTGATTCTTCTTTATAATGGTTTTCCATCTTAGTTAGGGATATTTTACTTTAACCTCTTTCCTGTCCCCTTATTTTGTGGTGTGAATCCTATCTTCTTCATTCCTCATTCTCTCCATCCCTCTTTCAAGCTTATTTTATCTTTTTTCCTTATATATTGTGCAATTGGTTAGTCATCTCTATTCTCCTTTAGCTACATCTCTCTTTATCCCCCTTTTATTATCTTTTGTTAATTATTTGTGTTTACCTACTTTTTCCCCCTTTTTTTTTTAATGCACCAATCCCTATTTCTCTCTATTTCTTTTATCCTAACCATCTTTCTCATGCCCTATCCTCTTATTCCTTTCTTATATTTGGCTTTATTACTCTTATTATATGTCATTTAGTAATATTAGTTTTCTTCCCTCTCCCTCTCTTCCATTTTGATCCCTCTAGTCCGGCTCTAGGGATCATCAAGTTTGTATCGCTCGAAGCTTCCTAAACAGCCGAGGGATTAGGCTGTGCTTAGTCCTCCAACAAGCCAGAGTGCTTCCCCCATCCTGACGCCAAACGCAAGATAGGGTATATGCTTTTAATGGTGGTCAAGCTGGTGATTTAAGCATAGGTGATCCCCCTGTATCAATAACTCCCCATCCACTTAGTAGAGAGCACATTCGCAACATGATCTTCTAGTGTTTGCAGCAGCTGTAGGGCTAGCCAAGCTCTTCTTAAGGCCGCTCAACCCAGTATTAGGCTAGCACCCAACCATAGTGTGGCCCAGTTTCCTCTAGGGATGAACCAACCAGTAGTAGATAACATTGTAGATCCAAATAGGATAGCACTAGCTATTCTCCAAGCCATGGGGAAACCTAGCCAAGGGCATGCAGCCAATGTCTCGGCCCCCTCAACCTGGTTAAGTACCGCCCTACCTGGGAATGGTCCTTAACCGACCCACCTTTGAGCCATCATACCAATTCTACAACCCTCAACCCAGGGAAACTCCTCCTATGGGACTGGTATACCCTCCACCGCACCAGCCAACTCCTCTACATCCAGCTGATCAACCTATCACTTTAGGAAGTAACCCTTGGGCATCATTCGCACAAGCGAACATGAAGTAACAATATTTAGAAGGACAAATGAAAATCATGCGCATTGCGCTTCAAAGATTGGGGGTCTGCAATCCTGCTCTCACCAAGCCTTATGATGAGTCTTATTTAGATGGGTTCGTTAACCTACCCATGAATTTCTTCCCCCAAGAATTTTGAAACCGCTTCGTTGGCAAAGCGACCCACTCCTTCACATAACCAGCTACCTTTTAGCTGTGCTAGCAATATGAGATCAGTCGGTTTCCCTAAAAGTGATGTTCATCCATAGTCTCACAAGAGACGCAACTATTTGGTTTAATGAGTTTATTAGGGACTACCCCGAGGCTACATGCCAATAAATGTTCAAAAGATTCGTCGCTCACTTTGGTACAAAGAAACCACGACCTATCTTGATAGGGGAACTATTCGCCCATAAACAAGGACCGAAAGAACCATTCATTGACTTTATCGACCGGTTTATCACTATGGCCTTAAAGGTCACAGAATGCCCATTATCAAATCATGCTAAGATCATCATGATATTGGAGAATGGCAACAAGGAAAACAAGGCATTCTTCAGTCATGACGGTGCCCCTCTGACCTTCAACATTATGTCAGAAAAGATCACGCTATACAAGAGAACTAATCTCAGATGACCAATATTAAGCTAAGTGAGAATCAAAAGATCAATGAAGTCTCGAAGAAAGTCCCTTGAACTAAACAAGCCAGGGAGGTAAACCAGATTATCCTCCACCAGGCAAACCCAAGTAATCAGGATCAATCAGCTGGCCAAGATCAGTGAGGAAACCAAAATGGAGGTAACCGATACAGACCCTACAGTCAACCTATTCGAACCCAAAGGAACTTTACCCATTGAAACAATCCCTGACTGAAGTACGTCAAAAGCTCTTGAAGGAGGGGGATTTGGTTCTTCTACCTCCTTCACCACTCCCATATGAGATGGCTGATAAAAATAAATATTGTGAGTGGCACAGCACCATCAACACAATACCCAAGATTGCTACACCCTCAAACACCAAATTGAAAATCTAATAGAGACGGGTAATTAAGGTAGTAAAGCCTGGTGAGCCCGTTACAGAGGCCAATCAAAAAATGGGAATCTGTGTTGTTCCACTGCCAACTAGTGACCCTCAACTAAGTGCGCCAACACCATCTACAAGCACGGAAGTCCAACCATAGGATTCAAGGGGTAAAGCCACAGTCTTCATCGTCCATGAAGATCCCCCTCCTTGCTCATCTTTCCATGTATAATATCGGCTTCTCCAATGATTCTAAGCAAAGCTATCCTCGAATAACCTCTCCGAGGCATCTCAATGCCTTCCATTCAAAATGACCAAGGAGATCCTACCCCTTTAGAATCTCTAACATGGCATGAAGACGTCATGATGACAATTACCTCAGAGATATTGGAGGAGTTTGCCCTTCAAGAACCCCTAACACTACTCCAAGACATTGAGATGACCCCCAGTGAGGAAATTGAACAAGATGACTTCCTATCTCCCAATAGCATGGCAGTAATCAGGGTCGAATAAGGGTATCCCACTTAAAAAACTATCCAATTGGAAGGTGTGTGTGAAGGGGTTGACTCATGGATCAAGGACCAACCCTCTTAGACCCTTACCGATGGGGTTATTACTATGCTTACAAGACATGGTCGAGACTTCAAACCACCTCGGCTCAAAGCTAACAAATTACAAGAAAGGATGGGGAATCCTACCCCCATGCCACAAACAGTCACAAACGACCGAACTTCTAGTGCTCAACCAGCCCAAGAAGGGGCAACCTCTAGTCTTCCTATTACCTATGACCTTCCAGCACACCTAGATAGGATCCTTGCTTCTATATCCATTCAAGATATTCTTAAGAGCTCTCCTATTCACTGGTGTCAAATTGAGAGCATACTCTAAAAAGCACATGTACCGCCAAACACTGGACCCGAACAACTCAATGGGAGGATCACACAATTAATGGCTTCAACACTCATAACCTTCAGTGATGACGACATCCTTCCTGACACTGATCGATACCATAATTAGACCCTTTACATCACAGTCCATGTGACTGGCCATGAAATCCTCAGGGTGCTCATTGACAATGGGGCAGCCCTCAATATTTGTCCGGTTAGGACTCTAGAAAGAATATGTATATGCCTAGCTTACTTAGAGCCTTCTCAGCTCACCATCACTACTTACGATAGGAATACGAGATACGCTAAGGGAATTATGCCCATAGCTCTTAATGCAGGACCTATATCCCAGATTGTTAGGTTCTATGTTTCAGATAAAGATTCCTCCTTCAACCTTCTCTTAGAACGGCCATGGCTTCATAAAATTCTGATCATAACCTCGACACTTCACTAGTGTCTCAAATTCCTGACAGATCAAAGTGGTAATCACCATCTATGCTGATCATCCCCAAGCTATCAACCTACTAGAATTAGACCAAGGAGGGGGCATCAATATACCAAGATGCTTTGACGCACCTCTTGTAATATATGATGAGCCTCACTGCACCACTCTTACACTCGAAACATGTAATCCTGCCCTTGAGAAGTTTCGTGGCTCTTCAAACTAGGAACAAATCCAATTTTTCTATGATAAATACAAATATGGGTCACCCCTAGTACATGCTTGTCACCCAAGGCTTTCACGTCGAGCACGGCCTATGACCCTTTGAAACAGGGGCAGTTGCAACAGTTACATATTTCGTAAATGCAAAACAAAAAAAACATGACCGGTTAGGATGCTCACAAGCCCTCACTGAAAAGTATGAGAGACCCGAAGGGCCGATCAAGTTCACCTTCGCAGGAATTTAAAACCTTGATTCTATGAACCCTGCTCCTTCAACCCAACAAATGGGAGATCCCACTCAATTACCATACAATACCGCTCTTGAAACTTCACAATTACCAGACATCGAGTAGGCAGGTATCTCCTCCTTACCCAATACCCTTAACTCTACACATATTTCAAACTTTCCAACTTCAAGTGAGCGCACACATCAACAAGTCGAGGACCATCTCGCCCAACTCAACTTGATAGCTGGAGAATGGCCCTAGATATGGGTCACACTCTCGCAGCCTCTCAAGAGGGTCAAGGATGGAATTGGTGTCTGGCTATGATGATCTCTAATGCACTGGAAGGCTCTGGGCGATACAAACAAACACCGGTGCTAAAAAATGAGTAGGCGCGAGGTATCCCCAAGAGTGCCCTACGTCCTCATCTTTTCATGTCACCTCATCTAGTCCCATACGAGAAAATAATTCTAAAAATGATAAAAAATTTAACAAATCTAATCAAAACTTAGACTTTGTTGTAGAAAACACTTTCGAAGATATAAAAATCCCAAACAAATATGAGAATCCTATAATGGAAGTACCTGGAGACGAGACAGACCTCTCTATCTCCGATCAAATAAATGAGGAAATCGAAAGTTATTCCGAACTAGAAAAACTTCGGTCCCACATCAAACAATTCAAACAAAAATTCGATGGTAACCTGACGACCGTCATTGAAGAAACATTGGATATTAATCTGAGTTCCAAGGACAACCCGAAAATAACCAAGGTCAGGAGTTCATTATCGCCTAAAGAATGAGATAAGATGGTAACCTTCCTCAAAGATTATCGAGATGTATTTTCTTGGTCTTACAGCGACAAGCCTGGACTGAATCCTGCCCTAGTTGAGCATCACCTCAATGTACGAGACGAGGCAAATCCTATTAAACAAAATGCCCAACGATTAAAGATGCACCTAGAACTTAAAACCAAGGAGGAAATCGACAAACTCTTAAAGGAAAATTCATTATGCCCGTCGATTATCCCGATTGGCTGACCAATATTTTTGTCGTCCCTAAGAAGGACGATCGAATCCGAATGTGTGTCGACTTTAGGGATCTGAACAAGGCATGCCCAAAAGATGATTTTCCCTTGCCTAACATAGATGCCTTGGTTGACAACACTACTGAACACAATTTAGTATCATTTGTGGATGGTTTCTCGAGATATAACCAAATCTGTATGACTAAGGAAGACCAAATGAAAACATCTTTCATTATTCCATGAGGAACCTACTGCTATCGAGTCATGCCCTTTGGTCTCAAGAATGCCGGAGCAACCTACCTACCAGAGGGCAATGACCACCATATTCCATGACGTGATGCATAAACATGGAAGACTATGTGGATGACACCTTGGTAAAATCTAAGACTAGGGGTGGCCACCAAGCCTACTTAAAATCGGTATTCGAGCGACTCCGCAGATATCAACTCAAACTTAACCCTTAACCCTCAAAAAATGCATTTTCAGAGACGCTTCAAGAAAAGTTATAGGCTTCATCATTAGTTAGAGGGCATCGAAGTGACCTATCAAAGATCCGGGCTATCACAAACATGCCGCCGCCCAGAAACATAAGGGAGTACGAGGCCGGCAAGGAAGAATACAAGTCATAAGGTGTTTCATATCACAATTAGTGGACAAATGTGAACCGGCTATTGAAAAAATATATGTTGTTTGAATGGGATGAAAAGTGTCAAGAAGATTTCAAACGAATAAAACATTACTTAACCAATCCACCACTGTTAAGCCCTCCTATTCCAAACAAACCCTTGTTCTTATACCTTTCTATGAAAAATAAGACCATGGGGGTTATGTTGGGGCAATATGATGAACGAACCATTTGCTATTTAAGTAAGACCTTAAGTATATGGATGTTGAAAAGCATTGCCTCGCTCTAATATGGGCAACTCAAAAGCTAAGGCATTATGTTTTATCATACCATAAAGCTCATCTCAAGGATGGACCCTTTAAAATACATCATCGAAAAGCCGATCCTCAACGGATAGCTTGAAAAATGGCATATGCTACTAAGTGAATTTGAAATCAACTGTTTCATCCAAAAAGTCAGTCAAGGGGCAAGCAATAGCCGAACACTTAGTGGAACATGCACTCTCAGGCGATATGCCAATCAACACTGATTTACGCAATGAAAGCCTCTTTAACATAGAGGATCCAACTTGGGAGCTACACTTTGAGGGTGCCAAAAATGAGTATGGGGTAGGAGTGGCCATCATTCTATGCTCGCATGAAAGAATCCTGATTCCTAAAGTTGTAAGGCTTAACTTCTCATGCACCAACAATGTAGCCGATTATGAAGCCCTAATAACTAAGCTGGAAAGTGCGATCAAACTCTAAATCAAAAGATTACAGGTTATCGGTGATTCACTCCTTGTGATTAGTCAGATCCAAGTGGCATGGAAGGTATGAGAAGAAAGATTAGTTCCCTACTATGAAAAGGTAGGTCGCTTTCTTAGAAATTTCAAAGAAATCACCTTTCAACATGTGGCAAGGGTCAAAAACCGGTTTGTAGGTACCCTTGCCACACTAGCCTCCATGGTTAGTATCCCTCCGGGGGTAGATGTTAAACCCTTCTACGTCAGGCACAAACACAATCCCTCTCTCCCAAAAACAAGTGAAATTGAAGAGATTGATGAAAGTGAAGAAGAAATGGGAGGGATCTTTGCCATAAATGAACAAGGCCAGGTAGAAGCCAAACCATGGTACAGTGATATACTCGCCCTTCTAAAGAACAATGAATACCCAGAAGGGGCAACTACAAAAGACAAGGAAGCCCTAAGGAGATTTCAGTCAACATTGTTATCTAGAGCGACCAAGTTTATAAGAAATCCTTTGATGGATTCCTTCTGAGATTTATCGATCATCCAGAAATCGATAAAATTCTCACTGAAGCACTTAATGAAGGAGGACATCCTGGAGCAACTTCCCTCGCCCTACTGTGGCTGAGGACTGTTGGAAACTCGTGAAGAGTTGTCCCAAATGTTAAATATATGGGGACCTCATTCACATGCCATCCATGCTTCTGAATTCAACTCCACTAGTATGGTCCTTTGCAAGATGAGCCCTTAATGTTATAGGAATGATATCACCTAGAGCATCAAATGGACATAGGTTCATTCTAATCACCACTGAATACTTCACCAAATGGGTTGAAGCCGCTTCCTTTATAAAAATTGAAGGACGACATGTGGTGTGATTGTTTGAAGATATTTTTCAGCACCATGGATCCCCAATGGGAAATAAAAAGAGAAGCCGGTCAATAAAGCCTGACAGACAATGGAAATTTCGACAGTCTCATAATGGCCCCAGAACAGTTCAAGATCTTCATAAGGACTCCAAAAAGTCTCTTGCAAAGTTTCATTGCGTTTTGACATCTCTAAGGCAGTGCAGATTGAGAAACAGTTCCAGCATAATCAACCTCTAGCACCCTAAAACAGACCCCTATAACTGGAACCCTACTTTCAGAGCATCAAACAGTCGTGGGACCACTATCATTAGATCCGACATGGTTGAAAACCCTTAAGGGTTGAATTTCGCCTCTCTAGGAAGAAGTTGTGTAAAAGATCAAAACAAGAGAAGCACAATATTCTCGTGCCGCCACCCGGCAACTAAACTCCATTAAAGGGACAGTCACAAATAGTGACTTGCAATGCTCATATCTCACTCTTCCTAGGTTGGATCGCCATCAAACTTGTTGGATCATGTTCGTCTCGTCCAGACAAGCGTTTTGATATGTGTCACGCCCCGTGAAGACTCCTAAGAAAGGAGAAAAGCTAGAGAGAAGTTGCCGATACATGAAGAAAGTTGCAAAAAATTCAACAGCGACACGTCTCTCTCGAGTGGCCAAATCACGGCGCTCGTAAACCCGATCGACATGAAAACAGTTGCATCGTGTGCGTAAGGTCCATGGCTATCATTGATCGGAACCCCGCGCATGATAAACTGTCGGAATTCACACACAGAGCCGATAAAGTTGCAGCAAATTTCGGACCAAAACTCAAAAGTTACAAAATCCTCGTCCGGGCACGAAATTGAGTTGCATTTATTACCATGAGATCGTGACATCATGCTCAGTGTGATCCAGAAAGAAATTATGGAAAAAATCAAGAAATGACCACACTATTGATTCAAAGTTTATAAGGTTCACCCAAATTTCAACTCACATGATCGTGGCTTAAAAACACTATCCATGGCTCGAAGTTGGTATCAAATTGATCGTCATGCTGAGCCCTATAAGAAAACAATCATCTTTCGAACAAACGGGCACCAAGCGACCTCGGATCATCCATGAAAGATCACGCACGTTCTAAGGCAGCAGTAGGGACTGTTCTAAAATTTCTCCAATTGTTAGGAAGGGGCAAATCAATCATTTTGAACCCTATTTCTTATTTTATTTAATTCAATTAAATCTTAATTTTCAACAATGAGGTTTAATTTTGATCAATCCACCCATGTTTGGGCAAAACTTTGCTTAATAAAATTCCCATCTCTTTTTATCGTTGGGTCAAGTTTCGAGAGAGACAAGAAGGAGCGATAAACTTTTAAGTCGGTACCCCTGAGCTTAAGGTAAATCTCTTTCTCTCTCTTCTCTTCTTTCCTCTCTTCTTCTCTCTCTTCTTCTATTTCTTCTCCTTCATCTGAGTTTTTCTCAAAGGCCATGCACGGTAGTGGCAGTATCGTGCATGCCTCTTCCTTTCTTTCCTTTCCTGTGGTTTCATAGGTCATGCATGGTGATGGCGGCACCATGCGTGAGTTTCTTTGCCCCTCTCTTAATTCATCTTTATTTCTCAATGAAGTTCGCAGACGGTGCTGCTCATCGATGTCCGCAGGCGTATCCTCGGCATCATGCATAAGCGTAAACAGCAATGTCTATTGCCACCCGCAGGGGTCTCATCCTGTTGCAAGCTTATCGCAGACGGTGATTCCTATCACTGCCCGCGAAGGATTATAACAATACCTATCATTGTTCGTAGGCTTCTCTTGCGTCTCGCACCTATCGCAGATGGCGATGCCTTGGCAGTTGAAGTTACCACTCTTGATGACCTCCTGCCTAACAATCCCTTCTTCCCTCTTCAGATTCTAGAACCTGAGCAAGAAGTCCAAGATTGCTCGGTGGTTACCAACACAAGAAAAGATCGAGCTGCCAAGAAGTCTAGGTCCTAAGACTGTCAAGAACCGGTCCTCACACGGTCAGTGTACAAGGCTCGAGTCCAGTCGGGGCATGTTGAGCCCATATAAACCGACTTGCCATGTACGACTCGCCAGCCCCGGCAATCCATGACTTCAGCTGGGTTCGACCTTCCAAAAGAAACGGTCAGCGTCATGGTGATCAACGAACCTGATGATTCCCAAGAAGAGCGGATGAACATGTTCGAGGTGATGAGGCAATCCATTCTTGAAAAGATGGATCGCCTAGAGGCCACCAGGTCCCCTTCTTCCCGTCCTCACCATGAGGCCAACTCTCAGCCTGGAGAGGACACAGCTCCCGGGCAAACCGACATAGATGCCATGGTGACCCATAGTCTTAAGAATAAAGTCCCAGGCATGCAAGGGGCACCACTTTACGAAAAGTCGTACCCCTTGTATATTGACCAGGTGTCATTTGCCCCAAACTTTCAAAAGGGGAAGCTCCCTTCGTTCAATGGTACTACACACCCACACCAGCATACCGCTCACTTCCAAACGGCTTGTCGAGTGATTGCAAGCGACGGGCGACTCCACCTTCGTCAGTTTTTTGATACTCTCGAAGGGCCAACCTTCCAATGGTATGCTCGGCTACCTCCAAGCTTGGTGCACACATGGAAAGAAATGAAGCAGTTGTTTTACCATTGCTTCTATGAAGTCCAGAGAAATGTGGAAACCATCGAGCTCCTCACTCTGACTCAAGACCTTAGTGAGCCAATCAATAACTTCATCGCCTGATGGAGAGAGTTGGCGACCTATCATGCCACTCCCATGACTGAAAGAGAAGCAGTTCAGACCTGCATACGAAATATGTTGCCCAAGATCACCCTGCATGTTGAGGCCTCCAATCCACCCTTCATGTCAGAGCTCATCTCTAAAGCGGATCGTATAGAAGGTCTGTCCAAGCATCATGGTGGATTCACCAGCAGCCCTCTAGCTCGAGAAACAGTCGGGGCAATGGAAATTCTCACTCCAACAATCAGGGCAACCAGCAAAAAGCTGTGATTAGTGTGGCTGTCACTCCAACAATGGAAATTCTCTGTAATACTCGAAGATGGTCTCATCATGCTGAAGCCGACAAGGTAGCCCAAGTTCCTGCCTCCAGGAACTGAGAACCTCTAGTGTCTGTATCATCTAATACGAGGCCATGAATTGAGCGAATGCACTAACTTCCACGAGCTCTTGGCAAAGAAGATGCAGTAGCACCAAGAAGTTCATGGTAACCAAGAAGGACACCCTTGAGTCCCTGCTCTACCAGTGCAAGAAGACCTCCTGCCACAAGCCTAGGGAATTGCTGAGTTAGACCCTCTGCAGGCCCTCTTCGAGGCGATGCTCCAATAGGGTCTCCTCACTCCCAAGTCTGTTAGGAAACCTAGGCGTCTTGCCCAGGGTACAGAAAATCTCTAATGGAGCTCGCAGAATGATTTGGGTTCAAAGCTATAGTCTCAGAGAAGGTACATAATGGCCACATTGTTTGCGTCATTCTCCCAAAACGCTTCCAAGCCATCACTCCCGTCCATGATAAATCCCACTCCAGGTCCCCTACGAGGATATCTCAGACCCTTCAGAACCCTCGACTTCTCAGCCTTGGGAAGTCTACCATGGGCGAAGTAGGCTCAAGTCCTTGAAGCGTGAGGCAGTCCACCAAGCTAGGGCTACTCATCATCTCGATAGGACAGACCAAATACCTTCTAAGGGATCCAAAAGGAGACGAGCACCTAGGTTAGCGTGTTGTAGGAACCACATTCCTCAACCACCAGTCGAGGAAGAATTTCTCAGGCCTCTTCCTCCACTACCGACCTTACGGGACTTCATCCTAGGCGCAACTCTCCTTATCCCTTCATCCAATCAAGTGGGCATCCTTGAGTCATCAACTGCTTGGGACTCGTCCAATACAAGTGACGACACTAAAAGCACCCCCGAACGGTTAAAGCTCGGGCAAGACCTAAAACACCCCCTGCACACGCCTAATTCTGGCAACGATGTAAAGAGCTGCCCAAAATATTCTAACTCCAATGTTTCTTCTTCTTCTCCTCCCTCCTCTTCTATCTCTTTCACAGGTGCAGTTAGGCAACGCTTAGACTTTGACACTCTAAATAGCGAGGTCAAAGGCACCAACATCAGTAGATCGCAGCAAAAGCACCTAAGAAAGATCTGGCCCAGGCGGCTGGATTCTTGTCAGTCACCGGCGCCCTGGCAGCCATGCCAAGTCCGAGCCATCTTCAAGCTCCTATTCCAAGGAGGCCTCCCATATGGCATTGATATTAGAAGTACCATCCAGCACAGTGCAAATGACCCTAAGATTAGGGAAGAATCTACAGCCCACACCTCAAAAGCTCAAGGTCCTCAAGTTTCGTGATCCTTCACTTTTCCCTAAGCCTCAACCTCAAACCTCCACATCCCTAACACAAATCCCTATTACCTCCCCATCAGCCTAGACTGCATCGGCCAAACAATAAAGTCAACTAGTATCACAAACCAAAACCTGCTCGTATACCTACCCTGCCACCCAAACCAGCGACTGGATCTCGAACACAAGAGGCTAATGAGGATAAGGTGAAATATGATGTAAATGGGCATTTGAAAAACCTTTCAGCCCTTCTAAGCATCTATGACGCACTTATGTTGTCCAAAGACTACCGCATGGCCCAGGTTCAAGCCCTTTCTAACACATAAGTGTACGAGACTGAAGTGGAGCCCATTGAGGTGGACCCAGCCATCCTGGGTGGGTGCTTGGCAATCACTTTTTTTAAAGATGACCTACAGTTGGGAAGAAAATTTCACAATCGCCCCCTCTTCATGAATGGTGAATTACACGCCTGCCCTATCAACCAGATTATCCTGGATGGAGGGTCAGCAGTCAACCTGATCCCAAGAAGGATCCTCACCTGACTGGGATTAGGATCTGGTGACCTCACTCCTACCCACATCATTGTGCAAGGGTTCAACAAATCAGGAGAAAAGCTGGCTGGGACAGTTCGGCTTCGCCTCAAGATTGGTGACCTGAACGATTACACTCAGTTTCACGTAATCGACACCAATACATCTTACAATTTCTTGCTCGACCACCCTTGGCTTCATGATCAATGGGTGGTCCCTTTCGCACTCCATCAATGCTTCAAGTACAGTCGAGATGAGAGACAGCACATGGTCTATGCTGATAAGAGACCGTTCCCTATAGCCAAGACTCACTATGTTCATGCTAAGTACTATTTTACAGACCTTCCAGCACCGAAAATACCAAAGGATGATGATTGAAACCCTATGAGAGAGACAGGACCCTCGTCTCATGAGGATGTTGAAGACCTTGGTCAAATGATTATAGACATGTTCAAAGAAGAGGAAAGGCAAGGCAAGATCCTCCCCTTGACTCCTATCTACCCAAGTATACCTTGCCACCTCTCGGAGGTCATGGTGTCATCTCTTGAAGATGAAGCCTCTACCTCTACTTCTAATTCACTAAAACAAAATGAAGAGCTAAAAGCAACTCCTAAGATTGAGGAAGTTCTAAAGGTAGACCTTCTAGCACCGAGGGTCACCTATACGCCGAACCAGCAAAAGGTCCTACATGTCCCCATTGCTCTTCTAGAAGCAGAACTGACATACCAACCACCAAAGAAAGTACTCCAAATGCCATCCTCCTTGAACAAGGAGATCACCAGCAGCCAAAAGAAGGTCTTACACTTCTCAGAGGCTCTGGAAGAAGTACAGGTGGACAAGAGGCAGCCCTCCGGCTCTCAGGAACAAGTCCCCATGGCAAAGCTGAGAAGTGAGGTTCACAGCCTCCAAAATCAGTTGGAGGTTATGAGCGTCATTTCAAAGAAATTGAAGGAGTTTGTCTCTGAGACTAAGCTCTATAACGAGCTCGAAAGAGATGCACCTCAATCCGAAGCCAAGGCTCTCCCATATTGGAGTATTTATAGCGAACAAACTCACCAAATCATGAGCCATGGATTATGAACCCCTGTTGAATCAAACACTAAGGGGTGAGGAAGCAACTACTCCTCCATTCGAGGTCATTGAAGTCACAATAAGCTGTCATAAGAAAAAGAAAGGAGTGGGCTATTCTTCTTTGTCTCACACTATGAAAGGGAAAAAGCAATAAAACAGAAAGAGAAGGAAGAATAAAAGAGCCACGCATCACACTGAAGCAAAAGAAAGAATTTTATTCATAAAAGCAAGGGGATATTACAAGTGTAAAAAATATGGGAAAAAGAAAAGAAAATAAGATGACACTTCAAAATCGATCAATCAATTCATTGATCTTCCCCCTATATGTTGCAACTTGATGCCCTTGCCCTCTCGATTTCGCCTCTCAATTCGGCCTCTAGCTCCGCCTCATGCTCCATCAAGGCAGTCCTTTCTTCCACGGAGTACTCGGGGGCCAGAATATTATCGGCAAGCACCTGGTCCTTTTCTTTCTAAGCCGTAGTCTCCTCCTCTAGCTTGTCAAAATTTTGCATCAGCACTAATATCTTTGCCCTCAATGTCATCATCTTGTGGTGACAAGCTACAGCTTTCTCCGCAAGGTCGGATCTCTGAGAGATTGCAGCATCCTTTTGCTACAATTGAGATTCTACATGTTCGTGATGGCACATGAGGGAGGACTCCAGTGGGGGTAATTGCAAACTCTCAAGCCACAACGCAGTTGCTTCTTCGCACAAGGCCTTTATTCTCCACCCTTCTAGCTCGTTTAAGACATCATCGAAGTAAGGGATGACCTCTGATGCAACCCCTGCAAGGGTGACCTGCCACAACTGCTGGATTGCACCATTAAGTTCAGTAAGAGGCAGACCCTTCGTCTCTGCATACCCAAACGAAGCATGTCCATAATTATGTTGGACATCCCACTCAAGCTAGGCCTAGGCAATGCCACTGGGGCCGCTGCAATGGAAGAAGCGTCAGTCTCCATGGAAAAACTAGAAGGGATGATAGCCACGTGAGTTGTTGGCTCTTCCTGAGGGACTATGAAGCCCAAGCTCTCATCATTTGCAGGTGCGGAGGGGGCCCTAGTTTCAACCTGCTCGACCCTCACAGCCTCCACACCTGACCTGTCATCCTCACCATTAGCAAGCTTGGTCCCTCCAAGGCCAACCCCTTCTCCTTGCACCTCATTTTCTGGAGCAATTGCAATATGATCCAAAGCGGCCTCAGCCGTTTCAGGGCCAACTCCTTCTCCCTTCTCGACAGGTTCGACACCTTCCCCCTCTTCTTCTTCACCCTTGTCCTCCAGGGTAGCCATTTCAGCTACAAGCTCTCCCATAGGGCCCGCCTCCTCTACAGCCAAGGGTATCGCCTTTGACCCTTGAGAATGTCCTGCCTCTACATCCCCTACAGCTACATCACCTGAGGCAGCAACTTTCTATTGCTTGAGTGGCCCCTCTTCAGCCCTTGGGGCACCAGTCTCTTCTATGACCACAAGCTCTACAGGGGCTTCCCTTTCCTCAGTATGCATAGCAACCTCCTAAGCTCCAGAGGCCCTCTTCACCTCAACCGCCTCATCAAGGCTGGCCTCATCAGCCCCGTTCACCTTCATCGGGACTGAGCCCTTCTATTCAGCCACGGACGTCACTTCCTGGTCTAAAGCAATTTCATTCGGGGCAGTGGGATCCGGCCTGGACCTTTGAAGGGCCAAAAGAAGGTTCAGGTGAAAGCGAAGGCAAATCCTCAATAGCAGAAGGTGATGCAAAAATAACAGAAGACACGTATGAGTCAGAAGAAGCAGCCGGCGAAGAGCCTTCTTTCGGCTCCCAAGCCACTGGACGTTTGAGCCCCTTACGCTTCGGAGCCCGACGAGCAGGTGCACAAGGAATGGTCATGGCAGCCCGCTTCCTCTTCTTCCCCTTCGCTTGAGAGGGTGCAATAGTCTCAGAAGCACCCCCTAGAGAAGAGCCGGCAACAAGCTTGTTGTGAAGGCTGCTCCCTATGAACTCGTTCAAATCCTAGACCAGATGCCCTTCATACCTTGGAACCTTGCGACCCTCCTTCCATTTGAAGATAACAAAGAGGTTGTCAAAAATGCTCTGTCTTCTTCTCCATATTGAGAAACCATGG
Source organism: Amborella trichopoda (assembly GCF_054954075.1). NCBI lineage: Eukaryota > Viridiplantae > Streptophyta > Magnoliopsida > Amborellales > Amborellaceae > Amborella > Amborella trichopoda. The sequence continues at coordinate 31,447,849 of NC_142346.1, forward strand.
CAAAGACTTGTCCACAGCAATCTGGTGCGGCCACCCAATGACATGCCGGTTCCAGGGGAAGCCCAGGGTGAATATCTCCCCCAAAGGAGGAGTCATCGCCATTTTCCTCTGCAGTGTGTCCTTGCTCCAGCGGGTGTTATCCCCTTTCCAGGAGTGGTCGGCTTCCCAATACCTCTTACTGGTGATCTGCCACCAGAGTTCGTGGGCCTCGATTGCTCGCACTAATCTGCCAAATAATGGCAGCACGTACTTGTTGACCTCTGTAAACTCCAAGCACGTGGCCCAAGCTATGCAAATGTCCCTCAGGAGCCAAGTTTCACGATGGGTCCCTAGCTAGTCTTTCTTCCTACGGCTGGCTTTGTTATGTTGCTTCTCAAAGAACACCAAGAATGGACACCCTTGGTCCAATCCGTGCTGTCTAGCAAATTAATGAGGGAAATACCCCTCAAGCTTGGCACGATGAATGGCACGGTAAGGTAGCACCTTGCCTCTGACACTCAGCATATACATCAGCTCCTTTTGGGTGGTAGGAGCATCATCTAGGCTCTTGCCAAGCTCATCGACAAAAGCACGATCTGTGAGGTTCCCAACCGAGAAGGCTAGTCTACTCATATGAAGATGGTCATTGTAGAACAAGTTGCGTGCATGACCAAGAGTGTGGAAGATTGCTTTTTGCCCAGCAATCCTCAAAATAAACGGGCACATTATCTCATCCAACACCTTATTTCTGAGGTAGGTGTTGGGGAAATAAGCCCCAAGCTAGCCATATACAAGGTGGATGGGGAAAGGCGTCTTGAAGTCCCCTGGAAAGGCTACCATCCACTATGTCGTTCCGTCCTCAAAGCGAATGGGGTCACTAGCAAAGGTGATGCTCAAAGGCCACCTCGGTTCACACAAAGTCTTGGTGAGCCAGATTGGCTCACCCCTCACCAAGCTTTCGCCAGTGAATTCATTAGCGCCAAGCTCCCCTACTGGTGGGAGGTTCTTCACATCTGGAATGGCGCCTGAAGGCTGGGCCATGAAGCTAGAACAAAGGCTTCACTGTCGCGCACAAGTCACTAAGAGGCAGCCTTATCATCGTGAGCAGAAGGCAAGGCTATAACCGGTTGTGTAAGACTTCCACAAAATGCTAAGGCTTAGTGCTGGCTATGTTCATAAATAGTCGGCTGGTCACTTAAGGCATAACGCCGGCTGCTCTTATAAGGGCTATCGTCGTCTGCCCACTAAGGCAATATCGTCGTGTGCAGAAGGCAGGGCTATCGCCGTCTCACAACCAAAAAGGCTATCGTCATGCGCGGAAGGGAGGGCTATCGTCATCTCACGGCTAACTATCATCTTCTGTCGAAGTAAAGCAGAAGCACCGTTAATGCCGTCAGCATCTAACACCGACTGGAAGCTGTTCACACGCGTCACATGTGCAGCACACCACGTCCCTCGAAATCTATGCATGCCACTTGACACTCGCGATGAGGTCTGTCACCGTGCGTGCGGAGTGTGACCGCTCACCATCCCACAGGCCTTCACCTCCCCAACCGTTACAAGCTTGTGACGCCTCGAATTCTCACCGGTGTTTCCTCTCCTCGCCTGGAATTTGCTCCTACTCGCCGAAAAACCCTTCCCCATCTATTCCCTCTCTTCCACCGGTGATCAAAGCTAATGAAAAAACACCAGAATTCCTGTAGAAGCTCCCTTGTGACCCTGCGTGTTTCCCTTCTCCCTACTTCGCACTCCTCAACTTGTCAAAATTTCACTGTGTTTTCATTGAGCTCACTGTTGCTCCTCCTTCTTCTCTTCTGATAACCAGAAGACCGTCAGAATCCCCTGGCCTCTTTGCAGCCTTCCGGAAACCATAGAATGACCGAAATATCACTGGAACTCTAGTAGAGTACCACTGTGACCCTCACAGTTTTGCCAGAAATCCACCAAGAAGTCCCTGTGCAACCAGAAATGGTGTCGCAACCAGATGGCACCACTATTTATCTCACGATAGCTGTTGGTCGTCACTGGAAAAGTCTTGGTGAATCTCTGTGAAGCTCCCTATTCTCTGTTCATGGGCCTTGACACTCTCTAAAAACGTCCGCAAGCACTCCTCAAGGTGCAAGACTTGCTCAAGAGCTCCTGAACACCTGCACGCTGCGAGTTTTGGTCGGAAGCTCTTACCAGAAGTCTCTCGATGGAAGCTTCGGCTCTTTTTGAAACTCACTTCACTATTTTACCTTTCGGTAAAATAGTAAAATGGGGTTTTACCCCCTTTTATAGTCTGCAGTGTCGCAAAATACCCCTCACAAATTCAAAATGACGCCCTAAGTCCTTGTCTTCAGACGACGATAGGTTCAGGCTGGGGCAGGTCAAGCCCAAGGCTCGAATACGAATCGCTACTACCTGTGCCTCATGATCCCGCTGCCATCTGTTGCTATTGCTATGCCTTATCGTCGTGCGCCCTTCGAATGCTATCGTCGCGCGCTTCACAAAGAGCTATCACCGCACACTTCACCAGAGGCTATCGTCATGCACTTCACCAGAGGCTATCGTCACGTGCCTCACTATAAGCTTTCATCGCGTGCTCCACAAAGGGCTACCTCCGTGCGCTTCACTAGAGGCTATCGTCGTGCGCCACTTCACAAAGGACTATCGTCGAGCGCTTCACCAGAGGGTATTGTCGCACGCTTCACTAGAGGCTATCGTTGCGCGCTTCACCAGAGGTTATCGTCGCGCGCTTAACTAGAGGTTGTCGCTATGCGATTCACCGGAGGCTATCACTGCGGGCTTCATCAGAGGCTACCGTTGCACACTTCACAAAGAGCTATCGCCGCGCTCTTCACAAAGCGTTATTGTCATGCACCTCACCAAAGGCTTAAATGTTGTGTGTCACACCATTCACATTTCCTGTGCTAGCGCCGTGTGCATGCTATAGCGCTGCCGACTATTAATTTTTCCCACTTTCCCAAGATCTTGACCTGTCCCCACAAGCAGGTCACCACTTTGCATCCTTAGGGAGTCAAGTCTTCAGTTACGACTTTGTTCCCCATGGAATCACATTCCCTACCAACCTAAATGGTTTAGGTGCACGACCCTAAACTTCATTGTCCAAACTATATGACCTTAAACTATAACAGAGTTTAGTTGCACGACCTTAAATTGCAGAGTCCTCGTTGCATGACTCTAAACTGCATAACCATGGTCCAGCTATATGACCTTGAAACAGTACACGTTCTAACCGCATGACGTTAAAAAGCTTAGCACCATGGTCCAAACTATATGACCTTAAACTGTAGCGGAAGTCAAGTTGCACGACCTTACACTGCATGGTCCTAGCTGCAAGACTTTAAACTGCATAGCCATGGTCCAAGAAACAAGACCTTAAAACCGTAGAACAAGTCCCTATAGCAAGACGTTAAAACCGTAGTCCATGCGCATGACTTTAATTTATGAAATGGATGCACCTCCCTCATCCCCAGTAGGAGTCACATCCGTATAGCAGCCCGTTATCCCTAGTGGAGTTAGGGTCATTCTTATCTCTTCAATCCTCAGAGGGGTTGCACCTGTGCTCCCGCTTGTCATTCTCAGCGGAGTTACATGCATACTATTGCTCATTATCCCCGTGGAGTCATGCTTACCCCTTCAATCCCCTTAGGTCAGTCGCACACCAAGCTATCATATCCCCAGTATTTGGGTTACTTTCCCATGAGCCATGGAGTTCCATCTTTCACCTTAGGGAATCATACTTGTGCCCTCATCCCCAGTGAAGTGTTCTTCTCCATCTAAACCTCTTGCTGGTTTTAACCATTTTTATCCCCAGGGAGTCGGATTGCCACTCACAGACTTATTTCTCACGGAACTTTACTTACACGGCAACCCACCTAACTGCATGGTCCAAACTATTTGACCTTAAACTGTAGCGAACTTCTATTTACACGACCTTAAACTGCACAGTCCTCGTTGGGCGACCTCTGAAGAAGAGTCAGAATGGACTTAAATTGCATGATAGATTAGTTTTGGATGTCCTAAGGATACCCATAAATTTTTGTCTTGTTCTGACAAGTTTTGAGCCGATCAGAATGAAACTCAGTTTTTAAATCCAGTTCTTATCATGCCTAAAATAGATCTTAAAAGTATAGCCCTATTTTCTGGGTTTCAAAAAAGTATTGGACCACCTCCATTGGATTTTGAACGTCGAAAAATCCCTTAGGTACCAAATTTTGGCTCAATCAGATCCTCTGAAACCATTATGAGCCTAACTTACCAAAAAACGACGTGTTTTACACTATTATGGTGTAGCCTAAGTGAACCAGTTTCCATTTATAGAAACTGTGTTTTCTCATTTCGGGTTGAATTTTCAAATACTCATAACTTAATCATTTTGGGTCCAATTAAGCTCAAATTCGGACACGAGCTAGATCCCGACGATACGCTCGTTTTAACATATGTGCCCGAAACGCGAGAATTGTTAGAGACAAGATGGGCTTGAAGAGTTTCAGTTTGATATTATTTTTTAGTATGATCGGAGGCCGGATCACACTAAATTTTGAGGTTGAAGAAGACACATTTTTCAGTCCCCAAAATCCCATTTTTCGGTGGCCTCCTGAATTTGGAACCCGCTGAAGACCAAAATGGACGAAATTTTTCATAAAATGATCGTGATAGTATCTCTTCAGTTTGTGATCAAAATAAAGTCTCGAAACATCACAGACCATGCCGAATCAGTGGTCGAAGAATCACAAGTTTATGGACTTTGATGGATTTTTTGTTCTTCCTTAAGATGTTCTTCCAAGAGGATCAACGGGTATCAAAACGTACGTAACAATCCAAGCATCGATTCTAAGAACGTTTGATCTCTTAAATTGCCACCATAAACATTCGAAAAAGCTCCGTAGCCTAGCAATGGAAAAAGGCCCCTCATGGAGGGATGATTTTGTCATTTGTTGAAAAGTGCTTATAGGTATTTTGGTCATTAATTTCAAAAACGTGACTAATATTTTTTTTCATTAAATGTATAATTTCAACAATTTTGGAGGTTTTTGAGTATCTACCAATATTTTGGGGTTACTTGATATAAGAAAAGTATAGTCCTTTGTAATGTGACTCTTGAGAGTTTTGAAAATTAATGAGAAGATCAAGAGAATTCTAAGTCCTTAAGCTTATTCTTTTTCTTTGATTCCAAACTCAGGACTCAAGGAGAGAGGAGACAGAAACAATTCTTAGAGAGAGAAAATACCCCTAGTAACCATTCACTCTCTAGGACCCCAAAATTCCAACTTCCTTAGGATTCCCAACTCCCAATCCTACCCCATACACTCTAGCTTCCATACACCCTAGAATTCCCAACTCCCAATCTTATTCCATGCACCCCTATACTCTACTTCAGCTTTCTTACTCCATACACCTTAGTCACACCAATACACCATATCACCTATACACTCTAAACTTTCCATACATACCATCCTAGCCTATGCACCCTAGTTTCCATACACCATACCTTACCCCAACCTACCTAAGCCATATACCTAAACCTTAGAGCCTAGCCTTGACTCACAAGGACCAAGACCTCTTTCTCAAGTGCTTGCAAAGGGATCCATAAAGGTACACCTAGGTTCAAGTCCATTGTAAGTATATTCTCTCTCCTCTCTCTTCTCTCTCTTCTTCTCTTTCTTTCTCTCTTCTCTCCCTCTTTTTTTTCTTTTTCTCTCTTCTTTCTTTCTCTCTCTTCTTCTTATCTTTCTTTCTCTCTCTTCTCTCCCTTCTTCTTATCTTTCTTTCTCTCTCTTCTCTCCCTCTTCTTTTTCTTTTTCTCTCTTTTCTCTCTCACTCTCTCTTTGCTCGGAACCAGGGCGGGTCTGAGCCTCACCCCTCTCTCTCTCTCTCTCTTGCTCTCTCTGCTCAAACCCAGGGCATGTCCGAGCCTTCCGTCCAATCTCCCTCTCTCTCTTTCTTCCTCTTTCACTCTCTCTCTTCTTCTACTCCCTCTCTCTCTCTCACGTAAAACCCCAGACCCACACCTAGGGCGAGCTTGGCTCCATCTCCCTCTCTTCTTCTCTTATCTTCCCCCTCTTTCTCACACAAAAGTCCGGGCCCACACCATAAGTGGGTCCAACTCTCTCTCTCTCTTTATTCCCTCTTCCTTACTCTCGCATCTCACCCTACCAAACCCAGACCCGCACCTAAGGTGGGTCCAACTCTCTCTCTTCACGCTCTCATCGTCTCTCTCCCTCTATCGTCCCACTATGTCCTGGACCCGCACCTAAGGTGGGTTCGTCCCTTTGACCCACCATCTCTCACCCTCTCTCACCCTAACTTGCAACCCAAGGCACTCGGACTTGCACCAAAGGAGGGTCCATCTTCTTTCATCCCCCTTAACTCTTTTCTTTCTCACTCTAAATACTTCTCTCTCTCTCTCTCTAACCCATATATTCATCTCCCATCTACTCTTTTTATTTTGTTTTAATTTCATTATTTCTTTCTTTCCTCTCTTTACTTGCTACTTATCGTACTCTTGAGCACTCGAGTCGAAATCTTCCTGAGATAGTGCCCTAGGGCTCTAACTCTCGGACTGCAACAATAACCATCAGTTCACATAGTGTTGTTGAGTCGTAGAGACACTGATTCTCTTGTGCTCAATCACTCGGGCTGGGTCATCCTGAGATAGCTTTTTTTAGAGTTTTGATCCTTATACTACTCTAACCACTAGGTCATACAATGTTCTAGCTGTGAGATATTTTCTATCTTCTTTCACTCTCTTTCACTCTCTTCTCTTCTCTCCCTTTATCATTTTTAGGGGACTCTTTGGGCTAGTAACCTAGTTACGGGCTAAGTCTCATAACTTCACTTTCCAAATCCTCCAGGTACCAAGGCTTCGAGCTTGGTACTTTCCCTCGTCTCCAGTAATACCTCTTAGGAGAGGCTACGCCGGGAGGCTACCCAATTTTTGGGGTCATCCTTTCACTTTTTTCACCTCATTTTCTTTTTCTTCCTCTTATCTCTAAACCAAGCTCTCATCAACCTATTCTTATTCCTTTCTTTCTTCTCTTTCTCACCTATTTTTCCTATCACTCTTCCCCTAAAACAAGAACCACTAACCCACGAGTGCATTAAAGAGGAGTTTATTACAAGAAGATTTTTATTAGCTGTCTTTTTGTGAGAGTTCAAGTGAGTTGTTGATTTCAGAAAGGAGCCGAACCGAGTTGCTGAACAGCCGAGGGGCTTTCATCATTGATTTAAGAGGGTTGTTGCCTAAGCGTATCCCATGAACTCAACCGTGGTGAGGTTAGTGTTCAAGTCCACCTTTTCATCGCTTTAAAATCCTTTCACTATTGGAAATACCTATCTGCACGTGGCACACGAGGCTCACACGTGCCCCAGACAAGCAGTTATCGAAGAGGGGATTCATCGAGCCCAGGTCTCCGAGGGAGCCCGAGCGAGATAAATCTAGGCCCGACCATGTATTCCTACCAAAGTTGTGATTTTGCCTTTCATTTCTAATATGACTTGGGTCATTTCTACTTTTGATTTAATTCATGGTGATGTGTGGGGACTTACACCCATCGGTTCATAACAGAAAACTTTGTTTTGTTTCCTTTATCGATGATTGGTCTAGATATTATCATATATATTTTTTACATTGAAAATATGAAGTCTTACAGGTGTTTAAGGAATTTCATGCCATGGTGATCACCTAATTTAACAAGAGGGTAGAAAACTTTCGCACGGACTTAAGTGGAGAATATATATAAGAGGCATTTAAAGATTTCTTAGCTAAAGAATGAATTTTACATCAAAGAAGTTGTCCTCATACACCCCAACACAATGGTGTTGCTTAAAGAAAAAATAGACACATTTCAGAGGCTGCTAGGGCACTTCTTCTTCATTCAAATATGCCTAACATAATTTGGGCGAAAGCCTTCTTAACTAGTATATACTTAGTTAATAGATTGCCTACTCTTGTTAAGAAGGTTCAAGAACAAAACATGTACAATCAAAGGATGAAAGTAAGGAGTATTTAGGTGGATGCCCAAATAATTTCTCGAGTGGTGAAGTCTTCATATGGCTGACTTTTTTACTAAGACCTTGACTAAAGGGAACCACGATTAATTAATGGGCAAACTAATGTTGTTACACCCCCATTAGTTTGAGGGTGGGGATTGTTAGAAAATGCGTCGTTGATGACATCCACTGTATATCTCTTTATGGATTAGAATAAAATAAAGCTCTTTGTAGTTTGAATAAGATTAGTTTGTTGAATAGGAAAAAATAAAATTGTAATAAGTAGTTGTAACAAATTTCTATTTTGAAGGCCACAACACGTCTATACATATTCAAATACTTGTATAGATATATGGGGTTTCCCTCGAGTGAACACAGTGAAAACCACTCTCTTTGTTAGTTAACAAGTGTTCCACAGGGAGGGGTAAAAGCATGTAAAAAGGAACTTGAGTGAGAGAGACTAACTACATTATGGTCGTAAAGAACAACTCAAGGGGAAAAAGAGAGACTGGCATAACAACTTGGCAGAGGAGAATCTCCTAGCTCCTCTTACTTGTCAAATATTCCCATAGCTTCTTATAGAATGCCATTGTGGGATTACATTCTATGCATATTTATTTGGTGACATAGGGATTTTACCTTTAAAATTTTGGAATTACCCATGAACTATCATATTGATCATTTATTTATTTTAAATTTTTAAGATTTCAAAAATATTTAAAAAATCATTGATCTTGAGATGGAATCATCGATTCTAATTGAGAATTAATGTAGATTGACTTTGTTCCCTGTTGGTCTAAGGAGTCATTTTGGTCCCCTTGGATTTGCATAGGGATCTGGGTAATATTGACCGACCAAATCCATTGGTTCTCACATATTACATTGTTAAGAGGAAAGACATAGTCCCCTATTTAAAACCATAATCTCAAATCAACCTCATGGGTCTATAAAATATTTATAGACCCCCTCCAAGTTAAAAAAGAAAGAAAGAAAAAGACGTTTAACCCTCTTTTTACGTTTTTTATTTTCTAAATTACAACATTTTACCTTTTTCTTTTTTTTTAATAGCCCCATTACGTAAATTTAATTTGAGATGCCTCTTAGCCTACTTGTGAGGTTCACAAGATGAGAGTTCAGGGGAGGTTCATGGGTGAGGAAGAAAGAGAAATAAAGGGGAATTTTGAGATTTCTATAAAGGGCTTATTAACAAAAATAAAAAGGGTAAATATTGTAATTATGTAATTTGGACAATGACAAATGTGCAAAAGGTTTAAACAGTTTTTTTTAACATGGAGGGGGTCCATGAACTTGCAATGGACAGTGGGAGTTATATGGGATTACGACTTTGGAGAAGTGCGTATATGTCCTTTTTCTTATTTTTTATTTTTAAAAATTTTTTAGACATTCTTGCATTAGAAAATTAATCCGACTGGGTTAATCGCTGATCCGAACCTGATTTTAAAATGAACAGTTCACACGACTGATCGGGCTTTTATAATATCGTTTTAAACACTTAAACTTAAACATCACAAGATGGGTAAGTTTCTGTTTCCTTTTTTGGCTCGGAGTAGTTTGAAAATTTTCTTTTAATTTGGTCATTTAGTTGAGGAAGAATTACGTATGATATCTTTTCAAGGCTTTATTACAGCATGAGTCATAAGTTTACAAAATTATGCCGAGACTACCCCGCCTACAACATTTTGTTTACCAGAACTGCCTACATGTCCTCCATTTCCAACATTGAACATGTGAGAAATCCAACAAGTTTTCAACTATTTCTCTTAGTCAACCCAACAAGTTTTCAACTATTCCTCGTAGTCAGCCTATCAGATAACTCAACTTCGTAAGCTATCCGAAATTAAAAACACCGGACCAATTAAATGTGGGAACCAAGGGACAAGATACTTAACTTAAAATTTTCTATTTTATTGAAACATGATGTTCTAATTACAAAATAAATTCATATGGGGTTATGAAACTACGGACTCTAGCCCTCAATATGGACTTATACACATATTGGATTATTGATAAATCTAACTTTAATAGGTCCCTTACAAATCTTTTACTCAAAAAAACAATTAAACTCAAAACAATGTCCAAATACTCACACTATATCTAGATGACATATTACATGACTTGCACTTAAAATTCTTTATTATTAAAATTATATGATAACTCCATCTTCATTCTTCAACCTCATTATATATCACAATGTCACATACACATCATATACTTGATCGTAACAATCCAATGAGATTTCAATTCATATAAACAATAAAGCATAGCATTAAAGCTCATACTACAATATTAAAAGCGTAATTATATTTTTCACTTAACATACACAATTTCTTCAACTATGAAAATTTAATAGTTGTAAATACAATAAATAATCATGCATACAAACATATAGAAAGCCATGGTTCGAACCTCTTGTGTCTGGACCACAAATTCGAACCTTTCGGGGACTTAATTTTGTCCCAATGAATAGTGCAAAAGTGGTTTATAATCTCAAGGGTGTATAATCCAATTAGAAATCTCTTAAACTTTTAAAACTACTTCTTAGAGTCCACAAAATTAATTTAAAACAATTTACAAGAAGAATGGAGTAAATCGGATAAATGTAGAGCAAGATAGAGCAAAACTACTTGTGGTAGTCTACCGGTACATCACAACTTTTCATGCAAAAGTTCCAACTCTAAATGAGCAAATACACTTCTAAGAGGTCCTAAATATCTTTGGAATATGAATAACAAGACTTAGAAAAGCTCAAGAGAATTTGTGCAAGGTAGATCAAAGGAAACTATTCATGATCAAGAGTTTATCATTGCATAAAACACATAAGCAAGTGAGGGATCACACTATGTAAGAATAACATGAAGATAATATGAAATGAAAGTCTAAAGAAGCTAAAACATAACTGTAAATGACATAAAACAACTTTGAGAGATAATACCTTGATCATAGTTTGAAATAAGCTTGATCTTATGGAATGAAAGACCACCATCAAGCTTCACAGATCATCAATGGAGGACGAGAACTCTCAAAGGGAAATGGGTGGTACATGGAGGTCTCAAGGTTTGTTCTCTCTCTACTCAATTCAAGTAAGATCCATTTTTTCAAGTGGGTAAGGTTTTAGACTTAAAGAAGTAAATATATATAGTGTGTAAGATTGGATATCATCAACACCTTTGATGCATCTATCCAAAGTACATGAGAAGCTAATATACCATAGCCACCCATCATCATCGAACTACTAAGATGAAAGGATAAGATTTAACATCATTATCACCCACATTAAACCCTAAGTAAGACTACTTTACTCTTTTATCCTTAGGTCTATATTTTTATTCCAAGTGAATCCAACTTGCCCTTATACAAATGCCATTAATTTTAAATAATCACATAGTGTAGAGAACCATCAAGGGTCATGAGCAATAAAATAAAAGGTAAAGCTAACACATGTGAAAGGACATCACTTTATGAGAACTAATCATCTTATAGATCTAATATTTCAAACTAGCCACAATGAGCTTAATGTCTCATTCATACAAGTGGGAAAATATTTTGAAATTCAAATTCAAATTCAAAATATGATTTTACTTTGAATTCAATATTGAAATTAAATTAAAATGGACATCACACATGTCAACAAAGACACTTATGTGAATCAAACAAACATGTGACAAAAATATACCTTAAGTTATAATATAATATAACAAGTCAAATAATAATATACAATACAAAAGAATATCTGCCATCCACATCCCCACCTTGGGATTAATGTCCATTTGGGCGTTGATCTTATGGTGGGACTAGGGGTACTATGTGGCCACCCTATGGCCACTCGAGTGTGTCATGTGGCAGTCTTCAAATGGAATTAAGTCTAAACAAATATTAAAAGTACATTTTTGTCAATAAAAAATTCTAAAAAATTCTTCAAAATTTACAATAAATATTTATAAACATTTATTCATCATTTTTCATCATAATTAATTTTAAGTGAGATATCATAGCCTCGACTCTAGATATTGGAATGCTTTATTGGGCTAGTCCATAAGGATGTTATGTCGGTGTCTCAAGCTAACCCAATGGACTTATGCTCCACAATCTATGGTAGAGAAATATAATTAGTCACATCCAAGTCATTGAGCCAGAGCTTCCCATCATCTGGCTCTCAATGGATTATAAGTGCACCCTGTAGGATATATTCCATCCAACTCTCAAAGGATTACAGGTGCATCCCTGTGGACATATTCCAACACAAGTACATAGGTCCTCTCAAAGCACATGTGCATTGGCTTTTCCAAATTCGAATAATGGATTTGGAAGAGTGGCTTTCCGTGCGAACGTTAGTATACATGCCATAGAATGGTCTCATGTCAGAATACAGACTTATGTCTCATAAGTTATGACCATCCCATACATGGTTGTTACTCATAAAAATACTCGGGTTCTATTGTACTCAATTGGATACTCCAAGCCCTGCTTGATTAGGGTAATCATGAGGTTACTATAAACAAGATCCTGACTAGGAGGTGACCCTCATACCTCCTTGAAAAATTTCTTTCTCGAACGCAAAATACTCATAGCCTTAAGTACTCGAGATATAAGAATATGAGCCCCGTTTCGCAAAGCACCCAGATTCTATTTCTTAATCACTCCCACTGAATGAGAGACTTTTGGAATTTAGGCATTGAAATGTCTCATTTCCAACATTAAATAAGGACACAGTTTCCATGTGGCCAGCCAGCATATTGTAGATATGTGGGCTTGGTACGAAATATATGTTGCCAAATATAAGTTTATCCTAATTTTTAGATTACATATAATCTTTAACATGGAGATCATAAATATGAAAAAATAATAATTGAAAACTAGAAATAATAATAATATTAAGAAAACATGTAGACTTTTAGTTACAATTATTTTTAGATGGGCCACCTATTTGAATCCAACTTTAAGATGGATGCTCTATACCTCTAGGCCGTATAATGTAGAAATACAGTTCAACCTGCATAAAATAATTTTCCATTAAATAATAGAATACAAATTTTTATTATTATATTAGGAGAAATATTCTAATAGTTAAATATTTCTATCTATTGAATGTTTCATTGTAGAAATGTATTTTATTATATTAAATTATATTATATATTGATTAAATTATGTTATATTAAATAAATAATGATTATTATTATTTATAATATTTTTAATATCATACAATTTAGAAAGTTGAGCTGTCTGACATTATAAACACCGAACAACATGTCGTCTGATGTTGTTAATACTAGATAGGCCCTGATGAAGAAAAATGGCCAAAATTTGTCAGATTTTCTATCTGCTGAAGTGTTGGAAATGCAAGACAAATGGGTAGCCCTAAAAAAAAAGTCCAGAAAAATATGACCCATACGGTAACAAAGGCATTGAGACGGCATCCATTCGTAAATTTTCCTTCAATTGGTTGAGGCTGTGTTCCTACGTCGCCCTTAACATACACGTAAAGACTGAAGGAAATGCTCCTGTGAGAACATAAAACATTGGGAAAATTACAAACCCCCAAGACTACACTTTTATGCAACTTACCCACTCCTCTTTCTCCTCTATCCTACCAAAATAGGGGCCTCGGCACTGTGTAATGGTCTAGCAGTAGGGCTCCAGCACTGTGTAAAGTGCGGTCCAGAAGTAGGGTCCAACACTGTGTAAAGTGCAGTCCGACGGTAGGGTCCGACACTGTGTAAAGTGCGGTCCAGCAATAAGGCTCTAGCACTATGTAAAGTGTGGTCCAACAGTTGTAAAGCGTTGTCTGGCAGTTGCAGAGGGCGGTCCAGCAGTAGATGTTACTGGATTCTAAAAATCTGATACTATGTAAAGGGTGGTTCGACAACATTTCGTTTCGGTCCGGTAGTTGTCTTAGGGCAGTCTAGCACTTGTGCGCTCCAGCAATATGATGGTGTGCTTCGGCAATGTGCTACTAGATCCAAAAGTCAACTTTAGATCTAGCCAAAATGATTTTTGTGTATATGAAGGGCATTTCTGTTTAAAAAGATGAACTTTTTCTATTAGGGGGTATTTTTATGGAAAAGTTTGTTTTGGGAAGAAGAGTGGGAGAAAAAGTTCCATTGTGGGTAAGTTGCATAGAAAGTTTGGTTTGTTATTTGTTTTTTTCCTCTTTTTTTGTTTTTTTTTTAATTTTTTTCTTGTATTTTCTTTAAGGCCTGTTTGGAAAGGAGGAAATTAGTAATCTTAAATATTTGTAATCATAAGGAAATCTATGGATTTTCAATATCAAGGATTTTTGTCATAGATTCCTCAAATCTCTTGTTTGGATAAACTATACAAAATTCATGGATTCTTTGCAATCACTTCTATGTTCATTGTTCGGTAACAAAACTTGATACAATTTATCTCTCTAAAATTTTTATATGATTTCTCTCTCTAAAACTCAAAATTTGGGATAGTGTATCTATAAATTTTTTGAGATAGTTTCTCTATCTAAAATTTGATATGGTTTCTCTCTTTAAAATTTAATATACTTTCTATCCATAATTTAAAATTTGAAATTGTCTATCTAAAAATTTCGAGATAATTTCTCTCTCTAAATTTTTTGGTGCTTTACTCTCTCTAAAATTTAATATAGTTTAATCCTTCTAAGATTTTAAGATACTCTCTCTCTAAAATTTAAAACTTGAGATCGTTCCCCTCTTCAATAATTTTGAGATAGTTTATCTCTCTAAACATTTGTAAATAGTTTCACTCTCTAAAACATGACATAGTTGTTCTATCAAATTTTAAGATACTTTCACTTTTTAAAAGCTAAAATTTGAGATAATTTTTTTCTAAAAATTTTGCGATGGTTTTTATTCTAAAAAATTTTATGTACTTTCTCTCTATAAATTTTGATATAGTTAATCTCTTAAATTTTAATATTTAAGTACTTTCACTCTCCAAACTATGATATAGTTGTTCTCTCAAATTTTAAGATACTTTCTCTTTCTAAAAGCTAAAATTTGAGATAATTTCTCTCTAAACATTTTGCGATAGTTTCTTTTTCTAAAAAGTTTTATGTACTTTCTCTCTCTAAAATTTGATGTAGTTACTCTCTTAAATTTTAAGATGCTTTCTCTCTCTAAAACTTCAAGTTTCAGATAGTTTCTCTCTCTAAAATTTTGAAATAGTTTCTCTTTTTAAAATTTGATAGTCTTTCAAAAATTTAATATACTTTCTCTCTAAAGTTAAAAATTTGACATACTTTCTCTCTCTAAAACTTAAATTTTGAGATAGTTTCTCTCTCTAAAATTTTGAAATAGTTTCTTTATTTAAAATTTGTTACAGTGTCTCTCTAAAATTTGATATACTTTCACTCTATAGTTTAAAATTTGAGATACTTTCTATCTCTAAAACTTAAAATTTGAGATAGTTTCTCTCTAAAAATTTTCGAAATAGTTTCTCTCTAAAAATTTCATGTACTTTCTTTATCTAAAATTTGATATAGTTATCTTTCCAATATTTTAAAATACTTTCTCTCTCTAAAACATAAATTTTGCGATAGTTTTCTCTCCAAAAATTTTGTGATAGTTTCCATCTCTAAAAGTTTTTAGGTAGTTCCATCTCTAAAAGTTTTTAGGTAGTTTTTCTCTCTAAAATTTGATATAATTTTTATCTTAAAAATTTTAATATATTTTCTCTCTTTAAAATTCCAAATCTGATATAGTTTCTCTGTAAGACTCAAACTTCAAGATAGTTTCTCTATCTAAAAAATGAGATATTTCTCTATCTAATTTTTATGGGTAGTTTCGTTTTCTAGAATTTATAATAACTTCTCTCTAAAAGTTTAAGAATACTTTCTCTCTCTACAATTTTAAGAATACTTTCTCTATCTAAAACTTAAGATATGATGTAGTTTTTCTCTCTCTAAAAATTTAAATATGAAATTGTTTCTCTTTAAAAGTTTTGAAATAGTTTCTCTCTTTAAAAAATTGAGATAGTTTCTCTCTCTAAAAATTTACTTGTACTTTCTCTCTCTAAAATATGATAGTTTTCTATTTAAAACTTAAATTTTGAGATAGTTTCTTTCTCTAAAATTTTGAAATAGTTTCTCTTTTTAAAATTAGATATAGTGTCTCTCTAAAATTTGATATACTTTCTCTCTAAAGTTTAAAATTTAAGATACTATCTTTCTCTAAAACATAAAATTTGAGATAGTTTCTCTCTAAATTATTTTGAGATAGTTTCTCTCTTTAAAAATTTCATGTACTTCTTAAATTTGATATAGTTATCTTTCCAAAATTTTAAAATACTCTCTCTCTAAAACATAAATTTTGCGATAGTTTTTCTCTCCAAAAATTTTGAGATAGTTTCCATCTTTAAATGTTTTATGTAGTTTCTCTCTCTAAAATTTTATATAATTTTTATCTTAAAAATTTTAATATATTTTCTCTCTCTAAAATTCCAAATTTGAGATAGTTTCTCTCTAAAACTCAAACTTCGAGATAGTTTCTCTCTAAAAAATGAGATATTTTTCTCTAAATTTTTGTAGCAGCTTCCCTTTCTAGAATTTATAATAATCTATCTAAAAGTTTAAGAATACTTTCTAAAGGTTGACCAAAACGCCAATGCCATAACTAACTATCTGTTACCTTCTTATTATTAGAAACCAATGCCTTTGAATGGACATTCAACATGTAAAGACATCATTCCAACCGTCAATCGTTATTCCCTTGGCCCAGTGTTGAAACAAGACATTGGTAGGAGAAAAAATAACATTGCAATTGAGATTTTGTATAATTTTGTTAACAGAAAGTAGGCTTGACGAGAAATCAATTAAGTATTGAACATCAGTATTATGATGATTGTAAAAAAATGTTGTTTTTCCACTTACTTTCACAAAAACCATGGACCCATTAGCAATGGTAACAGGAGTATTGTTTTGAGAGGTATGATATTGAGTTAAAACTTGTTTAGATCCTGTCATATGGTCAGTGGCACCAGAATCAATAATCCAAGAAGATAAAGAATGAGAAAGTAAAGAAGAGTTACCTAACTCACTGCCAGAACCTTGAGAATTAGACGCAACGAATGCCTTATCAAGATTTTGAAGGAGTTGAGTAAATTTCTCAAGGGTTTGTTAAGTATTGTTCTCAGCCTGATTGGCCATCCTCCATTTTTCTTGGAATTGTCTGTTTTTTTTTTAATGCAATTTCCATCAATTTTTGGTTGAGTGTCCTTCCTTTTTGCATTCAATACAATAAGGTTGATTTCCATTTTGCCTTTTGCTATGGGAAGAAGTATACTGAGATGGTACGGCTTGTCTAGACCCTTCAATATTTTCAGATTTCAAGGCAGAGTGATTAGAAACATCAGTTTTATTTTTAGTATCATCTGACATTGCAACACGTCGTGTCTCTTCTCTGACGTGCTCTTCTCTAGAAAGAATGGAACAAACAGTGCTAAAATATGGCATGGTAAGTGTTAAGAGTATCTGACTCTTGACACTTCCATACTCAGGACCCAAAGTCGAAAGAAAGGCAAAAGTCATTTCTTGGTCCTTACAAGTTTTAAGAGTATTTATATCAGTTTTAGCTTGTAGATAATAATCAAGTTCATCATACAAGCCACTCACAGTCCCAATTAATTCTCCAATAGATTGTTCCTCTTTTTTTAAATACATAATATCTTATCTAATTTGATATATCTTGGAGGCATTATTTACGTTGCCATATAATCCACTGTCTTTATTCTAAATGGCATTTGCAGTAGGAAGATACTGAAGCACTTTGGTTTATTTTCTTTCCATAGAATTCAACAACCAATACCTTGTGAGGTCATTGTTTGTTTATCATTCCTTATAACTAGAATCATTTTTGTTTGAAGCCTTCTTTTTTGACCCACTTATTAGGGAAGACAACTTTTCTTTTCCACTAATAAACATTTCACTAATAAACATTTATGGAGAATTCGATCAAAAGAAATAATTGCTCCCACCCTTTAAAAGTTATGAAGTAATTTTCAGATCTGGATTGGATTCAATTGAATTTGAATTTTTAGAGATGAAGAAAATAAATCTAGCCCGAAAGAAATTACTGACCTTGGCAAAGACATACAAATAAGATAAAAAAAAAATTTGTAGTTGAAGAATTGACGCTAAAAAAACCCAAAAAAATGTAGTTATGTTGTTCCTCTCACAGTCAATATCAGGTTGTGAAGGTAGCTTCCGAAGCTCTTGCGCTTGTGGCTTTGATCGGCAGGGGTGAACCACTAACAATAGGCAGGTTCTACGGGTTTGCCTCCATTGCAGAGGCCATTCCTTCCGTTTTCAAACAGTTCTTGTCCATACAAAGGTTTTAGTGAGAGAGAGGGCGGTGCAAGCAACTCCCCAAGATAAAAGGACCAGCCTTGGTTTAGAGAGAGAAAATGGCTCCCTATGAATCCTGCTCTGGTTCTAGTGCAATAAACGTGTCTGCTCTCTACTGAGAGAAAACGGTTTCTCTTCTAGTTCCAGAGAAAGACTAAAGGGGAACAAATGCATATCGATTCATGAGATCGGGAGCTTTTCGAGGGATATTTACTCAAAGCAGGTCTGAAATTTTTGTTCACAAGAGCCGATCAGGCCTTCAAAGGCCAGATCACAAGGGAAATCATTCTGAAGAGAGAGTGATTAAAAGCTCTAGAAAGCCGCAGAGCATTGAAGATAAATGTCACAGAGAAGCCCAAGAGCAATGGTCCAGATTTATTGGATGTTGTTTCTGCCGAGACTAAATGCCCCAAATTCGTCTGATGTTTCTGTGATTGATCTAGGGCTTCCGACAGATTAAATGCCCCAAATCTCCTACTTATGCAACTAATCTCCTACTTATGCAACTAAGAGGCCATCCACTGCTCTTTAACTGTTTAAAAAATTCATCCTTGGATTGACACGCCATTCTTTCAAAGACCCTACGGCAGTTCCAGAGGGCTTCAACCTAGCCCATTTGTCCTGGAACTCCCCACTAACCAAACGTTAGAGAGATAAAAGGAGGTTAAAGCACCACATGAGATCGGAGCCCAACACCAAACAATGGTTTTAGAGAGACAAAGGTTCAAGCAATCCCTAATCCATCGCCAAGAGAGAGAAAAAGGGAATTAAGCTACAAAAGCACAACGCAGGCGGTGAGCCTGCTCAGAGAAAGTAAACAACTTTGCTCGATGAGAACACCACAACGCATGTGTCGCTGGTATAAGGGAGAGAGGAGCTGTGCTCGGATACCATGCTAAGAAAAACCAAGAGGACGTTCGGAGTTTTTGCCTATATCCACGAGACGGGATATTGCTTATCATTAGTATAATTCCTTGCAACCAATGGTTTAAAAATCGGATCGGTGACCCGGATCGGGCTTTTCAAAAATCGATCCGGATCGGCAAATCGGCGATCCGGATCGGAGAATCGGCGATCGGGATCGGAATCGGGTGAATCGGTCAGAATAAAGCTTCAAAAAAATCCGAAAAAATTATTAAAATTCATTATAAATATTGGTTTTTAGGAATTCAATAAAAAATGAGGGTACTCCATTAAAAATTTTCATGTTTTTGAATGTATATGCAAATATTGATATGTTCTTTCCCTGCATGAACCGCCATTCAGCATTTAATTTACAGTATTTCGTGCTCATCCCTACACTGTTGCTGTTGGGACTCGATATGTGAATAATATGGTTGGGATAGGGTGGCCTCAGAATCATCATCTCTCTCGTTTTCTCTTTGAATAATATGGATTAAAAAAAAAAAAAAACAAATTTTCAAAAAAATCTATCATGGATTAAAAAAAAAATCACAAATTTTCAAAAAATTCTATCATGGATTACAAAAAAAAACTCGATCATGGATTAAACAAAAAAAATCACAAATTTTCAAAAAATTCAATCATGGATTACATAAAATTCGATCATGGATTACATAAAATTCGATCATGGATTACAAAAAAAAACAAACAAAAAAAACAAAAAATTCAATCGTGGATTACAAAAAAAGAAAAAAATAGTTCGATCATGGATTACAAAAAATTCAATCATGGATTACAAAAAACTCTATCATGGGTTACAAAAAAAGCAAAAAACAAAAAATTCAATCATGGATTAAAAAAAAACAAACAAACATTTCAATCATGGATTACAAAAAAAAAACAAACATTTCGATCATATATTACAAAACATTCGATCATGGATTACAAAAAATTCTATCATGGGTTACAAAAAAAAAAAAAAAAACAAAAAAATCGATCATGGATTACAAGAAAAGAAAACAAACATTTCGATCATGGATTACAAAAAATTCTATTATGGGTTACAAAAAACCAAAAAATTCGATCATGGATTACAAAAAAAATCTATCATGGATTACCAAAAAAAATAAAAAATAAAAATAAAAAATAAAAAATAAAAAATAAACCGTACGGAATCGCCGATTCACTGTTCGGACTCGCCGATTCCGTACAGTGAATCGGCGATTCACTGTACAGAATCGTCCGGTTCTCTCTAGAACCGGACGATTTCCGATTTTCGGGGCGATTCGGTTCCTTTTTCACTATTTCCGAGTCGAACCGAGCGAGTCCGGTTCGACTCGGCGTTTTTTAAAACGCTGCTTGCAACACATAATCTAAACACTGCATTTTTTAGATTTTCATATCTTTATGGATCCACATGATTTTAACTATTTTTAGAGTTAAAAATTTTACAACTAAAGATAAAAATAGATTTTTCGATCCTCTTAAAAATATTTTACACCAAAATTACATATTATGATAAAATTTGGAAGTGCACCTTAATTGAATTTTCTGAAGTTGCGACTTTATGAAAACCACACGCTTAAAAGATTGCTCAAGAAAGAAGTTAGACCAGTACCATGGAACCGTTCAATACCTCAAAAGTCTCGCTCTTTTTCGTTTATGTGCAATGTTCTAATAGACTCGGTCTCTCTGAAAAATTAGCCATTGTTTTATCATAAAATTAAAATAAAAAAAAGTATATATTGATACCATTTACCTTTTGCACAAGGTGGGCACAATTAATAATGACCATTTGATATGAAATTGGGTGGTTGCATTTATTTCATTCACCAAGCTCCAAGTTCAAAAAAATATTCTCAAATTTTGTGACACAACTAAGCTATCACATTTTATATTGGATGGTTGTAAGTATTTGTGACCTTCTTGTACAAAAGGTAAATGGTCTCATTGTATACAATCTTTTTAAAATAATAGAAATAAATAGTAAATTAAACAATAAAAATATAAAAAATAATATTAAAAAAATAATATTATTTAAATTTTATTTCTTATTTAAATAAAAACTATTAATTTTATTAGATTCTAAAATATGAAAGCTTCTAATAACTTTCCCTTTATTGATGTGTAAAAAGCTTCAATTTGAAAACCCAAGTTATACAAAACAGATGTCCCAAACATGGGATTTGCATAAATTGGCTTCCATCTACAAGCTATCTAGAAGCTATCCAAATAATCATGTCCCAGTAAGCAAGTTTTAACATAGTCTGGGTTTGGCATGATCATATTATGATTCAAAATCTAGGACCAAACAAACCATAATACTCCTCAAAACCCTGAACTAACTCCTGCAAATTCAAGTTTTAACCTATTTGAAGCTCAGTGTAGATCATATACAAATAAAGAGTAGGCTCTTAATTTACCTTTATCAATAAATATTGAATGGAATAGATTTTTAAATAATCTTAAAAAATTTTTATACCAAACTTATATGTTATGATAAAATTTGGAGGCGCACCTTAATTGGATTGTCTAAAGTTACAACTTTATAAAAACCATACCTTTAAAAGATTGCTCAAGAAAGAAGTAAGACCACTACCACGAAACCGTCCAATACCTAAAAACTCTCGCTCTTCTTCATTTATAGGCAATGTTCTAATAGGCTCTGTCTCTCTAAAAAATTAGCCATTGTCTTATCTTAAATTTAAAATAAGGGAAAGTATATAATGAGACCATTTATCTTTTGCACAAGGTGGTCACAATTAATAATGACCATTGGATATGAAATTGGGTGGCTGCATTTATTTCATTCACCAAGCTCCAAGTTGAAAAGAATTTCCTCAAACTTTGTGACATACCTAAGCTATCACATTTTACATCGGATGGTTGTAAGTATCTGTGACCTTCTTACACAAAAGATAACTGGTCTCACTGTATGCAATCCTGTTAAAATAATAAAAATAAATGATAATTTTAAGTAATAAGAAAAGAAATAATATTAAGAAAAGTAACACTATTTAAATTTTATTTATTATTTAAAAGTAAAAACCATTAATTTTATTAGATTCTAAATTATGTGAGAAAACTTCTAATGACTTCCCCTTTATTGATGTGTAAAAAGCTTAAATTTGAAAATACAAACAGGGGATCTGCATAAATTGGCTTCCATCTAGAAGCTATCCAAATAATCATGTCCTAATAATCAGGTTTTAACATAGTCAGGGATTGGAATAATCAGATTATGATTCAAAATCTAGTTCTAAAACCAAACAACCCATAGTATTCCTCAAAAACCTAAATTAATTCCTGCAAATTCAAGTTTAACCTATTACGAAGATCAGTATAGATCATTTACAAATAAATAATAGGCTCTTAATTTACCTTTACCAACAAGTATTGAATGAAACCCAGGTTCGGACTTCTCTGAAAGCCTAATTGAGGCCTCAAAATCAAATTTTGATCACACATAAAAGCCATGCTCAAGAACTTGGTTTGGGCACGCGACTTGGGCATGCTCAAGCCAATGAACATAGCCAAAGAAGCCGTAAAAAGTCAAGAATAAAATTCAAAATATTGTTAAAAATAAAATAAATAATAAAAAAAAAAAACTAAACCAAAAAAAATAAAAATCCAAATAAGCTCGAAAAATATCGATAACATAGATTAAAAAAATTGATTTACAGATAGAGACTCAAGAAAATCTAAAAAATGAGGAAAACACAAAAATGGTATATATGATAATAAAAACTCATAGACTATCATAAAAGATCCAACTTACATAAAAATATAGAAATGTATACAATGAGACCATTTACTTTTGAAACACGGATGTCACAATCGTCATTGACTGTGAGACTTAAAATTGGGTGGTTGAGGATATATTATTGTTTATGCAAAAATCCAAAATAAAATTTCTCCAATATTGTGACACACTTTCTTCTATTGGATTTCACATCTAATGGTTAAAAGTAATTATAACATCTTTGTACTAAAAGTAAATGGTCTCTATACAATCCCTAAACATATTTATACATTGATTTTATGATTTAATATAATTTTTATAAATTTTTTACTTCTCTAAGTACCCCGAGTACTAGCTTGGCAAGGACACTTGGCCGAGTCTAGTCCCTAAATACTCGATAGAATGCCTCCATAACCCAAAATAAGTAACCTAGTTGAGTGCTTGTATCTTAAGTCTAAATCTCTCTCTGCAAAATTGTCAAAGATTTTAACTAAGCCGTGGCCTTCAAACATGAGGCCAAAATTTCAAGTGTTAGCATTTTATACAGGGTGAGATTTACACAAGGCGTTCTCCTCATACTATAGAAGTAAGGCGAACCTCGAAATTTACCTAAAGATACAGCTTCAGTATTATAAATATGATGATGGCTTGAAATTTTATTTTCATCTCTAGCTATGGAATTTAAGTTTTCAAAAAGAATTACAGATCGAGCATATCCACAAACTCTTGAAAATAGATGATTGAAATAATTTGTAATACTACTTTTAGGATTAAAAATTCATTCTTTTTTCTTCATATACATATATCTCGAAAGTTGAGATGATCAACTAAAGAGTTGTACAACCTCTAAACACTCTCTTTAAGCGGATTTTCCAGTTGCACCTAATTTAAATGGTATAAGGCTGACACCATATACAAACTACTTATTTTTATGCATTTTAAGATTGCCCGACCATTGCACGTGGGACAAGTGAGATAAATCGTGAATCGTCTTGGTTTATTAATATTCTCCATTTAAACCAATGCTACAATGAGCTCCACAATTGCCTATGTGATAAAAATTCATACCCAAAAAAAAAAAAAGCAAAAAATTTCTAAATTGATGAATTGATTCAAAATTAAAAAGAAACTAAGCTGACTAGCATCAATGACTATCAAGAGTTCACAGGAATTCAAGAAAATAATATTTCTGAAACAACATTTCAACTCTCCAAACTTCCTATAAAACCTTACTAACAACCGCTATTTATTTATAGGGATTGTATTTCATTAACTTTTAGTAGAAAGATGTCACAATCACTATTAGTCATTAGATATGAAATCCATTCTATTGAAGGATATCACAATATTGGGGAAATTTTATTTGGGACAACTTTATGCCCAACAGTCAGGGAAATTTTATTTGGGACAACTTTGTGCCCAACAGTCAACAATCTTTGTGACCTCCTTGTGTTGAAAGTAAACCATCTTATTCTATGCAGTTCATTCTAATAAAGAAGCTTATTTAGAAGCCAAGAAATCCTAACGTTAAAGTGCCTTTGGATCCCTGAAAAAAATAGAATTCTACTTTTTGTGAAACATATTTCTAGTAAAAACGTTTTTACTGTTAAATGCGTTTCTAATGTTTGGATAACAATGGAATACAATCTAAAAGATACATTTCAACTATTTGGATCATATGGAAGAAAGTTTCTCAGAAAAGCTTCAAACCAAAGAGTAGGGCATAGAATTCCACAAATTTAGTTGTAGCTTCTCCCAAAAAGCCCAAAAGAAAATATTACAACTTCATCCCAATTTCTCACCACTCGTCGGTGGAATCCATTGACATCTCGGCTGACTTTTGATGAGACCCACCTTGAGCAAGTTGGGAAGGTTGATCCTAACATCCAATTATGAAATGCCCATACCCTCCTTGGTCCCAGACAACCAAAACCACGGAAAGTGAAGGATCTTATTAAACACCATCTCAAAAGGTAATCCCACCCCATTGAAAGCCTTCCTTTCTTTCCGAACCTCTCACAACACCACTCCTCTCTAGCAACCTGCCAAATAACTTTATCAGTTTGAGGTAAGAAAGAAAGGCTAGGTTGGTAATTATCCCTAATACAAATTGAGGTAAAGCCAGGCCTATCCCCACTTGAGATAGAAACCAATAGCAAATTCTAGAAACAGAAGGGCAATGGGCAAACAAGTGGGCTCCTAATTCACCATCATTCTTACACATAAGACATATGTTTGGTAAAATTTTACCCCTTTTCACCAAATTGTCAATAGTTAGAATCTTATTTTGAGCCGCTAGCCATACAAAAGCTTAGATTTTATGTGACATTCACCATTTCTAAATTTTGGCAATTACGAGTAACAACCAACGCCATCGATCATGAAAAAACATATGGTACATGAATTTCATTGAAAAAAGTCCATCGCTCTCAATATCCCAGCCTATCTCATCTTCTGTTAGTTGGGAAATATAAACATGCCTCAGCACCTCAAAAAGTGAGTTAAGCTGAGAATAAAGATCATCGGAGACCATATTGTAGGGAAGAGTAACATTCCACATAACCTGATTCCCCCTACCTTCAAAATTTTATTTGTGTTTTATTCAACCCATCCTAAAACACAATTATATTTTTTAGCTTAATTTGCCTATATTTTATACCTTATAATTTTAGGCAAATCTAAAACTTAAAATGGCATCTAAGCTAGTAATGACAGAACTATCAAAACTTGAAAAACTCAATGGAGCTACATTTTTTTGTGGAAAGAAAAAAATTGATTACGCTCTTTTTCAAGAAAAGGTGGATTATGTTTTAGATACAAAACCACCAGTTTTAGAGCCCAATACCAGTGGTCAACCCAGAAGGCGTTTTGAAAAATGGGTAGAGATGTTAAAGTAATTAGGACCACAATGTTGAGTTTTATGGACGATGATTTAATTAGAGTCTTTGAGGACCACACCACAGTTCAAAGCATGATGGCTGCCCTATCTGAAAAATATGAGACCACTTTTGAGACCAATGTACAATTGTTATTAGAAAAATATAATTCTTGCAGAATGAAGGAATTGGACTCTGTGACTGAGTATGTGCTCGCAAAGGACCTTGTTGCGGCCGAGAATCAAGTCCTTGACTGCGTATAAGTCTATATTGTCTTTAACAGTCTCCCTCCATCTTGGGAGTCTGTAGTAATTGCATTGAACCATTATGCACAAGGGATAACTATGTTGAATCATCATCCCATGCAGCTCAATATTGAAGTTGAGGGAAGAATGATGAACAAGTCAAATGAACTCCACTTTGCTCAAAGTTCATCTTCTCAGATTCCCAAGAAACCTTACAATAATAAGTATAAGGGAAAGGGGAGAAATTTAAAAAATCAAAAGAATAAAGCTGACAAGACATGTTTTTATTGTAAAGAAACTAAACACATTAAGTTTAATTGTCCTAAGCTGAAAAATAAAAAAAGGAGCAAGAATAACAACAATGCTCGAAATAATAATATCAATCAAAATAAAAAAAAGGATTTGATCTACGTAGTCCTAGAATCAATAAATGTCGACCATGGCCTGAAGAATTGGTAAGTCGACTCAGCCTCCACTCGACATGCCTCGAGGATCAAGGACGGATTCACATAGTTGAAGGAGATCCAACGGATTTAAATGGAAAATGACACCTACTGCGATGTACTTGGTGTCCGTACTTTTAAGTTGTGTTTACCATAAGGAACAAATCTCCTATTGACTGCTACTATGTATGGGCCCAATATGAGGTGGAATTTGATTTTTGCTCCTAGGCTAGACGACAAGGGTTATGAAATAAGGTTGACGTATAGTCGGGTCACCATTGGAAAACATTCTAAAGCATTGGTGTATGATATTAAAGTTGACAATTTATACTAATTGAGTATTAATGAAAGTTCATCTTATTCTGGCTATATTAATGCATCTTTTGACAATTTTTACCGATTGCACATTAATTAAAATTCTTCTTATTCTGGTTATATTGATGTATTTTTTTTATCCTTATGTGTATGTGAATGATTCATATTTATGGCACTTAAGATTATGACATATAAATAAAGATAAAATGAATCAAATGATTAAAAGAGGCTTGCTTCCCAACTTAGGAGAAATTATGTTCAAAATATATAAGTCATGTATTTCTGGTAAACTAACTAAGAAACATTTTCCTAAAAGAAAAAAGGTTTAGTGAACTACTTAGTATTTTTCACTAAGATATATGTGGTCCATTAAATGTAAAAACACATAAAAGTATGAAAAATTTCATAACATTTATAGATAATTATTCTAGTTATAGATATATATACTTAATCGGTAGAAAGTCGGATACATTATAAACATTTAAATAATATAAAGCTGAGGTAGAAAATCAACTAGATAGACATATTAAAATTCTTCAAACAGATAGGGGACGTGAATACTGCTACACCTTATTTACCAAATTTTGTAAGGAGCATGGAATAGTTCACCAAACCACAATGGCATATATACCGCAACAAAATGGTGTCGCAGAAAGAATAAATATAAATCTAATAGACATGGTCAGGTCTATGACGAGCCATTCATATTTGTCACCTCATTTTTTGGGAGAGGCTCTCAATACTACATTGCACATCATTAATCGTGTTCCAATTAAATCCATCGACTTGACCCCCTAGGAATTATAGATTGGTAGGAAACTTGACTTTACCGTCTTTAAAGTTTGGGGTTCTTGGGCACATGCGCTTATACCATCACAAAATAGAGATAAACAAAGTAAAACTATCAAATGCTCCTTTATAGGTAATTCAAAAAATTCTAGGGGCTATAGATTCTGTAACCATAATACTAAATCTTTAATAGAAAGCCGTGATGCTCATTTCTTAGAAAATATAAATAATGAACATATTTTCAATAAGCCTATTTATACGAAATTGATAAAGATAAGGGTCTTTGAAGACAACAAGTCAAAGACGAGTTTGGAAAGATAGCATAAAATTATACATTCGATAAAAAGTTTAATGTAACAGGGGAAAGATGCAAGCATTCCAAATTAATCATGAGAAACTATTTTTGCTAGATTCCAACCTCCATTCTCGAAATCTAATTGAGAAAATTAGTTTCAAAGTAATAACCACATCCTTTGAATTTGTAGCAGAAGCAATGTATTTATCGAACAAACTTTGAGTGGGATCAGATAATTGAGCACTAGTTTGAAGAATCTACTTTAGTTTTTGTGCCATTGTAATGAAAACAGAAAATTAAATTACACAACGCGTGAATAATAAAATAAAGTTAAAAGACTCTATTGAAACTCTAATGAACGATATAAAAAACAGGAAGATATGTATGTGAGATTAAGAAAACGGTTTCTTATGGTGGATATGACATATACATGTAGAACATTCATTGAACATGATGTTGTGCCAAGCTCACTCTTACAAAACCCTGTCAATAGGATTTCCACTATAAGAATCTTATCTGATTTGGGATTAGAATCAAGAAATGGTGTGGGTGTGCGTGTATCTCTGTGGAGACCTCAGGTAGATTTTAAGTAGCACAGAGAATTTATAGCATCATGAGCAACTCTTTAGTATTTTTGCACAGCAATAAAATTTTATTTGCTTTCTGGTATTTGTGGGTTGGCTTAGTTATCTTCAAATTTGAATATCAAACTTATGTCCTTGATGATAAGCAAGAGAATCACACCTATGACCAACCCAAGCAAATAGCTTGTAAAAATCTAATAAATCATAAATGTACTTTGGATTAAAAAATTTCATAAGGTTGATTTGTAATGATGCAACATTACATTCCTTTTGCAATGAAATATGGCTGAATCCTCCATACTCATGCTTCTTGAAGATATGATTGAAGGAGACGTCAACATTTTGTTTAGAGAAACATGAAAAATTCAGTTCTTTGTTCAGCCATATTAACCTATATACACTTGGAGTATCACTATATTGAATGCATAACGAATATTTTACATAGTGCTTCTTTATGATGTATAGATATCACCATAACCAGAAAAAAGAAAATATCATATGATGACCTCTTAGGTGGATCACATTACAAATATATTGTGTAAATATAATGTAAATGACTGTTATGAAATTTCTAATATTGCAATTTGCAGTGAACACAATAGTAAGCCAATGAATGCAATTTACATACTTGATTGTAATGGAATTTCTAATACTGCCATTGCAGTGATCATGGAAGCAGGTCAATTGTGTTAGTCAGTTGGATGTGTACATCTAAATTTTGATAAGGCAAGCATTTAGGTTCTCCAAAGATACATATTGTGAATCCATAATAGCACAAGCTCACAAGAATTGGTTTATTGATAATGCTAGGAATGCTCCTTTTGCCAACTAGTTTGGAGGTGGAATAAGAAAACAGATGAAATCTTCAAAAACAGAGTAGCTCAGCATCAATCACTATTTGAATTAAGGAGTTAAACCATCCTGGACAATAGCCATGTTGTCTCACTAGAATTAGTACAATTGCATCACTAAGGCTATACTATGCACGCCATCTTGGCAAACCATTTCATAACATTAACTCAGATGCAAGAATCTTTTCTATTAATGACATAGATCCTGATATGCATAGTGGTACATTCAAAGGAGCTCTAAGTTCAAATATAACACCAGTTGAATGAGAAAAATTCTCCATCCAGTAAATTTCTATCCTGCCTGGTAGTTTCAAAATGCCTATACTTGTCCAATCCAAATTAATATGAAGACACCTATTGCAAGTACGAAGTGAGCGATCAGTACGATCTTAGGCATTGGCACCAACCTGATTTATAGGAACTGCTGATCGACAAAGTATGGGACAAGATGCTAGAATGGAGAATCGAGATTAAAATTTCGGACATCCATGTGTGCACCCATCCCAAAATGGTTTCATACCCCTCCATGCCATCAAATTAAGGCACACCTTTAAATATTGTGAAAGATGTTCCTTTAGTACTCGAAATCTTGGTGCGCCCTTAAAATTTATTTTTATCTCTATTTATAAAATTTAAAGCTTCAAAATTAGTGTAGATTGAGAAGATCTATGAACGCTTGAAAATCTTGAAAAACTATTAAGATGCACTATTTCCAAGACTTGAAATCCATTTTTTGTCTTGGAATCTATTTTTTCTCATATCCATACATAACAGTTATCAAACAAACTGAAGTAACACAAGCACATACTCCAACAAGATGTTTGAACATTTATTTTATACACAAATTAGTGTAACAATTTCTCAAAACAGTGGCTGCTGTACTTCACAATAAAGAAGAAAAAATTTATCTCAAACTCATGGTAGAGACGTATCTTATCTTAGAAGAAGGGGAGCTGCAATGCGATGGTTCACTGGTGTAAGATTTCTTCCCATATGAGGATATTAGTTTCTGTAAAACCTATAGCAGAATTGAGCATTGCTTAACAAGATTGAAATATATAATTGAATTGTTCAATGATCCATAAATAAATGAGGACAAAATGTGTTAAATAAATGAGGACAAAATGTGTGAAGAAGTAAATACACAAAACAAACAGAGTAGGACAGCAGTATGTACTGCATTTTCTAGACAGTTAGTGGTGTAGGAGGTGGCATGTGTTAATGGTCCTCGACATTTGGATTGGACTCATGGAATACCTCCAATGTAAACCCCAAGAGTCACAAAGAACATGGTAGAAAGTTCTAAAAGGCAACAATTATGCAAAACAAACTAGGCTCAGCTCTAAATACATGATTATAAAATAATTTAGGCACTGAGCTATTTCCTTGATCATGTGATTGCTAGGACTTATCTAGCTGGTATGTTCCCATAAGGCTAAGCATCATAGATATAGCAGCCTGTATGGAATTACGGCAGACTAAATTTATATGTTCTATTGTTTAAGCGTGAAGGAAGAGTATAATCAGAGGCATAATTAGGAAGCAAAAGAATTGTCATCATCATCATCATAAGCAAAAGAATTGTGTAAGATAACATTTATAATTCATTTATACAGTTAAATATTTTAAAAAAAACATTTATAATTCATTTATTAAGCATATTCAGTTACAACAGAGACGGCTACCAGTTTTCCTAAACAGTTGCTGCATAATTAACCAGTTGCCCATTCATCTTAAAATGACCAGTACTTGAGAAAAGGGCCCGCTATTGATTTTAGTTTGGAGATTCTCTATCTTAAAGTGAACCTCTAATGGAGAAAGTACAACCAAGCTTAGAGAAACAGGACATGGCATGAAAATAATTAGCAAGAAGATAGTACTTTTTATCAAGGATCATAAAACATTTCATTTGGAAAAGTAGATTCTTATACTAAAAGGCAATTTTTGTTCCCTTTTCGTAGAGAATCGATCATCATTTGCCAAATATCAATGCAAAATCAAAATTCTTGACCCAATGCCCCAATTTCATTAACCTCAATAATTATTAACATGCCCATTCCAATTTCATCAACCCCTTAGTATTGAACAAGAAACCTCCACATCTCAATTTCATTAACCAAAATTAGTAGTTAAAAACTCTACAACTCGTCAACTCAAGCACCCAGCAAAAAAACAGGGGCTACTTCATGAAGATAGAGAGAGAGAGAGTGTGGATGTTTAGGCAACTACAGCCCCACGGAAACGATATCTACAAAAAAGAACTCAGAAGGATAGAATTTACCATCAAAAGTCCACAGAATCAGACCCACAAAATGAAGAAGCACCAAATAAATTCAAAACCACCAATCTCATTCATTTATGCATGATCAAATCGCTTTTAGTCCCATGATTCCTTTGCACTCAACGCCAACAACTCCTCCAAAATCTCCATCTTATCATCAACATCACCATCACCATCACCACCAAATTCTTCATCACCGCTAGTATCAGTATCCCCATCATCGCTAGCATCAGTATCCCAATCATCATCAGAAGGCTATATTCCTCGTCTTCACCACTTGAAGGCTCATACTCCTCGTCTTCACCACTTGAATCCCAATATACAGAGGGGAAATCCAAAGCCTCCCCCTCCACTTCCTCAAATAAACATGTCTTCCTCACCCGGGTTTCTCAGGGCTCTGCATGGCGAGAACGGTCTGCAACCTCTCCTTCAACATTAGGGTTTCGCTCACTGCGATGGCCTTCTTCTTTGGGAGCCTGCAACCTTCGACGGCCTCCATGTCGTGTATGAGGTTGTGTATGGCTGCTGCATACGCTTGGTCCTCGGTTTTGTATACTCCATGAACCGAGTCTTTGTTGGTGCCCTGGTGGAGCCTAACCAGGATATAAGCGGGCGAGGGTTCGGCCAGGCCCGGTGATGGGCTCAGCTCATGGGCCACCATTTACCTTATTTTCTCTTGCCTGTCAAGTGAGAGAGAGGGAACTAACGCGTACTGTGTAGAGAGAGAGAGCAAGGGTTTTGTAGTGAGCACTGCAGAGGTTTTGGAGTGGGGTCGAGACCGTTGGGTTCATTCCGCCAGAAGCCATCAACTTTTGCCGCCTCTGTCTCTCACTTCAAATTTCTAATTTCACTTAATTACATACGGACTTTAAATAAGTTACGAAAATACGACTTTGCTCCGTCTTTTTTTACAGAATTAACCCTCAGTCCGAGATCGTGAGACCGTTTCTTTTGTTGTCATTCTCGGACTTCTTTTATGTTTCAAAACTTAAGTTTGGCTTGGAGAATGCCATTCCCATTTCGTAACTTCAAGTTTTGGAATAAACCATCATCGGACAGCTTTTCTTTTTCAAAGTTTAAGTTTCGGTCCGAAAATGCCATCTTCGGACAACAACTTTAAATTTTGGAAAAAAGAAAAGTGGTATGAGGATAGTATCTCTGAACCGCTTTTAAGTTTTGAAAAAAATAAAAAAGTGGCCCGGGCTATCCTCAGACCGCTTTTAAGTTTTGAAAGACAAACGGTCCACGGACCGCTTTTTATTTTTTTCTTTTTTTTCAAAACTTTAGGTTTCGATCCGAGAAAGGCATTCTCGAAACGCCCTTTTAAAAAAAAGCTTAAGTTTCGGTCCAAAGTTGAAATCCTTGGAACTCAACTTAAGTTTTTTTTTGAAAAAAAAAGCAGTATGAGAATGTCATCCTCGAACAACAACTTTTAAGTTTTGAAATAAGTAAAAAAAAAACAGTTCGAGAATGGCATATTCGGATTGACTGGGTAATTTTGTCAAAAAAAAAACCGTATTGACTGACTTTGATTGTAATTTTCAAGTATAAAGAGAGCAACTCGTATTTTCCTAACTTACTTAAGGTCTGTTTAGAAGAAAGGTTCGAGAGACAGAATTGGGTAGCTAAACTGGTCAACCACGGGTAGCTGAACCAATGTTGTAGATTCGCTTCAAGCAATTCGGTGTTTCAGGCGGTTTGGGAAAAGAACTTTGGACTTTTTTAAAAAAATTACTATAATAAATTAGATATTTATATATAAAATAATAAAAAATTTAAAAATAAAAAAATTTTAAAAAATGCTTTTATAGAGATATTTATTTTTTAACCGAAGTGGTCCGAAGCAGACTCGAAACAACCCAAAGCAGCGCGAATCTGACTGAAGCGGCAGCACCATGCTTCTCTTGGCTCTGGTTTATGCATAAAATTCATAGGCTTTAATAACATTGAGCTGAACCGGCCAACCATAGGTCCCAATCAATTCAGTTTTAATTGACTAGGACCTACCAAGCTAGAAAAAACTGGAAAATTTTCAAAAAACAAACAACTGTATTTAAAAGACAGTTGATAAATTTGCGACATATTTTTTAGTAAATCACAATTATTTTTAGAGTTTAAAATATAGTAAGTCTCAAATAAGAATAATAACAAAGAGAACAAGAATAATAAAACTTACTAAAATTGTACATAACATTAATTATAGAGCCTAGGCTCTAATCAAATTAGAGCCTACCTTCAAATAGTTTCAAGAAATATGGTTTCAACACTAGAAATCATTGTGATGGCCTTAAAATATATTTTCATATTTATTTAGAAAGTTTAAAGCTTCAAAAATAGCTATGAAAACTTGAAAATATTGAAAATTGATAGGCCAAAAATGCAGTATAAAATACACTATTTCCAAAACTTGAAATCCATTTTTTTCTCATGTCCATGCATCTTGATGTCAAGATGATCAATTTGACGATATTTTTCTATCAAAACAATCTCTTTTAGTGAAATTTTTGAGGTAAGCTCAAATTTCATTGCTTAGAGCCTCAACTCTATAATAAACTTTTCTCTTAATTCAAATAGGAAACTTATCTCTTCTTTCTTTAATTCATGCCCATACCTACTTTTGCTCATTTTCTTTTCCCAAAATGATCTTCACCGACCTAATCTACATCTTTATCTATATGATGCAAATAGGGTTATCAAAAAAAAAATTTACTTTTTTTTAATGACTTAATTTATGTTTAGTGGATAAGTGAGTTGTTTGAGGATATGGTTGATTTTAATATCAGACAAAAAGATTTAGATATCGTATTTTTCATGACATGGGAGATTTACTACAGATTTATGGAAGATTTAGATAGAGATGTATTTAGATGTGGAAGTTAGACGCTGATTTACATGGAAGTTAGAGAACAAACCTTGGAATTTAGTAAAATTGTAGGGGAATTCCCTTGCAAATTTAGAAAGAAAATATACTTTTCTTAATCTTTTTTATTTTATATTTCTATTTTTCTGTTTTATTATTTCTCAAAACCAACATTATGAAGCGGTGAACGTGTTGCAAAAATAGAGCAGGTTATTTTGGATTGAAGGACTTAATGGAAAGCATGGAGTGAGGAAATCGAGATAACCACGGACAATTAGGAAATGGAGATAACTTTTGGAGTGGAGCTTGCATAGACATATATGAAAATAAATAAAAATTACGTAACACAAAAAAACTTAGAGGCGGCATTTCCTCAAAGGGTTACATCTCTATCATCCTATAGAGAAAAAAATTTCTTGAAAGACCATTAAAAAAATAGAAAATAAAAAAAAATTGCTCAAAAGGTTGATCTTGCCATCTTGGAGAAAGCATTCCAATTAAATACGAAGGTTGATTAAAAATAGGTAGAGAGATATGATGTAAGAATCAACTACGTATCTGAATTATTTATTTTTTTATAATTTTAAAAAAATTATAATTAGTTAATAAAATTATTCAATTATAAAGATAAATTCAATAATATCTAAGGCAATATTTTATTGAAAATATTTTTTCAGTGATTAATATTAAATATTATGTGCAATGCGTTTAATTGAATTGAGGAGACAGAAAAAGAGAGAGACTCTTGAGGAAAGGGGGTGAACATTTAATCCCACATTTAATGTGGGAAGAGAAGGGTAGCCTAAGGAACATTAAAAAGACATTTTGGTGCTAAATTTGAGTTGGGCAGCTTAAAGCCTTTTCATGCACGCGAAGTGGACCGCAACTATAGGTAAATGATTTTTTTTTAAAAAAATTGATAAATAAAAATACAAAATTAATGAATAAGAAATTTCTTTAATGAATCGATGCGGTGGCATGGTTTTCTGACAAAACTGGCTGGTTCATAAGGGGAACCGGCCAGTCCAGATCAGCCTGACCTATTCCCATTTTGGATTGGCTGGTTCAGATCCGAATCACCAATTTTTAAAACACTGCTTCAAAAAAAATAAGTTCGCTCATGTGTTAAGATCCTCTAAGTTTGGTCCAATCATATGAGAGTTTATGTTCATACATTATATGAGAGCAGTCCAATTATACGAGAATTTATGTTCATGCAAGAGAGTTTATATCCACCATAGTGTATAATGGCGAGAACCCGATATAATCAGCAACATTCCCTTACATGTACCCTTACATTCTCTTACAGGCACCCTATTTTGGTATGCAAACTCATATTTTCCCAAGTTTTGAGAGGCAAAAGGCATTTATGTTTAGCCTAAGTTTCGATCCATTTTCAGGCAGTATTATTCTTCAATAATTCATCTGGAGCCACTATTCTTCACATTAGGATTGCCATACCTTCAATTGAGAGATAAAAGCTGACAAAGGTACCTATTTTTATTTGTGGTCTTCTCATGATATTTTTAAGGTTTCTAATGAGATCCTGCTATTTCCCTTCCTACCTCCGCCATGTGCTTTGATTCAAGCTCTGGATTAAAGCTGTGTATGTTATGGTTCTTAAGTTTATTCTACTAGTTCTGTTATCTTTTTGGCTCTTTCCCTTGTAGCTTTTTGGGCTCTTGAAAATGTTTTATGGGTAGGGATGGCAAGGGGCAGGTGGCCTGCCCGGCCTGGCCCCAGAAAATTAGGGTTTGGACCATAAAAAGTGCTTTGAGGGCTAGGCCAGGGCCGGTCCAGCACTGCCGAAGGGCTTGGCCAAGCCATGGCCAAGATAGGGCCAGCATGGTCCAACCTTTTGTTCTTTATATTTCTTTATATTTTTTCCATTTGGCCCAATCTGACCCTTCTCGGATCGGACCCAATGTTGGATATACATGGTGAAGCCATGTTTAAGGGAGGTTGATCCCTACTAATTTGCGACCTACGTGATTCCCTTGGGTTACATTTTATTTCCTATTTTGTAAACATGGGATATGAGATCCTATTTTTATGGGATCTAATTCCATATAGCAATAGGAAGAGTCCCGTGACTTCTATTGGGAGACATTTTTTAATCCTAGTAGGTGTAGGAAAGTTATGGGAATTACGTATGGGGTACAAATGAGCCATGTGAGTCTTTTGGCCTCTTTATATAAGTTGCCTTGTAGAGAGAAAAAAAAAAAAAAGGAAAAGTGAGTTACAAAAATGGAGAAAGAAAAAATAGTTTTTCTTTAGCCCTTAGGTAGGTACTCTGGAGAGAGAAAGACCGTGTTTTAGGGCTTGCGAGAGAGAGCTTGTAATACCTTGTATTTTTCATGCTTGCATTGTGTTTTCTTGATTAATAGAAGAGAATTTTATTGTCCATGGGCTTGCGAGAGAGAGCTTGTAATTCCTTGTATTCTTCATGCTTGCATGGTGTTTTTTTTATTAATAGAAGAGAACTTTGTTGCCCCATGGACGTAGGCAACTTGTCAAACCACATTGTATCTCTCTTCTTTTATTTTTCTGCACTATTTTTATTTCCCTTATTTTTTCCAAACTTTGGTTTTTATCTTCTACAATTGGTATCATAGCATTATGGTTTTATGATCCTTGAGGGGCACAAGGTTTGTAGCAGATCGTGGATTTTTAAAGATGGCTGGAAGAAGTTCAACTAGATATGAAATTCTAAAATTTGACGGTTCAGATTTTTCAACCTGAAAATTAAAGATGCATGCAGCGTTGGTGTAAGATGGTTGTGCATTGGCGGCAAAGAAAATAAACCTGCAAAGATGGATGATGAGGAATTGGATGAGAATGATGAATTGGCCAGGGCTGATATTTTCTTAGCACTTGATGAGTTTGTTTTATTTAATGTCTTCTTAGAAACTACTGCGAAAGATTTATGGGACAGGCTGAAAATACTTATAAATGTAAGTCTCTTCTTAATAAAATTTTTCTTCATCGAAAACTTTACACTCAAGATGAGTGATGATGCATCTTTGAAAGGGCACTTAAAAGAGTTTAATGCCTTAATTGGTAAGTTGATGTCACTAGATGTAAACATTGATGAAGAAGACAAATCAACTATTTAACTTTGTTCTATGCCAAAATCATGAGATGGATTAATCATGAATGTCAGTAGTGCAAAATTTTTGGAATTTGATTTCATTGTTTCAACAAATCTGACAGAAGAGTCTAGGCAAAATTCTAGTCAGAATTTCTTTGGGAATGTATTTTTAGCATAGGGAAGATCAATAAAAGAACTACGAGTAGAGGTCAGTCAAGATCCATATCGGCGTAAAAGAAAGTGAAGTGATGGAGCTGTGGAAAATTAGGTGATGTGATGAAAGATTGTAAGGCACAAAAAGAGAACTAGAAAGCCCATAAATCTAGTTCTAATGAGAGGTCTATTTCAAGTTGTTCTCAAGGAAATCTAGTAGAATAAATTGAGTTTTCTGAAGATGAAGAAGTTTTGTCTATGAATAGGGAATAAGTTTTATAGTATTGACTAATTGATTCTGGTACATCCTTTCACATGACTCTACATAGGGATATGCTTTATAGGTACCAACTATGTGATAGAGGTATTGTTTACATGGGATATAATGACTCATGTAAAATAGTGGGAGTTGGAGATATGAGAATCAAGGTATTCAATGGAAGCATATGTACAATCCTAGGTGTCAAATATATTTCAAGTCTTAGAAGGAGTCTCTTGTCCTTGGGTAAATTTGATAAGCAATATTTCAAATTTATAGGGAAAAAAAGATATTTGAAAATTTCATAAGCGGTACTAGTGTTTGCGAAAGGAGAGTTAGTAGACAATTTGAATAGACTTGCTTGAGAAACAATTTTGAGAGAGGCTAATATTGCAGAGATAAACGTTTGAGCGTGGACTCAAGGTACTTCTCACTAAAAACCTCCTCCCTAGTTTAAAATGTTTTAATTTAGATTTTTGTGAGTCATCCTTATTTGGAAAGCAAAGCAAATTGCATTTTACTTTATCCATTGCTAAAAGTAAGGATGTTTTGGAAATGATTCATTCGGATACATAGGAATCACATTGTTGTTTCTATGGGAGCTACTGCATATTTTGTCACTTTTATTGATGATTTTTTTAAAAAAGTATGGGTTTATATGCTGAAAAAGAAATCAAATGCCTTTAGTTGTTTCAAAAAATTTAAGGCCTTAATAAAAAATAAGAAAGGTAAGAGCATCAAATGTCTAAGAACTGGTAATAGCGGAAAATTTTGTTCTGACGAATTTAATAATTTTGTAATATGCATGGTATTATTGCTAGGCAGTTGATAGTTCCTGGAAAACCTAAGCAAAATGATGTTGCTGAAAGAATGAATCATACCATTATGGAGTGTGCTAGGTATATGTTGAGTGCTGTCAGATTAGAGCAGTGCTTTTGAGTACAAGCAGTTCGTATAACTTGGGTCCTAATCAATAGGTCTCTCTAGTTCTGCTATTGACTACAAAACACCAAAATAGGCCTGGATAGGTCAACTTTTTTATTATTCTTTCCATTGTGTTTTTGGTTGTAATGTGTATTGTTTAATTCCAAAGGAGAAGAGAACTATGTTGGATGAAAAATCCAAAAAGTGTGGTTTCTTAGCTATGTTGATTGTGTTAAGGGGTATAGATTGTGGGATACTACTTACCACAAGGTTATAGTCAGTCGAGATCTTATTTTCAATGAAAATTCTATACCGAATAAAGAAAGATGAACCATATGCAAAAACTGTTCAGGTGAAATGCACCCATGAGAACTAGCAAGATAGTGAACAGGATCAAAAACTTGAAATTGTCCAAGAGCTTGAAGAATAATTAGGTGATTTTTAAGTAAGAAAATCAGATAGACCTAAAAAGGCTCATGACAATGTCTTGTCTTATGCTTTCCTAACAAAGGAGGGTGAGCCATTTTCTTATCATGAAGCATGTGAGGTCGATGAAGCTGGTGAATGGAGAGCATCCATGAAAGAAGACATGGAGGCCCTACGAAAGAATAAAATATTGGACCTCGTCGAATTACTAGAGAAGTGAAATGCAATTGGTTACATGTGGGTCTTCAAGAAGAAGAAAGGTCATAATGATACTGTTGAAAAGTACAGAGCTTGATTGGTTGTGAAAGGTTGTGCTAAAAAATTACATATTGATTTTGACGAGATTTTTTCTCATATTGTGCACATGCCCACTATTAGAGTTGTTTGGCTATGGCTACCATTCTTGATTTAGAGTTGGAACAATTGGATATGAAAATTACACTTTTGCATGGTGATTTAAATGAAGAAATTTATATGACCCAACCTAAGGGTTTTATTGAGGAAGGTAAATAAAATTTGGTTTGTAGTTTCAAGTAATCGTTGTATGGGTTGGATCAGGTGTTGGTACAAACGATCTAACTCTTTCATGTCGAGCTTGAAATTTCTTCGATGTGAAGCTGACCATTGTGCCTATTTCCATGATATGGTGATGGAAGATTTATTATTTTATTATTATATGTCGATGACATAATTGTTGCAGGACCAAACAAAGAGAATCTTACAATACTTAAAGCTCAGTTAGCAAAGAATTTGAGATAAAAGATTTGAGAGAGGTTAATCGAATTATTGGGATGAGTGTACTTATAGACAAGAAGAAATGGAAAATTTGATTAACTCAAAAGAGTTATGCAGAAAAGGTTTTCTGGCACTTCAATATGCAAAATGCCAAGCTGGTTAGTACCCCATTGCCTGTGCATATAAAGTTATATTTGAAACAATGTCATAGCATCGAATTAGAGAAGACACAGATGTCTCAAGTACCGTATTCATTAGTAGTAGGGAGTCTCATGTTTGCTATGGTCAGCACCAGACCTAACATAACACAAGCAGTGGGAGTTGTGAGTAGATATACGATAAATCTTGGTAATGATTATTGGATCATTGTAAAGTGGATCCTTTGATATCTTAAGAGAACTTGCAATATTAGTATTTGTTACAGTGGAATGGATTTGAAAGTCACTAATTATGTTGATGCAGATTTTGTAGCTGACTTGGATAAAAGATGGTCTTCTACCGGGTATGTTTTTTCTTTGGGAGGTGGTGCAGTTGATTATGAAGGTTGCAGTCTATGATGGTGTTCTCTTCTACAGAGGTTGAGTATATGTCACTTATTCATGGATCTAAAGAAGTAATTTGGCTAAATGGGTTACTTGGTGAATACCGAGTTGTGCAAGAAAGTATACCACTTCGTTGTGATAATCAGAGTTCTTTGTTTCTAACAAGGAATCTAGCTTTCCATGATAGGACTAAACATATTGATGTTCAATATCACTTTATTCTCGATGTGGTAGAATATGAAAAAATTTTATTGTAGAAAATTCATATTGAATTTTTTCTAGATGGTCATCAATATGAATTTTCTACAATATGAATTAATAACCGGTGGGCAGCAATTTCTTGAAGCATACTACTCCAAATGGAAACATATCTTCAAGTGGGAAAATGTCAGATATAAATGGTGAAGCCATGTTTAAGGGAGATTGATCCCTATTAATTTGGGATCTACGTGATTCCCATGGGTCATATCTTATTTTCTATTTTGTAGTATCCTATCAACACAGTATACGAGATCCTATTTTTA
Organism: Amborella trichopoda; assembly: GCF_054954075.1. Classification (NCBI taxonomy): domain Eukaryota; kingdom Viridiplantae; phylum Streptophyta; class Magnoliopsida; order Amborellales; family Amborellaceae; genus Amborella; species Amborella trichopoda. Next base: position 31,489,015 of record NC_142346.1, read on the forward strand.
TGAGATTTGATTCCATGTAGAAATAGAAAGAGTAATGGGACACTTTTACTAATTAGGAATGGGGTAAAGATGATTCACGTGAGTCTTTTGGCCTCTTAATATAAGTTGTCCCATAGAGAGAGAAAAAACAAATAGAAAAAGTGAGATGCAAAAACAGAGAGATAAAGATTAGTTTTTCTTTAGTCTTTGGGTGGGTGTTCTAGAGAGAGAAAGACTGTGTTTTAGGGCTTGAGAGAAAGAGAACTTGTAATTCCTTGTATTCTCCATTCTTGCATGGTATTTTTCTGATTAGTGGAAGAGAACTTTATTGCCCCATGGACGTAAGCAACTTGCCGAACCACGTAAGTCTTTATGTCTCTCTTCTTTTATTTTCTGCATTATTTTTTTCACTTATTTTTTCCAAACCTTGTTTTTTATCCTCTACACCCAACACATTGCTAGGCTTTATGGAAGCAGTGTTGATGGATGGTTCAATTTCTATGGATTTGCTTTCTCAAAAGGTTTTTGCCTTTGCTTCAAGATCTAGGGTTGATAGATATAGGCTTTTGTTATGCTGTATATTTTGGTATATTGGGTTTATTTGCATGACACGTATGTGGGCTTTCAAACTTTTATTTTGGTGAGTACTATTATTTACGTTATTAATATTACACTTAAGGAACTAACATTTTTCATTGTAATAACCATGTGGTTTGATTGGTAAAATGTGCTCATATGGTTAATAAAATTAATTTGTGCTTATTTGCATCAAAATTACACTTGAAATTGCTTGGACGCTTGTAGTTCATAGCTTCATTGGCCACATTGTAATTTCTTTGTCATATTGAGTGATTTGATTTGGTGGGTATTGAAAAAGAAAGACGTATCTATACACCACATCGACTTGTTGAAAGATATGTATGACAGTGTGCTAACTAGTGTACGAACAACTAGTGGAGAAACGAGCGACTTTTCAGTTACAATAGGTCTACATCAAGGGTCAGCATTGAGCCCATACCTCTTTGTTTTAGTTATGGACGACTTAACTAGGCACCTACTGGATGAGGTGCAATGATGCATGTTGTTCGCAGATGACAGTTTTGATTGATGAGACCCAAAATGACGTGGAGGGATGCTCTAGAATCTAAAGATTTTAAAATTAGTCAGATTAAGACAGAATATATGGAGTGCAAGTTTAGTAATAATAGGAGTAGAGACGAAGAAGTAGTTAAGATTGATGATTATGAAGTACAAAAAAGACTGTACTTTCGATATCTTGAGTCAATAATCCAGGAAAATGGAGAGACTGAAGACGATGCCGGACACATAATTAGAGCTGGCTGGGTGAGGTGGAGATGTGCAACTGGAATTTTATGTGATCGCCGCATACCAATGAGGTTGAAGGGTACATTTTATATGATAGCGGTGAGACCAGCTTTGCTCGATGGGGCAGAATGTTGGGCGGAGAAAAAATAATATACCCATTGAATTAATGTAGCGGAGATGATGATATTGAGATGGATGAGTGGCAAGACAAGAAGGGATAGAGTTTGAAATGAATATATTCGAGAGAATTTAGGAATTTAGGTATGATACCAATATGGAATAAAATGAGAGAGAGTAGATTTAGTTGGAATGGCCATGTGTGGCGCCTACCAAGTACAACACCTATTAAGAGGTGCGAGTTAATTCAAGTGAAATGATTGAAAAGAACATGGGGTATACCCAAAAGGACGTGGTTGGAAATAGTCCGAAAAGATATGTGGACTTATGATCTCCTTGAGGATATGGCCTTTAATAGATCAAAATAGAGAACTAGAATTCATGCAGCAGACTCCAACTAATTGGAAAAAGGCTAAAATGATAATGGTGATTAAGTGATTCAAAGCCACATGTTTGTCTTGAGATATTCATTATTTCATATTTGTTGTTGCTTGTTTTTGTGTCATACGTAGCTCCAATGTCCCTCAATATGACACATACATTACAGTGAAAATGTGAATTGAAATGATGGAGGTACGAAAGAATGATAAGCACAATTCCAATATTAGATAAGGTAGGGAGTCCTACAAATAGTCCTTTTGATATCTTTCAAAGGACCATTCTTGTTAGATATCTTGTCCACGAGTTAATCAACTATCACTCATTGAAAAAGGGGCTGGGTCCACCATATTGTGATTTTTATTCCGATTGACACCACCTCATGATACTTTCAAAAAAGTTAACTCTAAATTATTTGAAAAAACTGATAAGGCCTGTCATACCCATTGAATTACCAAATAAAAAATTCACTCATTGGGCTTAATTCCTTTGGCTTTTCTATTCTTTCTTTATCTTTTTTATTTTTTATTTTTATTTTCGTCGGAATAGACCACCTATTTTAGTAGCAAAAAGAGATTTTATATTCTTATAGGAATATGTTTCTATTTACTCCCTTATTTGAAACTCAATCTAAGATTAACTTTAGGGTCCCAAATTTAAAGAATACAATATCTTCAAGCCATAGGCTAATCCTAATAATTTCTATTTATTTTTAATTGCATTCAATATGCCCTTAGAAAAAGTAATCTTAAAATTGACTACAAATCGTCCAATTTTTAGAGAGTAAAATAAAGTTACTGGAAATCTCAAAATTCAATTTTTTTTCTTTAGAAAATAATAACCTAATAGATCTTAAATGACTCCCAAAATTTTAAATTGAAAAAAATCCTAGGTATTCCAATGGAAAGAGTCGATGTATGTGGGCCTAGCCCTGACCTGAAACCTAAGACCTTCCTGCACATGAAGGCCAAGGTCTAGCAAGCTGCCATTTTGGGTTGTCATGGTTAAATATATCAACGAGTAGTAAATTTGGACGTGCAACTCTTGCTTAATAGATCGGCGTATTCCACCACGGAGAAAGTTTATATACAGCCGAGGCTCTAAACAATCAAATTTGAGCCTACCTAAAAAATTTCATTAGAACAGGTTGTTTTCGTGCCCAAATATATTCAAATTGATCATCTCGACATCAAAATGCATAGACATGAAAAAAAAAATAGATTTCAAGTTTTGGAAATAGGGTATTTTGTAATGCATTTTTGGACCGTCAATTTTCAAGATTTTCAAGTTTTCATAAATCTATCGATCTACACTATTTTCAAAGCTTTAAACTTTATAAATAAAGATGAAAATATATTTTAAGGCTATCATAAAGATTTTCAGTAGTGAAACCATATTTCTCAACACTATTTGAAGGTAGGCTCTAATTTGATGGTTCAGAGCCTAGGCTGTATACAAACCGCACCCATTCCACCACAACACTATATTATAATTTATATTCCAAGCTATAGGAACTTAAACGGGTGCTGTTTATATAGAGCTGAGGCTCTAAACAATCAAAGTAAAATACACTTTCAAATAGTGTCGAGAAATGTTCTTTCAATATTGAAAATCTTTGTGATAGCCTTAAAATATATTTTCATATTTAATTATAAAATTTAAAGCTTAAAAAATTGTGTAGATCAAGTGTATCTATAAAAACTTGAAACGGTCCAAAAATGCGTTACAAGATGCACTATTTCTAAAATTCGAAATCGATTTTTTTCTCATGTCCATGCATCTATATCGAAATGATCAATTTAAGGATATTTGAGCATCAAAACAACCTCTTCTAATGAAATTTTTGAGGGGCTCAAATTTGATTGTTTAAAACCTCAGCTCTATATAAACTTTTTCCTATTATATATAGAAGTGTGACTTACAATACTGATATTGTAGCTTTGCGTATTAGACAACCTGATGCATACTAAATATGGATATTGACATGCGTACTAGTATCCATGTAACACCACAATTTCATTTATGCTCGGGGGACCATCTGACGAATCGACAATGACGTTATTTTGCATGCGTGGGCCTGTGAATAATTGTCCTGGTTTTCAATGGCAGCAAAGCTGTCTGTAATAGGGCAATCAAAGGAATCTCAGTGACATTTTGCTAAACCGTAACGGTGTTCCCTGAGGGTGGACCCTCTCCCACTAAATTAGTGGAGCACCTATATATGACATGAGCTCTCTGTGTCCCATGCACTCCTGTCATACCATTTTCTAAGAGTGGGAGAGAGGAGGAGAAACAAGTGAACAATGAGTTGGAAAAGCAAGATATAGATAATTGGGGGAACTGGTTATCTTGGTAAATTCATGGTACAGGCCAGTATTTCAATCGGACATCCGACCTATGTCTACAGTCGACCTTCTACAGGGGCCCCCGATTCTTCTTCCAAGATTCAAGTCATCCATGACTTTCAATCCACGGGAGTTCACATTATTGAGGTTTAAAGCTATATCTCTGTGTATGTCTTTGTTGACTTGTAAAGCATAGAGAATGGATTTTAAAAGAAAGCGGAATTCACGAGCTTTAAGAAAGTTAAGAATTAGGGTTGGCATTGGACTGTGGCCCGGTCCAGCCCAGACCTAAAAAGACTAGGCCCACAAAATGTTGCATGAGGGCCAGGCCATGACCAGGGCCACCATAGGCTGGCCCGGTCCATAGTTATTGGGAGTGCCTAACTAGGGTGGCGCTCCCACTCCAAAACCTAGCTCTGGCGCTCCGTAGCAGGGATCTCGACCGGAACTCATTCCCTATTTTTTGGGAGCTCGCTCCTATTTTTAAGATTCTCGATTCCATTTATAGGGGAGCTTGCTCCCGATACTGCATGGAACGCATTCCTTCAATTTTAGGATATCGTTCCTGAATAAATTAGATTCCCGCTCCAAGAATTTTAGGAGCGCGATCCCTAAATTTCCGGAACTCCATCCATATGTGCCTAGAACTTCCGAAAAGAAACTTTTAAAATAAAATTATTTTTTAAAATAAAATAATTATGTTTTAAGCAAAATTTTCATAAAAGTGGAGTTTTGCTATAGGAGCGCAGACAAATCATGTACATAACGCGATCCTTCCTTGAATGGAGCTCAATCCTTTCGAACAAGGAACACAGTCATTCTTAGATGGGGATGCGATCCTGTTGTCGATGGGAGCATGATCCTAATAAATATGAGTACACGATCCTATTTGACATGGAACACGTTCCCGTTAAATAGGGATCTCCATCTCGATGTATTGGGAACACGCTCCCTATACATACGGGATCTCGATCTACTACATTTACCCTCACCGAAACTCGCTCCCTGAGCTCTAGAGCTTTGGGCAGACATTGATCCGACGCTCATGCTCCTAGAACTAGAGCCGTTCCCGAGGGCCTTTTTGGCCTAGTTAGGTCTTGGTTGGGCTTCGGCCAGCCTTATAGGAACCAGGAACAGGCCAGAGCCAGCCCGGCCCAGGCCAGTCCCGTTGCCCAGGCTGGGCATAGGCCGGCCCTATAGGGACTAGAAATAGGCTAGGGCAAGCCTATCCTAGGCCAGGCTCGTTGACTAGGTCAGGCTTGGGCCAGCCCTATAGGGACCAGGTATGGGCTAGGGCCAGCCCATCCGAGGCCCGGCCCGTTGCCTCAAAGTTATCAACCAAAGGCTAGAAATCATGATGCAATCTAACGAGGAATCGCACATAGTGTGTGAAATATATGGAGTTTTTGCATGATTTTACCATGGAAAATGAGAGGTTATTCCGCTGGCTCACGAAAAATTAGTCGTCCTATAAACCAGATTTTTCGTGTGACTGCAAAAAATTTCCAAAACATTCCCTATACATATTCATGAAAATCATGGATTTAGAGCCATAGAAAATTCATCGAATCCCTTGTTACGGTACACGTTAGTGGGTTAGTGGGCAATTCATAGAGTACATTAGGAGACCATGACTTTAATGTTGCACGGCTACATCTATTTTTTGTGCCTCATGGATTTGGATTCCACTCCTTGTGGGTAAAGGATCTCCTAGGAGTTCTTGATGCTCTTAGCAGTTTAATAGAGAAAAAAATGTATATGGCATTGTTGGATTTATCCAAGAAAGAAAAGAAAGGGAATTCTATATAATATGGATTTATCTTTAGAGGGAGAAATAACCATTCTTTCGAAAACGATTTTTTTGTGGGGTGTTTTTATAAAAAGGAATCAAAGAGAGAGAAAATGTTTTTCTCTAAATGGGTTACGTACATCTGAAAGGGAGATTCTCTATTTACACCAAAAGCTTCTATGTGTCGTCTTCTCTCTTTATAAACACTAGAAAAAGAAAAATACCAATTGGTGATTTGAAAACTTTTGTACCTTGCATCAAAGGCTCGGAATATATATATATATATATATATATGTGTGGGAAAACCTAAAAAACGTTTATAGGCGAAATGATATAGCGTTTCGCTTCCATCACAGACTTGTTATGTATGTGGTGGTTTATTGAATGGACCCGCAATGAACGACGCCATCCATTGTGGTTCCGCGCAAAGTTTTGGACAGCCACCGAACTAGTATGTCCATGACCACAATGAATGACACCGACCATTGTGGTTCCTCGTGAATTTTTGGACCGCCACGGACCTAACATGTCCATGACGATTAGATCCACGGCGGTCAAAAAATACACACCGATTAATTTTTTCGAATGGTTATCGGCCAAAAAGCGAAATCAGTATAGCATTTCGCCCTTAGGGATTTTTTTTAGAGGTTCGCCTCCCTGATTTGATAGTACGTGTGACTGGTATACAAATAGAGAAAAGCCTTCTTTTTTGAAGTCTTTTGGCTCTTATCTTTATTCTTTTTTTCTTAGCGCTTTGGCAAAACTAGCCCCTGAGGCACTGTATGGTCCTTGCAGAGTTGGGCCATACATATGCATGCTGAGCACACGCAAAATGAACTTTGCGCGGGATGTATCTTAGACTACGTGGTCCGTCATGGTAGTCCACACGGTGCATTGGAGGTGAACTTGCTAGTCGTCCAACACCCTACGCGTTCAAACGCTAAATGTGTTTATTACCACAAGTAGGTGGTCCCAAACGACTACTGCACGTAGGTGATCTTTCTTGACCATAGTGCCCAGATGCTCTCAGAAGACCAAAGCTATACTGTAGTCTCGGGGAGCACTTCCAGGAGGTGGTCCTACCACATTTTGCAATGTGCATTTAAAAAAAGAAAATTGTTTCATGTGGGCTGCATCCATGTGGGCTGCATCGCATTTCTACACATGCGCTGCATCCATGTAGGCTGCATCGCATTTCTACACATGCGGTCCAGAAGGTGTAAAGCATCCATTACGAAGATAGATGAAAATAGGTGTTCTATCTAAAAACAATGGATTTAAAATCTATCTCAAAAATAGATTTAAGGGGCCTGAATTTCTACATATACAAGCATGGCCGCATAAAAACTGTGTCCTTTAAAAAAATACAAAAAATAAAACAAAAGGTTTATCGGCCACATGTGTGGAAGACATGTTCACATTTTCCATGACATGTGTAGATCATACGTGTGATTTGACATGTGTAAGTTCAACTGTGGCATAACGTGCATGTGAGGACCACACATGGCTTTTTTTTGTTTTTGATGCGCAACTCCAACAATTATGCGCCGTGGCCATGCAACATACCATGCAATTGTAGCCTCGTGTCATCTGTGTGGCCTTGGGAGTATCATGTAAGTTTTGTAAAGGCCTATCCTTACTAGAATAGGTGATTTCAAGGAAGCAAATTAGACCTAAAACATCTTGAGGGTATAACTTTCCATAAAGATGTTGTTAGGATTTAAGAACCCCCATATGATTAGAATCTTAAGTTGGAATGTTAGGAAGTCTTAGTAGCAGGAAAATAAAATTAGAGCTTCTTTCAATGGTTAAAAAAGATAGCCTTGATTTGATTTTGCTTCAAGAAACTAAGATCTCTAGTCCTAGTTTGACGGAAGTTAAATCTATTTGGGATTGTAGGCCTGTTATGTTTTGTTGTAAGGATGCTATGGGTTTATCAGGGAGTTTATGAGCAGTTTGGGATCTCTCTGTGTTTTGTTGTGAATGGTCTTCTGTTAATGCTTCGTCTCTATCTCGTGTCTTCTTGTTTATTCCTATTGGTGTTAGTTTTTGGGTCTCTAATGTATACAATCCAAACTCTCTTTCATATCTCATATGTGGCATGAACTTGGCTATGTATGGAATATGTTTAAATTACCTTGCTTAATTGGCGAGGACTTCAATATTATCAGATGGCCTACTGAATCGAGTGTTAATAACCATTTTACTTCTTGTATGAGAGTTTTTTTGGGTTTTATTTCAAAATTTTATTTTCTTGATTTACTTTTAAATGGTGCTAGATTTACTTGGTCAACTGGGTGTGCTACAAATCCTATTATGACTAGATTAGATAAATTCCTTGTATGTCCAGTGTGTGCTGAGTTATTTCCAATGGGATCTGTTAGACCATTGCCTAAATTCTCTTCTGTTCATGCTCCTTTACTTTGGGAAAGTTAAATATAAAAGAATAGGTGAGGTGCATTTTAAATTTGATATGGCATGGACGAAAGACAAATCAATGAATGACCTAATTTCTAAAGTTTGGAAGAGGAATGATGTTCAGGGATGGCCTGGTTTTGTTGCCACAAAAATGATTTAGGGAGTAAAAAAGGAGTTGGTGGATTAGAGGAAATGGAATGTTATTAACTACAAAATGAATACTGAAGAGACCATGTCCAAAATTAGGGAGCTACATTTAAAAGATGGGAATCAGAAACTATTGAGTTGGATGACATTACTTTGTGAAATGATTTGAATAGATAGTTGTGTGATGTTATGAAAGCAGAAGAAATTTATTAGAGACAAAGGTCAAGAGTTAGGTGGTTGAAAGAAGGTTATTTGAATACATGATTTTTTCCATGCAGCGGCAAATGCAAGGAAACGTGTTAATAGTTTGCAAGTCCTTAAATAGAAGGGGTAATAGAAGGTGATGAAAATAGTTTGGAAAAAGATATTATTGAGCATTTCAAAGGGACCTTTACTGCTGGGTATACAATTATTACAAACCTTTGTAATATTCCTTGTCACAAATTGCCGAATGATAAAAGTAAGTGGATTGAGAGACCCTTTTTTTTAAATTGAAATTAAAGTTGTTTTTAGTTTGGTAGGGGATAGGGCACCAATCCCAGATGGATTTCCAGTGGGTTTCTTTTAGCATTCTTGCGATTTGGTAAAGGATGAGGTTATAAAGATGATTGTGGAATTCTATCATAATGGTTTTGTCAATATTAGTCTAAATTCTATGATTATTGCCTTGTTCCAAAGAAAGGCATGATTGAAAAGCTACAAGATTTTAGACGTATTACTTATTGACTAGCCTATAAGATTCTTGCAAAATGTCTAACTAAGAGACTGAAATCATTATTACCTTGGTCATTAAAAGGCCCTAATCAACATTAATTTAGAATAGGTAAATTACATATAGTATCTTTTGTGCTCAGGAAGTTATTAGCTCTCGATTAGTTAAGAAAGAAGCTGGGATTGTGTGTAATATTGATTTGGAAAAGGCTTATGATAAGGTTGAATGGAATGTCTTATTGAATAATATGAAACCAATGGATTTTGGGGATAAATGGTTAATGTGGATCAAAAGTTGTTTGGAAACAACTAATTTCGATCGTAATTAATGGTATGCCAAAGGGATTTTTTAAAGCTTCTTGGGGGATTCGTCAAGGAAATCATTTATCCCCTTTTTTGTTTAGTATCATGGGACAGATTTTTAGTGTGATGCTAACTTTGGTGGTAAAGTTTTTCTTGCCAAAAGGTTTTCAAGTGAAAGAAAATGGGACAATAGTATCACGTCTGCAATATACGGATGATATCTTAATTTTTTGTGGGGCAAATGATTTGGAAATACATACTCTAAAGAGATTCCTTAGAGTATTTGAAGTGGTCATTGGACAAAAAGTAAACGTTCAAAAAATCCATTTGATAGGTGTGGCTTGTGAGGAGGAAAAGGTTAAAGATTATGCAGTGAAGATGAACTATGTTAGAACTTGCTTTCCATTAAAATATCTTGGACTGCCTTTGCTTGAAAATGCTATACCTATTTCTCTTTGGGATCCTCTAATTCAACGTTTTCTATATAAATTAGAGTCATGAAAATTTGAACTTCTTTCTTTGAGGTGTTGTATAACTTTGATTAAAGCTACTCTTTCCAATATGTCAATTTACTATGTCTTTGTTTAAGATACCAAGCAAGGTATTAAAAAGATTAGAAGGTCTGATGAGAAGATTTTTATGGGGAGGATCTAATGACAAAAAGAAATACAATCTAGTCAAATGGTCAAAAGTGTGTACTCCATCAAGTGATGGGGATATTGGGATAAAAAGATTGAAACTTATGAACAATGCATTTATACTTACCAAGTGGTGGTGGAGATGTGTATAGCAAAAACTCCAGTTGAGGAAAATTCTTGGTGAAAATTATGGGGAAGATAGAAATTTAAGGATTGTTGCTAAAGCGGCCAACACAAAGGGCATCTTATATATTTGGAAAGGTAGCTTGGCGCATAGGATATTCGTTTTTTGCAATTCGAGAAAAATTGTAGGGAAGGGTGATACTATAAAGTTTTAGCATAAAAAATGGGTTGGGGAATATGATTTAAAATCCCAGTTTTCCAACTTGTTTACTAAAAACAAACACAAAGAACTATATGGTCAGTGAGATGGTGGATGGAAGATAGAATGTTACTTGCTCATATAGAAGGGTGAGTGAAGTGGTTTCTAATAAATATATGCAATGTTCAAATGTTTTGAAGGATGTTTATTATTATCCTGATAAACAAGACAAAGTTGTTTAGGAACCAAGTAGAAATAGAGTTTTTTCGATAAGCTCAGCTTACAAATTATTGTTTGAAGATACAGTAAGATGGTCTGACAAAGATGCAGGCAAATTATGGAAATGGCATGTTCCTTTGAAGATCTGTGCTTGATTGTGGTTAGTTAAATTGTGAAGGATCCTTACAATTGATATGTTGATGAAAATAAGGTATATTTTTATAAATGTGTGCGTTAAGTGTAAAAAGGATGCTGAATCCATTGAGCATATTTGTTTGCAGTGTTCTTATACTAAAGCCATATGGGGTTGGGTATTACCATGGGTGGGCTTAAATAATACATGCCCTGTGGGAATTGATAGTCTTTTGGGGGACTGGTCGATAACAGGGATGAGTAAAAAAGGCATAATTAATTAGAAAATTGTAAGAGCTATAGTGATATAGGAGATTTGGAAAGAAAGGAATAGGAAAAGTTTTGATAATAAGAGTTTAGAGTAATGATCCTATGAGACCCTCCCACACCCATGTGTGTAGGACCCCAAAGGATCACCATTAAATTTGGCATAGATCTATAGAAAAGTCAAGTCCAACACTTATATGATAACTATTCTAGAGATCTGTACCAAATTTAATTGTGATCCCTTGGGGTCCTACACACATGAGTGTGGGAGGGTCTCATAGGATCATTACTCAAGAGTTTATCTCAATGTGAATTGATAGAAAAGATTTGTGTGACAGTAGCTAAGCTCGTGAGCATTAACAAAGAGTGGTGGGGTGTTTCAAGATTGGATATGATGTATAACAATAATTTGTTCACAAATGAGAAGTCTGATAAGAAAATCATGATATGATTATATAAATGTCCTACGAATGGTTGGGTTAAACAAAACTTTGATGGTTGTTCTTTGGGGAATCTTGGTCAGGGAGGCATTGTTAAGGATTGGGAAGGTAGAGTGTTGCTGAGGTTTCATGGTTCAATAATTGTGGTGACTGCTGAGAGTTTCATGGGGTATTACTAAGGGTTAAATTGGTAAAAGATTTGAAAACACGCATGGAAATAGAAGAAGATTCTATGAATATTGTGAAATAGTTAAACAAAGAAGCAGTGTATCCATGGAAAATCCATAGCCTGATTATTGACATGAATGGTTATTGTTCGGAGTTAGAATGTACTGTTAAGCATGTTTCTAGGGAAAGTAATAGGGAGGCAGATGATCTTGCTAAGATGGGGGCGACAATAAACAATTTGATTGTTGAGAAGTTTGTTTAGGTGGTTGTTGGTTTTATTTTTCTTTGCTGTAGTTTTTTTGCTATGTTTTGATTAGTCTATTTCGACAGGAGATATTGTATTTGTTTGTATGTTTTTATTGAATAAATAAATCAGGTGACCTTTCTTCAAAAGAAAAGAACCCTCTTAGATGCGAAAACAAGAATCTCAAAAATTATTTCCCACCAAGATCATATACTTATCTAGCTAGAAACGAAATAGGAGAGAGCAAGCTATAATAAAATAAATAAAGCACGAAACACACACCACAAAGCACAAAGATTTACGTGATTTATCCTACGAGGGCTACATCTATGAGCATGACAAACTGAAATCTACTATACCGATGAAAGTTACATTATAGATTTTGGGACATGGAGTTACCTCTATAGACATTGAAAAAGACTAGTCGAGTAAACCCTTTTAGACCCAATCTCCCAACCAACACCACCAGTCGATCTCTCTTCTCTATTCTACAGCTAAACCACTATCCAGGAATAGACTCATCTTTGTTCCACAGCTAAACCACTGTTCAAGAAAAGAAACTTGAGAGCAACCGAGACTTTCTCTCTCTAAAAGGGGAAATCACCCAAAATCTTCATGGGAACTGCTTCTCTACAAGAAAAATATCTCTTAATCTACAAGAGGTACATTCACGATGTTTCTCTCCATATGAAACTCTTTTCTCTCTAAGGAGAGGCCTTGCCTCTCATAAACAGGAGGCTTGTGCTTCTTTCTCTCTAGAGGAAGTCATCTTTCCCATATGGTGACCCAAATAGAGCACACAAATTCTCTGGTCTTTCATCCCATATATATAAGATTAGGAGTCCACACTAAATCAAAAACTTCTTATAAGTGTTACATAATATCAAGAACCAAGTGATATATCCCAAAGTCTTAATCTTTTTAGATTTTTGTTCCCTTTAGGAAACTTATCAATATTAATCTCAATCCTACATAATATGGGATTTTTATATGTGGGTGATTTTGGATATTACCATATCCAACAATCTCCTCATTGATATTAAAACCACCGGCTCACCATGCCAACATCCATTGGATAGCATTATGAATTCACCATCTTTTATCAAATAAATTCCTTCATTTCTTGCTAAAAAATTATATTTACCATCATATTTCTCCACCTCAATTAAAACACGCATACTTTGCCATGTGCTTTTCTTTAACTGAATGCGCAAACAACAGCTTTGTACTGAACCATGCGCTTTGATACCACTTGTTACGATTTAAGAGCCCTCTTAGATGCAGAAACAAGAATCCGATAAATTGGATCCCATAAAGATTGTGTACTTATCTAGCTAGAAACAAAATAGGAGAGAGCATGAGCCATAATACAAGAAATAAAGTACGAAACACATACACCACAACAACAAAATGATTTACGTGGTTCACCCCGAGAGGGGTACATCCACGGGCACGACAAACTGAAATCTACTATATCAATGAAAGTTATATTACAGATTTTGAGACATAGAGTTACCTCTATAGCCTTCGACAAAAACCAGTCGAGTAAACTCTTTTAGACCCAGTCTCCCCACCGGCACCACCCGTTGATCCATCATCTCTATTCCAAAGCTAAACCACTGTCCATGAATAGACTCATCTTTGTTCCACAGCTTCCGTAAGAAAACCTTAAAAACAACTGAGACTTTCTCTATCTAAAAGGGGAAACCACAAAAAATTGTCATGAAAATTGCTTCTCTACAAGAAATCAGTCTCTCAATCTATAAGAGACATTTATGATGTTTCTTTTCATATGAAGCTCTCTTCTCTCTAAAGGGAGGCCTTGCTTCTCATGCATAGGAAGCCCATGTCTCTCTCTCTAGAGGAAGCAATCTTTCGTATATGGTAACCCAAATAGGACACACAAATTCTTTATTTTTTCATCCCATATATATAAGGTTAGGAGTCCACACCAGATAAGAAACTTCCTATAGGTGTTACATATATATCAAGAACCAAGAGATATATCTTAGAGTCTTAATCTTTTTAGATTTCTATTTCCTTTAAGAAACTTATCAATATCAATCTCAATCACATATAATATGAGATTTTTATATGTGGGTGATTTTGGATATCACCATATCCAACAAGTGTATGTTATTAACATATCATATATCTTTTTGGGGTTAGTCGCTAATTATAATACAACTGGAAGGGTTTTGTCTATTGATTATATGACAATAGCATTTGTTTTGACCAATTTTTTTTTTTTTTGAAATGTGCTTTTATGATATTCATTTCTCCCATCAATGGTAATAAAAGAAATTTGATTCTATATCACTTTGGAAAGAGACTACAATTAGTTTCCATGAAATAGTGGGATTTTTTATTTGGGATGTAAAATACTCACTTAACGATAGGGATCAGAAAGCCTCATCCCCAGGCTTTGATTTATTGCTAATTACTAGCCCTGTAACCTTCTGGTTATGCAAAATTTGGGTTCGAGATGCTTTGGAAGTTTGACTCTTTTAATTACTGATGATTCAAAAGAATGCTAGGAATGATGATACCCATGTGTGGATGAACGTCTGAATAAATTAAGATATACATGGAACTTATTGCGGTTTTCTTTTTTCATAGAAATAGACTGTTAGTGCGTTAAAAGGATTTGATTGCCCACATCTTATAGGGAAAATTCTAGATGTTGGGAATGTTGATATGCGTTTTCTAATACCAAGTTGATAAGTATGCAATATTGGAGAACCTAATCATCAAGCAGAGGACCCTCTTGAGTATGGGTACACAATCTAGGCTAGTCACAAGAAAGAGAACTTATTAGGCATGGATCAATAATGATCTTTATACACGTCTCTATCTTAAATAGCATGTACAATGACCAAAGAGGTTAGTTTAAAAGCTTTCCAATAGCCAGGAACATAAGGTAAGCCTTACAACTCCAATTTGCTTAAAACTTAGCTAACATATTGTGTGCACTCTTGCAGGCATTTAATATGTACTAAATGCCACCAAATGTCTCCATGATGGAGCATTTGAGGAAAAAATCACAGAGATATATGAAATGAGTGCTGCTGCTATCATTTCAAGTGACAAATAGTAGGTAGTAGTTTTCCTCTTGTCACTGCCTCATTCTTGGGAACCAGATGGAGATTTCCCAAGATGGAGATATTAGTGATGCATATTTTAAATGTCACTAATCTCAACATCTAGAGTGAGCCATAGTGCCTCTTTGTCTGTGAAACTAGGAAACATCATGCTTACCATATTATATTAGCACAAAGGTCGCGACATTCTTAAGGTCAAGCCTAAGAGCAATATTCCGACGAGGAAAGAGGAGATGAAAATTGAGGGTTCCAATGGCAAATATAGGCGAGGCAAACAAATCACTCTATATGAAAAAGTTACCCTTGACTTATTACACATGGCAAATAAGGTAGAAAGTTCATTCAGCTTCCTGATGTGCAAGACACTACATTTAAACCTTGAGTCACTAAACTCATTTCTAAAATAAAAATAAAACTTAATTCTTAGAAAGGTGTGGTTTCTATAAGCTTGCAACCTTAAATAATCCAATTAAGACACACCTCCAAATTTTATCATAACATGTAACTTTGGTATAAAAAATTCTTAGGATTATCTCAAAATCTATTTTCATATCTAATTATAAAATTTTAAAATTCAAAAACAATTAAAATTAAGTAGATCTATAAACATATGAAAACATTAAAATTTGACGGTCTAGATAATGTGATGCAAGATGCACTATTTCTAGGACTCAAAATATTTTATTCTTTTTCATATTCATACATCTCGTTGACGAGATGATCAATTAGAGGGCTTTCAACAGTAAAACAACCTTTTCCAATGGATTTTTGAGGTGCATCTGTAATTCTACATTTTAAGGTTGCAACCTTATATAAACATTTTCCTTCTTAAAATAGGACACCTATTACTAATAGATGGATGTCCTATTTCTAATATAATAGATGGATGTTAAAATTGGATACCTTTGAAGAGATTTTCGAAATAAAAATTGAAGTACTAATTCACAAAGATGGATGTTTATACTTTAAAGAAGTACACAGACAAACCATTTAACTTTTAGTATAAGGATGTCACAATCACTCTTGACCATCAGATTTTAAATCGGATGGTTGTAAGTATATCATTAAGTAGACTAAAAGTTCAAAAAAGACTTTCTCAAACTTCACAACGCGCACTAAGCCATCTAATTTGAAATCTAACGACTAGGAGTGACTATGATCACTTTGTTGTTAGTGTATGGATATCTCATGTTAGTATTGATATACATCATTACCAATACATATCAATATGGATATGGATATCTCGTGTTAGTATTGATATACATCATTATGGATACATATCATTATAGATATGTATCTGTATGGGTATATATCTCTTGATAAGATTAGTTGTCTAGGCAAGATTAGTTAGTAATTATCAATAACTGTTGGTGTTTATCCAGAACTGTTGCTAGCCATATATTTATACGGGGCCTTGTACGTTCTTTATTAATCAATAAAGAGAGAGTTCTTTATAATATTCTAAAATAATATTCCATGGGGGCCTAAGGCCGAAATATACAGAAATATAGTTTCTAACATAGTATCAGAGCCATAGACTCTGCAACCTCCTATCTGGGCTCGCTAACCTCAGATCTGAGGATCTGTTCCTTCTCGCTAGTATCTCATTCCTCTCTACATTCATCGGTGTGATATTTGGATTTCTGTTTCACTTCTCTAGACCGTGAAACCTATCCCGTGCAAAATTTTTCTTTCCAACAAGTTTGCTTTCCAAGCTTCTATTGACATGTCCCCATTGCACCATTATATTGGCATGTGACCCTTGCTCCATCTATTGGAAAGTCCCCTTTGCACCATGTTTTGCACCATCGTGTCCATAAAATTCCTTTGCTTTGCAACTTTGTGAAACCGATTCAAACCCCTTTGCGGCTCTGCAATTTGAATTTTCTTATTACTCTTTGAAGGATCCCTCACAAAACCTGCAAGATCCATGGATGAAAATCCAACCCCTGATCTCGGCATTACTGTTCTCAACCATTTTGTAACTATAAAGATGGTTAGATGTAGTAAAAAGCTGCCATATGTTTTTTGTAACTGCTGCCTGTTGTTGTTTTCCTCCTCTAAGATCTGCTTCCAATATGATATGTAAGCCTTAAAGCCCCTCCGTTATTTGCCACCTCTGAAATAATGGCCTCTCAAAACGGTCGAGCTGCCCCATCTAAAAAAAACAAGAAACCGCTCTCTGCCACCTCTCTGCCTATTTTTGTCTCTAGATCTTGATCTTTGGTCAAGATCCATTTGAAACCTCGTCAGTCTGGCCAACCTGCCTCGCCAGCCACCCTGATCTAATCTTATCTGATGATCGAGTTTTTTGTTACTCGATCACGTCTGATGATCGAGTTTTTCGTTACTCGATCTTGTCAGATGATCAAATGTTTTGTTTCTCGATCCCGTCTGATGATTGAATTTTCCGTTACTCATTCTCGTATGTTCTGAAGGCCTGTTGGTCTATTGTTGCTTGAGTTCTCTGCAAACTGCTGAATATGTTGTCTCTTCAATGTGCCATTCTGTTTTCTCAGCTGTCGCGACTGTTTTTTCTGGTGAAGATCGGAAGTTTTTTTATCTAATGGCTCAAGTCTGTTCCAGATGCCATCTGTTGTTCCTGAGACAGTTTGTTCCTGAGGCTTATTGATCTGCGACTACAATTCGTGCTTGTTGTTTAAGCAATCTGAGCAATATGAAGATCACCACTCATTTTGGCAATTTAGTATTATTCAAACTCAAGCTGTTTTGTGTCAAAGCATCTTGAGTTTAAGAGGAAGTGTTAGCGTATGGATAACTCATGTTAGTATTGATATACATCATTACTGAAACATATCAGTATGGATATGGATATCTCGTGTTAGTATTGATATACATCATTATGGATACATATCAGTATAGATATGTATCTTTATTGGTATATATCTCTTGGTAAGATTAAGTATCTATGCAATATTAATTGGTAATTATCAATTACTGTTGGTGTCTATCCAAAACTGTTACTAGCCATAGATTTATACGAGGTCTTACATATTCTTTATTAATCAATACAGACAGAGTTCTCTGAAGGATTATGAAATAATCTTCCATGGGGCCTAAGGCTCAAATATACAGAAATACAATTTCTAACATTTGTAACAATCGTAAATGGTTGTATAGTATACAATCCCTTATACTTCTCCTTTACATTATCATCACGAAATACTCGAAGTTTCTTCTTTAACTATGAGTATGGAATAAGTGAAGTAACTGAGGGTAGCGGAAGATTCATTAAAACATCATTAACTGGTACATGGGGTCAATTATCCTGCGTTGGCACCTTGGACGAATTTAGATAAATACTCAAGAGATTTTATTTCAAGTCTCATCACACGGATCATCGTCACCAGAGCCTTATTCCAATTATTTGGGACTGGCTCTCTCAACACACACGTGCTAAGGGGCTGATTCTTTGGCTGACAATGGGTTGGGAGGAGTAGTCTTTAATTTTGGTAGAATTTTTGCATATTGTTTTATTTATTTATTTATTTATTTATTATTATTATTATTATTATTATTATTATTATTGTTATTATTTGATCTTTTTGTTGCATATCTTTTGTAAAAGGCTTATACCATGTAAATGTTGTAAAACTAGTTTGCAGTTAACGACAAGGTACTAAATCAAGTGTACATTAAATCACTCCTACGAAATATGGGCACATGTGCTTGCTTATATTGCTTTAGAAGTAATATTAGAGTTGCCAATGGGCCGATCCATTGTTGGCCTACTCAAAATTTGATTGGAAGGAGCCTTATTCAAGCCACATGATTTAATTTAGTGTTAGGCTTGAGCCTGGTTCACTGGCCTCATACAATTGCCTAAAGGCCCTTGGATCATGTGGCCAGCCCTTCATGTATGAGGTTGCCAATAAGCCACGATAGGCATGGCCTAGCTCTTATAACCACGACTGCACTCAATATGGGCCCAGTCACCTTAGATTGGGCAGGACTAAGTTAGGCTTGGGAGCATCATCAGGCTACCTTCGCCCAGGTCAAGTCCATCCCAATTGGCAGCCTTAATTTGACCAATATTCTTAGGGTGGAAAATATTACAAACAAGGATAAGAATTAGACTGCCTTTTCTAAAATTTGGATAATTTAAACCCCAAGTAATTTTTGTTTTATCCTCTATTTATAATGTAGAAAATTATGAAATATTGTTACTTAATAGCTTGTGTCTCAATAGGGGTACTTGGATGAATATGATAAGCTGCTTTCGGTGCTTCATAAAGTTGATGCTGTGATCGCATTGTTGCCCATTCCACAACATTTAGAGCAACTCAAACTCATAAATGGCATCAAAGAAGTGGGAAATATTAAGGTAAATTAATAATTTGATTGTACCAAGAGCTGACATGCACTAGTATTGCTGGTTAATCCTTGCACTATAATTTTGTTTGTTTTCTCTTCCTTTATTCCTGGCTTTTAAAGTTTTTGCTATTTGCATCCACATTTTACTATTCCCACCTAAAACATATGTTTGAATACATCTACAGAGGTTTATCCCTTCAGAGTTTAGCGTTGAATCAGGCAGGGCACATAGTTTGCCTTCATTTCAAAGAATAATTGATACTAAGAAGAAAATTAGAAGGGTTATCAAAGAGGCCAAGATTCCACACACTATTGTTGTTGAGAATGCCTTTGGTGCTTACTTTGTAGATTACTTGCTAAATCCTCAGGAACAAAGGGATGAAATTACAATCTATGGGGATGGCAAAGCAAAAGGTATGTTCCTATTTCGTAATCTATTCAGTAATGGGTGAGAAATGAGTGGAATATCATTTGAACTTTCGAGTACTTCTATTGGAGAATAGTTTACTTCTATTCCCTAGGTTAGAAACTACTTCAGAGGATTTATTCAATCTGAAATTATGGGAACCACTTCAGAATTACTAGAGGATTATGCTCCAAAACACTTGAAAAAAATTGAGTTTTCTAACAACTAGATCTCATCATTTAAAATTGGATAGTTGCTATTCAACCTCAAGATACTATTTTTTCAAATGTATAGAGTACCGTAATGCAATTTTTTTATTATTGAGTTTAATCTATGGGTTGGAGAGCTTACATCCCCAAAATTTGAGATACTACAATCAAATCTTAGTGGAGTTTTACTCAAGGGAGTAAATGGACATTCTACTTCCACGGGAGTAGAACATCATTTGGCTTTTCAAGAAAAATGTCACAGAAATCGCAGCAACACTTCTAAAAAAATAATATATATATATATATATATATATATATATATATATATAGAGAGAGAGAGAGAGAGAGAGAGAGAGAGAGAGAGAGAGAGAGAGAAGGCGAGAGAGAGAGACTACATTATTAAGTCAAATGCAAGGGGTAGACACATGTCGCAAGAATAAGAAGGGACCGATTGCTATAAAGATAGGTAACTATATTATATAAGTAACACTCCCTCATCTTTAGTATTTTTTTGTTTGGTGAAGGGGGGGGGGGGGGGGGGGTCATCTTTAGGGGGCAGAGAAAGAATAATGTTCAAATAAATTTGGATTATTTTGCTATTTTTAAGCAACACAAGTTACATAATAGATAGGGAAAATCAATGGGCTTTTAGACAAATAGCACATGGAGATTTGAGATAATATGGAGAATGAGATACTTTAGGAGAAAGATAAGATGGAGACTCAATTGTAAAATAGTAGGTGAGACTCTCTCTACAATAGCTTTGTTGGATTTGGATTATCGTGTCATTTTTTAAGCAATGCAAATCAAACAATAGATAGAGAAAATCAAGAACCTTTTATATAAAGAAAATTATGAGATAATATGAAGAGAGATATTTTAGGAAAAAAATGAGAGGGAAACTCATGTATAAAATAGTAGGAGAGACTCATATGATTATATAATATTTAAAAAGCCAACTTTGATACAAATATATTTGAAATTAAAGATCTTTTATATCTTGAACTTCAAATGTTTTTAAATTTCATTTATGTCAAACATTATTTATTTTAGAAACCTTTAATGCATAAAATTTATTTTTTAATGGAAATTTCATTCTCCGATTATCAAATTTCTTATAATGGCATTTAAGGGAAATATCATTCTCCGAAAATAGTTTATGGCCAATTATCAAATTTCCTATAATGGCATTTATAATATTTTTCATAATTTGTGATGACTTTTCTTTAAAAGCAAGAAATAATAAAAAAATAGTTTCTTACCTTTTTTGGTTATTTAAATAGCTATATATATTATTTATGAATTTTATGGTTCTAAAAACAATGAAATCTTGTGAGATTATTTACTTCTTGTACTTCAAAACTTGAAAGTAGAAGTCCATATTATAGAAAAGATGTGCCATTATTCAATTTTTCATCTATATCAATGTAATTGTATTTGATTTATTATACAATATTTTTGTGTATTATTCAATAGAGGAGATTGCTTAAAGTTTTGTGCAACACGTGTCCCTCTCTCCACTCTCTTAATCTCTCTCTTTGCTTAAAAACTATTACAATTCAACTGTTATCTCTCTCTTTTTAAAAAGTTTGAAAATCAAAGGTTTTCCGCTCATCAAGTCTCTCCTACAATCTTTTCCCTTAAGTCTCTCTTGTGGTCTGCCTCGTTCTCTCTTATTTCTTGGTCTCATCTCATTTCTCTCTCTCCTTAAATCTCTCTCTCAATGTTTCCATCCATAAATGTCTCTCTCAGTATTTCCATCCCTAAATATCTGTCTCAGTGTTTCCCACTGTTTCTCTCTCGAAATCTCTCTCTCAATGTTTCCGTCTCAAAATCCCTCTCTCAATGTTTCCCTCCCTAAATCTCTCTTTTTTTATCTCTCTCCCTCTCCTCCTTTTACTACCTTTCTCTCCCGCTCCTCCACTCTTTGATATTTATGAACATTGACTAAATACAGTTTTTCTTCACATTCATAAGGGAACCAAATATTGTTCTTTTAGAAGTTATAAAAGATTATCATATTTTTTAGTATATAAAAAAAAAAATACTGCAAACAAGGAAAAACATAATTTATTTCAAGCTTTTTTACATTTTCTAAAGTAAATACTACATTATATACAAAAAACAAACTCTCCTAGTGTTAAATTTCGGGGGAAAATTCAAAGAAAAATATAAAAAATTAGATATCAAAAAATAGAAATTTAATTCTCCCTCTTTTTCTTAAATTTTCTAAACTAAATTAAAAAAAAAAAAAAAAAGCTCCAAACTTATTTATGTTCTTTTACAATTTTCTGTACACGCTTTTTAAATATTTTTAAAAATATAAAAGTCCTTGCAAATTAAAATAAAATAAAAAGAAAAAAAATGAAAAGAAAAGGAGGAGCAACAAACTCATTTCTTTCTTATTTTAAAACAACATTTCTTGGATTTTGGAATCATCTTTTAAGGGATTTAACACATTTAATTGTAAAAGCGCTTACAAGTTGGAAGTTACTATATTGAAACCTTATACATATTAATTTTTTAGTTATCATATTATGGTCTTTTGTAAAATTGTAAGACATTCTTAAAATAAGCTAAATATGCAAATAAAGTAAATAGATTACATTGTACTATTATGTTGTTCAAAGTAGAGTTTATAAATGTTTTATTTGTGTTAAATAATATACTGCAATAATTTTCTCCTTATGTTATCTAAAACGAATTATATATTTGAATTGTAATTTTTTAGTTTAAAATTTTTTTTTAACACAAATATTCATTCGTGTACTATGCAATATGGAATACGAGGATTGTCTCTTTTTTCTAGTTTTTGAATTTACTTATATTTTAATTTGGATTTCATGTTTTTTTAAGTTATAAAAGATAGTATGGGGAGAGAATTACATGTTAGTTTATGATAAATAAGCTAATTAATATTTGGCTAATTTTTTGTTACAAAGTCTAATACTTTTTAGTATATATGCAATATATTTTACTATCTTTGTTTACCAGATATATGTAATTTTGTTTACATATTAACTATAACTTTAGTATATGTAATTATTTACGACCTATTTTTATAATTTATATTAGTATTGTCTTCTATGTTCCATTCCCTTTTGCATCACTTTTAAAGTTTAACGAAATCAAAAAATATTTTTTTTAGGCAATACAAGATGTAATGATTAAAACGCAAAAACAAAAATTTATATTAGTTTTAAGGTGATGTCCAAGACTTAATAATTAAAAACATAAAAAATAGTAATTAATAATATGTTTCTATAAATTTAGCGAAATAAAATAGGTATATTATCTACAATTTAAAAATAAGAATTCCATAAAAGTTTAAACAAAATATTAGAATTTTCATTCTCCCTAGCATCCATATTGCAATATTTTATTTAAAGATTAGAAATATTTTTGAAAGCATAAGGAAAAGGTAAAGAATGAGAAAAGTTCTCCAACTACATATTTTATAAAGAAAAAGAATTATTTTTATTTTTATTTTAGGGTTCTTTTATTTATAAAAATGACTCATTTTAATCTATCATGCTAGGGAGAAAGAAATTTTTTTTTTTTTTTTAGAACATTGCTTTATTATTAAATAATATATCTACTTTGATTTTTTATTTTAAAAAGTATGTATTATAATTATTAATTTGTTTGTTCTAAAATTTATTTTAAACTATATTTTAAGATTTTATAATAATTATACTTTAATTATAGAGTTGGACATATTAAAATTATTCATAACTTAATGTTCCCCTCTTCTCTAGCTTCTCTTGCTATTTTCTAGGAGCACTATATCCTTCTTATTCTCTCTGTTTTAAAATAACAATTTATTTTATTATTTTTATTATTTTTATTTTATTTGTATAGGCAATTTTGGATCCTGCATGTTAGATACAATGGAACATTTTTTTTTTCCTTTTTGATGTAGAGAGCTATTTTATTTTTTGTTTCAAATAACACATGTGCGTTGTCTTGATTAAATTTTTTTATTATATAATATAATTTATTAATTTTTATGGTTTAGCAATAGCGTGTTACTATTTTTTAATTCTTATTAATGTGATATTTAAACTTCCTTTGGTGAATTATTTAGTTATACTTCATAATATTATTTCTATTTGACTAGTTCGGTTTTAATTTCATAAATTTTTATATTTAGTCGTATTCAATGGGTAGATATGTGTCACAAGAATAAATAGGGAGCCCATCTTAGAAAGTATGTTGGGCAAGTGACCAGAAGTTTTGGGTACTTTGTAGGGAAATAAATTCCATTCTATTTAGGATATAATATTTCATACTTTTTAATTTTTTTGATTTAAATCACGTATGTGAGTCTCTCTCTTTGCTTCCTTTGTTTTTTATTAAAGGGCTACTTTATCATTTAAAATTGTTTGATACAACGGTAAAAAACGAGGTAAAACGTGGGAAGATGAAATAAGGGAGAGAAATTAATGATAAGATTTAAATAACTTTAAAAAATAGATATTTATGTAATTTTCTAAACCTCTGCTTAAACTGGTGTTTGATCTTGGTAATTATTTGATTTTTAAAATTAAATTATGATGTACATGATAGAACACACTCTCTCTTCTTCTCTCTCGCTAAATTCATGAGTGGGAAATATGTAAGTTCGTGGTGGAAAAAATGGTTTAACGGTGAAATCATCATCTTCAATTTTGTAGTCCCTTGTAATTACATCTCTCTCATCTTCCATCAACTCTCTCTCAACCCAAATTACATGCCACTTGAATTGTACGATTTTATTCCATTTTTCTAAGTTCTAAATTTATCGATTACTTAATTCATATACCATGATATGAATGTACCTATCTGTAATGAATTCATATACCATGATATGATTGTTCCTATCTGTAATGAGAAAATGTAAGTTTGAATTCATTTCGTTGTTTGAAGTTTATTATTTTGGAAATATTTTCTGTCTCGAATATTGGTACAATCCTATTCTATATCCTATATTACAATTTTAATTTTTCTAAGATTTTTTACATTGAATATTAATATTTTGAAATAACTAATATTACCTTTAATATAAAACTCTTTACTTCCAAAATTAAAAATTCTGATTTAAAAAATAGATTACGAACTTTTTCTGTTAATAAATTTTATATATGATAAATTTCTTGAGGAATGATTAAAGTTACAAAGAAGGGTGCCCTTTCAGAAAAATCATTTATTAGGATTTTTAAAAAATTGCTTAGGTTTTTGAAATTTAGAAATTTCAATTTTTATCTAGAATAAATGTATTTGTGAGTTTTCGTACTTCTCAAAATTGTCTATGACCAATTATATTAACAAAATTATAAATATTTCAAATAGTATTATGATTTTTAAATATTTGTATTTTTTACTTATGAATTTCTAGGCTTTGAAAATTATCTATGACTGAATTTTTAGTTTGTTGTTACAAATTTTAAGAAAATAATAATATTGCAATGACTACAAAAAATAGGAAATTGATAAGAATATCAAATTTTAGATACAATTTTTTATGTTTCAAATATTATATAACTAATTTCAAATTTTTATGCTGAAAAAATGACAGATGAGGATTTGTGTAACCGATCCCAATTAGTTGGAAAAAGCTCTGATGATGAAGATGATGATAGGATTTTAAATTATAATTTTAATGTCTGAATAATTATATCCCTTAGTTTTACAAAATTTTGAAAATATAACAGTCTAAATATAATTTTGTATACTTTGAAATTAGTTTATACTAATTTTTAATTTTTAAATTGTAATTTGTAATATTTAAGAAATTATTTCCACTGTTTTGTCATTTCTCAATATTTTTGAAATCTTATTTTTAATTATAATTAGAAAATAGAATGCGATATCAAACTTCTTTATTTCAACTTCTTAATTTTTCATGCTATAAGCTTTGCCGATGATTAATTGTCATGCTCTCTAGAAAAATTTCATACTTTAAAAATAGATTATAAATTTTTTCTAATTGTTTTAACAATTTAATTCTTCTTAAAAGTCACGGACAATTTTATGCAATAATAAGTATAAGGAAATTATCTTTTCATACTTTAAAAATAGATTGTAAAAAATTTCTATTTGTTTTAACCATTTAAAAAGGCTTCTTAAAAGTCACAAACAACTTTATGCAAAAATAGGTACAAGTAAATTATCTTTTTTCCTTTATTTTATACAATTAAATATTTTTAATTTTTACTCCTTTCAAATTATTTGGAACTACTTTCTAGAAATTTTAAGTACTAAAAAATTGCCATTTGAAGTTTCACAACAAAAATTGCAAAATTTTTAGGAATTATTTTGTATGATTTTCAAGAACTATCTTTATTAATTTTCTTTTCGCAGTTAAATATTTTAATTTATTAAAAAGGTTGTGTGCTTCTTTTGTTGATTCGTAAAATTATTATGTTATGATTTTAAATGTTAAGAAAATTGTAATTGTTCTAAAACTAGCATAACAATTTTTAATTAAAACGTTGTTTAAAGAAAATTGTAATTGTTCTAAAACTAGCATAACAATTTTTAATAAAATAGTTGTTTGAAAAAAATTGTAATTGTTCTAGAACTAGCATAACAATTTTTAATTAAAAAGTTGTTTGTTTGTTTTGCTGATTCATAAAATTATTTTGTTATGATTTAAATATTTTAGTTAAGAAAATTGTAATTGTTCTAAAACTAGCATAGTAATTGTTCTAAAACTAGCATAGCAGTTTTACTAGCTAGCTTTTTTTACAAATTTGAAATTCGAAACTTCAAGGATGCTGTAACTTCTCAAATTTAGAAAACTAGTTTTAGATATCTTAATTTGGTAAATTTTGATGTTTTGATAGTTTTAACATTCATTTACAAGTCATGTTCCTTTTATTTAGAGCTTCAAAAATATAAAAGTTGACATTTTTTTAAGACAATTTTCTTTATTCATTTTCCAAAATTTTTACTTTAATTCCTAAATTCTCAATACTTGAATGTTATCACATAATTTTTGGAATATAACAATGATATTATTTTAAGTTCTACCTAACATCATGTAAGTTTATCAAATTTGTATTATGTATTTGGTTTGTATAACATGTCAACATTAGTAACACACCTTTAAATATTGCTAAAAGATGCAACTCCAGTATCGAAGCCCTTACGATAGCCTAAAAATTATTTTCACCCCTAATTATGACATTAAAAGCTTCAAACAAAAGGTATATCGAGTGTATATATAAACTTTTAAATTTTTTTAAAAATGGATGATCAAGATATTGTGTTACAAGATGTATTGTTTCTTGGTTTAATATTCTTTATTTTTTTCTCCTCATATCAGCACATCTTGAGGTTGAGAGGATCAACTGGTGAGGTTTTTAACATTAAACAACCTGTTAAGGTAGATTATTGAGCTACACCTTACTTTTGTTCTATAAAGTTAACGGCTGTATAAATATTTCCTTGTGCTATGGACTTATTTTATCTTTTGTTTTTGTTTTTCATCTGTCTATGCTTACATTTTAAATTCCATTATTGATTTATTTTTTCTTTGAATTTTTTTGTTATTCTTCTATCTCTCGTTTCATTTATAAGTACAACACGTGTAAATCCTTTGGGGTATGAAATGTGATTAACTCATTGTGCAGACCTACTAACCCTAAGAAAATAGAGCCTAAATAAATTTGAAAGATACCATCAACAAGTGTTCGCAAAATCGGCCAGTTAGAATTGGAATTGGCCGGTTAGATTGCTATCAGTGGGGTGGTGATTCCGGTGGCCGGGCCGATTTTGCTGTGCACATGGTAAGACGAAAGTCTCCAAAACAAATCGGGGCCAAAACCAGTCGGTTCAATGTTAAATTGGCGGTTTTTCTTCAAAACCGGCTGGTTTTCCTAACCGTTCTGGTTTACTGATGTTTTTGTGCGCTATAACGCATAAAATAACGGCCATTATTTGACACAGTCCCGTTATTTTTATAGATCAAGATTTTGCAGTATTTTTTTCGTCCATTTTGTAGTTTTTTTTTTTTTGTTTTTTCAATCAAATATTAATGTTATATACCGTAAAGTTTCTATATATTTCTATTATTGAATCAAAAGTCGAAAAACAAAGAGTTCTTGGCGGATTGAAATGGGGATTTTTGAAAATTAGAAATTTCTGCCATTCTATCAAATGCAACTTTAATACCTCAAAGATTTTCGTATAAATGGAGGGCTTAGATAGATTGTTGAAAGATTCAATGTTTACATATTTCAATTTTTTCAAAACGATGAAGATTTGCGGTTATTTTGGGCCCGAAGTACTGCTGCTCGAAGAACTGTTTTTATCCAAATAAAATGATTTCTGATCGATCAATTGATCGATTTTTATCAAATTAATCATTGAAATTTGATCATAAAGTCCTTATCTATCAAATAAACTAGTTATTTTGATTTACTATTCATTAATTTTTTTTATATCAATTTTTTTGCTGCGTTTTTCCTGAAATTTTCGTGAAGTAAAAAATTCACAATTTTTTGAATAAAGATCTCAATAGTGAATAAGTTTCCATAAAATTTGGTGCATTTGAATCTTAATTGAAGTATCTATCATATCTCCATATCAATTTATTAAAAAAAAAAAAGAGTTGGGGTTGATTTCGACTCTAAAGTTTATGTCTTCTTTGACTCGATTTTAGGGTTCTTAAAACAATTTTTTAAAAATAAAATTATGTTTTGTTTTTATAAAAATATGAAGTTTGTGATGAATATGACAAAAAAAGAATATATTCTTTTTTTTCTAAATATATATATTTTTGGTGAGCTTGTTGGATTGTTTTTAATGTTATATATTTTTTTACAAAAATATGTTTATTTGTGATGAATATGAGGAAAAAATTTGTTTCTTTTTAATGTTATACATTTTTGGCGAGCTTGTTAGATTGTTTTTAATGTTTTATATATTTTTTTATAAAAATATTATTTTGTGATAAATATGAGAAAAAAATTATTTCTTTTTAAGGTTATTGTTGGTGTATGTTACTGATGTCTTTGTTCTCAACTTCTTGTTTAGTTGTGACATTTCTTCTAATTTGTTTTTTTATTTGTTACAAGCTATCTATTATTTGTTGCAACTTCATACTCCTTAAATCTGTTTATTAGCCTCGATGAAGAAAAGAGGTAGAAACTAAAAATTGTTTTACTCATCTCTCGTGTTTCCACTTGCTGAAATGGATAAAAACTTAACTTGCTTTTTTTAAATATACATCTTAATTCTACATTTTAAAGTTGTCATCTTATATAAATTTTTTTGTCTCATGTTAAAACCTAACTCAAAAGGTTATTGAGTAAATGAGGTTTGGCCATTTCAAAACCGATTTGGTCATTTCAAAATTGATTTGGCCATTTGAAAATATACTTGGCCATATTTTGTTAAAATATGACATTTGGCCATTTGAACCAGCACTTAATACCTTTACCCACACCATGTATTTGATAACCAAGTTACTAGGTAAATGAGGTGCTCTTTCTTACTACCTTGTCTCACAACCATTCGAAAAGTTGGGAACATCATACTACAAAAAAATACGCTCTCAAACCCATTTCTAAACCGTATTAAAGTGTTTTTCAACATTAAAACAACATTTTTCAATATCAACATTAAAACAATATATAAGCATATATTGTTACGTCATCCATTGTTAGTTGGACTTTGTAACTTCACCCATTGAATTTATGTGAAATTATAAATTATTTTGCATATTTTCATAATATTCAAATATGAAATTATATAAAAAGTTGTATCAAAATTTTTTATAAGATAAATGTATGTAATATGATGGTATATACTTAATCTAAGTTTTTCTATTTGTTTTTAAATTTTTTTGGGGATTTTGAGCCATTTTTGTTTTAAAAAATCTACTTGACCGGTTAGTCGGGTTAACCGCTCCTATTAGTCTGGTTCCGGTTCGAACCGCTCCCAGCCTCATGACCGGTTAACCGTTCCGGTTCGATTTTGCAAACATTGCCATCAGCTATAGGTGTATGGTAGATGTCACTGAACATATTCTAGATGCCACAAAAGGGTAAATACCATGTGTCGATGGTGCATGGTACACTTTCCCTGATTAAATTGTGGCTACATATTAATTTGACCACATTGTGTAATGTATATTAGACTTTTTTTTTGGGTGAGTCAGTGGGGAGTGGGCCCTTGACCTTTGTAGGAATTGAACTTAAGAAGTAGTGTTGCAAATCGTCAAGTGCAAACCAATTAAGCCTGGGCTCTTTTCCTTGTATATATCATTCTTCAATGGTGTACAACACACTTTCCCATAGTAAATATTGGATATATGTTAATTGACTCCAAAGTTCACTCTTTATACCCTTATCCACACCTCATTCTTAGTTCTGAGTAGTGATTGATAGAGTGTCAAACCCATTTGTTGGATGATGTGGAGATCCTTAAAAGTTTACGTCTTGCGGAAAGGCTTTGGTAGAATATCTTTAAAGTGTTCAAAATGTCCTGCAAAATCATCAAAGGGCTCAAAAGATCTCATTCAGTACATCATCATAAAGTTTAGTTAAAAAGTCTTTAGTTTGCTAATTTGGCCGACTGAAGTGGCTTTAGCTAAATTGCAAAAATGGACTTGGTTATTCAATTAGGAAAGTTGAACTGCCACATGATCAAAATAGCATTTGTTATTTAGGGTTGGCAATACAAACTATGGGCATTTTGCCATTTAGCAGTTCCTTGTTCCCTACACAGAAGAAACAAGGGTATTTTTATAATTGTGCTTGAGCCACTTGAGTTTATCAAAATGTTTCTTATTATTTTAGGTTCTCTCGAACAAGTGATTTAGGCGCTTTTGAACAAAATTTTGTGGGATATACCCTTTTGAAATGGGTTTTAAAAAGTAAACTCCACAATGTTAAACAAGATCTTTATTGCTAGAAGATCCCTTAAATATGAGTTGAGGAAACATTAATGAAAGGATAAGGATATACGAGCATGGTAAAGGGACCACACGATAAGATCATGACTCCAATCATCAGATGTAAACGGAGTGGTTTGTTAAAAATTTATGTCAAACAAGTTTTCCTATGCCAACATTGTACCTAGAAACAGTTTTAAAACCTAGGGACCCACATCTGAGCCAAATTTTATTCCATAAAACTTTTAAAATATTAGGTAAATTCAAAAGGAGCCCCTAATCATAAAACCGTAGGGTTTTTCGCTTTGAGAATAATTCAGTAACATATACATTGGAAAACTTACCAGCCCAAACGAGCATATATTGGGGAAAAGTTTGGTGGATCCTTAGTTTGGGTGATAAGAGGATCTCACAAATAAAAGCTACGAGCTTTGGGTTTGATTGCAACCCAAACCCAGAATCAGATAACTGATAAAGGTCATGGATTATGCTTCTACAGATATCATTAAAAAATTAGGTTACTATAATATTAGGATAATATGAAAGAAACAATGCTCAAAGCAAGAATGATCATTTGTGTAGCATAGAAAAGACGAAAAATTACAAAGGGACCGCTCGATATCAATACGGAATGGACCCGATACATGATGAAAAATATCTCAAAGTCTGGGACCAATCCAATATCACTTGGTACTATTTACTGAAAGGTCTCTGTTGTTGCATACCATTCATATGCTACCTCGAGTTACTATTTACTATGGCCTAAGGGTTGCTCGTGAGACCCCTCGGCGGGTGGGTCCACTCTTGCCACCCTAGTCCCTTGACAGTCTACCATGAGGGACGACCACCATGCCCATGTAGATCCAGATGGTGCTACAAGGTGTGCACAACCGCTGCTGGTCCCTAACAGGACGCAAATTTTTTGTGGATATGCAATCTATTGCACATAAGAGGGAGGCAAGTCATGTGCGAGGTGAACCTGTGTGGTCATGCTTAGAGGTCACGCAGTGGATAGGCGAGTGCACGAAGACCGTGTGGACTGGCAGGCTCTGCATAGCGTTCGCAAACGTGTAGCATGTACACGTGTGTCTACACGTGTTAGATTTTTATTTTTTAGCCCCCTGGCTGCAGAACAATATATACGTCCGAGTCTCACTGACATTCTGCTGGCTTTGGCCCTTTATATGAGGCCGCACTTTGTAAAGAGCGACCGAATCAGTTAAGTGATATATTATGGCTTCAGTACTATTACTTGACACTGCACTCAGAGTAATACGATTGCAGCGGTATGTGTTTCAGTGTGGCTCCGACCCCCTATTCCCTTATGTGCGACTGTAGAGAAACATTGTTTTGTAAGGCCACAACCTTACTATAGTGGCGTTTTTTGGTTTACAATGCAGCCTCAAACTCTTGAGGGGCATATCTTTGTGTCTGGATTTTTGGTTTTAGCAAACCTTTTAGGTTTTTGGGACAGAATGAAAAATTGGACACAACTAGCAAGGTCTCTCTATGGATTGTGCTACAAAAAAACTTGTTTTAGCCATAGAAACATATTTTTGAGCCCCATTTGTTATTTGTTGTGGCTCTTTGATGTCGTAGGGTTTAGGAAATCTGATTGTAGGACATGTTGGACTTTAAACTGCGATAATTTGCCCTTTTGATGTAGGATTTCGCATGTAGGATTAGACCACTTCCATACTTACGAGGATGGGAGCCTTGTTCTCTAGATCCGATCTAATGCTTATTACTAGCCCAGGCCCCTATCTGGCTGTGCGAAATTTTCACTTTGGTTTTCTTTGGAAGTAGGATTATTTTTGGGTTTTTTTGAAGGCTCGAGGAAGTATTAAAAACAATGATAAAATTTTTGAATTGGCAACCATGTACGAACAAGCTCGACTATTTGTATTGTTGATTTACTGTGCTTTTCTTTCCATATTTATGAAGATAGACTACTCGGGCATTTCTTTGATTTGCCCAAATCCTTATAGGGGTTTCCTTGATATACATGCTTTTTTTTCCAATACCTGCTCAATTACAAAGTATTATTGGAAAATCTAATTGTCAGTATGGACCCTCATGAAGCAAGGGTATATTATATGGGCTTGTCATTAGATGGAGACGTGTAGGACATGGATTTGCAATGATTATTGTGCACACTACATTATGATGAGTGGTATGCACTAATGAAAAAATATGTCAGTCTAAAAGTTCTCTAATTGCCAGGTATGAAAGGTTAGCCTCCTCTTTTGGTTCGCTATCACCTCGGCCACCATATTGCACGAACTCATGTGGGCATTTGATGTGCCCCCAATGGTGTCCATAATCGAGAACTTGAGGGAAAGAATCATAAAGATCTGTCACTAGTGATGCTGGCATTATTAAAGTGGCGGGTACATATAATGTTTATGCACTAGTCACTTCATCATTCATCAGATCCATATGGAGATATTGATGATATTTTTTTGCAGCATCGTCTTTACATCTGGAGTTAGAGGCACGGTGCCGATCCATGAGTGATAGCAGCACCGACTTACTTGCCAAGATGTGTGGGCCCAAGGGCAGCAGCGAACCAAAGGGCTAAGCCAATGGGAACATTCACTTGAGGAAAGAGAATACAGAGGTTGAGGGTGCTGGTAGCATATGGGGGTGAGTCAAGCATAGATCTCAAATGTCAAAATTCAACCTTCACCTATTACAATCGTGGCATGTCAACTTCACTATCTATGCAAGTACACGGGGTGCAAGATGATCATTCATTGTTTCCTTTAGTTGGATTGCAGAATTGGGATAATGAAAACATAACATGGTAGGAAGACTAATTCGTATAGCTTCCCTTGATCTAGAGGGAAGTGTGAGCATTAAATGGAAAACAATATTGCTAAGGATGCAATGCATATAGGATCATCGAGATTTATCATTTGTTCTAGATTATATGCTTGAGATGAGGAGGAGCCCACCTTTTAGTGTCTAGACCCTCTTCTACAGGATATTCAATGCTATTATCTAAGGAGATAGTGTTCATGGAAAGATATGTACGTGATTACTTTCTCCTATTGGGTTTTCTCACAAATGGATTGTTAACATAATTATACCTTCCCACTCCAGAACCTTGTTTAATTGTAATAGTTGGTATAAAATCCCATTCATAAAATACAGAGATCATAAGGACCTTTAAAAGTTATTTGGACTTTCATTTAGGTCCCTTAGATAGGGCCCTGTGATAAATCTCAGTATCAATAATTTTACCTTTATTAAGTATGCTTATCTCACTTGAGTCATAGGCTACTTATTGCTTCAATGAATTTAAGTTGGAGGTTGAGAACCGGTCAGGGAGGAGAATTACGATCCTCAGAACTTACAAGGGCCGCGAGTACACAATTGAATTGCTGGGATGATTCTCTCATAATCATGGGATTCGTCAGTAGGAAACAATGTCATGTATTTTGTAGTAACATGATGCTGTAAGAGAAGGAATCGTACCCTATTGAAAATTTGATCGGGAGTGATATATGACAAAAAGATGATTTGTATATCACGTGTGAGCATTGTAGGCGGTCTTATGAATGCCATGTTGTGAATGTGACAGGAGTTGCCATAGTGCTTGTTAAGTCGCTACTAGAGCAATCTAAGTCCAGAAAATTGGCAGATTATGAATTGGACACTCCGATATCCCTAGAGAACTTAGAGTACTCATTTATCTTTCTAGAAATGATCCCCACTATGAGGATAGGGTAAACCTAATTCGATGGTGAACTGGATTATTGATGGTTGACATCAGATAATTCTCCACTCCAGGAGTAGGAGCGTTTTCTTGGTACAATAAGTTAGAAGATATGACTGAAATGTCTAATATAGAAACAAAGTATATAGATTAATGTATAGCATAACGGGTGAGCATACGACTCATGAGGAACCTGAAAAATGAGGGATTATAACGAGTCTTGGAGTGTATATGAGCGTGTTTTGGTGATAACACGATGCCACAAGCTTTTATAAAAAGATCCCAAGTATCACAATATGACATAACATGTAGATTTTTAGGTATCACTATTTGAGATATGTCATTAAGAGGAAAGAGATAGTGATGACATGTAGACCCCATGACTAAACTTATAGCTTGAGAGAAGTATGGGATCATGTCAAGAGATTGGGACTTCGAAGTCCCTACGTGGTTTTCCTTCACCATCATCAGTTTTTGACGCTTCCCAAACATGTATGTTGTTGATTGACCTTTACCATTTATTTTAGATATTACAGTATTATGGTTTGTTCATAGCATAAACGTTTTTTTTTATTGCAAATTCACACTAGTCACTAGGAGGCTTGTTCATTATTTGGTGCATTGTTAACAAGCTTCGTCTGCTCTCTCCCACAATGTTGACCACCTCAATGTCCGGGATTTTGGTGGATGAGACACACACTTCGATTAGTACCTAAAGAATAAATATACTCTAAAGATGCTCATCAACTACAGCGACATGAGGTTTTTATGTTGGATTTTCTTTTGCAAAATATTTTTGAAAAACTATTATAATGTAATATAATATTTTTTAAAATGAATTTCTTGGCTTGCATAAGAACGATGTTTTCATTGGATGTGTTGAGTAGGAGTACATGAATGGGGTTGAGTAGTCTCCTGAGCATAGAGTAGCTCATGAGGGATTAGTTGAGATACTCAATCCAGTGTGCCCAACTAAGTTGAGGGCAAGCTAGAGCATTCATTGAAAAAGAGAGAAGAGGTGTTCCATGTCTGCATGGTGGAAAATTAAAGTAGTTCTCTGTAGAGATGCATTCCTCCATGTAGTATGAGAGAGTTATTGCGTTGTGATGTATCATCAGATACTGATTATAGGATCAAATATATTTTTGTGCACATACGTTAGGACAAGTGGGAGATGTTGGATTTTGACTGTGTCCCTTATAGGTGCAGGGACGTCCATAAAAATTTAGATATTCTTAGTGGCTAATAGAGAATAAGGATGTCTATGGGATTATTAGACTTTTTAGTGGTTGAGTGAAAGGATATGGGAATCCCATGGGATATGGGATTTTCAACTAAGAACAAGTTCCAATTGAGGGAATATTATCCAAAAGTGATACAATAACTCCCTTTTGGATAAGATTCACTCATGGGATATTTAGTAGAGTTTTTATATGATGCACATGCCTCTTAAAAATTGGTTTTTTCTCTCTTCACAAAAAAGCTCATCTTTCTATCTTTCTCTCCTAGTTTTCTTGCTATAAAGCCTAGAATGAAGAACCCATAGGTAATCCAAGAGGTCTCGAATCTTCCATCAAAGACTTGTGATTCACGCTGTATATACTGCTACACTTCTTGTTCTAATAATCGGTAATCCGTGTAGGTATGCATTTATGAAACTCCCGAACTGAAAGAGACACGTGCAGGAAAGGTCATATCAGTTGTATGGGAAGAATTAGATTTAAAAACATTATGTGATTTTTATCCGATATGTTTGTTTTTTGTGTTTTCGCTACATACGAGATTCCCTCTGGAATCCTACAGATATGTCAAAGTTAGGCAGTAAGTGTCAAGACTCTACATGCGATTGCGGATTTTAGATGCCTCCGTGAGAACAAGTCATATCCATTTAAGGATATAAACACACACATAAGTGTAGGGGGTCTTCCATGACACTTGTACATGTTCTTGTTAGTGCGGCATCCGATATGCGGCTATCATATATATTTATCATAGGACCGCTTACCGATGATTTGGTCGTCGACCTCACAGGTCTCTACAGTCCACACATGGGTAGTTAAGTATATTAGTATCCTGGTCAATACCATCGAGAAAATTTCGAACTTCGATGAGAGAGAGCCTATAAAACTCTCAATAGTATATATTAGCATCCTGCTCAACACCAATGAGAAAATCTCCTAGCTCGACGAGAGATGACCCATAGAAATCTCAACAATACCACAAGATAAAATCCCACTGGCTACATTGGGATTTTGTAACTCTAGAATTGTAATGTCATTGATGTACTTGGTTCTAACCCATAAACCTCGGGTTGAATCATAAAAGTGTTGTATGGCAGTAAAAAGTCACAAGAATGGAAGACCAATAAACCAATCCAACAAAATGGACTTTGCTCTATATAGGGCACCACTAGATATGCAATATATGCAAATCTTGTATCCCCATATCAAGCTCCCCGCAAATCAAAATATCATAATGTATGTGGTCTTATAAAAAATAACGCCTTTGGAAGGCCACAAAATCCTAACAGATTGCAAGCACACTTCAAGGACATGCACTCTTGCAAATATAATGCGCAAGCACATAACTCTTTCCATTGGATCAATCTAGGGAAGAGTGAGTTCCCATATGCGAAGATTTTATGCACATACTGTGAGATGGCTTATGATTGAGGATATGGCTTATATCCTCGGAAACCATGGCCTTCTCACACAGGCTTACGTTAATCCTTAGTAATTACTATAGCAATACTCAAGCTGCAACAATTCTCTTAACACATTAATACCCAAAATATTTACAGCCAATAAAACAATCACGAGGTATACTCACATATCTTGACTAAGTACCTTCAACCCTTTCGGCTTAATGGCCCAAATGAAAGAAACTTTTTTCTAGGTTTGAAACTTGTAACAAGTGAGGTTATATTGGTAAAGCAACTTTAATGAGTCAAATTATCAAAATTTCCTTGCATGTTCAAGGTTGCAAACCCATATCAAAGTTCTTAAAGAGGTGCCTAATTTAAATATTTTTAAGAAATAATCTTTTTGATAATAAAGTTGTTGATTTAATGACCTCATTAGGACATTTGACCATCACAATTATATTTTCCTTAATATTAAGGAACATCAAAATTAAGAAACATGTTTTTAACATAGAAGCTTTTGTAAGATTTTTGTAAGGCAACAATATTTAATGCCAACTATTGGTCAAAAGAATTGAATAAGCGAAAATAAGCTATTAAAGCCAAAAATAGCCCAAGTTAGTACAAGATCTTATAACTTGAATTCTAATTGTATTTATCTGACACTTGCAGCTGTGATGACCTTTGAGGAAGACATTGCTGCTTTCACAATAAGGGCAGTTGATGATATCCGCACACTCAACCGCGTTGTCATCTGCAAACCACCCAAGAACGTCATTTCTCAGCTTGATTTGATCTCTTTGTGGGAGAAAAGATGTGGAAAGAGTCTAACGAGAAACTTTCTCTCAGAAGACCAAATAATTAAACTCACTGAGAGCATGTAAAGGAAGCCAGAAACCTCTATTACTGGTTTTTCACCAATTGTAGTATGCTCCAAATATGACTTTAAAAAACGGATCGGTAACCCAAATCGTGAATCCAGATTTTCGATCTATTTTGGTGGATTCTTGATCAGGTCTACCCAAGTGGTTATTAAAAATTTAAATTTTGAAAAGAATAAAAAAAAACAAGGACTGGCTCTGACCGGTTCTCTAACAATCAGAGATCCGGCCAGAACCAGACATGTCATATTGGCCAGTTCCCGATAGTTCGGGGGAACCAGTTTGTCCCTGACGATTCCCCATTTCAGTTGGCATTCTTAAAATATTGCATTAGGAATTTTTTGAGTGGACTAGTGGAGCCAATCTAGGTCACAAAGTGTGATGGTGGATCCACAAGTTCACATATAATTTTGGATGTGAAGATCAGCTGCATCATGTTTCAATTTTGACCTCTATCACCAATCCACTAACTATGCTTTTCATGATACGAAGTGCCATGCAACATTAGAAGCAAAAGGAAAGCATATGATACGGCATGCTTGGTGCTCTCTTCTAATATTAGTTCTAATATTGAGGTTCGGAAGTAACCATATTGATGGGGATTGACGCTGATGCAAAGAGAACGAGATTTGGTTCTGATAAGAAAGGGCTGCTTGTAAGGCCTAAATTTAGGGTCATGTAGTTAAGGAATCAAAGATTTGTTAGAGCTTCCAACCCTCACGCCCCTCTTCTTTTTTTTTTTTTTTTTTGAAAAGTTTTATTTTGGGAAGAAAATCTTGGGATTGATTTTAGGAACTTTTTAGTTAAGGGTAGTTGGACTTTGACATAATTTACGGCGGGCATATCTTTGGGAACTCTTACTATTATCTTGGATCCCAAATAGTAAAAGGAAGTTGAGAGAGCGAGTTTCATTTTTCTTAATTTATATCGTTTTATGTTTTTAGGGAAAGGGAAGTGTATATATATGTACAGGGAGGGGGTTTGGTTTAGAAATGAGTTTTGTGCTTTATTTTTCTCTCTAGTGTAAAGAGATTTTCTTTCTTATGAAGAAAAAGTAAACAAACCCTCTTTTTTCATCTTTTATTTTTAATTTTGGGCATATATTCATCCTGCCTCATGTATAGTCATTGTTGTTTACATGGTGGTCAGTTGCGACATTTGCTAATTAGATTTTATTCATTTTTATTTATTCAGATTTATCCATTTTTATTTTTGTTCTTTTGTTTGCTATGGTTCACACAGGAAGAGTTGATATGGTGCAGCTCTTCCTCATCTTGAGAACGTGGCACCGGCTATCCTGCACTAGTTCTTTTGCAGGTCAGTCCAACTTGGAATTGGTAGAGGATGACTTGGAGCTGTCGCATCTTTTATCCAGACTACAACTGCACTCCCATTGCCGATCTCATTGACGTTCTTGCAGTTAACCCACTACAGATTAAAAAGACAGCCCTTGGATGATTGGAATTCCCACACACACTGGGACTCTTGTCGGCTTTTCTTTGGTCTTGTTTGATGACATTGCCCTGGTTTGTATCAAACATTTGAATATGCAACTTATTCCATCATGGCACTTTGCATAACTGGTCACTCCCTCGTGATTTTTTGTGTTGGTGTGTGTGAGAGAAAAGGGTCTTAAGAGTTTTATGAGGTTCTCCAGAGAAATAACAAAGGAAATATCTCAGCTCATCCCAAACCAACAACTAATGGCAAACAAATGAATAAATAGTGATGAATGAATAAATAGTGATGTTTTTGTTCAAAAAAAAATCCACCCTTAATATTTATTAAAATTAATTTAAGAAAATATTGGTTAAATTTCATTTTATGTATCTTAGAACCTGTCTCATATTCAACTGGTATTTTCTATCATCAATTGTTAGTCAAAAGGAACATACTTGACTAACGAGTCAAGACTCTAAAGGCATATGGAAGCCCTCATATGATGAGTCATGAATATACTATATCTTTCATATCTTCATATCATTTCAGGGGGGTTGGGCATCCTATATCATGAGGGAGGGGCACTAATGGAATTGGACTTTTTGATGAAGGCCAGCTTGGGAATATAAAAAATAGTGATTTGTTGACCCCTCCAGTCAGTCAGACCAGAGGTAGGCCCCAGTCATATAGGCAGCTAGCAACACATTCAAGTCAGTCTACCAACACAGTCTTTTTAGGCAGCGACCCCCCAAGTCAATTCAGCCAGAGGCAAGCGATAGCGAAGGACTTCCTCAAATAAAGTCCGTTTTATATAGTTTTTGAAAAGAACAGCAACTCTTGTAATGCGCCTTGCGACGTAAAGAGCAAATCAAAACCACACGGAGAAGCCAATCACTAAGCAGAAGGTCACCAAGATAGGTGAAGGTTTGCAACCTGGCTTGACTTGAGCTTGTTATCTTGTCCTAATACACCTGCAGCGCGTCTCGTAAAGTCTTATTTCTATAAGAGTAGGATCTCATGTGTTGGCTTTGTTATGGGAAGATATTCCTCTTATCTCTTTTTAAGAGGTTATGGGATAGACTTCCAAATATGATTGTTATCCCCTTGAGTCCATGCAAATAGAAATAACATGAGAGCCTATTGTATTCTTAGTTGGTTTGACCAAAGCCCATCTATCGTAGGTCATTTTAGGCGTGCATCTCTCTTGGGCCGCCATTCTTTGGACGGACTCTTCTTGGGGTATAGAGATATAAGAAGCCTTTTAATGCAGAAAAGAAGAGAAAGAGAGGTAAAATTATCCTCCTCTTAAAGTAAAGTAGAGATAGAGTTATCATGCTCTGAAGAGAGAAGAAGAAGAGAGAGAAAGTTATCTCTCTTCTTAGAGATAAGAAGAAGATGAAAGAGAGTCAACAATCCTCTTCTTTAACGTTTTTTTTTGTTGAGAGAAAAAAGAGGGCGAAGGGAAGAAAAAGGAGAGAAAGAGAGAACATTTTTTTTTAGAGAGAGAAAACCTCTCTAGAAAGAAAAAAATTCTAAAAAATCAGAGAGGGGAAATCCTAAAGAGAGAAGTCTCTAGATGAAATTGGTGATCCCAAGAAAGGTTGTTTCTTAAATGACGATTGTAACCATTGAGTTAATAATAGTGGATTGTCTCTATCTTCCATAGGCGTAACCTGAAAAGGTGAACTACATAAATATGGTGCCAGTAAGATTTATTTTTTTATTTTCTTTATTGCATATTTTCCCTCTCATACACACACATTGGCTTTAGCATAATTGTGTTTTCCATATTTCCTGGTTCTGTAGTGTGGATCCGTATTCGTGCGAGATGGCTCTAACGTGGTGAGCCCAACAAGGGGTATCAGAGCCGGGTATCCCTCACCGCTTGGTTATCTCTATCATTATTTTACAATATAGTGAACCTCACGATTGTAGGATGAGTAAGGAAGAACACAAATCTCGCTCCTTTAATCTTTGTCACACTCCGGGCTTTGCCCTGACTTGACTTTCGATTAATTGGGCTTAGGGGATAAACAAACCCTCGGGCGACAGTAACGATCCGATAGCACAACAATCGGGGGACGACACAACGATTCGGCAAGAGTTCACAATCGGGGGGGTAGGTCAAGATCGAGTGGGAGTTCACGATTTTGGGGCAGTTCACATTGGGTTGCAGTTGACAATTGGTTGACAGTTCACGATCAGGGGGCAGCTCTAGATTGAGGGGTAGTTCATGATTGTGGGGCAGTTAACCAAAACGATCGGACTATAGCTAACTGTAATGCGCAGGGGATAGACACTGTGTAAGGATAGATGGATTCCAATACCGGGAGCAGAATGATATCGCTCAATGGGAATAACTGGATCATTTGGAAGCTAAAGATGGAAGATCTACTATACTGTTAGGAGTTGTACGCATCCATTGAAGGGGTAGAACACAAGCCTGAAACTATGACAGATAAAGAGTGAAAGAGGCTTGACTGAAAGGCTCTCAGAACTATCTGACAATGGTTGGAAGAAAATTTGTTCCACCATGTATTGATGGAGACATCCTCGAAGTCATTGCGGGTTAGGTTACATGACTTGTACGAAAGGAAGACCATCGAAAATAAGGCATTCTTGATCCGAAAGTTAGTGAACATGAAGTTCATGGACAGGGAATCCGTTGCAGAGCAGGTGAATGAGGTGTATAACATTTTTAACCAACTCACAACGATGAAATTATTCCTGGAAGATGAGCTACAGGCTCTGTTTTTGCTCGGTCACTGTCAGACAGTTGGGAGACTCTTGTAGTCTCTGTGAGCAACTCAACACCGGATGGGATAATGATCATGAGTCAGGTCACTAAAAGCCTGC
This sequence comes from Amborella trichopoda, assembly GCF_054954075.1. Lineage (NCBI taxonomy): Eukaryota > Viridiplantae > Streptophyta > Magnoliopsida > Amborellales > Amborellaceae > Amborella > Amborella trichopoda. Next base: position 31,531,430 of record NC_142346.1, read on the forward strand.
TGAATGAGGAAGTGAGAAGCAAAGCCTCCAAAACATCGAACTCACAAGCTCTTGTCACAAATCGAGGAAAATCCAGAAATGGGGACCACAATCAATCGAAGATGAAAAAGGGGATTAAATGTTTTCATTGTGGCGAGGAAGGGCACATCAAGAAAGATTGTCTGAAGCTCAAGAATGAGTGATATGAGGACAATGCCATGGATGATGGCAGGCAAACCACTGCAGTGGCTATAGATGATGGTGTGGTCCGAAACTGTTGTGGAGGGTGCATTAATATCGCATCATGCAACTCGAATTGAGTTGTGAATACCGATGCATCGGATTTGTTTGGTGGCGCATCATATCTCGTCACCTTCATCGATGATACTTCATGAAAGGTATGAGTGAAATCGAAAGATCAGGTTCTTGAGATCTTTTAGGATTTCCATGCTAAGGTGAAAAGGGAGAGACATAAGTTGCCAAACTGTCTCAGAGTTAGGAGCATGTGATCCACCACAAAATTGTATTAGGGTGAAGCAGTCCTCACAACATGCTACCTAATATTGATCCCTTTGTTTCTTCTAGATGGTCAGATCCCAGAGAGAGGTTCGACCGAAAATGATATCTCTCATTCACACTTGATGGTGTTCGAGGCATTGGTGCACGTGTCAAGGATCAAAGATCCAAGTTGAATGAGAAAGCACTCCTATGAGTCTTCTAGGGGTACTCAAATAAAAAGTTCAGTTGTATGAGTTTTAGCATTCTTTTTTACACTTCTATCCCCAGTACAAATAAAGAGGAAGCCAATTGCGACCTAGTCCAGCGGGTGTCAAAATATCTATTGACTACAGAAGAACTGTTAAAATAAACCCTGATCCGGAGAAAATTTTTTAGTGGCGTTGGATCGGTCCCATAAATTATTCGGGGTAGCATTTGACTCCTTAAGAATACCCGTCAAGTTTGGTCTCGATCCAAAGACATTAAGGTGGATCAGACACAAAACTAGTTTGCGAATTCGACCCCTCAAGTGTTGAAAAATCACTTTAAGACTAAAAACTTCATATGAATACCAGATCACTTCTGTTGGATTCAGAAGGTCTGAAAACCCCCAGATATCAAACTTCAGCTTATTCGAATGCTTCTGGACCATTCTGCGACGAACTTACCAAAAAAGAGTAGGTTACACACTATTCTGGTGCACCCTCTGTGAACTAGCTTCCATAAATGGAAACTTTGTCTTATGATTTCAGGATCACCTTCAAAAGGCCATAACTTTTCTATTTTAAGTCAAATTGAGCCCAAATTTCAAGAGGATTTTCTTCTCGTCGACTTGCACATTTTGATATAAGGAACAGCCCATGACATGGCCCGAGACGGAAGAAATCTTATAGAGAGGTTGCTCAAGAAAACTCATGTGTTGCAGATTTTTGTGGGAAGGAGATCCCTTCAATGAAACGGACATATGATAAAGCCCCGACCTCGGATCGACTTGAAAATGGGCCCGTTGCGACCGTGACATCGAGGGTTTCGATCCAAGGTGAACATCATATGTGATAAATGAACGAAAATATTGTATCTTGAGGTTGCAAAAGAGGTATTTTTCGGTGGTTGGAATCCATATTCTGACAACTTCTCCAATTTGGAAAGTGTTGGACCGACCATCAAATCGAGCCATTCTTGTCACGAAACGATCATGGTGGATTCCCCGTCATTCTATAATAGAAAGATCAAACCAAAACGTCAAGGAATAGACAAGACCTAAGATATGAGATCATAGATTTCCCAAATTTTACTGGATTTTGTCAATAGCTCAACACTTCGATTCGAGGATCAAGTAATATCTCAAAACGATCGCCTCATCGAGATACACCGGAACGTTTCTGAAGGGGCTCGAAATGAGCCCCGAATGATCATATAGCTCATGGCCACTTTTTTTAGGACCATCTTGCCAATTCTAAGATTGTGAGTAGGGGCAAAATGGTCATATTTCTCTAAAAACGGGAATAGAATTTAAATTATAAAAGTATAGCAATTAGGTTTAGTTTTCAGCATCCATCCTTATTCCAAGGGTGTGCTATATAAGCATTGCATGATCATATGTAAAGAGGTTCCTCCCATAAGCTAAAAAATTAATAAATTAGCTTGAGTTTCCTTGGCTTGCAATATTTTTGTCTCTACTCCTTTCACCGACATAAAGGAGAGAGAAAACTATCCCAAGTCACTACCCTTAAAACTTCTTACTTACCACTTGGAACTCCCCACTCCCAACCTAGCCCCTGGTCCGGTTCGAGGGCCACACTAGGTAACCCCTCACTCTTTCTCTCTCCTTCCCCCTTCTCTTTCTCTCTCTTCCTCACCCTTTCTCTCTCTTCCATTCTCTTTTCCCTCTCTCTCTTCTCTCCTTTGTCTCTCTCCTTCTTCTCTCGTCCCCTTTACGTTCTCTCTCCCTTCCCCTTTTCTTTCTCTCTCTCTTTGTCCCTCTCTCTCTTTTCTCACTCTCCTCTCTCTCTCTCTTTCTTAACTGTGCAAATGGCTAAGCCCCCGACCTGCCTCTCTCTTCCATTTTCTCTCTCTCTCTCTCCCTCTTCCCGTCTTCCTCTCTCTCCCTCTTTCTTTCTCCTCTATCTTCTCCTCTTCCCCCACTCTCTCTCCCTCTTTCTCTCTTTCTTTTTATCTTTCTCTCTCCTTCATTTTATCTCTTCTCTCTCTCTTGGTCCCCTCTTCCCCTCTTTCTTTCTTTCTCTCTCGTCATTCTCTCTCCCTTTCCTCCTTCTTCTCTCTCTCTCTTTCTTTCTTTCTCCTCTCTCTCACTCTCTCTCTCTTTCTCGATCCAGTCAGACCAGCAACTTAGCTGCCGGTCCCCTCTTCCCCCTCTCTTTTTGTCTTTCTTTTCTATCCTTGCTCTGTCTTTCTTCCTCTTTTCTCTCTCTCACCTCTGGGATCAGTCGAACCAGTGACTAGACCTCCAATCCCTTCTCTTTCTCCTCCTTCTCTCTATTCTTCCCTCTCTTCAATCTCTCTCTCGCTTAGCCGTTGGTCCCCTCTCTTTTCCCTCTTTCTCTCTCTTATTCCCTCTCTTTCTCTCTCTCTTGCTCTCTCTTTCTCCCTCTTTCTCTTTCTCTTGCCCTCTAATAACCTCCTCAGGGTCGGTGAGAGAGGAATTAAGGTGTGAGGTGTGACTTACCTCACTTGGGTTCGTGACGCACTCGGGCTAACTCGCGTGGGCGCCCTCTTAGATCACGTTGGAATGCCCCCCGGTCTTATGACTTGTTTGAAATCGTCTTCTTTGGACTATTTCGTCTTTTCCTGCAATCACACACACACATTAGAATACAAGACAAGTGGGTCTAAAGACCCCACCTTGTCATAGGGTGAGCGCACATGTACGTGTGTACTCAAAAGAAAATAGAAAATAACATGATCAAGCTCGTATCAATTTGACAGCCTTCTGACGTCTCCTTGACAAAGGATTATCAATACATATTTTTACAATACAAGGGTGAGAGATAGAGAAAATTCATTAGAAGAAAGAGAAAGGAAAAGAAGAAGATAGAGAGAGGAAAAAAGAAAAGAAGAAAGAGGAAAAAAGGGAGAAGAAAGAGGAAAGAAGGGAAAGAAAGAAGAAAAAATAGATAAAAAAGAGGAAAGAAGAGAGAGAAAGAAGAAAGAAGAGAGGAGAAAGAGGAAAGAGAAAGATGAGAAAGAGGAAAGAGAAAGAGGAGAAAGAGGAAAGAGAAAGAGAGAAGAGAACACAGACGACGGCTTGGCTGCCGTCTATGAAGAGGGGAGAGAGAACACAAACGGTGGCTTGCCTGCCTTTTATGAAGAAGGGAGAGATAAAAAGAACACAGACAGCGGCTTGCCTGCCGTTTGTGAATAAGGGAGATAAAAAAAAGAATACAGACGGTGGCTTGACTGCCGTCTGTGAAAAGGGGAGAGAGAGACAGAACACAGACGATGGCTTGATTACCGTCTGTGAAAGGAAAGAAAAGAAAGAGAGAAAGAAAAAGAGAGAATACAGGGACAGTAATGAAACCAGCTAAAAAGTGTAGCAGAGGAGAGAGATAGAGAGGTCATAAGAATCCCGACGAGGCCCATAAAAAAGGGTAGCCCACATTCGCACCCCTGTGCAAAGGCAGAGACAGAGAAAGAACAAAGAAGAGAAAGAGAAGAAACAAAGGCATAGACGGTGACTTGCTGCCTTCTATGAAGAGAGAGAGAAAGATAATTGACATAAGAGCGACGGTTGATGCTACTGTCTGTGTTAGAGAGAGAAAGAGAGAGAGGGGGAGAGAGATACACAAACGATGGCTGAGGCTGTCGTCTGTGTTAGAGAGAAAACAGGGAGAAGCGAGAGAAAAAAAGAAGAGAGAGAAAGAGATAAATAGAGAAAATAGAGAAGAGAGGAAAGAGAAAAAAGAAGTGAGAGAAAAATAGTAGAGAGATAAAGAGAGAGAAGAGAGAGTGAGAAAGAGAGAGAAAGAATAGGAGAGAGAATTGACATAGGCGACAGCTGATGCTACTATTTATGTCAAAGAGAGAGAAGAGGGAGAAGAGAGAAAGAGAGAAGAGAGAGAAAGAGAGAAAAGAAAGAGAAGAGAGGAGAGAGAAAAAGAGAGAAGAGAGAACTATAAAAGAGAGAGAGAAGAGAGAAGAGAAGAGAAGAGAGAAGAGAGAAGAGAAATAGAGAAGAGAAGAGAGAGAAAGAGAAAAAAGAGAAAGAAGAGAGAGAAAGAAGAGAGAGAAAGAAGATGAGGGAGAAATTTACCTAAGGGTACCCGTGTGAATTTTCTCTATCCTCTCTCTCTCTCTCTCTCTCCAAGTCGTGACCTAATGCTCAAGCAAAAAGAAATTTTTTATTCATCCCAAAAGGGGTCTTTACATTGAGATGGTACATTCTTTATATAGAAGTGAGCCCCAAACATGGGTGGATGACTAAAACTCGACCTAATTAATGGAAATTAGGCAATAAAAAAATTAAAAAAATCTAAGAAAATGGGGAAAAATAATGATTTTGCCCATGCACCAATAATTCAAGTAATTCCAAATCAGTCCCTTTCATGGTCGTTCAATCGTGCGAACTTTCTATGATTGATTCGGAGCTTTTTTTATCACCATCCATCCGAAAGATTTTTTTTGCTTGATGAGTTTGAGAAGATGATCATTTTGGTACCAATTTTGGGCCGTGGATCTGAGTTTTGAACTATGATCATGATGTGGCAAAAACATGAAAAAATGTGCAATCTTAATTTTAAGATTCAACCTATTTCTCAGTGTTTTTCGCTGATTTCTTAATTGTAATGTACGAGCAAGTTACCACGATCGTTCTGCAAAAAGAACGGCTCGGTTTGATGTTCGATTGACCATTTTCTAAATTGGAAAACTTTGGCTGGAGTGGGGTTTTCATGGCAGGAATTGCAACAAATTCGGACTTATTGTATGTCGAATCCGACCGTCCATCCAGTGCAAGGTTCGGCTCAAATGAAGCTTTTGACCTTGTGCTCGTAATGGGTCTGGTTTGAAGTCAATACGACACGCGAGCATTGTGATACGGGAGTTTGATTGGGGAGATGCATGGCTGGAATTTTTTAGGATATTTTGGGTTTTTCCGATGAGCTTCTCTCTTCGATTTCTGCTGGCTCTGGCCATGTCACCACGTGCTGCATATCAAATCGACCAGGTTGACGCGACGAATAAGCTCCCAAAATTTGGGCTCGATTTGACTCGAGATGAAGGAGATATGACCTTGTGAAGTTTTCCCCCGAATTAGTGATGCACAGTTTCCATTAATGGAAACTGGTTGGCCGAGGGCACACCGTAATAGTGTACAACCTTCCCATTTTAGGTAATTTGGCCATAACTTGCTCTAGAGGCATCCAAACGTGTAAAAAATTAGTACTTAGGGGTTTTCGACCATTCTGAATCCAATGACGATGATATGGAAACCATTTAATGCTCTGATAATAGTGTTGTAGTTCAAAGCCCATTTTCGGCATCTGCCCGGTTTTGACATCTGCACTGCCTAAAACTCGTTCGATTAAGAAGAAACTTGACAGGTGTTCTAAGGAGACCCTTAGCCATGTTTTTGCACATTCTCTGGCCATTATGAGATTGTTGGAATTTTCACTTCAGATCTGTGCTTATTGTCCTACGGCTTCCGTAGTCTATAGGCATTTTCGTTTCTGCGGACCTAGGTCGCAAATTGATCTTTCCTTATTCCCATCGGGGATAAAAGTGATGGAAAATGACCTCAAATAGCTTGCCTCCCCGATTGTTGTGCTTCGAGAGAAGCGAGAAGTACAACATTCGAAACAAAGTTGTTCCTCCGACTTCAGTTTTCGTCCTAGTCACTGGATCACACGAATGTCAAAGGATACTCGTGCAAAGATGCTTCTTGTAGGATGACCAAGGCGCTTCATGACGGTTGAGGGTTTTGTTGGCTTACCCCAAACGTGGAGACTTTTAAGGGATGTGTTTTAATTCCTCACCCATGTCGGTATCATATGCTTCTAAAGTCTTCAACCTCATTGGACTTGTTGTGGCATTGTTTGCTACTACACCAGGTTTGCTTTGAAAAGTAGGGTCCCTCTGTGGGTCTCGTCCTTCCAAGCCTAGTCGAGAGTTTTTGTTGGCATACCCCAAATGTCAGGTCCGGCGAAGGAGGGACTTTGACAATGCGACCTTGATTGGCTTCACCCTGGTTGTTGTGGGCAGGTATTGACCTGATTTGACAGTTACTTGCCTGTATGGGATCTGGAGGGATGATTTTAATGTCTACACCCCGATGGACGTATGGTTGAATGATTTGTTTTTTTTTGGGTCTCGATAACAAGATATTCTACTACGGAGGATTTTGTGCTTGAGATACTACCTGAAGCAGCTAATGATGGCAGACACTACATCAACCTACTTATTGGTCTGAACGCCCATTCAGGTTTTCGCTTGGACAGGGGAAGCGGTGCCGTAGAGACTGTTTTCACCAACCTCCTTTCTATTTAGCCTCTTTTGCTCATGACCTGATGGCCATGTTTGCCTTTTTTTCCATTTTTACTCACGGTGCCCTTTCAAGATTTCACCATGCCTTGGACGGTCTGTTGTGGCCATAGGGTGAGTATGGTGATGGTTTGACTCACTTGGGGGAGATGGCACGAGATTGTCTCTGAATGATGAATTGTGTTTGTATGGAAGGTGGATAAGGGTTGACCCACTAACTGTCGGTGAGTATGGATGATGGAGTGGCTCACCGTAGTTTCGTGAGCGTGGGTTCGACTCACTTAGGAATGTGGTGAGTTCATAAAGGGCAATGGAGATGGATTCATTGGGGAGGAAATGAAGGTGGTAAAGATATGTATGGAGGGGTGTTTAAGGTCATGCCACTAGGACCTAGGCAAAGCAGTTTAGTGTCATGCAGCTAGGACGTGTGCTACAGTTTAGGGTCATGCAATTGAATCATTGCACAAAGCAGTTTATCGTCATGCAGCCAGAACTGGTTAGATGCCTTGATCTCGCCCTTCGGGTTGTGATGACCTGGCAACACGTGCCTTGGGTTTCGAGGAAAACCCGAGACTTGAGATCGCTCTCTTGAAAACCTTGTTAAAGAACAATGGCAGGTACACCAACCTGTGAGAGAGGAATTTGGTGTGAGATGGAACACACCTCATCTAGGTCCGGGACTTACTTGGGCTGACTCCTGTGGGTGCCCTCTTAAATTATGAAGAAAGCCCCCCATTCATTAACCTGGTTTGAAACCATCTCCCTTGACCTGTACTCTCCTGTTTCTGCGATCACACACACATGATTAATTTTACAAGACAAGTGGGCCAAGGTACCCCACTTTGTCTTGGGCGAATGTACACATGCATGCACATCCAAAAGAAGAAGGGAAGAATAAGAGGATAGAGATTGGAGTGAGGAAAAGGAAAAGAAAGAGATAGAATAGATGAAAGGGGAGAGAAGAATTTGATCCAGAGGCTAGACTGACACAGTGGCTAGACCAATAAGTAATTGATCTAACGTGTTAGCAAGATGGGTAAAATAACTCTGATCGGCACGATGACAATGCTACTAGACAACAAAACTAACACCAACCAGCCAGGCACGACAGCTAGCTTGTCATTGCAGTAAGACGGGCTCGGTAACTTAGACCGGCACAATGGCATTACTGTTAGAAGACAAGGCTATCATTACAGTGCTCATCTTAACCTCTTTTGGTCAAACGAGAAAGGAAGAAGAAAGAAGAGGGAAAAGAAAGAGAGGGAAAAGGGAAAATAAAAGAAGAAAGAAGGGAAAGAAAAGAGAAAAAAGAGTAAGGAGAGAGAAGAAGAGAAAGAGAGTAAAAAGAGAAGAAAAAGAAGAGAAGAATAGAGCGGAAGAAGGGAGAAGAGAGAAACAGACGAGAAAAAGATGAAGAAGAAAGAAGAGAGAAGGGGAAAAGAAGAGAGAAAGAAAGAAGGGAGAAAAGAGGAATGAAAGAAAGGATAGAAAGAAAGAAGAAAGAAGCAAGAAAGGAGGAAGAAGGAAGAGAGAGAAAGAAGAGAAAGAAGAGAGAAGGAAAACATGGACGACGATCGTCTTCTGCCGTCCATGACAGAAGAGAGAGCAGAAGAAGAAACAAAGACGACAATGGGCTTCCGCCGTCTATGACAAAGGGAAAAGGAGAGAGAAAATATGGACAACGATGGATTCCGTTGTTCATGACATGGGAGAGAGAGGGAAAGAATATGAGCGACGAAGAGCTTCCGCAATCCATAACATGAGAGAGAAGTGAAAGAAACATGGACGACGAAGGGCTTCTATCATCCATGACATGTGAGAGAGACAAGAGAAAGAATATGGGCAGCGATGAGCTTCCGCCGTCCATGAAATGTGAGAGAGTGAAGTGAAAGAAACATGGACAACGATGGCTTCCGCCATCCATAATACGAGAGAGAGAGAGCGAAGTTATGCCGTCCACGACATGAGAGAGAGAAGTGAAAGAACATGGACGACAATGGCTTCTGCCGTACATGACATGGGAGAGAGAGAGAGAGAGAGAGAGAAAGAGAGAGAGAAAGAAACATAGACGACGATGGGCTTCCGTCGTCCATGACAAAGGAAGAAACTCATACAGAGGCCCGACCTGTCACTCTGGCTAAGACCTGGCTCACTACATGTATTCTAGAGGAGGACATCATGCCCGACGATAAGCACTGCCATGCATGAATGGAGAAAAGAGAGAAAGAAGAGAACATGGAGAAAGAAAGAAGAGAGAGATTAAGAAACATGGGAAAGAGAATGGAAGGAAAGAAGAGAGAGAAAGAAAGGGAGAAAAGACTATCAGGAAAGAGAGGAAAGATTAGGAGAGAATGGGGGGTGATTAAAGAAAGAGTAGAGAAGAAAGGAAAGGGGCGAAAGACACACACGGCGATAACCCACTGTCATGTATGTTGAGAGAAGAGAGAGAAAGAAAGAGAAAGAGAGAGAGATAAAGATGAGAGGAGAGAGAGATGAGATAGAGATGAGAGGAGAGAGAGATGAGAAAGAGATGAGAGGAGAGAGAGGTGAGATAGAGATGAGAGGAGAGAGAAAAAGAGATGAGAGGAGAGAGAAAGAGATGAGAGAGAAGAGAGAAGAAAAGAGAAAGAGAGAGAAGAGAGGAGGAGGAGAGAAGAGAGGAGGAGAGAGAAAGAGAGAGCAGAGAGGAGGAGAGAGAGAAGAGAGGAGGAGAGAGAAAGAGAGAGAAGAGAGGAGGAGAGAGAAAGAGAGAGAAGAGAAAAGGAGAGAGAAAGAGGGATAATAAAGGAGGAGAGAGAAAGTTACTTTTATCGAGGGATACCAGACTTTTTCTTCTCTCTCCTCTCTCTCTCCAAGACATGCCACAATCTCAAGACTAAAACTCTCAAATTTTATTCATGAAATTAAAGAATGAGGGAAACTCCTTACAATTATGTTGAGCATGTATTTATAGAATTGGGCCCAAACCTGTTAGATGCTCAAAATCTAACCTAATTGATGATAATTACAATTTATTTGAATTAAATGAAAATTTAAAATTGAGTGTAAAATGACATTTTTACCCCTGTCCAATAATACATGAAATTTCAAAATAGTTCATGCTGCTGCTCTAGAATGTGCGTGATCTTCCATGATCGATTCGGAGTTCCGTTTGGTCAAAAGATTATTGCCTTCTTGTTGGGCTTGACATGACGATTGTTTTGATGCCAACTTCGAGCCACGGATCACATTTTTAGGCCACGATCATATGACTCGAAATTTGGATAAATTTTGAAAACTTTCGATCGATGGTGTGCTCATGTCTTGAAATTTTTCCATGATTTCATTCTTGTATTGCATTGATCATGCTGTCACGATCGCGTTACAACAAACGCAAGTCCAGTTCGTGCCTGGATGAAGATTTTGCAATCTTTGGGTTTTGGTTGAAATCTGAATTCTAGTGGCCGAAATTTACAACAACTTTGATGTCTTTGTGTGAAAAATACGACTGTTCATCATGCGCGGGGTTCATCCCAGATGTAGCTCTAGACCTTACGCACACGATGGAACTGATTTTGCATTAATCCGATGTGCGAGTGTTGTGATATGTCGGCTCGAGCGAGACATGTCGGTCGGTGCTAAATTTCTTGCAACTTTTGTCACGAATCACCAACTTCTCTCTAGCTTTTCTCTCTGTTTAGGCATCGTCACGAGGCATAAAACATATCAAAACGCTCGTCTTGGCGAGACGAACATGCTCGCAACATTTGACCGTGATCCGACTCAGAAAGAGGGAGATATGGGTTCCCAAAGTTGCTACTCGTGACACTATAAATAGTCATCATTAATGGTAATTTGGTGCAGGGAGGACACACGGAAATAGTTTGCGGCCTACCCCTTTTCAGCCTTTTACCTATAACTTTATCCTGGGGCGCCTGATTAAGCCAAAACTTGACCCTTAAGGGTTTTCGACCTTGTCAGATCTAATGGCGATGGTCCAACAACTGTTTGACATACTGAAAATGGATTTCTAGTTATGGGGTCCGTTTCAGGGTGTTAGAGGCTGATTTTTTCAAAATCGTTTCTTTGTCTGTGCTGCCTTAGACATGTTGATTTACGACGAAACTTGGCAAGTGGCCTTTTGGAGTCCTTAGGAAGAATTCCACTTGTTCTGGGGCAATTCTGAGACTATTAAAAATTCCAATGTAAATCAGGGCTTTATTGACCGGCTTCATCTTTATTCCGAATCGCGAATCCAAGGTGCTGAAAAATGTATTCAAACAGCTTGCCCCGCTGAATGTTATGCTTTGAGTGAAGTGAGAAGGACAACATTTGAAAAATTTCCTCAGCTGTATTACTTTTCTCTTCCTAGTCCTTACCTTATCGGACAGTACCTGATAGCCTTGTGATAATGACTGGACTACGTTGTCACCCGGCATCGAAGAAGGGATGATGACTGGGCTACTTGTCACCCAGCTTTGAAGAGGGGATGATGACTGGGTTACATTGTCACCCAGCCTTGAAGAAGGGATGATGACTGGGCTACTTTGTTACCCAACCTTGAAGCAGGGATGATGACTGGGCTACGGTGTCACCCAGCCTTGAAGAAGGGATGATGACTAGGCTACGCTGTCACCTAGCCTTGAAGAAGGGATAATGACTGGGCTACATTGTCACCCAGCCTTGAAGAAGGGAGAAAGAGATGAAGGAGTCGAAAAGAAAGAAAGGAGGGAAGTGTACGGTGCTGTGACCACAGCACATGTCAAGAGAGAGAGAAGAAGAGAAGAAGAGAAGAAGAGAGAAAGATAAGCATGCACAGTACTACCAATGTCGTACATGTGAGAAGAAGAAAGCAAACAGAGAGAGAAGGGCATGTACGACCCTGCCATTGCCATGAATGTCAAGAGAGAGAAGAGAAGAGAAAAAGAAAGATGTTGAGGGATGATTTTAACATCTACACCCTGTTGGACATATTGGCGGCATTGTTGGCAGCCAAACCAGGTTTGCAGGGAGCCAGGTACGACAGTTTCTTACCTATTGTGGATATTGAGGGATGATTTTAACATCTACACCTTGTTGGACATCTTGATGATGAACGGAGTGCTGGCTGAAGCCACCTGTGGAAGCGAGTGCTGCATCAACCTACTCTCTTGGTCCAAGTGCCCTTTGCGGGTTTTCACTTGGAATTGGGAAGTGGTGCCGTAGAGATGGTTTTCACCAACCTCCTTTTATTCGAGGTTCTTTTACCCATGACCTTATGGCCATGTCTACCCTTAATCGTTTGTTTTTACTCACGGTGCCCTTTTAGGTTTTCACCGGGCCCGGGTTTTCATTTTCACGGAACTCTCTTACTCATGGTTTCGTGACCATGCACGTCTGTTATTTTTCAGTCATGGGGTTCCCTTGTCCAGGTATACACCATGCTCGTTATTCATTATTTTATTTTATTTTTTATTATTTCTGTGAAAGCGTGTTTAGGGTCGTGCTTCTGAGACCTGTGCAAAGCAGTTTAATGTCATGCGAGTAGGACGTATGCTACAGTTTAAGGTCATACAGCTGAACCGTGGTGGAGATGGATGACAGTCTGTAGAGGCCATGGAGTGAGTATGGTGGTGGTTTAACTCACTTTGGGGAGATGGCATGAGGCTGCCTGAAAAATTTGGATGATGTGTGAATGGAAGGTGGAAAGTGGTGACCCACTTGCTGATGGCAAGTATGGATGGCAGAATGGTTCATCGTTTTGTGAGAGTGGGTGAAATTCACTTGGGAATGATGATAGTAATGAAGAAAGATGGATTTAATGGGGGTTTGATGAACATGGTGTACACGAAAAGGGCGTGTGCATGTGTGTGAGGGCATGTTTAAGATGATGACTTTTAAACTTGGGCAAAGCAGTTTAACGTCATGCGGCCAGGATATGCACTATAGTTTAGGGTCATATAGCTTGGACCGTGGCTATGCAGTTTAAAGTCATGCAACTAGGACCATGCAGTTTAAGGTCGAGCAACTATACCTCCAATACAGTTTAAGGTAATATAGTTTGGACCATGGCTGTGTAGTTGAGTCATGCAGCTAGGACCATGCAGTTTAAGGCCATGTAACTAGACATCCACTACAGTTTAAGGTCCTATAGTTTGGACCATGCAGTTCAGGGTCATGCACCTGGACCATTGTGTGGGTTGCCATGTAGGTGAAACTCCATGGGGAATGGGTCCGTGAATGACAATCCACCTCCCTGGGAATGAAATGGCTAAGGTCATACACAAGAGAGTGCATAGATTGAGATGGTGACCTTACAAGGAGTGGCAAATGGAAGCGGACATCCCTGGGAATTAGGGTGCGAGTGTGACTCTCGGGGGGTGAAAACTGAGACTCAATGAAGAATAGGTATCTCGACTCCCTGGGGATAAGATAAAAAAGGAATAATGACTCGGTGTGGAACAGACCTATTGGGGATTGAAGAGATAAGAATGACCTTAGCTTTATTGGGAATAATGGGTTGCATTACGAGTGTGACTCCCACTGGGGATGAGGGACATCGGCCTGCTCTTGACTCCATTGGGGATGACAGGTCACGGCCTGAGTGCAACTCCACTAGGGATAGTGGTAGGACGCACACGGCGGTAACCAGGTGCGAACATGCGTGGCATTACCATGGGGAGCAAAACACACAAGACGGTGGACTTGAACGGTAGTAGCATTGACACATACGACGTCAATACAGGCGGAGGTAACATACGCGACACTAGCATGCGCACACACGGCGGTAGTCTTGAGAACACAGCCGACATTAGGCATAGCTGACGTTAGCTTTTGAGAACACAACAGGTGCTGGCCCTTTGAGAACATATCCTGCTTTGGGCACAGATTACACAGACAACGTTGGTCGCAAGTTACACAGACGACATTGCTCACAATTTACACAGACGGTGCTGATCACAAGTTACACAGGCGACACTAATCACAAGTTACACAGGCGGCGTTAGTCATAAGTTACACAGACGGCACTGCGCACAAGTTGCATAGACGGCAGTGACCTGTGTTCGGGCCTCTGGTCTGAGCTTGACCCGGTCCTGGTCTCTGACGTATGAGTTTCATGGGCGGCGATAAACTTTGCTCGGGACTCCAGCTTGAGCCCGACTCAGTCCGGCCCATTGCTGTTTGGTCTTTAAGAACTTGACTGGCATTCTTGATTTGTTAGAGGCACTTCGTGGGGAAGTTTCACCTATATAAAGGGGTAAACCCCATTTTTTCACCATTTTATCGAGGAATGCAAATTTTCAGCAGTGATGGAGAGGGACTTCCCGGCGATAAATTCGGTGAAATCACAGGGCAGTCCAAGTTTTGTCAATAAGAACCTCGTCAAGAAAGTTTCGGCTGTGAGAGAAAGCATCAGAGATAACCCACGAGCATCCGCAGGGGGATGCAGGAATCTATGGCAAGGGTTACTGTTGCCAGAGAGAGTTCCCGCCAGAGTGAGAGCAACAAGGAGTTTAACTCTGACAGTAGTTTTTGAGAGTAAAGGGGAAAGGGGCCCAATTTACTGCAGAGGCTCGCCGGGTGAACTTCCACTGGTTTTGAGGATTTTTCGATGGTATTCTAGTGTGGTGAAAAGAGAGGGGAGATCCACCAGTAGGTTTCTGACGAGAGACTGAGAGTCACCGGGAAGTGAACAGCCGTTGATAGCAAATGGTCAATGGAAGGTGAGCAGTCGTAGGGAGACGAAAGGCCACAGGCAGCGAACGGTCACCGGAAGGTGAATAATCGCAGGGAGTTGAAGGGTCTTGAGGAGTTGAAGGGTCACCTGCAGCCGAAGGGACACAGGAACCGAAGGGTCGTAAGGAGATGAAGGATCTTGAGGAAGCTAGATAATCACCGTCACTGGCAATCGAAGCCTTACTCGCGATGGTGGAGAGCACAACTGACGTTAGCCTTAGCCGGCATTAGCCCTTTGTCAGCCACAACTGACGATACCCCTCGAAGTCACAACCGACTGTTTGAAGACATTTTTCAGCACTTTGGGCCCCCGATGCCGAATAAAAAGAAAAGCGGGTCAATAAAGCCTGAATTATAGTGGAATTCTTGACAGTCTCAGAATTACTCCAAAACAAGAGGAAATGTTCATACGGACTTCAAAAGGCCACTTGTCAAGTTTCGTCGCAATTTTACATGTTTCAAGCAGTGTAAACAAAGAAACAACTTTGAAAAAATCAGCCTCTCGCACCTTAAAACAGGCCCCGTAACTAGAACTCTATTTTCAATGCATCAAATTGCTGTGGGATCACCGCCATTAGATCCAGCACAATAAAAAACCCCTACTGGTCATGTTTTGGTTTAATTAGACGCTCCAGGACAAAGTTATGGGTAAAAGACCAAAAAGGGATAGGCTACACAGTATTCATGTGTGCCCTCCCTGCACCAAAACACCGTTAATGGCGACTGTTTTTATAGTCTCAGGAAATGACTTTCAGGAACTATATATCACTTGTCCCAAGTCGGATAGCGTTCAAAATTTGTGGGCGTGTTTGTCTCGTCAAGACGAGCGTTTCGATATATGGCACGCCCCGTGACGATGCCCAAGCAAAGGGAAAAGCTAGAGAGAAATCAGTGATTCGTGAAGGAAGTTGCAGGAAATTCAGTAGCGACATATCGCGCTTGAGCAGCCATACCACGATGCTCGCACATCGGATTGATGCGAGACCAGTTCCATCGCGTGCATAAGGTCCAGGGCTAGTATTGGTCTGAACCCTGTGCTTGATGTATGGTCGGATTTCACGCACGAAGCCGATACAGGTGCTGTAAATTTTGACCACCGGAATTCAGATTCCGACCAAAATCCCAAGACTGCAAAATCTTCGTCTGGACATGAAATCGAACTACATTTGTTGCCACGTGATCGTGACGATAGGCTCAGTGCATTATAGCAAAGAAATCATGAAGAAACATCAAGATATGAGCACACTATTGATCTGAAGTTTTTAAGATTTGCACAAATTTCACGTCGCATGATCGTGGCTTAAAAACACGATCCGTGGCTCAAAGTTACTATCAAATCAATCGCGATGACGAGCCCTATGAGAAAGAAATCATCTTTATTTCAAACGGGCACCAGAGCGATCATGGATCATCTATAGAAGATCACGCAAGTTATAAGGCAGCAGTAGGGACTGTTTGAAATTCCATGTATTATTAGGCAGGGGCAAAACAATCATTTTACACCTATTTTTAGATTTTATTTTAATTCAAATAAATTATAATTATCGTCAATTAGGATAGTTTTTCTGCATCCACCCATGTTTATGGTACAATTCTATAAATACATGCTAAACATAATTGTAAAGGGCTACCCTCATACTTGCAATTCATCATTAAAGTTGAAGTTCTTACGTTGAGTTGGAGAGGCACATCTTGGAGAAAGAGAGAGGAGAGAGAAGAAAAAGTCTGAAACCCCTTGATGAAGGTAATTTTCTCTCTCTTCCTCTTTTCTCTCTCCTCTTTCTTTCTTTATTATCATCTTCCTTTTCTCTCCTCTTTTCTCTCTCCTCTTTCTTTCTTTCTCTGTCTTCCATTTCTTTTCTCTATCTCTGTCATCTCCATCTCAAACATGCATGGTAGTAACCATTGTCGTGCATGTCTCTCTCTTTCTCTCTCTTCTTCTTCTTTCTTCTTTTCTCTTTGTTTTCTTTGTTTTCCCCTTCCCCCTCTTTCTTAATCTTCTCCTTCCTTCTCTCTCTACTTTCCTTTCCTCTTTCTCTTCCCTAAACCCTCTTTCTTCCTCTTTGTCTTTCTTTGTCTCACCCTGTTATTTCTTTTTTCTCTCTTCTCCAATCATGCATGGTAATACCCATCGCCGACCATGACATTCTCATTCTTCCTTTATCCTCTGGAAACATGCACAATGAGCTGGGCCTTAACCCGAGTGACGGGCCGAGCCTCTGTCCAAGTCTCCCTTACCTCATGTTGTGCACGATGATACTCATCATTGTGCATGACATTCCTTTCCCCATTCTTTGACAAGGACACTGAATTGGGCCTTTCCCCGAGTGGCGGGTCGAGTCGTGTCTGAATCCCTTATGACATGAGCAACGATGCCTAACGCCGCGTATGTCATTCCCTTTCTAGTTCCTGCCACTGTCTCTTGACATGGGCAGTAAAAGCTAATCATTATCTATGTCTTTTCTCTCTCCTCTTTCCTTTGTCATGAGCGATAGAAACCTAATCACTGCCCATGTCTTTTCTCTCTCTCCTCTTTCCTCTCTCTCCTTTCATGGATGGTGGAAGCCCATCACCGTCCATGTTCTCTTTTTTCTCTCTCTCCTCTCATGGACAGTGGAAGCCCATCGTCATCTATGCTTCCATCTCTTCTCTCTCCTCTATCATGGACGGTGGAAGCTCATCGTCGTCCATGCTTTCTTCTCTCTTCTCTCTCCTCTGTCATAGACAACAGAAGCTCATTACCGTCCATGCTTCCTTCTTTCTTCTCTCTCCTCTGTCATAAATGGTGAAAGGTCATTGATATTCATGTTTCGTCTCTCACCTTTCTCTCTCTTCTCTTCTTTTCTCTCCTTTCTCTCTCCTCTTCTTTCTCCTTTTTCTCTCTCCTCTTGTCTTTTTGATCTCTCTTCTTCTTCTCTCCCCTCTCTTCTATCTCTCTCTTCTCTGCTCTCTTTTTTTTTTTTTCTCCCTTCTCTCCCTTCTCTCTTTACTCCCCTTTCTCCCCTCTTTCCTTTCCCTTCTCTTTCCCTTCTTCTCTCTTCGTTCTTCCTCTTCTCTATATCTTCCCTCTCTTATTTCCTCTTTCTTGTATCTTCCCCTCTTCTTCCTTCTCCCTTTCTTCTCTCTCTTCTCTCTTCTCTCTCTTTCCTCTTTTCTTTCTTTTCTCTTTCCTCTTCTTCTCTTTTCTTCTTCTTCCCTCTTCTCATCTCTTCTCTTCTCTTCACTTCATCTTCTTCTCTCTTCTCTACTCTACTCTTCTCTTCTTCTTCTTCTCTTTCCTTCTCTTCTCTTTTTCATTTCTTCTTCTCCTCCCTTCTCTTATGTTCTTCTTTTCTCCCTTTGCTTCATTTCTTCTTCTCTCTTTTCCATCTTCTCTTTTAATCTCTCTTCACTTTCTTTTAACTTCTCCCTTATTCCTCCACTCGTCTTCTTCTTTCTCTTTTTTCTTCTCTCTTATCTCTCATCTTTCTCTCGCTTCTCTTCTTCTACCCTTCTCCCTTCTTCGTTCTTCTTCCTCTCTCTCTGCTTTCCTCTTTCTCTTCTCTCTCTTCTTCTTTCTTCTTTCTCTCTCAATTGACTAAGGGGCAGGCCAAGTCTAGCACTGCCATCGTAGTCTCCTCGTCGAGCAGTATTACTGCTGTGCTGGTCTGAGTTACTATGCCTGTCTTGCTGCCACATCAGGTTCACCATTGTGCCAGGCTGGTTGGTGTTGGTGTTATGTTGTCGAGCAGTATTATCGTTGTGCCGGTCTGTGTTATTGTGCCCGTCTTGTTACCACATCAGGCCAATCATCATGTCAATCTAGCCACTGTGCTGGCTAGCCACCTGGTCAAATGTCTCTTTCTTTTCTTCTCTTTTCATCTCTCTTCTTTTTTCTCTCTTGTTCTTGCTCCCAACCTTCATCTTATCATTTCTTCTCTTTTCTCCATTGAATGTGCATGTCTGTGTGCATTCGCCCATAGACAAGGTGGGGTCGCTTGACCTACTTGTCTTGTAAAATTAACCATGTGTGTGTGATCGCAGAAATGGGGAGAATGTAGGCCAAGGGAGGTGATTTCGAACCAGTTGTAGGACTGGGGGCTTCCGTCATGATCTACGAGGGCGCCCACGTGAACTAGCTTGAGTAAGTCCCGAACCCACCTTAAATTCCTCTCTCATCGGTTGGTATACTTGTCCTTGTTTCCTAACAAGGTTCCCGAGAGAGCGATCTCAAGTCTCGGGTTCCCTTGAAACCCGAGACACATGCTGCCAAGTCATCCTGACCCGGAGGGCGAGATCGAGGCACCTAACCCGATGGCGACTCCACTGGGAACTTATTACCCCTTCATCAGATCATACTTGTTTAATTAGTTTCTCCTTTCTTTTTCTGTTTTCACATACCACATGGCTTCCGGGTTCCTTAACCCATTCATCCGGATCGAGAATTTTCTCATCCCCGCATTCGCGAGCTTTCCTCAAGAATTGGTTCCTCAAACTTCGCTCCTAAGTTTTCTTTTTAGCAAAGACCTATTGTCTATCTCCTAGGTCTTAACCTAGATAGGCATGAGGAGGGACTTATAGGTTCCTAACTCCCCATCTCCTTGCCCTGGTGGAACTTCCACTGAGGCACCCTACATCGGTAGCACATCTGCTACCACTAATAGCATGCACCCTGTTATCGACAAGTCACGCGCTGGTGTTATTGCTGAGGTACGCCAAAAGGCTGCCCAGTCCTTAGCTGCAAAGGGCAAACAAATTCCCATTGTTCCTGTGGGTCCCCGGACAGGAACCCCCCACATTCCTACACGACCTTGGATCTTTATGATTAGAGACTCAACACATCGAGGAGGAGACCCTGAGGCCTCCACCTCACGCACACACACTAAGGCTTGTGGGTCATCCACTCGAGCCACACCCAGGGGTAACCCTCATGTTACCTTGAGTACGCGTCTAGGATGAAGCATCCTTGGGCCGAAACCTGTGCGCATGAATCTGCATCTCACCACTCGAGGCAATGCCCTTACTGCACCGATCTAAGTACACGGAAGACGATCCCCTCGTCCTTCCTCTCAGCACACACTAGAGTACCCTGTAAGGGAAAGGCTCTCATTTGCTCCCTTGCAGACACCTGCTCGCAGTTTTTTGCCTCATATGGCCAGGCCACTTGTTTGAGCCCAGGGCTGACCCCCAAGTCACCCGGAATGCTACTTCAAGGGGCGTACAAACACCACCTTCCCAAGCCACTGCTTGCTCCCGACCCAAACATTATCGAAAGCCGGTCCCCTCTACGTCTACCCTTTCTCCTCCCAACGGATATCTCAAGATCTGGTACTCGAAGGTTTTCCTTAAGAGTACCATTCTCAGCTAGCCCCGTTAGGTCTGCTTTGCCTCTGGAGCCCACAAAGGAGTTCGGGACAAAGGCCTGATGATTGATGAAGTTTTACAACTTCCAAGGCAGCAGCCCATGCTGGCCCCTGTCCATGGTCCACATTTGCTCCCCCATCTTATGGACACAACCCTCTCATGCTCTAAGAAAGCAGGTCAACCTCGATCCTAGTCTTAGTTCTAGAGAGAAATCTACCGCACCCTCAAAGATAAGCAAATTAGAGGACTGCAGATCTTGATTAAGCAGCCGACTAGAAAAGTTGGGGCACCCAGCTCCAAGCGTCTCCTCCCTGAAAATCCCTTCTATCCTCTTCGAATCACAGAGACTGAAGGAAAGGTGCGAGAATCCTTCACCATGGTCAGCATCCTAGAAGTTGACCCGACCACCCAGCAGCCACGTCCCAAGACCATCGGGAACCGATCCTTACACGCTCGACATACAAGAATTGAGTCCAATCGGGGCATGCTGAGCCCTTATTGGTCGATCTGCCGCGCGCAACTCGTTAAGTTTGGAAGCCCTCAACTGCACCTACGCCTGACCTCTCTGGAGAAACGGTCAGCGTCATGGTTGTAAATGAACCTAAGGACTCTAAGGAAGCACACATGGATAGGTTCAAATAGATGGTGCAAGTAATGATGGAGAGAATTGATCGTATGGAAAGCATGCGATCCCCAGTCAATGCATCTCGTCATGAGGCCGATTCCCACCATTTGGACGATGCAGTGCCAAGGCTACCTCCTCCTTCTACCTCACTGGGCAATTCTATCCCTCACGCCCTCTCACAGGTAGACATCGATGCTATGGTAACCCACAGCTTAAAAAGCAAACAAATTTCGAGTATTCAGGGTGCAACACTCTATAAAAAACCATGCCCTTGTTACATTGATCATGTTCCATTTCCCTCTGACTACAAAAAGGGGAAGTTTCCCCTATTCAATCGAACAACATCCTCGCACTAGTGTATCCCGCATTTCCAAGTGGCATGTCGAGAGATATCGGCTGATGAGAAACTCTTGATGGCCCCGCCTTTTAGTGGTATGCTCGGCTTCGTTATGATGCAAAATCTGACAGATCTTCTGATGAACATCTTTCGGATTTGACACCTTAAACTGATAAAAAATAAATGATTAAAAGAATGCAGTAGAGAAGGTGGGACAAATCGAATTCAGATCTGAGGCTAGATCCATCCAAAAATGAGCAGATCTACTCTTAGATCTGTGGCAGAGCCAGCATGATCCAAGACATTACAAAATACTATTTTTAAGTAAACAAATAGATCAAAATAAAATGAAAACAATAAAAGCAAAAGAGATAAAATGAAAGAAAATGATACCGAACCAGACCCGATGGCCTAGGATTCTTGAGCCTTCCGAGGCTCGCCCATATCAAAACCGGTCTGCTTTTGTATCTCTGATCTGGATATTAGCCAGCAAGTCTTTTTAGTATAGGGTGGTTGTGCCCTATAAATGGTTCTAGGTGTCCTAGGTCTAGGCTCTCTCAGGCTTAAGGATTTGAAGTTCCAGGAGGCTCGAGTTTGTTGAAGCTATCTCTAGGGATTCTAATCTCTCTGAGGTTCTATCTCTGTCTCCAATTTGTTCTCTCTCTATCTAAGGTTTTCTCTCTTATCCCCCTCTAAATGACCACGAAAAGTGGCCTTATAAGGGTCAAAATCTCTTGGGAAGGCTATGCACGCGTAACAAACAAATCCCTCGATCAAAGACGCACATTTTGAAGGTCACTGATTTGGGCGGCTTGTGTCACCTGGGCGGCACGCCCTGTGTCGCTTAAGGCTAGGCAGCACAAGTCGTGTCGCCTAGGCGACACGGCCCATTTCACATACACCAATTTTTATCCAAATTGATGTTTTTTACTTCAGGTGTGTTCCTCAGCCTCTTGTGAAGCTCTAAAAGAAAATTTGGTTCAAAATGAATTTGTTTACTATTTTTAATGATATTTTTGGTAAAACATGGCAATTGCAAGACGACTTGGGCGACATGCCCTGTGTCGCCTGGGCAGCACGCCCCTTGTTTCCCAAACTAAAACTTGACCAAATTGAGTTTTTTTAATTTGGGTGTCTTCATCAGCCTATTGTGAAGCTCTCAATGGAAATTTGGGTTAAAACTAAGTTTTTTACTATTTGTAATGATTTGTTTGGTAAAACAAGGCAATTACAAGACGACTTGGGTGACACGCCCTGTGTCGCCCAAACCAAAACTTGTCAAAATTGATTTTTCCAATTTGGGTGTCTTTCTCAGCCTCTTGTGAAGCTCTCAAAGAAAATTTGGGTTAAAACAGATTTGTTTAATGATTTCTTTGGTAAAATAGGGTGTTTGCATAAATCTGGGTCAAAACAAGGTTTCTACAGGGTTCCGAGCAAGCAAACTGATTCTGATTCACAAGGTAGATTGTGTGAACTATGGATTTGGATTTACTAGATTAAGTGTGATACTAAGGGTTCAAGAAACCGTAGAATTTTCTAGATTTAAAATGGGGATTCTACAGTTGCCCCTCTTTGGCACTCCCTGTCGTTCGAGGGACAGGTGAGTGACAAAGAAGTAGTCACTCTGGCGTACTCTGTCCTTCGAGGGGCAGGTGAACGTCAAAGATTTCTACCTAAGGTAACGTGGTAAGAGGGCACACCAACTATCCCTCCATGTCATTGCACTCATTGAGCTCACCCACCTAGGGCATTTTTTGTCCTAGGGTTTTTGACATGAGACGTCGATGAGTTACACAAGCTTGAAACTAGAGTTGGATTTTCTAGCCATGCCATTTAACTTCAGGGGTTTTGTAGTTCGAAATTTTTTAACCCTGACATCTTCTTTGATCTCCTTAGGGTTTCCTAAGGTTGTCTATAGGTTTAAGAAAAGAGCGGATAATGCAGACATTAAAAATTTGTTCCTGATGTCCCGTGGTCAAAGGGTACACCAACTATCCCTCCAAGTCATTGCGCTCATCGAGTTCAACAACCTAGGGCATTTTTCTTCCTAAGGTTTTTGACGTGAGATGTCGTTGAGTTACACAAGCTTGAAACTCGAGTTGGATTTTCTGGCAATGCCACTTAACTTCAGTTTCAAATCTGCAAACCTATATTTTCTTGGATTTCATCAGGGTTTCCTAAGGCTTTCTATAGGAAGAGACTTGTCTGGCCGAATTCGAAGAGAGAGACAAGGTAGCAACACGGTAATCACGGCAACGTGGTGATCATCATATATGGGTGTCCAAGCTCCTTCGTCTTTTAAAAGTCATTTTAGAAATTTTGAAAGTAGGGGAGATTTGAAATAGAACCCAGAGCTGAGACATGCTATGATTTTAACAAAGAAATTCAAGTTTTTGAAAATAAAAATATATAATGAAAATTTTGAAAAGAGGAAGATAATTTCGAAGAACAAGGTTGGTTAACAGTTTTAACTCCTGCAACCATAGAGCCCTCAAAGCAGTTTACGTCATACAGTGATGGATGGTGTAGTCGGCAGTTATACTCATACGAACATGGAGTTTTTTTTTTTTTTTCTGCTATCTCTATTGGGGGTGGTTATTCTTTTAAGGTAGGTCTTACTGTTTAATCAATTGTGACCCCTTTGTAGGATCCTATGTGAGCGTATCGGGTCTTTGCTTGAATCATTGGGACGAGGAGTCATCAATTGTTTCTTTATCTTTCGACCTCAGATCTTATATATCAATTCTCTCTAGATTCGAGCGAAACATAGTCTTGAAAATATAGGAAACTTCCCCTAGGTGTTCAGAATCTCTTTGGATTTCTGATTTCGTTCCTCCACCACCCACCTTTCGAAGTTGCAGACGATCTAGGTCCGTAGCAATGTTTTGTCAGGCAAATGCTTATTGATTTTCTTTTGGCACCACTTTGACTCAAGGGAAGGAAGAGCAGATGTTTAGAGAGAAATGATTTTGGTGTTCAGCCCGATAGCCTTTTTTCCAATGCTTGGGGTTCCTTATGGATTTTTAGCTCAACGGATTTTTTTATTATTATTATTTTTTTCATCACTCCGAGGTCCCTTTCGGGTTTTCATCCCCATAGCTTTTTTTCCAATGCTTGAGATTCCTTTCAGATTTTCAGCCCAACGGATTGTTTTGTTTTTTTTTTTGAAGAAGAGAACAATGACAAAAACAATAGGAGGAGGAGGAAGAAGAGTGAACTTCTTTTTTTTTTTTAGCAATTCGCCTTAAGATCGTGTAAGAATTTGATCATGTTTCCCTCTTCCAAGTGACAAGGAGGTTTTAATATCGGTCTTCTTATGATTTCCCTTGACCTAGATTGACATCCAAAATATCTTTGACAATGGTTGTTGAATCTCTGTTGAACTTTTCCTTTAAACTACGCTTGAACGTTGATTTTGGGGCTAAAAATCACTCTCAGTTTCCAAATCCCCTAGCCTTCTATATGGATGGATAGGCTAATCAGGGTTTTCCAGTTAATGGAGTACTTCGTGTTACACATTAGACGTAAATGCCTTTTGAAGTGTGAGGCATGAATGCCTCATTTGGTTATTTGTAAGGGGTGAGTGATCACCCAACTCCTTTTTAGTAGTCTTTTTCATTGCAAATTTTGAATTGTTTGTCGGGGGTTAACTCCGTGGTATACTTCTTTTCAGTGCTCGAGCTTAAGTGAGACTCTCGCACCAAAGGAGTGATTGAGTTGGTATTAGATAGTCTAACAGCATGTTGGGAGTCAACGAAGGAGGTTTCAATCTTGCTAGTTGGCCTTATTGTATCATCTTCATGAGAGGAGTTTGCCCCTATTGAATATTTGGATGGGGTTGCCCCTGCAGGGCTTTCTGTTCTGTTGGGAACCTGTTCTTCACATGATGAATTCTCTTGATATGGTGGTGCTTCAGTTATCGGAGTTGTGCTCATGTCGTTAATGACTTTTAGAGAGACTACTTTTTAAGGAGATAACATGGTCGGATTTTCAATATCCAATTCTTGATCCCAGATTGGCAGATCATTCAAGAAATCTTATGAAGGTGGACCAGGTGGGCCCCTTCGAATTTCTAAAGGTTTGAGTTCTATCAACTCTAGTGAAGATGTCAACTATTTGGGAATAGTCAAATTCAAGCTCTTTGCTTCTCTATCATCTATAACTGGGTTCACCTCGACTAATGACTCGGTTAAATCTTTTAAGCTTAGATCCTCATCCCATGTCCGTGGGTTGACGAGGAAGTCTGGTGAAGGTGGCCTAGGTGACCCCTTAGAATTTCCAAAGGTTCGATCTCTATTGATATTTGAGGTGTTGGCCCTTATTTGAAATCGTAATGGGAGACTTTCGAGTGTTGACCCCTTGTTTGGAAGATGATCCATTCTCATTGATCTGGATCACATCAATTTCTGAAATGTCGTCCTCATCATATTGATCTCACTTAGGTGGGTCTTCAAGGTTTTGAGGTGAAGGGCTTCCTTTTAACACTTGCTCATTTTCCCCCTCACGAGTTGTTGCCAATAATTAAGGTTTTACCTGCCGTCATGGGCTTGGGAATCCATAGCTTCTAAACCTTGGCTGAGTTTATGCTCGAGTTCATATTTCTCTTGCAGGTTTGATTCGTTGCTACACACGTATAAACCATTTATTGTGTTAACTTGGAAGTACGGGTTGAAGGGTTCAAATGCCCTAGTGTTGATCTTGACGATGAGGATTTCTTGTACTACTTTTGAGAATGTTTTTTGGAGTGGAATTCCATATGCGATACCCCTTTCATCTCCCATTTCTTCAGTTATGGGCTTGGAGCTAAGGTCATCCTCACTGCTTTGATCTTGAGTATCCTTAGTCATTAACCCCTAGGTGAGGTTATGCTCGTTTTGTTATTCATCTACTGAACTTTCAAATTGATTTCTTCTTGTGCTCCAAGGACTTTGTGGATGTTCTTCGGGTTTGGGCACAGCTTGTGATTCTCCTGAGTTAATCAGGTTGACATCAATATCCTTTGTCGGGACATCTAGAGTTTCTGATTCTTCTTTGCTGTCAACATCTTCCTTTTTGACACTTATCATGCTGTTATCAATGAGATCTTGAACTCTATGTCTGAAAGCTCAACATTTCTCAGTGTTATGGGCGTAGTTTTGATGCCAATCGCACAATCGATATGTATCACCTCCATGGAAAGGAGGAATTTTGGCTGCTGTGGGTAATTCTATGAGCCTTGGCTTAAGCAATTTATTCATGATATCGGTCATAGACTCATCAATGGGAGTGAATTCCCTAGGTCTGGAAGTCTGCATTCTCCATGTGGTAGAATGAATTTTAGTCTTTTCTTGTGAATGGTTTGCAGAAGGGTTGCTTTTCTTGATCATGTTTAGTTCTCCTTCTTGAGAGTGTTTTTTTGTTGCGGCTTTATCTTCCTGGGCTCGCTCATATGGTGATACTCTTTCAAGCATATCATCAAATGAGTAAGGGACAGTGTAGACACCCCATTTTAAAGCAGGAAAATTCTAGAGTTTCTGAATCCTTAAGGACCACATTATCCTAGTATATCCAAAATCCATAGTTCACACAACCTATCTTGTGGCCCGGAACCTGTCTGCCTGCCCGGAACCCTGGAGAACTTTGTTTTGACTAAGATTTTTGTAAACGCCCTGTTTTACCAAAAAATTATTAAAAATAGTAAATAAATCCCTTTTGATCCAAATTTTCTCTGAGAGATTCATAAGAGGTTAAGGAAAACACCCAAAGTGAAAAAAAGGAAATTTGGACACGTTTTGAGTTGAGCGACACTAGCCATGTTGCCCAGCCTAGACTGGGCGACACTACTAGTGTTTCCCAAGTCATTCCAATAAATGTCATGTTTTACTAAAAATTTCATTAAAAATAGTAAACAAATCCATTTTGACCCAAATTGTTTCTGACAGCTTCACAAGAGGATGGGGAATTCACTTAAAGTAAGAAAAAAGTACTTTGACCAAGTTTGACTTGGGCAAAATGGGCAGTGTCGCTCAGATTTGGGCGACATGGTTTATGTCGCCCAGTCCATTTTGCTCCAAAATAAAAGTTTAAGGTTTTGGACGTTGTTTTTACCTTTTTGGGTGACACTAAGAGTATCGCCCAAATATGTGACCCTCAAAAGGTAGACATTTTGACCAAGGATTTGTTTGTTACGTGAGTTTATTCTCCCCAACAAATTTGCCCCCCTTTTGAGTATCTTTTCAGGACCATTTAGAGGGGACGGAAGAGAGGAGATGAAGGATAGAGATAGAAACCCTAAGAGAGAGAGAAAACCTGGGATAGAGATGAAAAACCGTAGAGTGCTGCAAGAGATAGAGATCTGAGAGATAAACTCAGAGAGAAAAACCCTATCTAACTTAAGCCTGAGAACCCTAGTTCTAAGCCATTTTCAAGGAACAACCACCATACTCTATTAATATTTGTCGGCTAATATCCGGATCAGAGAGACAAAAGACGACCGGTTCTGATACGAGAGAGCCCCAGAACGCTCGGGAGTCCAGGGCCATCCGGCTCAATTTAGTATCATTTTCCTTTCTTATTTTTTTATCCTTCTTTACTATTTTAATTCAATTTTTTTCTAATTATTCGCTTTAAAATCGTATTTGGGATGCTCTGAATCATGCTGGCCCTGCCAAAGATTTGAGAGCAGACTGCTCGTTTTTGGGTAAATCTGGCCTCAGATCTAAATTCAATTTGTCCTACTTTCTTTACCATTTTATTTCTTGCATTTTCATTTATTTTAAGGTGTTAAAATCTAGAGATATTCATTGGAAGATCTGTCTGATTTTCATCATAAACAGTTTGGCGCCCACTGTGGGGCGTTTCGAGCTTGATCCAAGTGCCAAAATACAATTTTTATTCATCATTTTTCACTGTTTTCAGTCACAAAAGGTCCCAGAAGTCGGAAATAGCCAAGATCTAGGCTTTGGTGCTGCGAACCATGATTTTTCTAGGTGACACCACCAAACCCAAATCCAGGGTGACACTCCCCGTGTCGCCCAAAATTCAAAAGTTTGATAATTTCTGAAACTTTGCAAATATGTTTTAGGGATTGTTTTATTACTGTTCACAAAATTTCAGAGCAAAATAAAATTTTTAAAAATGCCAAACAAATATTTTACTTAATACATATATGTCTTATTTGCTTTTGTCTGTTTTCTCTGTTTAAATTTATTTCATCAAAAATATATTTTTTCCCACTTTTTCCAAGTTTAACATAGTCTTATTTAATTAATTTTGATAGGAAAACAATATATAAAAATAATAATAATAATTTTTTGGGTGACACTAGCAGTGTGGCCCACCCTGCAAAGGCGACACCAGCCGTGTTGCCCACCTCCAAAGGTCACAGAAAACTTCTGGGACCCCACAAACCTATTCTAAAGCCTTTGGGCTGCTTTTTAACCAAGTTTTGGCTCAAAAATAAATTTTTTTAAAATATAAAAAAAATATGTTTCCTCAGATAGGTCTACTCGGTTCTGGCTATTTGATTTTGTTTTAATTTGTTATTTTTCATCTAAGTCATGTTTTCCCTGCTTTCACCATGCTTAGTTTAATAGTGATTTATTAAATTTAAAAAAGATAAAAAAATTAAAAAAAAATAAAAAAAATAAAATTTATATATACATCGAGGGCTGCTTACACCCTCCCTGAACTATGTCTCATTCGAGTCACCCTCGACTCGAGCCGCGCTCGACTTTACTATCTTAGGGATTGCTTATCCCTCCAATTACACTATGCTTTGAGCGAGTTTCACCTCGAAGTGTGCATCGCTAGGCACGATCAGTGCCGAGCGCTCACTTATTTCCCCTTGAACCATGTCCTGTTCGAGCCACCCTCGACTTAGCACAGACTGTGCCTGGTCTCATTTTTTTGACTTTACCTTCTTAGGGGTTTCTTACCCCTCCATCTATACTGTGCTTCGAGCGAGTTTCACCTCGAAGCGTGCCTCGCTAGGTAGGATCAGTGCCGAACGTTCGCTTATTTTTCTTTCTTGTTTTGTGTGCATTGTGTGCTTGACTTTATTTTTAATTGCATGCATCTTTACACACCGTAGCACACACCGGATCGGAAATGCCCAGCAAACCAGCAAACAAATATTTCAAAAACCCCCAAAATCCACATTAACGGCATGAGGGGAACCTAGCATTGTGAGTCGAGGCGGTTGAGATTTGAGTAACTTTAACTGTGAGCGCCCCTCCGTAATCCTTTGCCTCAAAGCAACTCCATGTATGGTAGCACTTGGTGAACATCTTATAACAGGAGGTCAGGATCTATGTGGGGACCTATATCGGCCTAGACGTATTCCAATAGTTAGGACCACTCTCAAGCCAAGCCGGTAATAATCAGACTAGGTCAAATGTTTTAGTGTGCTCTCTCAAGCCAAGCCTACCCATAATCAGACTAGGTCAAATGTTTTCGTGTGCTTACTTGTTTATTTCTGATCGGTTAATCTTAGATTC
The DNA here is from genome assembly GCF_054954075.1 of Amborella trichopoda. Taxonomy (NCBI): domain Eukaryota; kingdom Viridiplantae; phylum Streptophyta; class Magnoliopsida; order Amborellales; family Amborellaceae; genus Amborella; species Amborella trichopoda. The sequence goes on from NC_142346.1 coordinate 31,560,879, forward strand.
AAGTCCGAACCCGCTTTTGGTCTGAGCTGGAGCTTCTGGGTCCAAGTTCAGGCTTATACCCAGCCTAGCCCAGGTTCGAACGAGGTTTCACCTTGGTCCGAACCTAGGCCCCCTCTTGGTCCGAGCTGAAGGCTCATTCCTAGCTCATCTTTGATCGAGTCCAGGTCCACGCATGGTCTGATCATTAAAACTCTCTGGGTCCAAGTTCAGGCTTGTACCCAGCCTAGCCCAGGTCTAAACCAGGTTCACACCCAGGTCCGAACCTAGGCCCCCTCTTGGTCCGAGCCGAAGGCTCGTTCCTAGTTCAATCTTGATCCAGTCTAGGTCCACATATGGTCTGAGTTTCAAAAACCTCTAGGTCTAAGCCTAGGCTTGCACCCAACTCAGTCTAGGTTCGAACAAGGCTCACACCCCGGTCGGATCCTAGACCCGCCCTTGGTCCGAGCCGAGACTGGTGCACCATCTAGTTTTGATCTTAGTCTAGGTTCTAGCATAGGTCTAAGCATAGAGTTGCCTCTAGAGCTAGACTAGGCTTACCCTAGTTCATGGTCCAAACCATAACCCATTGAGTCTAACAAGTCTAAGGGTTATGGTTTGGACCCTGAATAGTCAAGGGGTCCGATCTGGAGTTGTCTTGCAAGGGTTCTTAGGCAACCAAAGTAGAGTGGGGGAAGAAATTCATGCAGCATCTAATGCCACTTCCCACAACTCGAACCGAGATAACTCTGGGGTGAAGTGGTCTCAAGACTAAGACCCATCCTAGGTCTAGGGGATCCAACCCTACCTCGAATCACCGTAGTACAACTCATGATATTCTAAACACTGTATGAGGCAGAGGTGTCAACCCAAACCGACCCCTAGACGAGATAGGTGTCCAAGCTACCCTTAAGAGTCTAGTTGACCTAGGTTACACTATTCATGCCCCAGCTTAGGGTCGAACCCAAATCAAGTAAGTGGCATAGGTCTACCCTTAGTGCAACCGAGTTAGCCGATTCTTCAATCGGTCCCTCTAGGTCATCCGGTCTAACAAACCGTGCAATTTTTGCAACTGGTGATGACACCCATGGCTCAATACGCCTGTCAAGCACAAGTGTATCAAATCGTCCTGGTGACTGCGGCTCATCCATCTCAAGCCCATGCAGGCCAACGTATACCCCAAATCTCGACTCATCCGTCCATGCCTGGGAACCCACCAACCAATGGGCCTATAGTCATGTCAAACACCCAATAAGAGGGCACTTTAAAAGCGATGCAGGATATGCTCTTAAGAATGGGAATGCATGATATTCTACCCCCAAAGGCCTATGTTCAAGAGTTCCTTGGAGGCATGGAGGACCTTCCCCTGGGATTTGTTCCCATAATTTAGAAACAAGTTTAACAGGAAGAGCGATCCAGATGCTCACATCAACGCGTATCTCCTCTTTGTGAGAGCTTTGCGAGGTAGACCTAACCAACTAAAGGCCATATTTTTGTAAACATTGACCGGCGAGGCCTTGAACTGGCATTGGAGAACAATGTCTGCTCAACCACACATCATTCCAGACGAAATGTTCGACCTATTCTTCTCTCACTACCGTGGGTCGACATCAAGACCTCTCTCCCTGGTCGAGCTTAGTGCAACGAAGAAAAATCCAGCAGAATCCTTCGAGGATTTCATCCATCGATTCTGTGAGGTGGCAATTCGGGTCGTAGAATGCCCACTGACAGACCCAACCAAAATCTCCATGGCCTTAGAGAACACTGCTCCTGAATACATGACCTTTTTCAGCCAAGGCCTTATCCCTCACTCTTTCGACTCCATAATCGGGCAGGTGGCACGACATGAAAGGGCGAGAGGGACACCCCTCAGCACCAAGCCCGAAAATAAACCAATAACGACTCCCCAAAATAAGAGCAAAAACAATAACAAGGTGAAGGTTAACGAGATTGTCGTTAACAGACCGACTCAAGGTTTAGCCACTCAGCACAACAATCAAAACCAAAATCGAAGGGGTCCGCCTAGAGCCAACGTTCGAAATAATAACCAAAGGCAAAAGGATAATTTCACTCCTCTCAAAGACCTGCTGGAAAAAGTGATGAAATTACTCTTGGAAAGAAACATGGTTTATCAACTGCCACCATCTAAACAACCATTTCAAGTCACGAACAAGAGAAAGTGGTGCAAATGGCGTCAAAACCATACACAAGAAACCCAAAACTGCATAGATATTCAGGGGTTAATCAATATGGGGGATATCACTGTCGCACCTAGAAATGAACCCTTTGAAGAGCCTAATCAAAAGATGGGTATCTTCTCAAACCCTCTCCCTAAAAATATGGTCACAACCGAAAAGCTGAGAGCTCAAGACAACTCAAAAGAAAATGTTGTCATTCACATGGTTGAGAGTGGAGACGTAGAAGGAGATCCCTGTCAATTCATATTGACTTGTGATCATCACTTTCAAGAACTTGAAGAAGATCTATTAGATCTTCTAAGAGGAAGCCCTTCATCTCCAAACCTCAACAACCTTCCCAAGTGGGACCAATATGACGAAGATAACATACTAGAGATTGATATGGTCAAAACCAATGAAAAGACGTCATCTGCCAAACAAGGGGCCAACACCTCGAAATCTCCCATTACTCTTGCTTGGGCTGACCTATTGAGCTTCAAGCTGGCGAGGTTGATTCCCTAAACCGAAGAGGTCGAGTGTTCAAACATGTTCAATTAATGGCCGACACTCTCTATGAAAGGGTGGAAAACTCCTCAAGAGCCAGACAACCAATAGAGGTTGTAGATTAGGAGCTGAACAAGGAAATTCAAGGATCTACAACCACCTACGATCTACCGACTCATCTCAGGAAGATCCAGGCTCAACTCTCCATCTTGGAGCTACTCGCCAACTCACCAACACACAGGGCCCAGATCGAAAAGGACCTCGCCAAGACACACATCCCGAGCAACACACAGCCGGATGAGTTGTATGGTATGATCAACCAACTAATGGCACCGATGTCAATCATGTTCATAGACGATGACATCCCAGCTAGCTTCAATCGCTTTCATGTCCAACCCCACACATTGCTTCGAGCCTTGTCAACTAACTATCACTGCATACGATGGGACCAAAAGACAAGCTGAAGGCATACTACCTCTCACACTTAAGGTCTGCTCGATCGTCCAAATGATAAAGTTTTATGTCTTAGACATAAAACTTTCATTCAACATGCTGCGAGGAAGACCGTGGCTGCACGAAAACCTCATGGTCGCCTCTACGCTCCATCAATGCCTCAAATTTCCAACAAAAAATGGCGTCACAAAGGTATGCGTTGAACCCCTTTCTTTTCTCAATCCTAGCATACATAACGGGAAGCTAGCCATAGGGGTCGAGCTTGGAGAAATCCCACTCACTTCCTTTGAGCAAGCCGATTGTGCCATTTTACGTCTAAATATCGGTGACTCTGTTCCTCAATTTTTGAAAACTTTTGCATTGATGGAGGACATTATCCAATGTCAACATCGATACAGTTTCAGGTCCCTCGAAACTTGGCACATGCTCCTCTCCCAATGTCACATGCTTCCAACCAGGCCAAGGCATGAGCAGTCAAGGGCAAGGCGTAACGAAGGTGATTTTTGAATCACCCCAAGCCAAAACTGAAAACGGGGATCGACAAGGACTCAAGTGTTCTCTCACTTTATTTCAAAGCCTGATGAAGCCTTCAAGCTATCCTAGCTTTGTATCTAGAGGCATTCAAAGCCTCGATCCTCTCGATGCCCGTCCTTCAAAACAGCCAATGGTGATCCTTGATTCCCCAATAGGGAATAACTCTTCTTTCACATCTCAGCACACACAAGAACTGGGAATTGAAGACCTTTTTACTGACCTGCATTTGAAGATATGAACAATTGGCTCTAACACAACCAAACATGCTCATCCGCCTATCCAAACCCAAGAACGGAATTGGTCGATCACTCCTCTATCTCTAGAATCGCTGGAAGCATACCAGTGGCACCGTCATGTCCCCGTGCCAAAAAAAGGATAAGCGTAGGGTGGCCATCTAACCACCCTGTGCATCTAGTCCCCAACATTTCACTTGTGAGTCCCATAAGGGACACCTCTTGCAACATTTCAAAAACCGTGGAAAATTCAAAACATGATAAAACTGATAATGAAAAAGAATTTTAAAAAACGGTGCTCACTCAAGATAACCCAATAACAATGCATAATACTTAAGATGATTAATTGGACAACCAAGATGAAGATCAAGAGAGCCAAGAGTTTGAAGAAATCTCTCAACCTGAGGAACTTACTTCCCATGTTGAGCAATTCAAGAAGAGGATCGATGGAGACCCAATGGTTATCATCGCAGAGACAATTGACGTGAACCTAGGAACTGAGAAGGACCCATGGTTAATCAAGATTGGAACCTCCTTACCTTCTGCAGAGTGGGAAAATATGATTTCCTTTCTCAAGAAATATCGCAATGTCTTCGCCTGGTCATATGATGATATGCCAGGGCTAGATCCTACTTTGGTGCAATATCACCTAATATTCAACGAAGGGGCAAAGCCTGTAAGGCATAAACTCCGACTTCAAAAGACCCACCTCGAGCTCAAAATCAAAGAAGAAAATGTCAAACTGCTCAAGGCAAGGTTCATCACTCCCGTCGATTATTTAGAATAGTTGGTCAACATAGTGGTCATACCCAAGAAAGACGGGAGGATCCGAGTGTGTCGATTATAGAGACCTCAATAAGGCATGTCCCTAAGACAATTTTCCATTACCAATTATAGATGCCTTGGTCGACAACACTGCAGGTCGCGAGATGTTGTCATTCATGGACGGCTTCTCAGGTTACAACCAAATCCTCATAGAAGAAGAAGACCAAACCAAGACGTCATTCATAACGCAATGGGAAACCTATTGTTACAAAGTAATGCACTTCAATCTCAAAAACGTAGGAGCAACGTATCAACAGGCATTGCCTAGCATGTTCCACAATCTAATGCATACCATTATGGAAGACTATGTAGACAACATTCTGGTCAAGTCAAAGACGAAGTTTGATCATCTCACTAACCTGAAAACCATTTTCAAAAGACTTCGAAAACATCAACTCAAACTCAATCCGCAAAAATGTGCCTTTGGAAAAGAATCCAACAAATTACTAGGCTTTAGAGTACGCCAAAGAATCAATAAGGTGGACCCATCCAAAATATGAGCCATCACTGAAATGCCTCATCCCCGAAACATCAGAGAAATCAATGGGCTTCAAGGTCGCATACAAGCCATAAGGCATTTCATTTCACAACTGGCGGATAAGACCTATGACGTGCTCAAGAGCAATGCACCTCGAAGCGAAGCTAAGGCTCCCCCAGATTAGAGTATTTACAGCGAACAAGCTCACCAAATCATGAGAACCATGAATTATGAGCCCTTATCTAATCTAACGCTGAGGGGTGAGGAAGCAACTGCTCCCCCATTTGAGGTCACTAAAGCCACAGCAAGCTGTCATAAGACAAAGCAAGGAGTGGGCTATTATTTTTCATCTCACGCGGTGAAAGGGTGGAAACAATGAAACAAAAAGAGAAGGAAGAATAAAAGACATGCATCACACAGAAAGAGAAAAGATCTATTTCGTTCATAAATCAAGGGGGCATTACAAACTTCTTTTCTATGTAATAGAAGAAATGAAAAGAAAAAGAGAAAGAAGCCACTACCAGAAATGGTCAATGATCTCATTGACCTTTACCCTGCACTCTTAAGCCAATGCCCTTGCCCACTGGATGCTCCCCTCAGTTCGGCCGTCAGCCCGGCCTCATGCTCCACCATGGTCAACTTTTTGCCCAAGAAGAACTCGAGGTCAAGCAGCTTCTGGCCTAGCCCCTTATCCTCAGCCTCCCAAGCTGCCGTCTCCTTTTCCAGTTTCTCAAGTACTTGCACCCACTTGGTTATTTTCACCTTCAGGGTCTTTACCCTGTTATGGCCTCCTCGGCAAGGGCAGACCTATGAGAGACAGTAGCCTCCTTCTCTTGTAGCTGGGCCTTCGCCAGTTCACTGTTGTGTGCCATTGAGGATTTTAAGGACTCTAACTCCCTAGATTTAGGGACAACTTCAGGCTGCCCTGGTATCTCAGCAACAACCCTCTTGCTCAATTCTCCTTCCATGACCTCTTCAAGATCGACCCTCTCATGTTCAGGTGTTGTAGCTTCCCCCTCTATAGGCTCTGCAGCCTCAGCTGAGGCAAGGGCGGCCTCCCCTCTTGAAGCTACCACCTCAGTATCATGGTGCATCATGGTAACCTCCTCTTCAGGGGCGGTGTATTCTTCCTGCTCCCTCTCTTCTTGAACCCCCGCCTCTGCCTCGACAGGTGCGATGGTTCTCCCCTCTCCTTCTTAGCCCTTGTCTGCCTGGATTTCAGATACACGATCTTCCACAAGGCCCACCTCTTTGACAGCCAGGGTTACCACCTCTGAGCCCTCGAGGTCAGCCCCTTGAAGATTTCTCTACGTTTCGACCTCTTCCTGCATCTCGGGTCGCCCTTCTTCAGTCTCTGGGGCCTGAGCCTCCTCTATAACCACGGGTCCTCCCTCCTAAGCAGAGCTTGGGGTTGCCCCTCTCATGACTGCATCCTCTGCTTCTGTAGGTGTTGTAGCTTCCTCGACCATAGCAACTTCCTCACCTTGAGCAGCACCCTCAAAGCTTGCATTGTCAGCCTCATTGATCTCCATTGGGACAGAAGCCTCTCCCTCACCTGTTGAAACCTATGTAGAGACAAAAGAAGGCTCAGGTGAAAGGGAAGATGAATCCTCTAGAGTAGAGGGTGAATCAGAGTCCGCCAAAGACACATAGGACTCTGAGGATACAGCCGATGACGAACCATCTTCTGGCTCTCGAACCACTGGAAGTTTGGGCCCCTTGCACTATGGAGCATGTGCTTCACGATGAGCTTCCGCATGAGGAACAGCCGGGGCAGCCCGCTTCCTCTTCTTCCCCCTCGCTTGATAAAGTGCAACAGTCTCAAAAGCACCCATTCGAGAAGAGTTGGCGGCAAGTTTGTTGTGAGGGTCGCTTCCTATCAACTTGCTCAAGTATTGAACCTGGCGCTCTTTATACCCCGGAACCTTGTGGCCCTCTTTCCACTGGAAAATAGCAGAGAGGTGTCGAAGATGCTCTCGGTCTTCTTCTCCATATCAAGGAACCATGGCAGAGACTTGTCCACAGCAATTTGGCGGGGCCGCCCAATGTCGGGCCAATTCCAGGGGAACCTCCGGGTGAATACCTCTACTAATGGAGGATTCCTCACCACATTCCTCTATCACGTTCTTGACTCCAGTTGGATTTCTCCCCTTTTCAAGGGTGGCTGACATCCCAACACCCCTTATTGGTGATCCGCAACCAACGTTCATGGGCCTCAGATGCTCGCACTGTTATGCTAAAATGTGGCAACATGTACTTGTTGATCTCAGTGAAGTCCAAGCACGTCGCTCAAGCCATGCGAATATATCTCGCAAGCCAAGTCTCATGACGAGTCCCCAGCTAGTCCTTGTTTCTGCGGTTTTTCTTGCTGTACCACTTCTCAAAGAATACCAAGAATGGGCACCCTTGGTATATCCCGTACTATCGAGCAAATCGATGAGAGAAATATCCCTCAAGCTTGGCACTATGGATGGTGCGGTAGAACCTCTCCTTTGACACTCAACATGTACATGAGCTCAGTATGAGTAGTAGAAGCACCATCCAGCTTCTTGCTCAAGTGGTAAGAAAAAGCACGATCCCTAAGGTTTCCGACCGGGAAGGCAAGCCTACTCATGTGAAGGTGGTCATTGTAGAACAAGCTACGTGCATAACTAGGAGTATGGAAGACTACTTTCTGCCCAGCAATCCTCTGGAGAAACGGGCACAATGTTTCCTCCAATACCCTATTTCTGAGGTAGGAGTTGGGGAAATAAGCCCCGAGCCAGTACACGTAGTGGATGGGGAAAGGCATCTTGAAGTCCCCTGGGAAGGCTTCGTCATCCACTATGTCGTTGCCTCCTTCATCGCATTGATAGGATTTTCCTCTAAAAATGGCTCCCAAGTCATAGTAAATGCTGCATAGCACCGGCTGCGCAAGCACGTACTTTCGTCCCCTCGCTATGTCCCAGGCAACAAAGAACGTGCCTAGACGTATAGTGTCTGCTCCTTTGGGGAGAGAAAACTTGCACAGGAAGAGCACTAACTATGTCGCCAGGAAGATGTGATCATTCTCATTGTACATTTCAAATACTTGAGGGGTTCCCTTCATGGAGGCCCTCCTCTTTCTTCTCGGGCTTGGGCCAACTTCATCATTACAGTCTCCATAGAAGAATGCCGCCCACTAGGTGAACGAGTTGTGTCCATGCTTGGACTCAGAGCAGAGCAACTGGTAAATCCCAAATAACTCTTGCAGTCCAGCCGGTGGGTCTTCTTTCCTGACTCATTCACCTCCAAAAATGATTGAGTTCAGGGGAACGAAGTCGTCATACATAGCACCGATGAGTGGGAGCCCACCGATGAAGTGTAGATCTAGCAGAGACATCCCTGCTTCCCCATGACCAAGCAGCCATGTGTTACTGACGTGGCTCCAGGTTTCCAATAGCACCTTGACCGTGTTCGAGCAATAGTCATAGTATCCTGTCGAACATTGAATGGAAACTAGCAGAGAAATGTGCTTCAGAATGCCCTGGTATCGGCTCAACACTCTTACAGTCTTGGAAGAGTACCCTTTCAAATACTGGTTCTCCTCTTGCACCCGGAGGCCAGTAGAAGACCACTTCAAGCCTGGCGTCTTCATCATCCTCTTGCCTAAGGTCAGCAAGTTCTCACCTGAGGCCAGATTCCATGCAAAAAATGGAAGAGGCCTACCCCTTCTTCTATTCTTACATTCCGGTCGCTATCTTCTCTAACCTCAAAGCGGACGGGATCACTAGCAAAGCGGACGGGGTCACTAGCAAAGGTGACGCTCAAAGGCCACCTTGGTTCACATAAAGCCTCGGTGAGCCAGATTGGCTCACCCCTCACCAAGCTTTCGCCGGTGAATTCATTACTGCCAAGCTCCCCTACTTGCGGGAGGTTCTTCAAGTAAGGAATGGCGCTTGAAGGCTAGGCCATGAAGTTAGGTCAAAGGCTTCACTGCCTTGCGCAAGTCGCTAAGGGGCAGTATTACCACCGTGCGAAAAAAAGCAAGTCTATCGCCGGCAGCATGAATAAAGGTTAGCTCCGGCTATGAAGCTATCGCCGTTTGAGTTCTCAAGATGTAGCACCGGCCATTCTCGCAAGGGTTTATCGCCGGCTAGTCACTTAAGGCGTAACGACGGTTGCTCTTATAAAGGCTATCGCCGTCTTCCCACTGAAGTAGTAGCGTCGTACGTCAAGGCAAGGGCACAATGCTGCCTCGCGACAAAGGGTCTGTCACCGTCTATCAAAGTAAAGCTGTAGCACGGCACGAGGACCAAGAAGTAGCACCGTCTGTTAACTCAAGGCACAATGTCCTCTGCGAGCAAAGGGGGGCTAGCGCCGCTTGTGCTCTAGCGCCAGCAGCAAACACTTGAATGCGCCACTACCCTCAAAAGTTAGGCACGCTGCCTATCACGCGTGACGTGTATTGACACCATGCGTGTGGAAGGTGACCGTTCGTCATCTCACAGCTCTTCACCTCCTAACCATTACAGATCGCGACCCCTCAAGTCTCGACCCCTCAGGTCTCTACCGGTGTTTCCTTTTCTCACCAAAAACCTTCCTTTCTACTTACCGGGAAACCTTCCCCGTCCTTTCCCTCTCCTCACCGGTGACCAATCCTATCGGGAAACCACCAGAAACTCTCCAAAAATCTCCTTGTGACCTCTCGATCTCCATTCTTCTCCCCTTTCCAATCCCGTAAAAATACTCACTGAAATGTCACTGTGTTTTCAGTTAGCCCACTGCTCTTCCTCCTTCTTCTCTTCCAATGACTAGAAGACTGTCAGGAAAACCACCAGAGTCCCCTGAACTCATTGCAACTATGTCGGGTTTCCTTCTTCCCAACAAAAAAATAACCCATTGTTCCTTGCTCGAGGGGCCTTGGCGCTCCCTGTAAACTCTCGCAAACACTCTGGGAATGTCTGCAAACTCATTGAGGCTAGATTAGATGGTCATTGAGCAATAGGGTCTCACTAGATTTTTTCTTGTCAGAAGTTCTCTCCCGCACTAAACTCCCTCACTGTTTTTACTGTAAGTAAAATGGTGAAAATGGTGTTTTACCCCTTATTATAGACAAGGGTAACACAAAGCGCCCCTCACAAGCTCAAAATGGCGCTCCAATCCTCATCTTCAGATGGCGATAGGTCCTGGCCGATGCGGGTCAAGCCCAAGGCCTGAATGCGAGTTGCTGTTGCCTATGCCTCATGAACCCGCTACCGTCTGTTGCTATAGCTATGCCTTAACGCTGCACGCGTCCTCCAATACAAACATCGTGCATGTTACTAAGCCTAGAATTTCCGCACTCCACGATGCCTAACACCTGCGCCTCATCCAACTTATCGTCGTGCATCGCTCCTCCCAAGCTTAACGTCGCTCGCGTCCTCCGGATACTAGTGTCGTGCGTGTTACCGAGCCTAGCGTCGCACGACACTCTTCCTTTCTTAACGCTGTGTGCATCATCCATGGGCTTAATGTCGTTCGCATCATCCATGGTCTCAACGTCATGCGCATCATCTAGGCTTTGCACCGCGTGCGTTATTTGAAGCTTAGAACGGTGCGCATGTTGTACGTGGCTCTCCCACTATTCGCTCCAATGGGCTACACCCAAATGCTATGACATGTCATCTTCAGTGAACACCGTTTTGCATCCCCAGGGAGTCCATTCTCTGCGCTACAGTCATGATATCTTTATAGAGTCAAGTCTTCAGTTACGGCTCTGTTCCCCATGGAGTTACATTCTCTTACCACATTATGGTCTAGGGGCCCAACCCTAAACTGCATGGTCCAAACTATATGACCTTAAACTGTAGCGAAGGTCTAGGTACACGACCTTAAACTGCACAGTCCTAGTTGCATGAATTTAGACTGTACAACCATGGTCCAAACTATATGACCCTAAACTGTAGCGGAGGTCTAGTTGCACGACCTTAAACTGCATGGTCCTAGCCGCATGACTTTAAACTACATAGCCATGGTCTAAGCTACAAGACCTTAAAACTGTAATGTACGTCCCTGTAGCAAGACGTTAAATGGTGTGACAAATAGTCCATTCGCACGATTTTAAACAGTGAAATGGACGCACCTCTCCACCAGGTGTATTGCATCACTATCCCTAGTGGGTTTGCATCTGTGCTCCGGCCTGTCATTCTCAGCGGAGTTACAAGCATACCATTGCTCATTATCCCATTAATCCCCAGTGGGTCCGCTTCTCACTGAGCCACTGTCTTTATCCCCCAACGGAGCTATACTCACATGGCAACCCACCTAAATGGTCTAGGTACATGACCCTAAACTGCATGGTCCAAACTATATGACCTTAAACTGTAGCGAAGGTCTAGTTACATGACCTTAAACTACATGGTCCTAGCAGTACGACTTTAAATTGCCTAGCCGTGGTCCAAACTATATGACCTTGAACTGTAGTGATTGTCCAAACTATATGACCTTAAACTGTAGTGATCGTCCAAGCTACATGACCTTAAAACCTGTAGTGCACATCTTGGCCGCCTGACGTTCCAATTACTAGAGGCATGACTATAAACTAGTCCCCCACACACACATAGGTGCCCTTTACATGCATCTTCATGCATTCCTTCCCTAACTGACCTATTTGTGTGCACACACCACCTTCATTACTTCCCCAGTGAGTCCATTCACTTCATTACTACCATTCATCATTCCTCAATGATTTTCACCCATGCTCATGAAACGGCGAACCATTCCACCATTCATATTCACCATCAGTTAGTAAGTCACCACTATCCACCTCCCATTTCCCCAAAGTGAGTATAATCACCATCATGCTCACTCCATGGCCTCCAAAGGCTCCATCCACCACCACCATGGTCCAGCTGTATGACCCTAAACTATAGTACACGTCCAGGGTACATGATGTTAAACTGTTTCGCAAAAGGTCTTGGAGGCATGACCTTAAACATACCCCCACAAAAAAAAAGAGACGGGCATGATGAAAACCCACAAGGTCATCAAGGGTAAACATTTCAAAAAAAAAAGAAGATTCAAAGTGGATGGGTACGGTCATGAAATTGTGAATAAAAAATGGTGAAAACTTGAAAGAGAGCCATGAGCAAAAACGGATGAAAAGGGTAGACATGGTGGTAAGGCATGGGTAAAGAAGCCCAAAAATAAAGGAGGTTGGTAAAAATCGTTAAGGTGAAAACCCGCAAAGGGCACTTGGACCAATAAAGCAGGTTGATGCAGCATCACAGCCTCAGCCGACACCCAATTGCCAAACAAGTGTAATTCTGGCTAATGAGGTCCACAAAAAATCCTCAGCTAGGATCCAATCACAACACAAGATGGCTCATGTGGAAGTGAGAACCTCACAAGATCTTCCAAAGCTTCAAAATAAAAAAGGGTCCCGAGGGTAAGGATGATGAACAAAAGATCCCTCAAAAAACCAAAAAGAGTCCTTGAGGGTGAGGAAGATGATCGAAAGATCCCTTCAAAAACCAGAAAGAGTCCTTGAGGGTGAGTACAATGACTAAAAGGTCCCTCAAAAAATAAAAAGCGTCCTTGAGGGTGAGGACGATGATCGAAATATCCATCTAAAATAAAAAAGAGTCCTTAGGGTGAGGATGATGACCACAAGATCCCTCAAAAACACAAAATGGCCCTCAGGGGTACTGTCCGATAGGGTGAGGACTGTAAATACAAATTTCTCCATGTCGCAAAGCCGTTTGATGGGGTGAAGACATTAAAAACTAATCCCTACGATCCCGTGAGGGTGAGGACCGTGACAAGATCCCTCAAAGTCTCTTCTCCCCCAAAGTCTCCACGAATGGACCTGTGATAAATGCGTCCAAATGCCTGAGCCTCGTAATTACAACATTACGTGAATTTCTCCTCGGCGTTCACGTTGTCCTATGGCTAGGAAGAAATAAGAAATAAAGCTAAAGGAAATTTTTTTAATATTTTCCTTCTCGCTTCTCTCGAAGCACAATATTCAGTGGGGCGTGCATTTTGAAGATCTTTTTCAGCACCATGGGTCCCCGATGCGCAATAAAAGAGAGAAGCTGATCAATAAAGCTTGACAAACAGTGAAAATTTTGACAGTCTCAGAATGGCCCCAGGTCAAGATCTTCATAAGGACTCCAAAAAGTCACCTATCAAATTTTTTCGCATTCCGACATGTCTAAGGCAGTGTAGACGAAGAAACATTTCGGCAGAATCAGCCTTTAGCACCTTGAAATGGACCCCTATAACTGGAACCCTACTTTTGAAGCATCGAACGGTTGTGGGACTACTGCCATTGGATCCCAAATGATTGAAAACCCCCAGGAGTTAAATTTTATCTTAAACAGACACTCCAAGAAGGAGTTATGAGTAAAAAAGCAAAACAAGAGGAGCCGCACACTATTCTTGTGTGGCCACCCTGCAACTAAACTCCATTAAAGCACAGTGACAAATAGTGAACTTGCGACGTCTATATCTCCCTCATCTGATATCGGATCACGCTCAAGCTTGATGGAACATGTTCGTCTCGTCAAGACGAGCGTTTTGATATGTGGTATGTTCTATGACAATGTTGGAACAAGAAGAAAAGCTAAAGAGAAGTTCGTGATTCAAAGCCACACATTGCAAAAAATCAACAGATTATACACTCAATCGAGAGCCCAAATCACAATGCATGCGAGCCCGATCGATGGGAGACCAGGTGCATCGCGTGTGTAAGGTCCGTAGCGATCACGAGTCCGAGCCCCGTGCGTGATAAATGGCTGGATTTTGCACAAGATCAATTTGAAGTCACTACAGATTTCGCCAGTGGGAATCCCAAATTCCGGTCAAAAGTTCAAGATTGTGAAATCTTCATTCTGGTGCCAAGTCACGTCCCATTTTTTGCAACGCGATCGTGGTGACATACTCAGTGTAATTTAGTAAAGAAATCACAAGAAAACATCAAGATGAAGACGTACTATCCATCAAAAATTTTCAAGATCTATTCAAATTTCAACTTATGTGATCATGCCTTTAAAGTGTGATTCATGGCTTAAAATTATTATCAAAATGATCGTAGCATCGAACCCTATGTGATGGCAATCATCTTTTGTTCATTCGGATGTCGGATCGTCAATGGATTGTCAGAGAAGAATCAAGAACGTCCCTAATTCTCAACAGGGACTGTTTTAGAATTTCACCAATTGTTAAGCAGGGGCAAATCAGACATTTTTTTCTTATTTTATTTAATTCATATAAAATGTAATTATCCCCAATTAGGGTTAGTTTTGGGTAATCCACCCACGTTTTATCCCTAGTCTCTAAATAGATGCTACCTTTCATTGAGAAGGGGTTGGCCGCTGAGCTTTTGGACTCACAAAATCATTGTACAAGGATTCAACTCATGATCAATAAAAACTAAGGATCTCTTCTTGAGCACGTTTTAGGGAGAGAGAGAGGAGAGAGAAAGTTTAGTGCAGTACCCTTCCTATCTTCAGGGTATTTTATCTCTCTCCCCTTCTTCTCTCTCTTCTTCTTTCTTCTCCTTCGTATGTCTTCTTCTTCTCTGTTGAGAAAGCCATGCACGGCAATGAGAGTGTGGTGCATGCCTCTTTCTTTCTTCTCTCTCTTTCTTTTCTCTCCCTATTCTCTCTTCGTCCTCTTGTGACTTGGCAGGTCGTGCATGGGCAGCGCCATGCGTGAACTTCCTTCCTTTTCTCTTCGTTCATCTTTTTCCCTCAGCATAGTTCATGCACGGCATTAGTCGTGCATAACTCCGTCTGAAGGAGCACACAGAGAGCCGAGCCGTGTTTAAGCAGCGGGTCAGGATTGGCGTCACGCGCGGCGATGCATTGTCGACCATAAACTATGTTTCTTTCGTTTCACGAGTCGTAGACTGTGCTACTCATCAACGTCCGCAGGTGTGTCTTCGGCGTCGTGTGCATTGCTGATGGCGATGACTATTGCCGCCTACGGGGGTCTCACCCGTGCTTCACTTCTATCACAGACGGCGATGCGTATCACCGTCCGCAGGTCTCTCTTTTACGCTCTGTGCCTATCACAAATGGCGATACCTATGGCCGCCCGCGAAGGGTCGTTGCTGCCTTCTCGTGTCCCCAATGGCGATGGCCGATGCCATCTGTAGTTCACTACTCACCCCACCCCTATGAGCAGCAGTGTCCAGCGTCGTCCAAGGGCCATGACACTGTTACTCCACGGTTGTGGACAACAATGCCTAACGCCGCCGGGACCTTCTTACTCCGTCATTTCGTGTCTTCTCTTCGTGCTCTTTCTTTTCTTCTCACTTGACTAAAGGGTAAACTCAATCTAGTACTGTCATAGCGGTCTGACTGTCAAGCAGTATTACCGTCATGCTAGTCCAGAGTACCATGCCTGTCTTGCTGCCACACCAGATTAGGACGATCATATTGGCCTTAGCTTTGAGTAGTATTGCCGCCGCGTCGGTCTGCGTTACTGTGCCCGTCTTGCTACCACTCCGAGTTAGTCACTGTACTGGTTCAGCTATAATGCTAGCCTCATCCCCTTGTCAGGTCCTCTTCTTTTTTCTCCTCTTATTCAAATTCTCTTCTTCATCACCCTAACTTCTCTCTTCTCTACCATTTGAATGTTCATATCTGTGCATGTTTTCCCCAAGACAAGGGTGGTTCCCTCAGCCCACATGTCTTGCAAATTAACCACGTTATTTTTTACAGAAAACAAGGAGATTGCATGTTCAGGGACGTGATTTCGAACCAACTGAAGCAGCTGGGGGGCTTTTCGTCGTGATGTAAGAGAGTGCCCATGCGAGTCAACCCGAGTAAGTCATGGACCCAGGTGAGGTTAATCCCCACCTCACGAATAAAACTCCTCTCTTACCAGTTGGGCATGCTCCCTGATTCTGTGAACAAGGTTCCTGAGAGAGCGGTCTTAGGTCTCGGGTCTTCTGAACTTAACACACGTGTCATCCGATCACCTAGATCCGGGGGGGCGAGATCGAGGTATCTGACCACCTGAGTCCATTTACATAAAAGACTCGAAAGACAGAAGACTCGCCAAGAAGGCAAGACAAGTCTCATGAGGAAGAGCACCATTCTCAAGAGGTCACTAACGCTCTTCAGGATGTTGAAGATGCCCCAAGAAGACTAAGTCAATCAGACCTTAGACCTATTATGCAGCAATCAGGATTGAGCCCTCTACGATAACCCCAAAAAAGGAAGAGAAGTATTCTGCTTGTCGAAACTGCTGGTAGAAAGCGAGGTTGAACCCAAAGCTGGTCACCTTGATAAACTGAGGTACCCTGTCCGCCAAGGACATTTTGGTGCACAACGCAGATGGACGCCAGCCAAAGGCCCTTCAACAGACCATTCATAACCAACAACAAAACAAAGAAACCTAGACCAAATGGGAAGAGTACCCTAAAGCATGGCACTTGGCTACCAGATAGGCCCAATTCTTTCCAACGAGGTCCGTACAAAATCCTCAGCTATCAGAATCACAAACAGTCCCTGGAGGGTGAGCACTTCAACAGGATCGCTCAAAAGTCTCTTCTCCCACTAAAGTATCCATTGATAGACCTACGAACAATGCATCCAAACATCTGAGCATCCTAGTTGCAGAATTGCATGGATCTACTTGACATTCATGTGGTCTTGTGGCTAGGAAGAAAAAAGTAATAAAGCCGAAGGAAATTTTCAAAATTTTGTCCTTCTCACTTCTCTTGAAGCACAACATTCAACGGGGCAAGCTGTTTGAAGGTATTTTTCAGCACCTTGGGTCCCCGATGGGGAATAAAAAGAGGAGCCGGTCAATAAAGAATGAATTACAATGGAATTTTGACAGTCTCAAAATTTCCCCAGAACAAGTGGAAATTTTCATAAGGCCTTCAAAAGGCTAACTGTCAAGTTTCATCGCAATCCAACATTTCTAAGGCAGTGCAGACAAAGAAACAATTTCAGAGTTCTAGTTATGGGGTCCGTTTCATGGTGATAGACGATGATTTTTCTTAAAGTGTTTCTTTGTCTGTGCCACCTTAGACATGTCAGTTTGTAACGAAACTTGATAGGTGGCCTTTTGGAGTCCTTAAGAAGAATTTCACCTGTTTTGGGGAAATTCTGAGACTGTCAAAAATTCCAATGTAAATCAGGGCTTTATTGACCGGCTTCCTCTTTATTCCGCATCGGGGACTCAAGGTGCTGAAAAATATTTTCAAACAAAGACGTGTACTATAGTTTAGAGTCATATAGCTGGACATTGTGTGAAGCAGTTTATCGTCATGCGGTCAGGACGTGCACTATAGTTCATACAGCTAGACCGTTGTCTGAAGCAGTTTAATGTCATGCGGCTTGGACGTGCACTATAGTTCATACAGCTGGACCGTTGTGTGAATTAGTTAACGTCATGTGGCCAAGACGTGCACTATAGTTTAGGGTTAGATTGTTGTGAGCCGCCTTGTATGTGAGTCACCAAAAGGGGTGGACTCACTGGGGGACGTGAAGTGGATAAGGCTCCATGAGGGAATGGGCCAGTAGATGGTGGTCTGACTCACTGGGGATGAAATGGCCGAGACCATTTATTTACAGTGGGTTTAGACGGTGAAGGGGCCTCAATAAAGGATGGCAGGCAAAAGCAGACTCACTAGGGATTAGGAAGTGGGTATGACCCTTTGAGGATGGCCATGTGGTGAGGGTCAACCCTTGCTGATGTGCACACATGGCAGCTTGAGCAAACGCACTCATGCCGTAGAATACATGCACGATGGCGAGAGTGCCCCCAGTGATGAACACGTATGGCGATATGCAGACCCGACGGTGAGATGTGCACGGCGGCCAACACTTATGATGGTTGCATGAGGAGCTCGAAACACTGGCGACGGCTGATCGTGGAGTCAATCACACCTGGCAGCTTCATGGTGTTCTGAACACTCACGACGGTTTAAACGCACTCATGCGGCAGAAGACATGCACGACGATTGCATGGGGAAGATGAGTCGCTCGTGACGGAAGATCACACAGGCAATCACGCACGGCAACTGGACAAGTGCATCATGAGCTTGGTCATGAGCTGGCCCAACTCGACCCAATCTATTGCCGCTTAGTTTTCTTCATCACCTTAGCTTCCCAAAAATGCCCTCAATCTTTTCATGAAATGGCACACAAGTTCACGTAAACTTGTGTCTCATTTGCTTTTTAGGAGGGGCAAGGTTAGAAATGGCGTGTTATGAAAAGGTGACATTTCACCTTGTTTTTTTTACCTTAGTGATCAGGCATTCTACAGTAAAAAGGGGTTTCGACGAGAATTTCGGTAAAGGAGAGAAAAGGTTCTGGCAACCATGACAGGGGGAATCTCGGTGACTGTCATAACTGCGTGAAGAATTTGGTGGGTTTTTCGACGAAGGGAGTTCTGCTACAGGGAAGCTGGGACAGTGGAAAAGGGATTTGCAGAGGTTTCCTAGTGACTGTGGGAGTTTCACAGGGATTTTTTGATGTCTAGTGAACTTTGGCGGGAGCAGTTTTGGTGAGCAGAGAACTTTTTGGTGAGTTATAGAGATTTTTTTGGTGGTTGTGGAGACTCTTTGGTGACTACTAGCGGCTTTCCAGTGGCCACAGGGGTTCTGTTGGTGGTTTTCCAATGACAGGAAAGCACCAGGAAAACAAAGAGTCGTGACCCCGAAACGGTCACTTATCCGCACGTGCGATGGGGCAGGCATGCGGTGAGGTGTTACGCATGGCAGCCAAGAAGACGGTACTAGCAGAAAGCACACGTATAAGGTTTTTCGGCACGTGCGATGGGCCTTGATGTTTGGCATGTGCTGCAGTGACACACACGGCGGCGGAGTTTACTTTGTGAAGTACACGCCCGGCAGCTAGAACGTGCATAGCGGAGTTCACGTGCGGCGGCAGAAAATACATCAAGCTGTGCATAAACAGATTTCATGCGTGGCAGCTAAAAATACACGCACGACAGCTTGAGCTTGCATAACAGAGTTCACGCGTGGCGGTTGAAAATACATGCACGACAGCTTGGCCTTGCATAACAAAGTTCACATGCGACGATTGTGACATGCATAGCTGAAAACTACATGCATGGTGGCCTGAAGCTTTTTGTAGAATGTCAAGGATTTCTCGGAAAATTTGCCCAAGGCTAGAGAGCTTGAGGCTGGCGTTTTCACAGAAGCCAGTTCGATCAGGGGAGACCCAATCTAGTTCGTACCAACTTCGTGCGAGCAACAGTGGCCTCTTAGCATTACCTATGATAGTGAGTCTGCAAATTTCTGTGTCTGTGAAGACGCTGATAGGAATCATTGTGTGGAAGAGGAAGGGGGTCCCTTTATTCCATTTCTTACATAGGGGAAAAGCCTCAAGCGAGAATCTGCCCACCCTTGGGAAAAGAATGATGACGACCCAGGGATTGGTATGGTCTTTTGTAGGGCTTCGGATGCAAGGGGAGCACCAATTCCTGCCAAGATACACACCTTGGATCGTGGAGGTGCTACGATCATACGCAAGGATTCTGAAAGTTTCTTCCCTGGCGGCGACGGTCCAATGCTCAGCAGGGTACTTCGATTGATGCCCCACCACCATAAAGGCACTATTAGAGACCTGGAGTCACGTCAGCAATACGTCGCTCTTCAGTTATAGTGAAGCAGGAATATCTTTACTGGACCTTCATTTTGTGGGCGGCCTGCCATTGATGGAAGCCTTGTATGACGAGTTCTTCCCGAAGAACTCAGTCATTTTTTATGGAGCATCCCTGGGATGTGATGCGCCTCCTTCTGGTCTCAAGGAGATATTTGAGGCATATCAATTTCAGCACTCACAATCTGGGGATGGCCCTGTATCTTTTGCCCAATGGGTAAAATATTTCTTTGGGGAGTAGCCTGATGTTGTTGAGCCTACTCAGTAATGAGCAGGAAGGGCATGGAGATATTGGAAATAACTCCACCTATCTATGTGTGCAAGTCAGTGGATGACTATGTTTATTTGGCTCCCTATTTGGTCTTGTTCCTTTGCAAATTCGCACTGCCAGGTGAACAAGATATAATTCGTCCCGGCTGCTTTTTCGTGGCCCGTCATATGGTAGGTGGGCATCAATATGCTCTTGCGCAGCCAGTCTTATGTAGTATTTACCATGGGTTGGGAGCAATATCCAAAGGGAAACCTCTCAAAGGTGCTGGCCGATCTAGTGAAACTCCGCCAGGGAATTTTAATACACCCTTCCCAGCTCATTATGTATTTGGATGGCTGGCGGAATTTTCCCAGGCACGTATACTGAGGATGCCGTCCTCGAGGAGACTATGTGCCCTCATCTTGTGAAAATTGCAAGGTCATGCCCATCATTTATTTGGCGATGACTCTTTCTTCATGCACCGCCTCTCGTTCCCCATTAGGGGTTATACCGATCGTGCCTTTATTGATGAGCTGAGCAAGAACCTTGATGGTGCCTCCACAGGAGTCCCTGAAGTCATGTTTCTTTTGAGCATGAGAGGCAGTATCTTGCCTTACAAGACTGCTCACGATGCCAAACTTGAAGGGTATTTCCCCATCGCTTTGCGGCGGCAACATGGACTGGACCAGGGGTGTCCCTTCTCAATTTTGTTCAAGAAGCATCATGGGCGGGTTAACGCTCAGAAGCCTAATGAGGCGTGGGGAACTCTTCGTGAGTCATTGAAGCCTGTCCATATCTTGGGCAACTTGCTTGGAGTTCACTGGTGTGAACAAATTCGTGGTACCCCATTTTAGCAGAGTGGGTCGTGCCATTGAGACATATTGGCGATAGTGGAGAACCACCAATTGCAGTTACTGGGAGGCCAACCATAGTTGGAAGGAGATGAACAGCAGTGAGAGATAAGACACTAAGCAAGGGAGACATTTTGAATCTCCGGCTTTTAGGGAGCTGTTTGAACTGGACTACCCCAAGGGTTGGGAATAGCTCGGGGTGCCTAGAGAGATAACAACAGACGAAGCCTCTCCTCAAATGCTTGCCTTGAGGAAGAAGACAAGAAGTTCTTTTGATGAGTTCTGCTCTATCTTTGAGTGGAACGAGGTCGAAAGGTTGCTGTGATGGAGGGTCATCTGGTGCAAGACATGAATGCCCTGATTGGGAGTGCTCCCCATAGTGCTCCAGGGCTTAAGCTTAGCGGGCTTTCAGAGAAGCCAGCAACTGGCGGGGAAGGGAAGAAGACAAGGAAGAGACCTGCGCGTCCAGTAACTTCATAGTCCGAGTCTGATCTTGAGTCTCCTTTAAGGCGAAAGAGCACTAAGCTGACACAATCACCTCCAAGGACTCAGTCGGAGGCTCCTAGTCGATCTGAAGCCAGTGATACGCCAGTTACTACCACAGGTGCTTCTGCATCTACTAAGACGCCATTAGTCCAGAAGATAAGCTCTTCCAGCGAGGAGATTGCTATCGTATCTCCATCTCAAGTGGCTAACGCTTCGCCCCCAAGATTGGCAGGAAAGCCAATTTTGACTTCATCTGTCTCACCAAGGAGCATAAGAAATCATTTTCCAATGACTAAGGTGAACTTGGTTGTTAGTGAGGCTGTTGATGAAGGTCTCACTACTGTTTAAGGCGAAGAACTTGGAGTGGAGGAGGCATCCGAACAACATGAGGCAATCTCTGATGATGAGGGCTCGAGCCAAATTGGAGGAGGGGAACCCGTCCGCATTGAGAAAATTGAAGTAATCGATCTTGACAATAGGGACGACGATATGGGCAATGCTTCTCAAGAAGAAGGACCTGATGAGTTGTTGGAACAACCAATTGTAATTGCTCCTGATGACCTGGATGGGGGAGTGAGACATGAAGGCCTCAGCATTGCTAAATGAGAGGAGGCTAGTATCGATAGGAGACTTGAGCAACCTGAGGTAGGTGCTCCTTATGAGGTGATAGAGGCCCAGGTTTCTGAATTGTTAGAAGCTGGCAGCTTGGGTTTCAAAGTTGCTCCCCTGGAGGCGACCGTGACTATCACCATGGCCATTGTCCCTTCATCTTTAGTTTCTGCAACCGAGGCCACCTTAGTCATGGTGACCCCATCTTTCGGATTAAATGTGTCCATGCCTACTTTCAGTGGGGCATCTAGCATGATAGAGGACATGCTCTGTGCAGGTCTTCAACGATTAAAGGAGCAGCCTTTCGTCGAGCTGGGCGGGGCATTGGCCAAACTCAGAAAGTTTTCCCTTGCAACCACTATCCTGGGGAACGCGTGAGAAGTCTTTCCTCATTTTGATGCTGCTTTAAGAGAGTTAGAGAGCTAGAGATTGAAGAAGTTGCAGCATGAGGTGGAAACCAGCAAGTTGGCTTCCTTAGAAATATCATTCGCACGTCATCGTGAGGAAGTAGATTCCTGCACGTGGAAGAAGACTGTCGTGACTGCTCATCTCTCAAGCAAGAGGGAAGGGCTTGTTTTGACAAGATGATAGCCGTAAGGATAGAAATGCGAAGACTGAGGGACGAATTCGATGAACTCGAGTGGGAAATGATTTAGAGGAGGGCCTTGGATGCATCTTTGGCTGAGGATCTATCAGAGCTCATACGCACCATTGAGTCTGAGACCGCCTCCATGGAACAAGAGGCTCGAATGGTGGCTGAACTGTGGGAGCATGCTCAGGGTGTCGAGGCTACTTCTGAATTGCGAGAGCATGCTTAACGAGATCATTGATCGCTTTTGAGTGTGTCTTCACCTGTTGTTTTTTATTATATACAGACAATTTGTACACAATTTTTGCTAATATCAATGAAGTTCCTCTTTTCCCTTTGCTTCTTTATGCATTTCTTCAATCTTTATTACTGTCTTTTAGGGAATTGTACGACAATAAGGAGCCCTTCGCTCACGAAGTCCTTTCACGTTTTCATCGCTCCCCATTTTTTATTTGACAAATTTTGCCCATGATAGCTGGGGATGCTACCATGCCCCATCATTTTTATTTCTTTTCTTTTCTTTTGACACTTTTACCCATGGTGCCTTTTCGGGTTTTCACCAAGTTCGTCATCTGAAGTTTTTTTCCCATGGTGCCCTTTCAGGTTTTCATTGTGTTTGTCTTTTTAAGAAAAGAGCTAAGAAGGAGTAGAGTAGCCGAGCCCTTGTCTAGGGGTGTGGCAGGCAGCTGCAGCCTCAATGACTTCGAATGGTGTTGCGCTTCCCTTTTCGCCTTTTAGCCCTTGATTAGTCAGGGGTTCATAGTTTATTTTCCTCATGATGTGATGAGACTGTTGACTGTAGCGATTCCATTATAGGAAGGTCGTGGCCTCTGGATAAGATTGGTTGTTTGAGGTCTCTTGTGCATTATAGCCCTTTGATTCTAAGATGAATCCCTTCAGAGGCATTGAAACGATCTGTCCTAGAGGGGCTTCTTCTACTTTCACCTTACCTTCACATAAAGCTCCTAACTGGTCTTGAAGATCTTTCATCTCCCATTTTAGCTCAGCAAAAGCTATTTGACTTTAATGGTTGGCCGAGCAATTCTCACTTGGCTTCTCTGACATCAAGGTATCGGGGATGCATATGACTCTTAAAGGGTTGCATGCCTGGGCTGATTCTTGAGCCAGATAAGAGATGTATTCCGAGATACTAAGGACCTTGTGATCTGACTGTTGTGAGGCTTCTGCCTCAAGGAATGCAATAGGGACGTACAAGACCTTCTGTTGATATGGGGTATAGGTGATTCTTGTAACCAAAGCTTCTATTCCCATGGCTTCTTTGGGCTCATCAGTAATCACTACACTGGAAGAAGAGGCGAGAGACTCATCTTTAACGGAAGCAGGTAATTCTTCAGGGAGAACATATGGAGTGTTGGTGTTGATAGAAGTCAGAGGGAGGATCTTGCGATTTCTCTCATCTTCTTTGAACATATCCAAAAGGACTCGTCCTACATCCTCAGCATCCTCGTGTGAAGATGGTCTTGCTCTTCCCACTGATGTTCATTCATCATCCTTAGGTTATTTTTCTTGAGACGGTACCAGGTTTGCAAAGTAGTACTTTGCATTAGCATAATGTGGCTCAGCGACTGGGAACGGTCTTTTATCAACATAAACCGTATATAGTCACCCATCCCAACTGTACTTAAAGAATTGATGACGGTGGAAGGAACCACTCCTTGATCATGCATCCAAGGACATCCAAGGAGGATGTTGTAGGAGGTATCAATGTCGATTACATGAAACTGGGTGTAATCATTTAATTCACTGATCTTGAGCTAGAGAGGGACAGTGCTGGTTGGTTTCTCACTCGACTGGTTGAACCCATGAACTATAATGTTCATTGGTGTGAGGTCATCAGATCCCAGCCCTAGACGTGTGAGAATTCTTCTTGGGATAAGATTGACTGCTGATCCCCCGTCTATCACAATTCGATTGATGGGGGACATGTGTAACTAGCCAGTTATGAAGAGAGGCCAGTTGTGAAAATTTCCTCCCAATTACAAGTTGTCTTCCGAGAAAGTGATGGCCATAGTGATGACCATACAATTCTTTAGAATTGCAAGGTCTACTTCAATGGGTTCTACTTCGGTCTCATACACTTCAAGATATGATAGAGCATGAACAAGGGCCATACGATAGTCTCTTGAAAGCATGAGGGCCTCATAGACGCTGAGGAAGGCAGGGAGTTTCCTTAAATGCCCAACCATGGCATACTTGACCTTATCTTCACCAATCTTTTGGGCCGCTGGGCCCACCACAGGTTTGGGTGAAATAGAGGGTTGAGAGAAAGGTTTGGATGATGAACATTGGTTTTCAGGTACCAGTTGTCTTTGTAGTACTACCGGTGTGGATTGGAGAGTTTGTAAGAGTTGAGTAGGAAAAGGTTGCGCCACCGGATTTGGTGTCGACTGGCCAGGTCTAGTAAAGTTTGTTGTGGGCTGGTTGGGTTCGGAACTAGGGGTAGGTGTTGATAAATTTGAGGTTGATGGAGGTTTAGGTCTTGGGGATGGTTGGGTATATGGGATCAATGGTGATTCCGGGAATTTAAGGAGTGGTGGATTGGTCAGTGTATTAGGGTAAGGGATGAGTGGCAAACTAGGGTACTTCAAAAGCTTCGGCTGTTGCGCAAGTGGCTGTAACTTCTTGCCTTACCTGAGACTGATTGGGTCAGCATTGGTCACCGCTTCAAAGATATGCACCACGTGGCATGCCTCATGAGAATAGAAGCGTTGTTCTCTTGATTCTCTCATCTTTTGTTTAAAGTCGGGCTCAGGGGACCATTGAGGTTTCTTTGCCTTACGATTCTTGCACCACTTGGGAAGCATTTTGATAGTGGCAGGAGGCTTTGCATTGGCTCTAGATGCCAAGGTATCAGCAACTGACAAGAAGCTTGCTGCTTGGGCCACCGTCATTTTCAGCACCTCTGATGTCGTCTGCTAGTGTTGCAACTCTTCTGCTCTTTGTCAAGACCCTCAAAGTCTGGGCATTCACGTGTTGGACCTGGAAAAAATGTAATAGAAGAAGAAGAAGAGGGGCTAAAAGAGTCAGGGATAGAAGAAGGGGGAGAGCTTTTAAGGTCGTCACTGGGATTGGACCGTTCTGGGTAGCTTTTAGCGTCATCACCAGAATTGGACATGTGTAGGGCATCTTTTAGGTCTTCACCCTGCTTGTACCACTGATGGGTGCTTTTAATGTCATCACTCTTATTAGACGTGGTGGGAGACTGAGATGAGGAAGACTCCGGAGTATCCTGTTGACAAGATTGTGGGCCTTGGTGAATGATAGTCACTGACTTAGGGAATAATTCTTGTAGAGTTGCCAGAGGAGGAAGAAGCTTAAGAAACTCAACCTCAATCTGGGGTTGAGGGAGTTTCTTCTTTCAACAAGTGGCTCTTGGTGCTTGTCTCCTTCTACCGTTTTTGGGAATGGGCACCAGCGGACCAGGTTCACGAGGCTCTAGGGCCAACTTTGCTAAGCGAACAGCCTCCCTCTTCATGGATTTCATCCTGCTTCGTCCTTGGTAGACTTGCCATGGCTGGGACGTTGAGGGTTCGTTGGAGTCAGAAAACCTGGGCAGTGTGTCAACATAGGGGATTTGAGTCTGGACGACCTCTTGTGTTGAACATTCAGTGGGTTGGGCATGACCCTCTATGATAGAGAAAACAGAGCGTCCATCTCATACTTTCTCCGATATTATAGCTTGAAGCCAAAGCATCCCCCAGGTCATGACCTTGATTCTGGTGATATGGACACTAGAAGTTCTCGGTCCATCGAGCAAGGCGCTTAGGCTGTCTTGACGGCTTTGGTATGATGACCCCAAATTGGAGCATCAGGCATAATAGTGCCTGAAGAAGGTCTGGTGGTAGCTCATCAAGCCGATATACTCACTCAACTTCTTTTTGAACTGTTACCATATGAGACGCTTCAGCTGCCCCAAATGCCTTCTTGAGGCTATCAAGTTGTCTCTGCCCCTTTTGAATTAAAGCCTCGGTGTGGTCCTTGACGGTGACACAATCTTGAAATGGATGCCCTAACATTTTACGATATGTGCAATACCTCTTGTGGTTAGCAAAGTCAGCATCTTTTGGTCGTTACACCTCAAGCAAGGTAATCATCTATTGCTCAATCAACATTTGGAGTAGAGCCAGAACCTACTCCTTATCAAAACTGTATACCTTCTTATTCTGCTCCTCCCAATAATCTTTTCCATAGAGATTGCGAGGTGGAGGCACATTTACTGTAGGATTGGGAGTTCTGTTGGGTTGCCTGAGGGGTCCCCTGAGCCTTTGGAGGGTTCACCCCCTTAGAGAAGTCGAGGGTTTGAGGTGTGGCCTTCTTAGGGTCTGACATAGTCACAACAACAATGATCACACCTTTTTGCTGACTACCTTGAGAATTGATGTGACAATTATCTTAACCCAATTGATTTCTTTACTTGATGCTAGAGTTTGAATCTTACCATGGTGCTTAAATAGAATCTCTTTCCAGACTGCTTTGGAAATCAGTTTCGATATAGAGTTGGATTGGACGCCTCAACATGCAGGGAGATTTTCGGTCGCATGTTGTACGCACATGTTTGGACTGCATCGATTTCTGGTATGGGAGTAGCTTGATGCACAACTAGGTGTCTCCATCTCGCAATGAACTGATCGATTGGCTCATCTGGATTTGGATCATCGTGAGAAGCTCAATAGTTTGGACTTCCCTTTCAATGTCGTAGAAGAGTTTGTAAAACAATTGCTCCATTCCTTCCCAGGTCTGCACTGAGTTCGGCGGAATCTAGCGTACAACTTTAATGCTGGCCCATCAAGGGTTTCAACAAACTGATACAGAATAAGCCTCCCATCAGTTGTTGTCTCTTGACATGCTAAGTAAAAGTGGGCAATTCACTGATGTGGCGAACTTGTGCTATTGAAGAGCAAAAGTTTTCCTTTCTGATAATTTGGGGGAAACGGGAGCTTGTCGATATAAGCTGGATAGGGCTTCTGAAACAGTGCTGAAGCTTGGATGCCTGGGATCTGTCTGCCTTGCAAGCTACGAGTGACCATGACATCAATGTCGGTTTGAGAGACCTATGGAGAGGAGGAATAGCCATGGGCAGGAGATGACTGCCTCGAGACCGGATTAGACAGATGAGGAGAATTGGCTTCTTGGTGTGCTGAGTTCCCAGGAAGCCAAGTGCTCTCCATCAGGTCAATCTTCTCCATCATCTTGCGAATCGTGTCCTCGAACTGATTCATGCGATCCTCTTGATCATCATTAGGTTTGTTAATGACCATTATGCTGACAGTTTCCTTAGGAGGATTGATCTCTTGTGCGGTTGGAGCCTTTCGTATATGCCAGATTGGGTGCGGTAAGTCGGTCAGTAGGGGTTTAGCATGCCTCGACTGAGCTCGAGCCTTGTACGCTGACTTGGTCAGGACCGATTCACGACGGTCTTGGGACTGCAAGTGCTGCACGATTGGGTCGTCTCCTATGACGTTAACAACCGTGCAGGCTTCCTCAATCTTAAGCTCTTCCACAACTTGTAGTGGATGAAAAGAATTCTCAGCGAAAGAGTCATCAAGATTCCGCGCCCCATGTGTCTTGGCCTCTTCTCTTGGGACTATTCGTAGGCCTCTGGCATGCTTGGCTCTCAAGTTTTGGTGTACTTCCCTCCAGAATTGAGACTGGGACCGTGATTGCGAAAGGTACGCTCTCTTCAAACATGAATCAGCTGTCTCCATGAGATGTGGCAGGGAATGTGGGCCACAAACAAGCGTCAGCTCAGGCTTTTGCCTTGACTTGGGGAGAGACGGGGAATGGAAGATTTCGTCACCCAAGGGGGCATTTCCTTGAGCTCTCTTGTGGGCACCAAAGATAGGGCCGGTCTGAAGAGGGTATCTCAAGATGGTACTCTTGGGGAAAGCCTTTAAGTACCAGGTCTTGAGTGGTTCGTCTGGGGTAGAGGGGATGAACGGAGGAGGAGACATCCGCCAATGACCTTTGGGTCCAGAGTTCGGAGTTACTCGTGGGGGTGGCGCTTGTGCACCACTTGCATAAGGGTTTCGGGTGACTTGAGCGTCAACTCGAGGTCGAGCAATGGGTCGGGCCTTAGGAGGCCGAGGATTGCGAGCATTTGTTTGTGAGTGAGTGGCTTTGTGACCACCCTTCACAGAGTGAGAAAGCATATGTTGAGAGGGATGATGAGGGGATCGTCTCTCGTGTACTCGGCGAAGCACAATCAGAGGACTGCCCCTAGTAGTGTGATATGTATGCATCAAGTATACGGGGCCAGGTCTGGTTAGGTGCTTTGATCTCACCTCCCCGGATCTAGGTGATCGGGTGATGCGTGTCTCAGATTCGAAAGACCCGGGACCTGATCACTCTCTCGGGAACCTTGTTCACAAAACAAGGGCAGGTGTCCAACTAGTGAGAGAGGAATTTGGATCGTGAGGCAGGAATTACCTCACGTGGGTCCGTAACACAGTCGGACTGGCTCACGTCGGAGCCCTCATAGATCACGTTGGAAAGTCCCCTGGCCTACGGCTGGTTTGGAATTGCCTCCCTTGACATGTTTCTCCTTTCCTGCAAACACACACACATCAAAAAAAAAAAACAAAGGTATGGGTCATAGGACCCTGCCTTACCATAAAAAGATAAAAAAAATGAAAATGTGAGAAGAAGTTCGATAAGGCGACTCAACTGATCCAGTGAAAGGACTGGCGCGATGGTTGGTCTGACGTGGCAGCAAGATAGGCACGGTAACTCAGACCGACGCGATCGCAATACTGCTCGATGACAAGACTGTCCCGACGGCTAGTCTGCCACGATGGCAGTACTGGTTCGTTGATTGACTCAGAATGGTAGCAAGACAGGTGCGGTAACTCAAACCGATGCGACAGTAATACTACTCGAAACTAAGGTCAACATCACCCAGTGGCGCAAAGGCTAATCTGTCATGGCAGCAATACGGGCACAGTAACTCCGATCGGTGCGACGACAATACTGCTCCACGACAAGACTCGTACAAGCACAAGGCTCAGTCTGCCCTCTGGTCAAAGAAGCTATTGAGAGAACGAGAGAGACGACAATGAAAATAAGAGTGATGGTGAAATAAGACGAGATGAAGATGATAGTGATGAATAAAGTAAAAATTTTAAACAATGGAATTAGAATAAATTAAAATTGAATGAAGTGAAATGAGACAAATAAGATGAAGTGGGGTAAAATAGAATAAAAGGAATAAGAGAAAATAATAGAAAATGGGGTAAATAAAATAAAAGAGGTAAATGAAATAAATTAAATAAATTAAAATAGAGTAAAGTAAAATAAAATAAAAGGGATGGAAGACAATAAAATAAGATGATTAAAATAAAATAAATGAACGGAGTAAGAGTAAGGTATAATAAGATAAATGAGTGAAATAAAATGAGTAAAATAAAATGGAATAGGGGAAAACAAATTAATATGAATGGGATAAATAAAATAAAGTGAGGAAACATAAGATGGAGTGAAATAAAAGAAAATAGCATGAAATAAGCTAAGGGTAAAATGAGAAATAAAGAAAAAAGGGAAAGGCTTGTTATTGGATTGTTTGGGTTTTATATGAAAATTAGAGGATAACGTTGGATAAGAGAAAAAAAGAATTTAGTTTCTTAGAGATGGAGAGAGAGCATTTTTGTTGGCTTGTTTGAACGATGGGGTATAGAATTAACAAAAAGGTAAAGATTGTTTAAGTGAGAAGGGGATTTGAAGTTGGATGGAATAAAGAAAGGTGGACGAAATCAACGAAAGCTTGAAACGAAAAGAAAAGGCCGAAACAAAAAACAAAAAACAAAAAACAAAAAAAAAAAAAAAAAAAAACGAAAAACGGGCGTTTTGTGTTATGGGTATTTTGGTAGAGTGAGAAAGCGTGAAATGGCAAGGAGAAGAGAGCACAAGAGGATGGGGGCGAAAGCAGCATGAGAGAATAGGGAGGGAGCGAAGGTGAAGGGGAGTGTCACAGAGAGATAGAGATGGTTGTGGGGTGAGGATGGCGACGGAACATGGGAAGCCTGGTTGCAGGCAGCGATTGAAGCGAGTGCGGGGAAAAGTTAAGAGAAGGGCGGAGATAGGTGGAAGAGATAGGATGAGGTGACGGAGTTGGTGGCTGCAGGAGAATGGAAGTGAAAAAGAGAGGAGCAGGCTGGTGGTGATGGACAGTTGGGAAGCAGCGAAGGGGATAGCGGCTGCAGCTGCAATTTCAGATGGCGAGCAAAATTGGGACCTGGTCGTAGGTGGCAGTGAAGCAGCGGACAGGAAGGAGGTGATGGACAGCAGGAAGGAGGTCGTGGAGGTAAATGGGAGGCACAAGATGGGGGATGGCCCGATTGCAGGTGATGGCTGAGGGACAGAGAGCCGAGATAGAGGAGTGGGCACTGAGCCGCAGCTAGTTCTAGATAGAAAGAGGGAGGTGACAGATGTTGCTGGCGAGCGGTGTAGATACTTGGGATAGTTGCAGGTGGTGGAGGCTGTGGGTGTGGAGTTCACGCACGGCGGTGGGTGGAGGCTTTGCACACACGGTGTTAGGTGGTGGCTTGCACACGGTGAAAGGGAACGAAGGTTGCATAGCGCAACGAGGGAAGAGGAATGCGCAGGGCGATGGGGTTAGGAAAGCGGCGCACGGCAATAAATTGGAGGGGCGCACGAGACGCGATAAGAAGGGACATAATAGGTTGGAACCAATGGTTTAAAAACCGGATCGGTGACCCGGATCGGGTTTTTCAAAAACCGATCAGGATCGGTGAATCGGAGATCCGGATCGGCGAATCGGCGATTCGGATCGGAATTGGGTGAATCGGTCATAATAAAGTTTCAAAAAAATCCGAAAAAATTATTAAAATTCATTATAAATATTGTTTTTTAGGAATTCAATAAAAAATGAGGGTACTCCATTAAGAATTTTCATGTTTTTGAATGAATATGCGAATATTGATATGTTCTTCCCCTGCATGAACCGCCATTCAACATTTAATTTACATCACACAAAAGGATAAACATAGAATTATCATGGAATAAGTATATCAACATACATGGATTACAATAAAGCATAAAATTAGTAACATATGATCTAAATTAAGATGTAAAAAGTTTAAATTAACCTGACAGTTCAAAAAGAAAAATAATCACCATATGTAGTGATAATATGTTGCGGTAGTTCATGTAGTCATATTCGTTGTTATTTGTTATTGCAAAAGGACAATAATATTTTCGTACATATCAATTACAAACATTTAGAATAATACAAAATGCAAGCTCCAAACATGGCTACAACTCAATTATCAAAAACATACATTTTTTGCATTAAAAAATTAATAATAAAAACAATTCTTCAAAGAGCCGGCTAACATCAGTCATTCCAAATTTCCAACTAAAAAATCCATGAACAACAGATAAAAAAAATACAGTTTTGTATTGAAAATATAATAACATACATTTTTTTGTATAAATAATCCATCAACATACAATTTTTTCAACAAAAACTTTAACAATAAAAATTTAAAATATGGTTTAATACCTCATGATAATTAAAACCTTGTCACGATTTTCACATCTTTTCGGAAAATCATAAATTTTCAAAAAATTCGATCTTGAAAAAAAAAAAAAAAAAATTACAGCAAACTCAAACAAT
Source organism: Amborella trichopoda (assembly GCF_054954075.1). Lineage (NCBI taxonomy): Eukaryota > Viridiplantae > Streptophyta > Magnoliopsida > Amborellales > Amborellaceae > Amborella > Amborella trichopoda. The sequence continues at coordinate 31,593,087 of NC_142346.1, forward strand.
AAAAATTAAAAATTGGGTTTAAATGTTTAATACATCATGATAATCAAAACTTTATCACGATTTTCACATCTTTTCGAAAAATCATCATGTTTCAAAAAATTCGATCATGGATACAAAGAAATAAAAAAAAAAGTACAGCAAATTTTCAAAAAATTCGATCATAGATTAAAAAAAAAAAATTAACAAATTTTCAAAAAGGTCGATCATGGATTAAAAAAAAAAAATCATAAATTTTCTAAAAATTCGATCATGGATTACAAAAAATTCGATCATGGATTACAAAAACTTCGCGCATGGATTACATAAAATTCGATCATGGATTACATAAAATTCGATCATGGATTACAAAAAAAAAAAAAACATAAAAAAACAAAAAATTCGATCGTGGATTACAAGAACAGAAAAAAACAATTCGATCATGGATTACAAAAAATTCAATCATGGGTTACAAAAAAAAAAAAAACACAAAAAATTCGATCATGGATTACAAGTAAAAAAAACAAACATTTCAATCATGTATTACAAAAAAGTCGATCATGGATTACAGAAAATTCTATCATGGATTACAAAAAATTCAATCATGTATTACATAAAATTCGTTCATGGATTACAAAAAAGTCGATCATGGATTACAGAAAATTCTATCATGGATTACAAAAAATTCGTTCATGGATTACATAAAATTCGATCATGCATTACAAAAAAAAAAAACAAAAAAAAACAAAAAATTCGATCGTGGATTACAACAAAAGAAAAAAACAATTACATCATGGATAACAAAAAATTCAATCATAGATTACAAAAAACTCTATCATGGGTTACATAAAAAACAAAAAACAAAAAATTCGATCATGGATTACAAAAAAAAAACAAACATTTCGATCATGGATTACAAAACATTCGATCATGGATTACAAAAAATTCTATCATGGGTTACAAAAATAAAAAATAAAAAATAAAATTCGATCATGGATTACAAGAAAAAAAAACAAACATTTTGATCATGGATTACAAAAAATTCGATCATAGATTACAAAAAAATCTATCATGGGCTACACAAAAAAAAAAAAAAAAAAAAAAAAAAAAATATATATATATATATATATATATATATATATATATATATATATATATATATATATATATATATATATATTTGTTCTTCACAGAGTCGTTTTACATAAGCGATTTTAACTCAAAAATTCACCTCCAAGTGAATAAATTACATCCAATTGACTATATTTTCTGATAAACAACAATATAAGGAATCAAAAACCTAAATTTTTAACACAATATTTCAAATATATCATGAAAACAAAATCAAAAGGCGGAAAAAAAAAAAAAAACAGCGGAATTTGGTTCCGCAGACATCTCACTGTTCATATCAAATTTCTTGCTGTAATTGATCAGATTACGTAAAATTGAAAATTTTAAATCATACTAGACACAATAAAGATTAAAAACCCTAATTATTGAACTCGTTTTGTTCAAAATATGCCGTGAAATAAATCAAAGGGCGGAAAAAAAAAAAAACCCAAAGTTCTTACTTGTTTTTGTGAACCGAAGCCTTCAATCTCCAAAAAACTCTGTTTTTCTCAACGATTATCACAAATTAGTAACAAAAGCTTTTGATTCACAGCTTTAAGATCAATATGCCTACAAATTTTGAAAGATTCATGCCCTATTTGGCATGAAAGTTCAGAAATGGCGGAAACCCTAAACCCCGAATTTTTCTTGATCCAAAAACAACCAATTTTTCCACCATTTAATCCTTGAAAAAACTGAATAAAGCTGTTTACAGCCTGCAAAACAGATCACATGCCGAAAAAAATAAAAAAAATGATCAAAAAATGACAAATTTGAAAAAATCCGTGAAGAACACTGTGCAACCCGTGTTCTTCACGGACTCGCCGATTCCGCACAGTGAATCGGCGAGTCACTGTGCGGAATCGTCCGGTTCTCTCTAGAACTGGAGGATTCCCGGTTTTTGAACCGATCCGGTACCATTTTCGTGAATTCCGAGTCGAACCGGGCGAGTCCGGTTCGACTCGGCGATTTTTTAAACGCTGGTTGGAACAATGGTTTAAAAAACGGATCGGTGACAAGGATCAGGCACCTTAAAATTAGATCCGGATCGGCGAATCGACGATTCGGATCGGAAATCGGCTCAATCGGTTAGATTAAAAGCTTCAAAAAAATCTAAAAAAATTATTAAAAATCATTATAAATATTTTTTTTAGGAATCCAATAAAAAATGAGGGTACTACATTATTAACTTTCATTTTTTTTATCAATTTGTGAATATTGAGATGTTCTTTCCCTGTATAAATTTATTTTAACTATTAAATTTGCATCACATAAAAAAAAAATCACAGAATTATCATGGATAAAATATATAATTATATATGAACTATTATAAAGAGTAGACTAATCAATGAAAGAATGGCCATTAAAATCTCGTTTTGACGAAAAATCCTAACCCGCTAAAAAAACCCAAACTATTACAGCCTAACTAACTATAATCCAAAATTATTACAACCTCACTAATTATAATATTATATACTGCAATTATAATTATTAGTTTACATTTTATAATTATTTTATTAGATAAATAATAACAAATTAAAAATATTTTATAATATTATCTAATTTAAAATGTATTATTGACAACTGTAAGAAAAATAGTACATTACAAGATTTATAATGTAAAAATTCATAAATAAAATAAAAGATTTGGTTATCAATGTAAAAATTAATAAAATACGTACAAATTTTGGAAATAACACTTCAATTTTTCAAAAATTTAGTAAAAGAGATTGTTAGTAGAAAGATGGAGATTTCAAATAGAATAAAATTTTTATTTTTATTTTTTTTAAACCTTTCATATTATTTACAAAAATAATTATACCACTATATACAACAAAAATTAACTGTTATATAAAAAATTAATTTTTTTATTTTTCATTTTTTTATGTCTTTTATATTATTTACAAAAATATTTATATTTATACCAACCACAATATACACAACAAAAATATTTATATTTATACCAACCACTATATATACAACAAAAATGCAACACATGCCCAAGGGGATTCGAAAACAACAAAAATATTTATACCAACCACTATATACACAACAAAAAAGCAACACATGCCCAAGGGGATTCAAAAATGCAACACATGCCGGGGGTGCCTAAGGGGATTCGACTAAGGGGATTCGACCTTGGGACCTCAAGTAAAAAATTCAAAGTCACAACCATCAAGCCATCTAACTACATGTAATTATAAATTGTTGATTAATAGGCTATATTTACATTTCGTTTTCATTTAATGATGTTTGGGAATTATCCCACATCGAAAGATGGGTATTCAAATTTGGTATATAAATAACTATGCAATATGAATTATCAAATGTATAGAAAAAATATTACGGCAACCTCGCACGTGCGCTCAAACACACGTGTGCGAGTGTGAGTGTGCGTACGGCACGCTCGCACGTGCGCTCAGACACATGTGTGCGCGTGTGAGTGTGCGTGCGGCACGCTCGCACGTGCGCTCAGACACATGTGTGCGCGTGTGAGTTTGCATGCGGTACGCTCGCATATGCTCTCGGACACACGTGTGCGCGTGAGACTGTGTGTGTGGCACGCTCGCACATGTGCTCGGACACACGTGTGCGCATGTGAGTGTGCGTGGGGCACGCTCGCACGTGCGTTCAGACACACGTGTGCACTTATCAGTGTGCGACGGGGTACGTTCGCACGTTCGCTCAGACACACGTGTGCGCATGTGAGTGTGCGAGGGGATACGCTCGCATGTGCGTGTCATGTGTTACGTGTGTGAGTGTGCATGGGGCACGCTCGCATGTGTACTCGGACACACGTGTGCACGTGTGAGTGTACGTGGGGCACGCTCGCACGTACGTGTCATGTGTTACGTGTGTGAACCGGGTCGCACATGCTCTCGGACACACGTGTGCGCGTGAGACTGTGTGTGGGGCACGCTCGCACATGTGCTCGGACACACGTGTGCGCGTCTGAGTGTGCGTGGGGCACGCTCGCACGTGCGTTCAGACACACGTGTGCACTTATGAGTGTGCGAGGGGGTACGTTCGCACGTTCGCTCAGACACACGTGTGCGCATGTGAGTGTGCAAGGGGATACGCTCGCACGTGCGTGTCATGTGTTACGTGTGTGAACCGGGTCGCACATGCTCTCGGACACACGTGTGCGCGTGAGACTGTGTGTGGGGCACGCTCGCACATGTGCTCGTACACACGTGTGCGCGTGTGAGTGTGCGTGGGGTACGCTCGCACGTGCGTTCAGACACACGTGTGCACTTATGAGTGTGCGAGGGTGTACGTTCGCACGTTCGCTCAGACACACGTGTGCGCATGTGAGTGTGTGCGAGGGGGTACGTTCGCACGTTCGCTCAGACACACGTGTGCGCATGTGAGTGTGCGAGGGGATACGCTCGCATGTGCGTGTCATGTGTTACGTGTGTGAGTGTACGTGGGGCACGCTCGCATGTGTACTCGGACACACATGTGCACGTGTGAGTGTACGTGGGGCACGCTCGCACATGTGCTCGGACACACGTGTGCGCGTGTGAGTGTGTGTGGGGCACGCTCGCACGTACGTGTCATGTGTTACGTGTGTGAACCGGGTCGCACATGCTCTCGGACACACGTGTGCGTGTGAGACTGTGTGTGGGGCACGCTCGCACATGTGCTCGGACACACGTGTGCACGTGTGAGTGTGCGTGGGGCACGCTCACACGTGCGTTCAGACACACGTGTGCACTTATGAGTGTGCGAGGGGGTACGTTCGCACGTTCGCTCAGACACACGTGTGCGCATGTGAGTGTGCGAGGGGATACGCTCGCACGTGCGTGTCATGTGTTACGTGTGTGAGTGTGGGTGGGGCACGCTCGCATGTGTACTCGAACACACGTGTGCATGTGTGAGTGTACGTGGGGCACGCTCGCACATGTGCTCGGACACATGTGTGCGCGTGTGAGTGTGTGTGGGGCACGCTCGCACGTGCGTTCAGACACACGTGTGCACTTATGAGTGTGCGAGGGGGTACGTTCGCACGTTCGCTCAGACACACGTGTGCGCATGTGAGTGTGCGAGGGGATACGCTCGCACGTGCGTGTCATGTGTTACGTGTGTGAGTGTGGGTGGGGCACGCTCGCATGTGTACTCGAACACACGTGTGCATGTGTGAGTGTACGTGGGGCACGCTCGCACATGTGCTCGGACACATGTGTGCGCGTGTGAGTGTGTGTGGGGCACGCTCGCACGTACGTGTCATGTGTTACGTGTGTGAACCGGGACGAACCGGATGGGAACCGGCGGTTCCACTATAGAACCGGGCTAAACCGGATGGGAACCGGCTATTCCACTCTAGAACAGGGCTGAACCGGATGGGAACCGGCTATTCCACTCTAGAACCGGGCTAAACTGGATGGGAACTAGCGGTTCCACTCTAGAACCGAGCGGTTCCCGGTTTTCGGTTGGAACCGGCACGGGCACTCGTATTTTTGAGTCTAACCGGGCGAGTCCGGATCGAAGATTCGGATCGGGAATCGGCGATCAGGATCGGGAATCGAGAATCGACGATCCGAGTCGGGAATCGGCTGAATCGGTAGGATTAAAGCTTAAAAAAATCCAAAAAAATTATTAAAATTCATTATAAATGTTTTTTTTTAGGAATCCAATAAAAAATGAGGGTACTACATTATTAACTTTCATTTTTTTTATCAATTTGTGAATATTGAGATGTTCTTTCTCAGTATAAATTTATTTTAACTATTAAATTTGCATCACATAAAAGAAAAATCATAGAATTATCATGGATAAAATATATAAATATATATGGACTATTATAAAGAGTAGACTAATCAATGAAAGAATGGCCATTAAAATCTCGTTTTAGCGAAAAATCTTAACCTGCTAAAAAAACCCAAACTATTACAGCCTAACCAACTATAATCCAAAATTATTACAGCCTCAATAATTATAATATTATATACTGAAATTATAATTATTAGTTTACATTTTATAATTATTTTATTAGACAAGTAATAACAAATTAAAAATATTTTATAATATTATCGAATTTAAAATGTGTTATTGACAACTGTAAGAAAAATAGTATATTACATGATTTATAATGTAAAAATTCATAAATAAATCAAAAGATTTGGTTATCAATGTAAAAATTAATAAAATTTTTCAATAATTATTTTTTTTAGGTTTCTATAATAAATTTAGTAAAAGAGAATGTTAGTAGAAAGATGGAGATTTCAAATAGAATAACCTTTTTATTTTTATTTTTTTTATACTTTTCATATTATTTACAAAAATAATTATACCACTATATACAACAAAAATTAACGGTTATATAAAAAATATTTTTTTTATTTTTCATTTTTTTATGTCTTTTATATTATTTACAAAAATATTTATATTTATACCAACCACTATATACACAACAAAAACATTTATATTTATACCAACCACTATATATACAACAAAAATGCAACACATGCCCAAGGGGATTCGAAAACAACAAAAATATTTATACCAACCACTATATACACAACAAAAATGCAACACATGCCCAAGGGGATTCAAATGCAACACATGCCCAAGGGGGTGCCTAAGGGGATTCAACCTTGGGACCTCAAGTAAACAATTCAAAGTCATAACCATCAAGCCATCTAACTACTTGTAATTATAAATTGCTAATTAATAGACTATATTTACATTTCGTTTTCATTTAATGATATTTGAGAATTATCCCACATCGACAGATGGGTATTCAAATTTGGTGTATAAATACCTATGCAATATGAATTATAAAATGTATATAAAAATATTAGGGCAACCTCGCATGTGCGTTTAGACACACGTGTGCACGTGTGAGTGTGCGTGCGGCACGCTTGCACATGCGCTTGGACACACGTGTGCGCGTGTGAGTGTGCGTGCGGCACGCTCGCACGTGCGTGTCATGTGTTACGTGTGTGAACCGGGCTGAACCGGATGGAAACCGGGGGTTCCACTATAGAACCGTGCTGAATCGGATGGGAACAGGCGGTTCCACTCTAGAACCGGGCTGATCCAGATGGGAACCGGCGGTTCCACTCTAAAACCGGGCTGAATCGGATGGTAACTGGCGGTTCCACTCTAGAACCGAGCGGTTCCCGATTTTCAGTTGGAACCGACACGGGCACGCGTATTTTCGAGTCGAACCTGGCAAGTCCGGTTCGACTCGCCATTTTTTAAAACACTGGGTTGCACAGTCGCACGAGACAACGATAAGAAGGGAGATTCGACCGAGACGGCGATCGGTAGAGGTTTGAGCGGCGATAGGTTTTGTTCGTACTGCGCGGCAATAGGATTATATTTGCACCGCGTTAGGGAAAGAAGGATATTGGGCGTGGTGGTCTCACGAAACCATGAGGCGTAAGAGAGAGGAGTCCTCACTAGGAAGTATCAAGAAGGGTACTGCAAGGGAGTATAAAAAAAGAAAGGAAATGGGACGAACAGGAGGGATCATTAGGAAAGGAAGAAGGAGGTAGACATGAAGGTTCATATGGAGGAAGTGGTCATGCAGGGATAAAATGAAAAAGAAAAGGGAAGGTTGATGGTCGTGAGAGACCACTGGGAGGAGAGAAGAGTGAGATCATGGTCAAGTGAGACCACAAGAAGAAAATAGAAAAAGAGAATCAGAAAAACTGAAACACAGACGACCATGGGGCTCTGCCATATGTGAAAGGGAAGAGAGAAATACAGGAAGAAGAGAGAGAAGAGAGACAGAAGAGAGAAAGAAAAGAGAGAAAGAGAAGAGAGAGAAGAGATAAGTATAGGTGTACCCACCCAAAAGTTTCTCCCTCCTTTCTTTTTCTCTCTAGACGTGACCCAATAATAGACAAGATGAAAATTTTATTAAACAAGTGAAGGGTCAGTTTCGGTTGGAACTGGCACGGGCACGCGTGTTTCTGAGTCGAATCGGGCGAGTCCGGCTCGACCTTCCTTTTTTTAAGACACTGGGTTGGACGGTCGCACGAGACAACGATAAGAAGGGAGATTCGACCGAGACGACGATAGGTAGAGGTTTGCGCGACGATAGGTTTTTTTCGTACTGCACGGCAATGGGATTATATTCGCACCGCGTTAGGGAAAGAAGGATATGGGGCGTGGTGGTCCCACGGAACCATGAGGCCTAAGAGAGAGGAGTCCTCACTAGGAAGTATCAAGAAGGATACTGCAAAGGAGTGTAAAAAAAGAAAGGAAAAGGGACAACCAGGAGGGATCATTAGGAAAAGAAGAAGGAGGTAGACATGAAGGTTCATATGGAGGAAGTGGTCATGCAGGGATAAAATGAAAAAGAAAAGGGAAGGTTGATGGTCGTGAGAGACCATTGGGAGGAGAGAAGAAAGAGATCGTGGTCAAGTGAGACCACAAGAGGAAAATAGAAAAAGAGAATCAGAAAAACTGAAACACATACGACCATAAGGCTCTGCCATATGTGAAAGGGAAGAGATACATACAGGAAGAAGAGAGAGAAGAGAGACAGAAGAGAGAAAGAAAAAAGAGAAAGAGAAGAGAGAGAATAGATAAGTATAGGTGTACCAACCCAAAAGTTTCTCCCTCCTTTCTTGTTCTCCCTAGACGTGACCCAATAATAGACAAGATGAAAATTTTATTAAGCAAGTGAAGGGTTTGTTTCGGTTGGAACCGGCATGGGCACGCGTGTTTCCGAGTCGAATCGGGCGAGTCCGGCTCGACCCGCCTTTTTTTAAGACACTGGGTTGGACGGTCGCACGAGACAATGATAAGAAGGGAGATTCGACCGAGACGGCGATAGGTAGAGGTTTGCGCGGCGATAGGTTTTGTTCGTATTGCGCGGCAATGGGATTATATTCGCACCGCGTTAGGGAAAGAAGGATATGGGGAGTGGTGGTCTCACAGAACCATGAGGCGTAAGAGAGAGGAGTCCTCACTAGGAAGTATCAAAAAGGGTACTGCAAGGGAGTATAAAAAAAGAAAGGAAAAGGGACGACCTGGAGGGATCATTAGGAAAAGAAGAAGGAGGTAGACATGAAGGTTCATATGGAGGAAGTGGTCATGCAGGGATAAAATGAAAAGAAAAGGGAAGGTTGATGGTCGTGAGAGACCACTGGGAGGAGAGAAGAGAGAGATCGTGGTCAAGTGAGACCACAAGAGGAAAATAGAAAAAGAGAAACAGAAAATCTGAAACACAGACGACCATGGGGCTCTGCCATATGTGAAAGGGAAGAGAGACATACAGGAAGAAGAGAGAGAAGAGAGACAGAAGAGAGAAAGAAAAGAGAGAAAGAGAAGAGGGAGAAGAGATAAGTATAGGTGTACCGACCCAAAAGTTTCTCCCTCCTTTCTTTTTCTCCCTAGACTTGACCCAATAATAGACAAGATGAAAATTTTATTAAGCAAGTGAAGGGTCTGTGTACAATGAGAGTACGTGATATATATAATATTGTACCCAAACATGGGTGGATTGATCAAAATTAAACATAATTGCTGGAAATTAAGATTTAACTGAATTAAAAGAAATTAGGAAATATGGTACAAAATGACATATTTTCCCTTTCCTAACAAGTTGTGGAATTTCAAGACATTCATTGTGTTGCCTTAGAACGTGCATCATTTTTCATGGATGATCCGGGGTTGTTATGATGTCATTTGATCGAAAGATGATTGTTTTCTTGTAGGGCACGGCATGACGATTGATTTTATACCAATTTCGAGCCATGGATCGTGTTTTTAGTGCATGATCAGGTGAAATTTAAATGAATCTTGAAAATTTGAATCGATTGTGTGTTCGTTTATTTATGTTTTATGTGATTTATTCACTGGATAACACTGAGCATGCCGTCACGATTGTGGGGCAACAAACGCAACTCGATTCCTTCCCCGAACGAAGATTTTGCAACTTTGAAGTTTTGGTTGGAATTTAGAATTTCCGCGACGGAATCTGCAGTCACTTCGTCGGCTTCGTGTGTGGAATCCCACCGTTCACGTTGTGGAACTAGTTTCGCGTTGATCGGGTTCGCGAGCGAGGCACGACACTGCGGATTTTCCTGCACTTTCTTCACAGATTAGCAACTTCTCTCTAGCTTTTCTTTGCACCCGGGCGTCGTCGCGGGGCTTGCTACATATCGAAACGCTCATCTTGACGAGATGAACATGCTCAGAAAATATGAGTCTGATCCGACTTGAGACGAGTGAGATATGAGCATCGAAATTCACTGGTCGTGACTGCTCTTTTAATGGAGTTGAGTTGCAGGGTGGCCGCACAAGAATAGCGTGCGGCTTCTTTTGTTTCGCTCTTTTGCCTATAACTTCATCTTGGAATTTATGTTCAAGCTTAAATTTGACCCCTAGGGGTTTTCAACCATGTCGGATCCAATGGAGGTCGTCCCATAAGAATTTGACGTACTAAAAATATAATTCCAGTTATAGGGGTACGGTTCAGGGTGTAAGAGGCTGATTCTGCCGAAATTGTTTCTTAGTCTGCACTGCCTTAGACATGTCTGAATGCAATGAAACTTGGCAGGAGATTTTTGAGAGTCCTTATTAAGATCTTGGCCAGTTCTGGGACTATTATGAGATTTTCAAAATTTTCACTATTTGTTAGGCTTTATTGATCAGGGACCAATGATAATGAAAAATGGCTTCCAACAGCATGCCCCACCGAAAATTATGCTTCGAGAGAAGCAAGATGCCCCACCGAAAATTATTCTTCGAGAGAAGCAAGAAGTTCAATCATTTGGGAAATTTCCCCTGGCTAGCGACAAGACTACGTGAACGGCAACTAGATCCATGCAATGTTGTAACTAGGGTGCTTAAATGTATGGACACAATGTACGGGCCCATCCATCGAGACTTTAGGGGCTGAAGAAACTTTTGAGGGATCTTATCGAAGTCGTCATCCTCGAGGGACTATTTGCGATTCTAACAGCTTGAGACTTTTGTAGGGACCTCATTGGTCAGAATCGGATCTTTCTAGTGGCCAAGTGCTATGAACCTTTGGTCGACATTGTTTGCTGCTACACCAAGTTTAATTTTGATGATCAGGGTATCTTTGTAGGTCCCGTCTAGCAGGGTCCAGTCTGGGGCTTCTGACATATCCCGAAAATTTGGACATGTCGGCTAGGGGGACTTTGGCTAGGTGACCTCGTGGGCCCCATCCTGCCAGGTCCAGTCAGGGGATTTTTGGAAGGCTGTCCAAAAATCTGGGCCTGTCGACTAAGGAAGGCTTTTGGCGAGGCGACCTCATGGCGAGGAATAACCCTAAAGTCTCTAGCAGGTTAGGCCTTGTCTTTGTCAGTTTCTTGCCTTCGTGATGGCCTTTAGCATTTTGGAGGGATCTATCAATCGTCGTCCTCACCCTTAAGGACTCTTGTTGTTTTTAGAGGTGAAGTGTGGGAGATCTTATGAGGTTCTCACTCCCGGATGAGCCATTTTGCATTGTGATTAGATGCTGGTAGTTGACGATTTTACGTAGACTTCATTAGCTAGAAATATGCTCATTTTGGCAATTGGGTGTCGGCTGAGGCTATGGTACTACGTGCTGGTTTTTGTTGGTCCAAACACCCTTTTTGGGTTTTCACTTGAACAGGGGAAGTGGTGCCGTAAAGATAGTTTTCACCAACTTCCTTTATTTTTGGGCTCTTTTACCCATGACCTTGTGGCCATGTTCACCCTTTTCATCTGTTTTTGCTCACGATGCCCTTTGGGGTTTTCACCATGCTCGAGTTTTTTTTTTCGCAGAACTCTCTTACTCATGGTATCATGACCATGCCAGTCCATCATTTTTACTCATGGCATTCTCTTGTTCAGGTGTACACCATGCCCGTTTTTTTTTCGTGAAAGCGTGTTTAGGGTCATGCCTTTGAGACCTGTGCGAAGCCTTTTAACGTCATGCAGCCAGGAGGTGCACTATAGTTTACGGTCATACAGCTGGACCGTAGTGGTGATGAATGGCAGTCTGTGGAGGCCATAGAGTGAGTATGATGATGGTTTTGACTCACTTTAGGGAAATGGGACAAGGCTGCCCTTAAAAGATGGAAGATGTATAAAAGGTGGGTGAAAAGTGGTGACCCACTAGCTGACAACGAGTATGGGTAGCGAGATGACTCGTTGTTATGTGAGCATGGGTGAGACTCACTAGAAAATGATGAATAGTGGTAGTGAAGTGAATGGGTTCACTGAGGAAGCAATGAAGGTAGTGCGCGCACACAAATGGGTCGGTTAAGGAAAGCGTGCGTGAAAATGCACGTAAAAGGAGTGTACACATATGTGGGGGAAAGTTTAAGGTAGTGCCTCCAGAACATGTGCAAAGCAGTTTAACGTCATGCGGTCAGGACGTGCACTATGATTTAAGGTCATATAGCTTGGACCGTGGTTATGTAGTTTAAAGTCATGCAACTAGAACCAAGCAGTTTAAGATCGTGCAACTAGACCTCCGCTACAGTTTAAGGTCATATTGTTTGGCTCATGATGCTGAGCATTTTAATGTCATACAGGTAGGACGTAGACTATGGTTTATGGTCATATAGTTCGGACCGTGGCTATGCAGTTTAAAGTCATGCAGCTAGGAACAGAAAGTTCAAGGTCGTGAAACTAGACCTCCGCTACAGTTTAAGGTCATAGTTTGGATTGTGGCTATGCAGTTAAGAGTCATGCAGCGCAGACCACGGCTGTGTAGATTAAAGTCATGAAGCATGGACCACGGTTGTATAGTTTAAGGTCATGCAGCATGGACTATGGCTGTACAATTTAAGGTCATGCAGCACGGACCACGGCTGTACAGTTTACGGTAATGCAGCATGGACCACGATTGTGCAGTTTAAGGTCATGCAGTATGGACCACAGCTGTGATGTTTAAGGTCATGAAACATGGACCACGACTGCAGAGTTTAAGGTCATGCAGCACGGACCACGGCTCTACAGTTTAATGTCATACAGCATGGACCACGACTGTGCAGTTTAAGGTCGTGCAGCATGGAGCACGGCTATGCAGTTTAAGATCATGCAGCATGGACCATTGTGTAGGTCGCCATGTGGGTGAAGCTGCATAGGGGATATGTATGTGGATAGCAATTTGACTCCCTAGGGATCGAGATAGTTAAGGCTATACATAAATAGAGAGATTTAGATGAAGATAGTGGCCCTACGAAGAGTGGCAAGCGGAAGCAAACTTCACTAGGGATTAGGAGGGTAAGTGTGACTCCCTGGGGATGATAAGTAATGGTATGCATATAACTCTGTTGAGAATGATAGGCCAGAGGACAGATGTGACCCCACTGGGGGTTGAAAATATAAGAATGACCCTAACTCTAAGGGGATAGTGGGCCGCAGTAAGAGGTAACTCTTACTGGGGATGTTGGTGTGAAAAGACCAATCGAGGATTGAAGGGGTAAGGCGATCCTCTTTTACTTTTGCATACACCTAACTCCATTGGGGATGTTGATGGAATACGCCTAAATTCGCTAAGGATGACAGGCCAGAGCACAGGTGTAACCCCACTGAGAATAGTGGTAGAACATGCTTGGCGGAAATGGGGTCTGACAGTAGGGTATGCATGACAATAAGTGGGGTCATGGGTAGTTAAAGGTGCATGATGGAGGCTTCAGAGGGCTTTGAGTGGTGTGACTCATCTGGAAAAATAGAGGCCAGGAGAGTCTTGAGGTAATGATGATGTGTAGAATGGGTACAATGGGTGGTGAAAGTGCCCTATCAGGTGTAGGGGTATACGGTTGAGATTGCGGTATTCCTCTTTGAGATATTGCTTTGTAGAGGCGAGTGCATGCCTTGCATGCTTTTCTTGGAAGCCCCACAGTCGAAACTGTGGTACACCTCTTTAATATATGGCTTTATAGAGGCGGTCACATACCTTGATGGTTACATGCTCTGCTTTGAAGCCTCACTGTCGGAACTGTGGTACACCTCTTTGTGATAAGGCTTTCTAAAGGTGGACGGATGCTTTGAAGTACATGCTATGTTTCGAAGCCTCACAGTCGGAACTTTGGTACACCTCTTTGTGATATGGCTTTGTAGAGGCAGGCGCGTGCTTTGATGGTTGCATGCTATGCTTCGAAGCCTCACAGTCGGAACTGTGGTACACCTCTTTGATGTATGGCGTGATTTAAGGTCATCGGCCGAGACCTGAGGGCATGTTTAAGGTCTTGCATTCGAGACCATATGTTGTGTAGTTTAACGTCGTGCCACTAGGACGTGTTCTATAGTTTAGGGTCGTATAGCTTGGACCATGGCTTATGCAGTTTAGTGCCTTGAAACTCGGACCATGCAGTTTAAGATCATGCAACTAGACCTTCGCTACAGTTTAAGGTCGTATAGTTTGGACCATCTATAACATGGTGTTTAAGCAAACCTTCAATGTGAACTGCCTTATCAACCATCTTAGCGAATGTATTGGGCCATGATGAAGTGACATAACGAGCCAATTCTAGGTTCATCCCGTCGATGCAGTACTCTATCTCTTGCGACTCACCTATCAGTGGCCAGATTGCGCCATCTTTCGATGTGCTCGATCACTGGCTCATGTGGCTTTTGTTTCACCTCAAAGAGTTCAAAGAGTTTCACTTTCTTTTCTATGCCCCAAAAGCGCTTAAGGAACTCTTCCTCCATTTGTGCCAAGGATGAGATTGACCCTGGTAGTAACCGAGAGTACCATTTGAATACTGCTTCTGTAAGGGTTCCCACAAATTGCCAAAGCAGTAGGTGCTCATTGTTCACTGTATTGCCATAGGCTACAATGAAATGGGCTATGTGTTGCTAAGATGAGCTAATACCATCGAACTATGGGAAGTCAGGTCTTTGATAGCCTAGTGGAAATGGAGTTTGGTCAACGTACACTGGGTAAGGCTTTTGGTAGCGGTTCAGCTCTTCCATCACTGAAATATTGTACTTTTTCAATGCTTCGGCTACCGTGCTCTCTACTTGTTCTTCATTCCCAGCCTAAGTTGGTGGCGAAGAGACCGGTAATGAGGGAGGTGAGGGTGGGAGTGCCCTTTCTTTTGCTGGTGTTGTTTCGATGACCAGATGGGGTGCTTGAGGAACGATAAAGAGAGTCTGGTGCTGCGAGGGGGTATGCGCAGGGTTACGTGACACTAATACATCTTGGTGCAAAGTTTCTATGATTCCATCTTTTGACCTCATCTCAGCTTGTAACTGCTTCAATGTGGTCTTAAGCTGCACAATTTCGTCCCCATATTATTCTGTTATTTCATTAATCACCATGGCTTCGACACCAGCCATGCTTGAGAGCTGTTCTCTTACTGGAGGATTGGGTTGCTCACCATTGGGAAGCAAAGGGATAACGGAGGCTTTGGGGCTGGTTGCCCCCGAAAGCTTCTCTTTCATTTGGGGTAGTACTATCCAGTAGAGTTCGCTCACCACATGCCTCTTGCTCAACAGGGTTCTCGACCATGGGCTCAACTGCCGGTGCTTCGACAACCTCATTGATGAAAGCCATTGAGCCTTCGTTCAGGTTGGCTTCATCTTCTAAGGCTTGGATATCATCATCATCTAATAAGAATCTGAAACTCCCACAAGATTGTGAGGTCACTTGATCGTCATCGGGGAAGAATTTTTCAAGACACCGGGCGAATACGTGATCAGCCTTATAAGGAGCCGTGACATCTTCAAGGCATGGAGGCCGTATGTAGTCAGCCTCATAAAGAATGGTGGCATTTTTGGGAGCTAGAGGCATCGTTTCAATGGGTTGGTAAATGTTGTCAACCTCATAAAGAATGGTGGCATTTTTGTGAGCTAGAGGCATCGTTTCAATGGGGTGGTAGGCGAAAGGAATGCTGCCTATATCGTCCTCTATCAGGGAATGATTTTCGTCAAATGAGAGTGATGAACTCTCATCAGAGGAAGGAGTCATTGGATGCATGAGGACGAGGGATGTGGCCCCATCAGAATTGAGCTCTTCATCACCAAATGGAAATGTGAAACCCTTATAGGACAAGGTCGTACTGTTATCGTCAAGAGTGCACATGCAGCACGTATGACATGGGGAAGCATGCGGCTGGCTTTGCAGGGACACATGGTGCCTTCAAGGCATGGTGGAGCCACATCAGTGGGGCTGTCAACTGAGGAAGTGTAACTCATCCCAGGGGAGTGGCTTTCCTCGAATGAGAGTGACGAACTCTCATCAAAGGTAAGAATATCTGGATGAGAGAGGGTGAGGGAGGCCACATTGTTAGAACCATCAAAAGGGGACTGGAGTCCAACCCTTCTCTGAGATTCTAGGGCAAGGCCGGGAGAGGGTTAATGACGGCAAAGTCCCATTCTTGTTTATGATATCGATCTCAACAATGAGCTTTTCAGCCCTTTGGAGTAGCTCAAAAGTATCGGTTCTCTTTTCAGTTTCATCTCAGGGGGTTGGGATGTTGAGGAAGACTTTGGGAGGAGCTGGTAGACAATTTTCTTGCATCATGGGAAGAAGACCAGTTCCTTCATGATTCAAACATTCCACCACCAAGGGGTCATGGGCAACGCCGTCATTGGGTTTGACTTTTGCCTCACTCGAGTCACCGGAACTGCCCTGCAGCGGAGCCTTCTGGCTCGTCAGGAGTCTAGGAGAAACTGATTCGGGTGTATGAGCTACCTCAAGTTTAGTCTGCTCGAAGAAGGCTTTGCTCTCGGTGCCCCGACTTGAGAGAGGCTCAAGAGTTTGATCAGGTGATGGCTCAATTGGCTTGGGATCGGTAGGGTCATACTGGCTCTTTGCCCCATCTTGAGGCTCACCATTGCCTAGATTCAAGCTTGGATCTTCATAGATAACCGGTTTCATCATGCCCCAAGCAATCCTTCTAATGTTCATCTCATGCCATGCTTTTCCATCATTATCTGCATCAAGGGGAATGAGAGAGGGAAAAGGCTCGCATCTTTGAGAGGGAATTCTTCAATCACTTTTTCTTCTTTGCCCCTGAGAAGGGCTGGCAATGTATTGGTCTCCCAGCCCCATTTCCGGGCTTAACGAAGATTTCCCTTCTTCATGGCCAGGTAGTACTGCCTTTGAGCAAAGGTGAACTGTTCTTCCAACCCATTGACGTGATTACCCTTGGAACCGGGTGCAGTGCTAGATTTATGCATGTGTGCATGGTGCAAAGATGTGCTCTGGGCAGGTCGGGGGATTAGCATGTGTACGCCCTCTGAAGAAGGACTTCGAGTGACCTGATGGTCAACCCGGGCTCGAATAGCATGTCCGACCTTAAGAGGCGCGGTCCCATGAGCATGTGTGTGTGATGGAATGGTCGTGTGACCATCCCTCATAGAGTGAGCAAGCATGTGCTGGGAGGGGGTACTAGGAGGTTCCCCCTCGTGTGCTCGAGTAGACGCAGCAACAAGGCTGCCCCAAGCGATGCAGTGCATATGTAAGGGGTGTGCAGGGCTGATCCGAAGAAGAGTTGAACCCTGAGGGTGTCCCGAGGTAACCTGAAGGTTGCCCCGAGGATGCGCAGGGCCAAGTCCAAGAAGACCCAAACCCTGACAGTATCCCGGGGTAACCTGAGGATTGCTCCAAGTGGTGCAGTATGAATGTGAAAGGGGTGCAGGGCTAGGTCCAAGGAGACTCGAACCCCGACCATGTATCGGGATAACTTGAGGGTTACCCCTAGTGATGGAGTGTGCATGCAAAAGAGGTGCAGGGCCAAGTCTAAGAGGACCGGAACCCTGACCATGTCCCAAGGTAACCTGAGGGTTGCCCCGAGGTGTAGCTAGAATGGATGGTACACTAGCTTTGGTGGACGTGTGTGAGGTGGTGGCTTTAGATCCACCTCCTCGTCGCGTCGAACCCCTTGTTACAGGGGTCCGAAGTGATTGAGAATGGGGGGGTAGCCTCACGGCGAACCGCAGGAGCATTGACAGATGAACTATCAGTCGCGGGAGAGGGAGGGGCAGCCTTCAGGTTGCTCCGAGCAGTGGGACCAGCACGTGAGTAGCCGGTAGCACGGTGCGTGCTGTGTGTGGTGCCATATGTGCCACCAATGCAAGGTGTGTTGGCAAAAGGTTCACCATTGCAAGGAGGTAGGGAGTGAGGGACTTGTTGGTCCATCCTCGCCTTTATCCAGGTGATGACCTAGGAGCACAACACAGGGTCAATGCTCAGGAGAAAGATCCGGTACGAGGTTCACGGGACCTATTCCCGATGAAGACTCATGAGTGTGGAGATTACGAAACCCTCGACTCGGATGAAGGGGTTAGTAACCCCAAAGACAGGTGTGTGTATAGTGAGCAGGAATAGAAAGAAAGGAAGGTCAAACAAGAGCGATCCAATGATGAGGTAGCGTGTCTCTAGTGGAGTCGCCAAGCTGGTTAGGTGCCTCGATCTCGCCTCCCCGGATCTAGGTGATCGGGTGACGCAGGTCTCAGATTCAGAAGAGTCAGAACCTTAAATCGCTCTCTCGGGAACCTTGTTCATAGAACAAGGGTAGGTGTCGAACTAGTGAGAGGAATTTAGGTCGTGAGGCGGAATTTACCTCACTTGGGTCTGTGACACACTCGGGCAGGCTCACGTGGGCGCCTTGTTAGATTACATTGGAAAGCCCCCCTGCCTTGCCATAAAAAGAAAAGAAATGAAAATGAGAGAAGAAGTTCGACCAAGGGACTCGACTGATCTGGTGACAAGACTAGCACGATGGTTGGTCTGATGTGGCAGCAAGACGGACACAATTACTCAAATACTGCTCGATGATGAGACTGTCCCAATGGCTAGTCTGGCATGATGGCAGTACAGATATGATGATTGACTCGGAGTGGTAGCAAGAAAGGCATGGTAACTCAGACCGGTGCGACGACAATACTACTAAAAACCAAGGTCAACATCAAACCAGTCTGACGCAAAGGCTAATCTGTCGTGGCAGCAAGACGGACATGGTAACTCAGACCGGCGCGACGGCAATACCGCTCGACGACAAGACGCGTACGAGCACAAGGCTGTGTCTGCCCTCTGGTCAAACAAGCTATTGAGAGAACGAGAGAGACGACATTGAAAATAAGAGTGATGGTGAAATAAGATGAGATGAAGATGACAATGATGAATAAAATAAAAATTTTAGAAAAAGTGGAATTAGAATAAATTAAAATTGAATGAAGTGACATGAGACAAATAAGATGAAGAGGGGTAAAATAGCATAAAAGGGATAAGAGAAAATAAAATAAAAGAGGTAAATGAAATAAAGGACAATAAATTAAAAAATTAAAATAAAGTAAACTAAAATAAAATGAAAGGGATGGAAGAGAATAAAATAAGATGATTAAAATTATATAAATGAATGGAGTAAGAGTAAGGTATGATAGGATAAAGTGAGTGAAATAAAATGAGTAAAACAAAATGGAATAGGGCAAAACAAAATAATATGAATGGGATATATAAAATAAAGTGGGGGAACATAAGATGGAGTGAAATAAAATCAAATAGCATGAAATAAGCTAAGGGTAAAATGAGAAATAAAGAAAAAAGGGAAAGGCCTGTTATTTGATTGTTTGGGTATTATGTGAATATAAGAGGATGATATTGGATAAGATAAAAAAAGAATTTAGTTTCTTAGATAGAGAGAGAGAGAATTTTTGTTGGGTTGGCTTGTTTGAACGAGAGGGTATAGAATTAACCAAAAGGTGAGATTGTTCAAGAGAGAGAAGGGGATTTGAAGTTGGATGCAATAAAGAAAGGTGGACGAAATCAACAAAAGCTTGAAACGAGAAGAAAGTGGCGGAAACAAAAATCAAGAAACGGCCGTCTTGTCTTATGGGTTTTTTTGGAGTGAGAAAGCGTGAAATGGCAAGGAGAAGAGAGCACAAGAGGATGGGGTGCGAAAGCAGCATGAGAGATACGGAGGGAGCGAAGGTGAAGGGGAGTGTCGCAGAGAGATAGAGATGGTTGCGGGGTGAGGATGGCGAACATGGGAAGCCTGGTTGTAGGCAGAGATTGAAGCTGAGTGCGGGGAAAGGTTAAGAGAAGGGCGGAGATAGGTGGAAGAGATAGGCGGAGGTGACGGAGTTGCTGGCCGCAGGAGAACGGAAGTGAAAAAGAGAGGAGCAGGCTGGTGGTGACGGACAGTTGGGAAGCAGCGAAAGGGATGGTGGCTGCAGCTGCAATTTCAGATGGCGAGCAAAATTGGGACCTGGTCGTACGTGGCAGTGAAGCAGCCGACAGGAAGGAGGTATGATGGACGGCAGGAAGGAGGTCGTGGAGTTAGGAGAATGGGAGGTACGAAATGGGGGATGGCCCGATAGCAGGTGATTGCTGAGGGTCAGAGAGCCGAAAGAGAGGAGTGGGAACTGAGCCGCAGCTAGTTTTAGAGAGAAAGAGGGCCGTGGCAGAGGTTGCTGGCGAGAGGTGTAGATAGTTGGGATAGTTGCAGCTGGTGGAGGCTGTGGGTGTGGAGTTCACACACGGCGGTGGGTGGAGGCTATGCACACACGGTGTCAGGTGGAAGTTTGCACACGCGATAGGGAACGATAAGTTGCACACAGCAACTAGGGAAGAGGAGTGCATACGGCGCGATGGGGTTAGTAAAAAGGAGCGCGCACGGCGGTGCAGTTAGGAAAGCGGCTCACGGCGATAAGTTCGAGGATCGCACGAGACCGCGATAAGAAGAGAGAATTGACCGAGACGGCGATAGGTAGAGGTTCGCGCGGCGATAGGTTATGTTCGTGCTGGCGGCAATGGGATTACATTCATGCGGCTTTAGGGGAAGAACGATTTAGGGCGTGGTGGTCTCACGGAAACATGGGGCGTGAGAGAGAGGGAGTCATCATCAGGGCGTACCAAGAAGGGTGAGTGCAAAAAAAAAAGAAGGAAAAGGCCCGAACGGGGGATCATTAGGAAAAGATGGAGGAGGTGGACTCGAAGGTCTACATGGAGGAAGTGGTCAAGGGTAAAATGAAAAAGAAAAGGGAAGGTTGATGGTTGTGAGAGACCATTGGGAGGAGAGAAGAGAGAGATTGTGGTCAAGCGGGCCCACAAGAGGAAAATAGAAAAAGGGAATGAGAAAAAGCAAAATGCAGATGGCCATGGGGCTCTGCTGTCTGTGAAAGGGGAGAGAGGAAGAAAAGAGAGAGAAGAGAGAGAAATAAAGAAAGAGAAGAAAGAAAAGAGATAAGCCCAGGGGTACCGACCCAAAAGTTTCACTCTCCTTCCTCTCTCTCCCAAGACGTGACCCAACAACAAGCAAGATGAAAATTTTATTAAGCAAGTGAAGGGTATGTGTACAATGAGAGTATGTAATATATATAGTATTATGCTCAAACATGGGTGGATTGATCAAAATTAAACCTAATTGCTGGAAATTAAGATTTAATCGAATTAAAAGAAATTAGAAAATATAGTATAAAATGACAGATTTGCCCCTTCTTAACAAGTTGTTGAATTACAAGACAGTCCTAGTGTTACCCTAGAACGTGTATGATATTTTATGGATGAACCGAGGTTGTTCTGATGCCCGTTTGATTGAAAGATGATTCTTTTCATGTAGGGCTCAGTATGACGATCAATTTGATACCAACTTCGAGCCATAGATCGTGTTTTTAGGACACGATCATGTGACTTGAAATTTGAATGAATCTTGAAACTTTGGATCGATTGTGTACTCGTTCCTTGATTTTTTTTTTGCGATTTCTTAACTGGATCACACGGAGCATGTCGTCACGACCTTGCGGCAACAAATACAGCTCGATTCCATGCCCAGACGAAGATTTTGCAACTTTGTAGTTTTGGCAAGAATTTGAAATTTTGAAAATGGAATTTGCAGTCATGTCGTTGGCTTTGTGTGCGAAATCCGATCGTTCATCATGTACAGGATTCGGACTAGTGATAACCCTAACCTTACGCACGCGATGGAACTAGTTCCACGTCGATCAGGTTTGCGAGCGCCGTGATTTGGCAGCTTGAGTGAGGCACGACGCTGCTGATTTTCCTGTACTTTATTTTCACCAGCAACTTCGCTCAGGCTTTTCTTCGCGCTCAAAGTCATCGCGGGCGTGCTACATATCGAAACGTTCGTCTTGACGAGACGAACATGCTGACAAATTTGAGTGTGATCCGACTTGAGACATGTGAGATATGAGCATTGAAAGTCACTGGTCGTGACTGCCCCTTTAATGGAGTTGAGTTGCAGGGTGGCCGCACGGGAATAACGTGCGGCTCTTCCTGTTTCGCTCTTTTGCCTATAACTTCTTCCTGGAATGTCCGTTCTAGTTGAAATTTGACCTCTAGGGTTTTCAACCTTGCCGGATTCAATGGTTGTGGTCCACAACAATTTGACACACCGAAAATATCGTTCCAATTATAAAAGTTCATTTCAGGTTACTAGAGGTCGATTCTACCGAAACTGTATCTTAATATGCACTGCTTTAGACATGTTAGAATGCGACGAAACTTGACAGAAGCCTTTTGAGAGTCCTTATGAAGATATTGGCCAGTTTTGAGGCTATTATGAAACTGTTGGAATTTCCACTGTTTGTTAGGTGTTATTGACTAGGGACCCATGATAATGAAAAATGTCTTCCAACAAGGTTTAAGAGGACCTGAGCCTGAACAGTGGTTCGGGGCAACCTAAGGGTTGCCTTGAAGTGCGGCTCGAGTGGGTGGACCACGAGCCCTGATACGTGTGTGGGAGATGGGGGCTTTAAGACCTTCTTCGTGTGTCGAGCCAGGAGCCCGATGTGGTAGAACATGGGGGGTGGCCTTACGACGACCCTCATAAGCATTAGCAGTTGGACTGCCCTGCCCAGGAAGGGAAGGGACTGCCTTTTGGCTGCCCCGAGCAGTAGGATCGGCAAGTGACTTGCGGGTAGCAGGGTGCATGCTCTGTGCGGTGGCTAACATGTCACCCTTGCAAGGTGCTTTCGTGGAGGGTCCACCAAGGCTAGGAAATGGGGAACGAGGGACTGTTGGGTCCCCCCTCGCACCAACCCAGCTCAAGACCTGGGAGCATGACACAGGGTCAACGCTCTGAAGAAAGGTCCGGAACAAGGTTCGCGGAACCTGTTCCTGACGTGAACTCACGAGTGCGAGGATTAGAAAGTCCCCGACGATGAAAGAGTTCCATAAACTCGAAGACATGTGTGTGTGAAATTAAACAGAAAACAGAAGAAAAACAAGCCAAACAAGAATGATCCGACTATGGAGTAGTGTGTCCCCAGTGGAGTCGCCAAGCTGGTTAAGTGCCTCGATCTAGCCCTCGAGTCGAGGTGATCTAGTGGCTTGGCTTCGAGTTTGATATGGACTCGGGACCTGAGACCGCTCTCTCGTGAACCGTGTTGAGTGGAGACGGGCAGGATTACCAATTCGTGAGAGGCGAGTTAAGGTGTGAAGTGGGACTTACCTTACCTAGGTCCGTGACGTACTTAGGCTAACTCACGTGGGCGCCCTCTTAGATCACGTTGGAATGCCCCCTAGATTTACGACCGGTTCGAAATCGCCTTCGTTGGCCTATTTTTTCTTCTCCTGCAATGACACACAAACATTGGAATACAAGACAAGTGGGTCTGAAGACCCCACCTTGTTATACGGTGAGCACACACATGCGTGTGTGCTCAAAGGAAAACAGAAAATAACATGATCAACCTCGTATCAATTTGACAGCCTTCCGGTGTCGCCTTGACAAAGGATTATCAATACATATTTTACAATACAGGGGTGAGAGAATAAAAGGGTTAGATAGAGAAAATTCATTAGAAGAAAGAGAAAGGGAAAGAAGAAGATAAAGAGAGGAAAAAAGAAGAGAAGAAAGAGGAAAGAAGGGAGAAGAATGAAAGAAAAAAGGGAGAGAGAGAAGAAAGAAAAGAGAAGAAAGAAGAGAGGAGAAAGAAGAAAGAAGAGAGAGAAAGAAGAAAGAAGAGAGAAGAAAGAGGAAAGATAAAGAGGAGAAAGGGGAAAGAGAAAGAGAGAAGAGAACACAAACTGTGGCTTGGCCGCCGTCTGTGAAGAGGGGAGAGAGAAAGAACACAGATGATGACTTGCCTGTTGTCTGTGAAGAAGTGAGAGAGAAAAAGAACACAGGCGGCGGCTTGACTGCCGTCTCTGAAGTGGGAAGAGAGAGACAAAACACAGAAGGCGGCTTGACTACCATCTGTGAAAGGAAAGAAAAGAAAGACAGAAAGAAAAAGAGAGAATACAAGGACAACAATGAAGCCCGCTAAAAATATTAGACCCACGTCACTGCCTCTTTGAGAGGAGAGAGACAGAGAGGTCACAGGAACCCCGACAAGGCCCGCCAAAATCTGTAGGCCCACATTGGCACCCCTGTGCAGAGGGAGAGACAGTGAGAGAACAGAGAAGAGAAAGAGAAGGAACAAAGACACAGATGGGGGCTTGCTGCCGTCTATGAATAAAGAGAGAGTGTTGATATAGGCGATGACTGGTGCTGTCTGTGTCAGAGAGAGAAAGAGAGAGAGGGAGAGACAGTTACACCGACTATGGCTTTCTACCATCTCTCATGAGAAAGAGACATAGGCGACTGTTGAGACAGTCGTCTATGTTAGAGAGAGAGAAGAGGGAGAACAGAGAGAAAGAGAGAAAAGAGACAAGATAGGAGAGAGAAAGAGAGAAGTGAGAGAAAGATAAAAGAGAGAGAAGTGAGAGAAAGATAGAAGAGAGAAAGAGAGAGAAGAGAGAAGGCAAGAGAGAGAAAGAAGAGGAGACATAAAATTGACATAAGCGGCGACTGATGCTGCCGTCTGCATGAGAGAAGAGGGAGAAGAGAGAGAAAGAGAGAAGAGAGAGAACGAGAGAAGAGAGAGTAAGAGACAAAGGAAGAGTGAGAAGGAGAAGCGATAGAAAGAGAAGAGAGAAAGAAGAGGAAAGAGAAAGTTACCTAGGGGTACCTGTCTAAATTTTCTCTCTCCTCTCTCCTCTCTCTCTCTCTCAAAACCATGACTCAACGCTCAAGCAAAAAGATATTTTTTACTCATCTCAAAAGGGGCCTTTACATTAAGATGGTGCGTTCTTTATATAGTAGTGGAGCCTAAACATAGGCGGATGACTAAAACTTGACCTAATTGATGAAAATTAGGCATTAAAAGAATTAAAGAAAATCTAAGAAAATGGGGCAAAATGACGATTTTGGCCTTACACCAACAATCCGAGTAATTTCAAATCAATCCCTGTCATGGCCGTTCAATCGTGTGAACTTTTTATGGCTAATTCGAGGCTTTTTCAGTCACCATCCGGTGGAAAGATTATTATTTTCTTGATGAGCTCAAGAAGATGATCATTTTGGTAATAATTTCGGGCCATAGATCTGAGTTTTGAACCATGATCATCACGTGGCAAAAATGTTCAAAAACTTGCAATCTTAATTTTAAGATTTAGCTCGTTTCTCAGTTTTTTTTGCTGATTTATTGATTGTAGCGTAACGAGAAAGTTACCACGATTGTTCTGCAAAAAGAACGGTTCAATTTGATGCTCGGATGACCACTTTCTAAATTTGGAAACTTTAGCTGGAGTTTGGGTTCCAGTGAATGGAATTGCAGCAACTTTGTACTTATCGTGTGTCGAATCCGACCGTCCATCACATGTGAGGTTTGACTCATATGAAGCCTCTGACATCGTGCTCGTAATGGGTCTGGTTTGAAGTCGATCCGACGTGTGAACGCTATAATGTGGGAGTTTGATGGGCGAGACACGTGGCTGGAATTTCCCTGCAACTTTTGGGTTTTTCCAGCGAACTTCTCTCTTCAATTTCTCTCGGCTCGGACCATGTCACCTTGCGTGCCTCATATCAAATCAACCGGGTTGATGAGACAAACATGCTCCCAAAATTTGGGCTCGATCTGACCCAGGATGAAGGAGATATGATCTTGTGAAGTTTTCCCCCGAATTGATAATGCACAGTTTCCATTAATGGAAATTGGTTGGCCGATGGTGCACCGTAACAGTGTACAGCCTACTCATTTTGGGTAATTTTGTCATTAATTGCTCTAGAAGCATCCAAACATGTTGAAAATTGTTACCCAAGGGTTTTCAACGATTCTGAATCGAATGGTGATAGTATAGAGACCATGTGATGGTATGATAATTGTGTTGTAGTTCAAAACCAATTTTCAATATAACAGAGGCAGAATTTTTCTAAACTGTTGTGACGTTTGCACTGCCTAAAACTCACTGGATTGTGACGAAACTTGGCAGGTGTTCTCAGGCCATTCTGAGGCTGTTGTACTTTTCACTTCAGATCAGTGCTTATTGTCCTTCGGCTTCCGTAGTCCACAAGCATTTTGGTACTTGCGGACCTAGGTCGCGAACTGCTCTCTCCTTATTCACACTGGGGGTACAAGTGATGGATAATGAACTCAAACAATGGCTCCATGTGTTTCGTTAGTCAAAAACGTATATGGACCCTTGGGCCTTCTTTCAACCCAGTGGTTCGGTGCATTGACATCCTGGTTTGGTCATGTCCCCAAATTAGCTTGGGGTAGGTTTTTTTATCTTTAAAGATGCCCTCTTGCATATATACTCATTTATTTGTTTTTATTATTCTTTTGATTTGATAATTTTTTTTGGACCAATCTAACCCAAGGACTTACTTGGGTTAGGTATATTGACGAGGTGGAATCTGTTATGAGTTCCTTCCCCATGCCCCGAAATACTCCTTGGGGCCTCATTTCACATATTTAGGGTTGATGACCCTTGAGTCGAGACTGTCCCTCCTTGAGGTAGACTAGAGTGGGGTTCTTGAAGTCTTTCTCTCTTATCCTTAGACTTATTCAAGGATTGAATGTTCGTATAAGTAGATTTGTTTTCTTTCTATATGCCCTTAGGGTGGTTCCACCAGGATTTGACTTCAAAACCCTTGACTTGAGGTTGTCCTAGATTTTAAGGCAACTACATGTGGGCCTCTTTTGGAAGCTTACTCTCCTACCCCTGAATTTCTTTAGGGGTTGATTATATCTCAGGGTTTGACCCGTATTTCCCTATCCCCAATTTTTTTTTAAGGATGGGGTTTTCTCCAGGCTCCTGTTTCTTTTTTTTTTTCTATCTTAGCCTATAGGCTTGGCTACTACTAGCAATTTATATGGGGCCCATTGTTCAACAGAGCTATTGCCTCCCAAATTATTCAGGAAGGTGATGGATATTGGTCTATGGGAGATCTACAGGATATAGTCATTCCCCTTAGACTTAGCCTTAGTTAGCGCCCTTGTCCAATGCTTTCGTCTAGGGACCGAAACTATCCCACTTCTCGATGGTGCGATAGGGACAACCTTAGAAGATGTTACTCGCATTCTAGGCATTAGAAGTGAGGGAGAGCCCCATTTTATTTGACCTTCTTGGGGATGAGGTGATGGCCCTACTAGGCCAGGTTCCCCTTCCGGAGCAGAGGCATGGAGACAGCAGTTTATCCAATAGCTAGTTCTTAAAGACCCTAGCTGGGATCCATATTGCCCACGATGGATCAACACTCGAGAGGCATACTCCGGGCTTGGGCTTGGAAGCTGCTGGTCCGGCCGGTATCGATTCCTCCCAAGAGAGTTCTTATAGTGGAAGAGGAAGCTAGTCCCGTTGAGGAGGGGATCGATGCTGAGGCCCTAGTGTCTGAGGATGAGGTTTCTTCTTTTGGGACTAAGTCTGTTGAGGAGTCAAATGGAGACGAGGAGATTGAGGTAGCGACCTCGCAGGTGTATGCCTCAAAAGGGTGGTCAAGAGCTCTAGTGTAGGCCGTAAGCGCCTACGCAGAGCTTGCATCATTGGTGGCATCGAAAGGAGGAGGCAGCCCAAAGTTGATTCTTCGATTAACAAGCAGTTGTAGAGGTTCTTGAGGAGGTTGTCCCCTTGACCATGATATCTGTTGATGATGGGGTGAGACTTGTGAGTAAGATTCATATAAGGCCTTTGTGCTCAGTGAACCTTCCCCAGTTGAGAAGGAGGCTACCGAGGAGAGGGATGCCCCTACTGAGGCTGCAAACCCTCCTATTGAGGAGGTGGGCATATTTGATCCCTCTTATGACTCTTCTGGGGGTGATGAGTTGACAGCAGGGAAAAAAAGACCTTAGCGGTTTCTTGGTGTATTTCTTTAGTGCCCTCCTTTTCCTTGATCCATCAAAGGGAAGCCCTCCAGTGCAGTATATCTTAGCAGTTAGAGACACATACTACCTCCATTGGGTGGCTTGGGCCTCGACTATCTTGGTGGTCCTTCTTCGAGGTATGCAGCAAGCTGTATTGGGAGGTGTTCATTACATTGGTAATTTCACAACCTTCCTTTAGGTATCTTTGAATCATACATTCTTGTTGGTTTCTTTGGAATCCATTTCCTGTAATATGGATTCTCGATTCTACTTTGGTTTTCCCAATACAAATTTGGGTGTGGGAACACATCGTCGTTACCAACCCCTTAGCCTCAGAGACTGCTAAGAATTTTCCTCACATCCACAATTGGGCGTAGGGTAGGCGTGCTCAAGTCCGAACTTATACAGTGTACAACTACACCTTGATTTCTGACTTCTTGGGAGACGAAGAGGTATGATATTGTCCCCTCTAATTTTTAATTTCTCCTTCTAGGGTTATTCCCTTAAATATTTTCGGGTCATTTTCTAGTGGCTTTTGTTGTAGAATGATTGGACCCCCCATTTGAAGGATGATGAGCATCCAGTGGTCTGGGATTCCCATGACATTTTTCTTACTACTGCGTCTCTCATTTGAATGGATGTCATGGAGGCATACAATCCGAGCAGCTTATTCAGGCACTTAAGCCTTCATTAAGCTGAGGATTCCTCTTAGGCGAGTGTTCTAGGCTGCTATGAAGAAGTACATTGCTCAGTGGGGTCGACGCCACAAGCTACAAGAGCTATGCCTAATGCGGTTCCTCCTGAGGCGATGGATGAGTATCATCCGGACTACTACAAGTTGGTGTAGTGAGTTGTCTTTCATTCCGCATGGTTTGATAAATTCGCATGTCAAATATCCGAGAGAGAGAGATGATGAGGGCAAAGTTAGCTCAGGCAGATGAGGCTTGCCAAAGTTCGCAGGAGGCTCGTCATAGTTTGCAATTGAGGTTGGACCATATGCAGGGACAATACGAGGAGGGGGCCCAGACCAGAGCTCACTTGTGAAGTGAGAGAGATGCCCTTCTGCAGATGGAGCGTACTTCCCCTTTTGTCAAGTGCTCCACCTTCGAGTGCCCCTTCTGCTATACAGACGGATCTAGAGGCCTTGCGTGACATTGAGAGTTTTTGAGCTCGGAGGTCACTCTATAAGAAAGAGTGACTATCCATCCAGCTGTTAATATACAACCACCTGCTAGCGTAACTATCCATCCAGTTGTTGATAGTGAATTTTGGATTTCTTTGTTCCAATTAGCATCACTATATCCTTCCAACACTTCAGGATAACCCCCATATTTTATTTCACAATTGATAATTCCTTTCAAGTATTTTAATACTCGAGATATAGCATCCCAATGTTATTTACTTGGGCAACTTATATATCTACTTAGTTTGCCCGCCGCATATGCAATGTCAGGCCTCGTGCTAGTCATTGCATACATTAAACAATCAATTACCTTAACATATTCAATTTGAGATGTACATCTCTCATTATTTTTCTTTAACTCAATATGATGAGCTATAACGATAGAGACTGGCTTACTATCATTATGTTCAAACTTTTTGAGCATTTTCTCAATGTAGTAAGATTGAGTTAAAATTAATTTATTCTCCTTTCTCATTATTTTGATACCAAGTATCACCTCAGCTTCTCTTAAGTCCTTTATATTAAGTTAGAAGCAAGGAATCCTTTAGTTTCCTCCAAAATTTCAAGATTAGTGTCAAAGATAAACGTGTCATCTACATATAGACAAATTATGATACGTAAAGAATTTATTTCTTACTATATACACATTTATTAGCCTCATTTATCATAAAGCCATTTGACACCAAAACATTATCAAAATTGTTAGGCTATTGTTTAGGTGCTTGTTTATGTCTATAAAGAGATTTAACTAATTTACAAACTTTGTTCTCATGTCCTGACATTACAAACCCTTCGGGTCATTCCATATCGATTTCTTCATCTAAGTTACCGTTTCAGAAAGCGGTTCTTACGTCCACGGTTGATAGAGGCTATTGCTAAGAGCAATCTAATAGTAGTAATTCTTGCCACATGTGCATATGTTTCAAAATAGTAATCTTACTTTTTGTTTGAAACCTTTAGCAACCAATCTTGCTTTATATTTATTAATAAAGCCATCAAAAACTTTTTCTTTTAAATATCCATTTACAACCTATGGATTTAGAACTAGGAGGAAGATCTACTAATTTTCAAGTTTTATTCACCATTATGGAATCTATTTCACTATTTATAGCTTCTCTAAAAAAAATTGCATCTTGAGATGCCAATGCTTTACTTAGTCATGTAGGATCTTCCTTTTGCATTTGAGACTATACGTAATGAATTTAATATCTAAATATAAAAATTAGGTCCAAAGTTGTAAAATTGACCACTTCTAATTCTTTTACTTCTACTTGGTTCTATTTTCTCATCATCATTATTTTCTACATGTTCTTCATCAATATTTTGATCAGTTTCATGATTATTTTCATTTGGCATGTTACTTGGTTCATTTAATTCACTTTTACAAGTAATATTTTGAATAAATTCAACATCTCTAGATTCCATTATTGTGTTAAATTTTAGATCAAGAAATCTATATACTTTACTATTTTGAGAATATCGCCACAAACACACTTTTAGTGGTTCTAAGACCTAATTTATTTCTTTTAGGATCTGGAAATCTAACATATGTATGACAACCCTATACGTCAAAACAAATAAAAAAAGGATTTCTATTAAGCCAAAGTTAATAAAGGGTCTTATCACTTTTTTTATATAGAATTCTATTCAAAATAAAACATGTTAACAATAATGCACCATCCTATATATTTAATTGCAAAGAGGAAGAAATAAACATATAATTCACCATTTCTACTAATGTTTTATTTTTCCTTTCTGTTAGTCCATTTTGTTGAGGGGTATAAAGAGCAATCACTTGATGAATAATTCCATTATTTTCACAAAACTCATTTAAATCATTTGACAAATATTCTTCACCCCTATCACTTCTTATAATTTTAATTTTCTTATTAAGTTGATTTTCCACTTTTGCTTTGAAAAATTTTCAAAAGCCTCATCTTTATGTCTAAGCAAATAAACATAAGCATATCTTGAAAAATCATCAATTAATGTAATGAAATACTTTTTACCACATCCAGTTAGAACATTAGTTAAATCACATATATCACTATGTATAAGCCCTAACAATTTAATATTTCTTTCTATTGAAAGAAATGGTTTTCCAGTAATTTTAGGTTGTACACATAGTTCACATTTTTCTGCAGATAAATTATCACAATTAGATACCATTCTAATTTAACCAAAGATTTAACAGATATATAATTAACATGTTCTAATCTACCATTTCATATTACAAGAATTCATAATATAAGAATAAAACTTGTTTATTTCATTAAAAAAATCATACTTGAACATCTCATCATAAGAGTAACCCTTGAAACAAATACATTATTTTTTGTTAAAATGAATTTGTCAGACCGAATGACAATTGTAAAGCCCTTCTTATTCAAGATGCATCCCGAAATAAGGTTTATTCTAATGTCCAATACATAATACACATTTTCCAAGGTAAAAACCTTGCCTGAACAAATTTTTTGTTTCACGGTAACCTTTCCAAGTATTTTAGCCATAGCTTCGGTTCCAAGTTGAACCGAATTACCATCATCCACTAGTTCAAAGGTCTTAAATATGTCTCAATTATTAGACACATGAATGGTAACATTGACATCGACCATCATCCATTATTTTTATCGATCATGTTTACTTCAGTGACCATTACTACCAATTGCGCATTAGTGGTCAAGTTCACTTGATCTATAAGCCTTTTAAGCCCTTTCTAGTGTCCACATTTTTTTGAATAGTGCCTCGGATTTCTACGTACATAACACGAGGCTTTCTTTTTATTTTTGTTGGCATTAGACGTTTGGCCCTTATAATTTTCGTTATGGACCTTAAGAAAGAAAGGCTTCTTATTGTATTGAGCACTTGATTTTTAGTCAACAAGGTCTGCCTTATTATGAAAATTGATTGATTCATCTTTCTTTTCCCTTAGTCTATTATGTTCTTCAATTCGAAAAGATCTTTGAAGTTGAACTAAATCAAGTTCGATTTTCTTATGTTTAATTTTCTTTTGATATTCTTTCCGTGATGGGGTAGCTTGCGAATTATAGTGCGTACTGGAAAAATTCATCTAATTGAATTCCACAATCATTAAATTAATTGACAACAATCTACAAAACACATACTTGATAAAGAATTGTCTTGTTTTAATGAATTTAAAGTCTAGAAAATTAGAGATAAGAAATATTTTGTTACTAGACTCTTATGTGAGGCATTTCGTTTCCAGAAGCTTCCAAAGCTCTCTCGCGTGGCAATCGATTGAGACATGTCATAGATAGGGTCTACCAAAGCGTTGACGATGTGACCTTTACAAATATAGTCATCCTCCATCCATCTTTTGTATGCTTGTGTTTGCTCCTCGGTGGAGTCATCTGATGGTGGCGGTTGTGCAGACATAGATTTGGTGACTTTGTAAGCCACCTTGATTGTAGTAAGCAAGAAGAGGATCTTTTGTTGCAAGCAAGAAGAGGATCTTTTGTTGCCTTCTCTTGAAGTTTAGCACGTTGAAGTGCTCGAGCCTTGTAAAATTGTCGTTCATGACATTCAAGGAAATCATGACAGTCTCATTTCTTTCACCAAAAAATATCGTCTGGATTTGTTGGATAATTGGTTGGGTGAAAGGTGGAAAAAGATGGTACAATTTTGAAAAATTAAAAGCCCAAACTCTTTGTATTTTCAGACACGCAAGAGCGCTATCTCAAGATGATATTTGCCCTCTTTCGATACTAAATTGGATGTGTAAAAGAATGGCAATTTGTCCTTGGGATACAGGAAAATAGAGAGGTCTCTTGGATGCTCCTAAGCTGTATACGCTCAAGCTTGGAACCCACACACTAGACACCAGAGTTTAAATAGTTTAGAGAAAGAAAGAGAGAAAATCAAGTATAGGGAGAGAGCTTATCCCACTAGTTTTGCTCCTTGGAATTACAAAGAATGATTTTTTGAGAGAGATGAAAAATGGCTGAAAAACTCAGTTTCGTATGGGAAAATGTCCTCATCAAATAGAGCCACAAAAGGCTGCACATTTACTGTAATGATGGTTACATGCACCACCAAGTACTACAAGGTACATGCACCTCCTTAACTTACTTGATAGCTCCTGTGACAGCCTCCTTTTGCTTCCATTGTACCAATAGCTAGATAATCGTTGAATGATCTACTCGAGCTGGGCTCACAAAAATATAACGAGCCTCGAGCCCAACCCGCACATGTGCTCGGGCTCCTTTCACACTGATGTGAAGTGCAAAGTACACCATCATGCGCCCTCACACGTGCACACTCACACGAAGTGCACATTTTACTCTTCATGTGCTCCAAACACGCAATATCATTCTCTCATTTGTACTAAGAGTATAATGTAAGGGAATGCATACCATTAAATACAACGCAATTAAATCTCTCCTTTTCAATATGGGACTAAAACCCACAACTTTCTCGCTCTACAAAAACAGTTTAAGAAAGAATCACAAAACCATAGTATTGTTTTGAAATACATACAAGTATTTTTCAAAAAAAAAATACTAACGTACTCAACTATGTGTATGTGTGTGGGTGTCTGTGTTCTTTTTTTTAAAACAATTACTATGAATTTCGGCATTTGGATATTTGGAAATACATTTTCATAAATGTATTTAAGTAGAAATGAAACATTTATGGCATTTGGGTCGAAATTTTGAAACTGAAATGTATTTTTGTCTTTAATTGCTTTCTTCATTTCAAGCCAAAAATAAAGAAATTTGCATCATTGTCTTTATCATCTAAAATTAATTTCCAGCTAGATTTTCCCGTTATAGAGGCATCCACTTTATAAAATATAATTAATTCCACAAAAACACTGCCACGAATTAAAGACAGAAACTATCTTAAAATTTTAGAGAGAGACATGATTTCTAATTTTAGAGAAGGAAACTATCGAAATTTTAAAGAGAGAGATTATCTAAAAAATTTCATAGAGAGTAACTATTACAAATTTTAAGTTTTAAAAGAAAATATCTTAAAATTTTAGAGAGAAATTATATCCGATTTTAGATAGAGAAGTATCTAAAAATGTTTTAGAGAAAGAAACTATCTCAAAATTTTTAGAGAGAAAGACTATCAAATTTAAGTTTTAAGGACAGAAAGTACTTGAAATTTTTCTCAAATTTGAAGTTTTATAAAGAGAGAAACTATCTCAAATTTTTTAGAGAGAGAAATTATCTCAAAAATTTTAGAAAAAGAAACTATCTTGAATTTTATGTTTTAGAGAGAGAAACTATATCAAATTTTTGAGAAAGAAACTATCTCAAATTTATCTACTTTTAGATGGAGAATCTCAAATTTATCAAATTTTAGAGGGATAAACTATCTCAAATTTTAAGTTTTAGAACGAGCATGTACTTGAAAATTTTTAGAGAGAGAAAATATCTCAAATATTTTAGAGAGAGAAACTATCTCTAATTTTTAAGTTTTACATAGAGCAAGTACTTCAAAAACATTTAGTGAGAGAAAATACCTCAAAATTTTTAGAGAGAGAAACTATATAAAATTTTTTAAAGAGAGAAACTATCTCAATTTTAAGTTTCAAAGAGAGAAAGTATTCAAAAAGATTTAGAGAGAGAAACTATCTTTAATTTTTAGAGAGAGAAACTATATCAAATTTTTTGTTTAAAAAGAGATTATCTTAAATTTCTTAGAGAGAGAAACTATATCAAAATTTTTAGAGAGAGAAGCTATCTCATATTTAAGTTTTAGAAAGAAAAGTATCTTAAAATGTCAAAGAGATAAAGTATATCAAATTTGAGGGAGAGAGTACCCAAAACTTTTAGAGAGAGAAACTATTTTGAATTTTAAGTTTTAGGGAGAAAAAGTACTCAATCATTTTTAGTGAGAAACTATATAAAAATTTTAGAGATAGAAACTACTTGAAATCTTTTAGAGAGAAATTATCACAACTATTTTGAGAGAAACTCTGTCAAATTAAAAAGAAAAAAAGAAAAAAAAAGACATTATATTCAATAATACACTAAAAATATTTAATTAAAAAAATTTTAAAAAGAAGGGAAAATTATGTAT
Organism: Amborella trichopoda; assembly: GCF_054954075.1. Lineage (NCBI taxonomy): Eukaryota > Viridiplantae > Streptophyta > Magnoliopsida > Amborellales > Amborellaceae > Amborella > Amborella trichopoda. Next base: position 31,628,407 of record NC_142346.1, read on the forward strand.
ATATCCGTTGTAGTTTCCGTTATTACTTAAATACCAAATAGTTTCCATTACTATTGGAATGTCCGTTTTTTTCACTTCATAATAAATTTTTTTAAAAAAGATTTTTTTACCCTTTTTTGGCTTTTGAACAACTGAAAATAGGCAGAAGCTTGGAATTTACATTCTTATTTTTGGTTGTTGAACAACCGAAAATGTCTTGTTTTTGGTTGTTCCGGTTGTTGAACAACCGAAAATAAGATTGCGCATTCCAAAATCTTGTTGGAATATGCAGTCCTATTTTCGATTGTTCAACATTTGAAAATATCTTGATTTCGGTTGTTCAACAACCAAAAATAAGATATTTTTTATTGTTCAACATCCGAAAATGTCATACTTTCAGTTGTTGAACAACAAAATATTATATTTTTGGTTGTTCACAACTGAAAATGTTATATTTTCAGTTGTTGAACAACAAAAAATAGGACTGCGTATTCCAGTAAACAAGTCCCACTATTTTCGGTTTTTCAATAATCGAAATTAGCTTATTTTCGGTTTTTGAACAACCGAAAATCTAGCCATTTCAATTGTTCAAAAACCGAAAGAAAGTAAAAAAAATATTTTTTTTAAAAATTTTTATTATAAAATGAAAAAAACGGACATTCCAATAATAACATAAACTATTTAATATTTTGGTAATAACGAAAGCTATAACAGATATATACGTGTTCCACCAACATGAAAATGTTTTCCATCCATATAGCATGCAAGTAGCCGAAACCTATTTCCTGAGAAATACTTTTCTCGAAATATATTTCAATAGAAATCGATTTTTCCATGGATCCTAAGGGCCCTTTCATTCACCCAAGAATTATTACAAATGATGTTAAAAAAAAAAAGGATATAACCAGAGATTATACGGCCACCTAACGCCCACCTCACATGGCCAATGCCTTTCACATAACCCACGGATGTGCAAATTGCGTGATTTTAAACCCATACATAACTACCACTAGTAAGCATACTTGTCCACCAACTTGGCCTGTCAGCAATGCCTCTTGAACACGGGTCATAGTAAGCATACTTGTCCACCAATTTGGCCTGTCAGCAATGCCTCTTGAACACGGGTCATATTTCCATGTCCATAATGTCCATGCATTATGTTAGTTTTGCTGATCATAACTCGACTATATAAGGCATTTGTCTTATTGGTCATAGTGTTCCTCCCACACTGAGTGGTCCTGTAAACTCTTGTGCTGGTAACGGGCCGGGCTAGCACGGGCCTAAACCAGAACTGAAACCTTTGAGCTCCTGAACATGGAGGCCAAGTTCTACCATGCTGCCATTTTGAATTATAACGGTGAAATATATCAACGAGTACTAGATTTAAACTTGCAACTCTTGCTTAAGAGGTCCGCACTAGTGTTCACAAACTCGGCCTGTCCGACTCGGAACTGGGCACTAGCTGATATGGTTTTGGCCATTTTTCGTTGTCTAACCGGGTACTTCAAAATTTTTTTTGTAAAAAACTTATGAAATGCCAAAAAATAAAGGAGTCGTTTGTAATGTGTTTTTTAATGGTTTTTTATCATTTTGGCAAAGATTGGAAAGTGTTTTGGTCATGAATACCAATTTTTTTACATTTTTGTATCTTATTTGAAAATTTTTGAAAATAATTTTTTAAAATCCATTTGGATATCCTTTATTTATTCATACTTTAAGTATACCTTTCAGTTTTTTTAGGATATTTTTATATATTTTTTAATACTGTTGAGATTGGCTGGGACCTTGTCGATTTATCGATTACTCGAATTCGGCCCTTGGGCTGTTTTTTAGGCCGGTTCGATTTTTCAAACACCGGGTCGCAAATTCCACCACAACACTATTATAATTTATTTGCAAAACCATAAGATATTATATGATAGAATTATTTGACTTACAATAGTTTTTGTACGAACCTTGTCCAAAGTATTGATACTTGAAAAAATTACACAAGAACCCCAAAACTACACTTTCTATGCAATTTACCCCCAACCTATCTTTTTCTCTCATTTTTTTCTCCGAAACAAACTTTCTATGTAAGTACCCCCCAATGGAAAAAGTTCATTTTTTTTAGACGGAAATGCTCTTCTCGTACACAAAAATCATTTTTTCCAGATCTGACGTTGACTTGTGGACCCCAATAGCCGGACCGCCCTAAGACAATTACAGGACGAAAACTATGTACTACCGGATCGCCCGCTACATAGTTCTGGAGTCCTGGAATCTAATAACATCTACTGCCAGACCGCCCTTTACAACTGCGGGACCGCATTTTACATGGTGTCGAAGACCTACTGCCAGACCGCACTTTAAACAGTGTCGGAGCTCTACTGTCGGACCACACTTTACATAGTGCCGGAGCCCTACTGCCAAACCACAGTTACACAGCGCCGGAGACCCTATTTTGGTGGGATAGAGGAGAGAAGCGTGGGTAAGGTAAAAGTAAGGGACGGTAGTTTAGGTATTTTTTTTATTTTTTATTTTGGTTGGGGGCATTTGCATAGAAAGTGTGTTTTAGGAAAAAAAAAGTGAAAGAAAAAGTTAGGTTGGGGTAAGTTTCATAGAATGTGTAATCTTAAGTTTTTTTTGTAATTTTCCCTTAACATTTTATATGAGTGGGTTACGCATGCCTATTTATAATTGTTCTTATAGTCAATGGATGCAAAGTTGAGGCTACTACTTTTCTCTTAGCCCTTGATTCAAATGAAGTTATGTAGAATTAAAAAACTTATTTAATTTTTTATTTTGATTTTCATAGGTTCGAGTTGATCGCTATATTTGGAGCGAGCAAATCCAGGCTGAAAGAAGAAGAATTTGTGAGAAAATGTGGTTGTAAGAAATTATGGTGGTTTTTCTATTTTTTTTATTTCCTTTTTTTGGTCAATCTCTATTTTTTTTAGTGGATTTTGTTTGGAGATTATAAAGTTCCATTATTGTTAACCTTCTCTTTTAGGAATAATAAGATGAATGGAAAAGTTTGCCTTTTAGGATTAAGGTTGGTAGGAAGTAATCTTTTTAAAGAAGGAAAGTACATGAAATTTCTTAGTAGAAAAATATTTTAGAAAGGAAAAGGTTTAGAAATACTTTTGGAAAGAAGTATTAAACAAATTAATGTCTATTGTATTGGGTTGTATTTGATGAATGAAAGAAAGTAGTTTAACGCGTAGAGAGGGATTGAAACTTCGCCTCTCCGTGTGATTCTCTTTTGTTTAGGAATGATAAAATGACTAGAAATGATTGCCTTTTAAGATTAAGGTGGGTAGGAAGTTACTTTTTTAGAGAAAGAAAGTGTATGTCATTTTTTGGTAAGCAAGTCTTTTAGGAAGGGAAAGGTTTAGAAAGTTTTTTGGAATATACCGTTAACGGGATGAACATTAAGATTAAGGTGGGTAGGAAGTTACCTTTTTAGAGAAAGTGTATGTCATTTTTTAATAAAGAAATCCTTTAAGAAGGGAAAGATTTAGAAAGTCCTTTGGAGCGTAGCATTAAAGGGGTGGAGGTACATTGTGTTGGATGTGAAGTTGTCCTTTTACTAAAGGAAAGCGTATGTCACACCTTTCAGAAGGAAAAGATTTAGAAAGTTTTTTCGAAGGTAGTATTAATGGGATGGACGTATATTGTATTGGGTAGTATATGATGAATGAAAAAGTAGTTTAACGTACAAAGAACTACAGAAATTTCTTCTCTTTCTGTGTTTCTCTTCCGTGGTGGAGATTTCAAGTCCCCTCATTATACTTTTTCAGTTGCGTCAGTCCCTTTCATTATCTAAGGAGCCTCACTGACGTTTGCTAGACCTGTGGACGATATTACTGTTCCCTGAGGATGCATCCTCTCCCACTCAATTATTCGCGCACCTATAAATCCCATGAGCTCTCTGCCTTCCATACACTCCTGTCATATCATTTTCTGGGGGTGGGAGAGAGGAGGAGAAAGAAGTGCACAATGAGTTGGAAGAGCATGATATTGATAATTGGTGGACCTGGTTATCTTGGTAAATTCATGGTAAAGGCGAGTATTTCATGGGGTCATCCAACCTATGTCTACAGTCGACCTTCTACTAAGGCCTCCGATTCTTCTTCCAAGATTCAAGTCATCCACGATTTTGAATCCATGGGAGTTCATATTATCCAGGTTTAATGTTGTCTCTGTATATCTCTCTATTTACACTTGTAAATTTGAATAGAAAGTCAAATTTATGGGTTCTAAGAAAATTAATAATTGAGTGATTTACATATTGACAATAAATTATTTTCTAAAATACCGTATGTTCTATTTATTGGTGGAAATATAAATCATTTGAAATTTTAAAAGTGTGTTCATAAAAAATTGTTGAATCTTCAAAAAATATCAAAAAATATTTTACATGAAATAAATTGAACAAAATACCCCCGAAACATTTTGGGGGTAATTTGATTATTTTTTTTTTCACGAATAAATTTTTTTATATTTTTATTAGGTATGCCTTGATGAGAAGAACACACGTCAAAATTTCAAGTGATTTGGATTTGTAGATAAAAAGTTAAAATTCAAACACGAAATGAGGTCATGACCATCAGATTGACCCAAATTTAATCTGGGCCATTGGCCTCATACGTTCATATGAGCTAGTGGGCTAATCCCAACTTTTTCCACTGTATCTATATATATATATATAGGAAAAAGCTCTTGTCAGCCCATGAGCTCATGGAACAGTGTAAGCCCAACGATCCAAATTGACTTTGGATCGATCCAATGATCACAATTTTATTTTGTAATTGATTTTTGTTTTTTTGACAAATCCAAATTACTTAATATTTGGAGCGTCTCTTCTTCAAGAATAGTCAAATCTAATAAAAATATTAAAACCATAATTCGCATAAATTAAATTGACCAAAATATCTTTGAAACATTTCGGGGGTATTTTGGTCAATTTATTTTATGAGAATTAATTTTTTTTAATGTTTTTATTTGGTGTGCCTTGATGAGAAGCATTTATGAACCAAATTTCATGCTATTTGGATTTATTTAAAAAATATTAAAATTATATTACCGATATAAAATCCTGACTATCAAATTGGTCTAGATTCAATCTGAGCCGTTGGGCTTACACTGTTTTATGAGCCCATGGGCTCCGAACATATTATATATATATATATATATGGAAATGACCTTGTGAGACCCTCCCATACCCATGTGATAATTTTTCTAGAGATCTGTGCCAAATTTAATGATGATCCTTTGGGGTCCTATACATATGGGTATGGGAGGGTCTCATAAGATCATTATATATGTATATGTATATGAAAAAACCTGAAAAACTCCTATCAGAGAAATGTTATAATGTTTTGCCTCCGTCACGGACTTGCTATGTCCGTAGCGGTTTATTGAACGGAGCTACAATGGATAGCACTGTCCGTTGTGGTTCTGCATAAATTTTTAGACCTCCACGAGCCTAGTATCTCTATATATGGAAAAACCTAAAAAACTCTTACAGGCAAAATGCTACAGTGTTTCACCTCCGTAATAGACTTGCTATGTCCATGGCGGTTTATTGAATGGACTCACAATGAATGGTGCCATCTTTTGCGGTTTCGCGTAAATTTTTGGACCGTCACGCACCTAGTATGTTCGTGACGGTACCCTCCACGGACATGCTAGGTCCGTGGCGGTCAAAAACACATGCGTCTGATTTTTTCGGATGGCGATTGGCCTATGGGCGCAATCACTATAGCACTTTGGATGTAGACGTTGCATAGATGCTTCCTATATATATAGGGTGCTGTTTGTATAGAGCTGAGGCTCTAAACAATCAAATTAGAGCCCACCTTCAAATAGTGTAAAAAAATATGGATTCAATACTGGAAAGTTGTGATAGCCCTAAGTTATATTTTCATCATCAGTTATAAAATTTAAAGCTTAAAATATAGTGTAGATCCAGTAGATCTATGAAACCTTGAAAATATTGAAAATTCAAGGTCCAAAAATGAGTTACAAGATGCACTATTTCCCAAACTTGAAATCCATTTTTTTTCACATGTCCATACATCTTGATGATGAGATAATGAATTTGTTGATACTTGGGTATCAAAACAAACTTCTTCTGGTGGAAGTTTTGAGGTAGGCTCTAATTTGATTGCTCAGAGCCTAGGCTCTATATAAACTTTTACCATAATATATATATGTCTAGAAAGGATATATCTTTCTTATATTTGGTTGGGGAAAAAAATAGGTTTAAAGGAGATCAAGTTAGTTTAGGGGGTTAAAAGATATAAAACTTAGTATTTTTAAGACTCAAGATATGTTTTGAAATATTGGGTATATTGAGATAGAAAACTTAAAAATGGGAGATATGAAGATTTTTTTTTTTTTTTAATTTGCCTTCTAATTTGATAGTACGTGTGACCCGTATACAAATACAAAAAAGCCTTCTTTTTGAAGTCTTTCAGCTTTTTTTTTTCTAAGCGCTTTGGCAAAACTAGCCCCTGAGGGCACTGTGTGGTCGTTGTCAGAGTTGGGGCATACATATGCATGCTGAGCACACGCAAAATGGGCTTTGCCAGGGATCCATCTTAGACTACCTGGTCTATCATGGTAGTCCACACGGTGCATTGGAGGTGAACTTGCTAGTCGTCCAGCACCGTAAGCGTTCCAAAGCTAAATGTGATATTACTGCAAGTAGGTGGTCCCATGCGACTACTACCCATAGGTGATCTTTCTTATACATAGTGCCCAGGTGGTCTGGGTAAAGCAAAGCTATACTGTAGTCTCGGGGAACACTTTCAGGAGGTGGTCGCACCACACCATATGGCATAGTCGTTTAGTGCATTTAAAAAAGAAAAATTGTTTCATGTGCACTACAGAAGGTGTAAAGCATCCATACAAGTAAGTGTTCCATTTAAATACAATGGAAATTGGTAAAAATATTTTATTACTAGATTTATTATTTTTAGTTTTTAAAATTGTTTTAGTTTTTCATATTCAGGATCTCCTTTTAGAGATTACATGTCTCTAAAAATTAAGTCTTTAAATCTACCTCTAAAATAGATTTATTAAGGGGCTCGAATTTCTATATATGTGGGCATGGCCGCATAAAAACCGCATCCTTTAAAAAATTGCAAAAAATAAAAAAAAGTATATCGCCACATGTGTTCACATTTGCCCTGACCTGTGTAGATCATATGTGTGATTTGACATGTGTAAGTTCACCAGACCTGTGGCATAACCTGCATGTGAGAACCATACATGGCTTTTTGCATGTGGGCCATATCCGCATAGGTGCCCATGTGTGGCCATGCAACGTACCATGCAATTGTAGCCTAATGTCATCTGTGTGGCCTTGGGAGTGTCTTGTAGCCACACAAAACTCTGTGCAGCCCTAACCTTACTGGAATTTGTGATTTCAAAGAAGCAAATTAGACCTAAAACATCTTGAAGGCATAGCTTTACATACGGATGTTGTTAGGATTTAAGAACTTCCAAATGATTAGAATCTTAAGTTGGAATGTTAAAGGTCTTGTAGCAAGAAAAATAAATCAGGGCTTTTTCCAATGGTTAAGAAAGATTGCCTTGATTTGATTTTTTTTCAAGAAACTAAGATCTCTAATCCTAGTTTGATGGAAGTTAAATCTATTTGGGGTTTTAGGCCTATTATGTTTTATTGTAAGGATGCTATGGGTTAATCAGGGGGTTCATGAGCAATTTGGGTTCCCTCTGTGTTTTGTTGTGAATGATCTTTTGCTACTTCCTGGTCTCTATCTTGCGTCTTCTTGTTTATTCCTACTGATGTTTGTTTTTTGATCTCTAACTTTTATGGTCAAAACTCTACTAGTTTCAGATCTGATATGTGGCATGAACTTGGCTATGTATGGAATCTGTTTAAATTACCTTGCGTAATTGGTGGGGACTTTCAAAATTATCAGATGGCCTAATGAATCGAGTATTAATCACCATTTTACTTCTTGTATGAAAGGTTTTTCGGATTTTATTTCAAATTTTGCTATGTTTCATTTACTTGCAAATGGTGCTAGATTTAATTGGTCAATGGGTGTGTTGCCAATCCTATTATGACTAGATTAGATAGATTCCTTATATGTTTAGTGTGGGCTGAGTTATTTCGAATGGGATCTGTTACAGCATTACCTAAATGCTCTTATGATCATGTTTCTTTACTTTGGGAAAGTGAATGTAAAAGAACAGGTGGGGCGTATTTTAAATTTGAGATGGCATGGATGAAAGACAAATCAATGAATGGCCTAATTTCTGAAGTTTGGAAGAGAAATGATGTTCAGGGATGGTCTGGTTTTTGTTGCAACCAAAAAGATTCAGGGAATAAAAAAGAAGTTGGTGGATTAGAGTTAAAGAAATGTTACTAACTAAAAAGAGAATATTGAGGAGATCATGTCCAAAATTAGGGATAATGGGAATCAGAAACTATTGAGTTGGATGACATTGCTTTTAGAAATGAGTTAAATAGACAGCTGTGTGATGTTTTGAAAGTAGAAGAAATTTACTGGAGACAAGGATCAAGAGTTAGGTGGTTGAAAGAAGGTGACATGAATACATGTTTTTTCCATTCAACTGCAAATGAAAGGAAACATGTTAATAATTTACAAGATCTTAAAATAGAAGGGATAACCAAAGGCGATGAAAACGGTTTGGAAAAGGCTATTATTGAGCATTTCAATGGGGCCTTTACTACTAGGTATACACCTATTACAAACCTTTGTAATGTGTTTATGAAAGTGCTGGATGATAAAGGTAAGTGGATTGAGAGACCCTTTTCTGAAATTGAAATTAAAGAAGTTGTTTTTAGTTTGGCAGGGAAAAGGGCACCGGGCCCAGATGAATTTTTAGTGGGTTTCTTTCAGCACTATTGGGATTTGATGAAGGATGAGGTTATAGAGATGATTGTGGAATTCTATCATAATGGTTTTGTCAATATTAGTCTAAATTCAACGTTTATTGCCTTGATCCCAAAGAAAGGTATGATTGAAAAGCTACAGGATATTAGACCTATTACTTTATTGACTAGCCTATATAAGATTTTAGCAAAATGTCTAGCTAAAAGACAAAAATTAATACTCCCTTTGGTCATTAAAGGGCCCTAATCAGCATTCATTCATAATAGGCAAATTACAGATAATATTTTATGTACTTAGTAAGTTATTAGCTCTCTATTAGCTAAGAAAGAAGCTAGGATTGTGTGTAAAATTTATTTGGAAAAGGTTTAGGATAAGGTTGAATGGAATGTCTTATTGAATACTATGAAAGCCATGGGTTTTGGGGATAAATGGTTAATGTAGATCGAATATTGTTTGGAAACAACTTACTTTTCGGTCCAAATTACCAAAGGGATTTTTCAAAGCTTATTGGGGGTTTCATCAAGGAGATCCTTTATCCTCTTTTTTGTTTACTATCATGGGAGAGATTTTTATTATGATGTTAACTATGGTGGTAAATTTTGGCCTACTAAAAGGTTTTCAAGTAAAATAAAATGGGGCAATGGTATCACATCTGCAATATTCGGATGATACCTTAATTTTTTGTGGGGCAAATAATTTGGAAATACATACTCTTAAGATATTTGTTTGAGTATTTAAGTGGTCACTAGACAAAAACTAAACCTTCAAAAAACCCATTTGATGGGTTTCGCTTGTGAGGAGGAAAAGCTTAAAGATTACACAGTGGACATGAACTATGGTACAACTTGCTTTCCATTAAAATATCTTGGTTTGCCTTTGTTTGATAATGCTAGACCTATTTTTCTTTTGGATCCTTTGATTCAACGTTTTCAATATAAATTAGACTCATGGAAACTTAAACTTCTTTCTTTGGGGGGTCGCATAACTTTGATTAATGCTGCTCTTTCCAATATGCTAATTTACTATATGTCTTTGTTTAAGATGCTAAGCAAGGTAGTAAAAATATTAGAAGGCCTAATGAGAAGATTCTTGGGGAGGATCTGATGAGAAAAAGAAATACAATCTGGTCAAATGGTCAAAAGTGTGTACTCCATCAAGTGATGGGGTATGGGGATGAAAAGTTTGAAACTTATGAACAATGCATTATTTACCAAGTGGCGGTGGAGATGTGCATAGCAAAAACATCAGTTGTGGAGGAAAATTCTTGGTAAAAAATATGTGGAAAATAGAAATTTGGGGATGATTCCTAAAAGGGCCAACACAAAGGGCATCTCGTATATTTGGAAAGGTATCTTGGCACATAGGATATTCTTTCTTTACAATTCAAGAAAGACTGTAGGGAAGGGAGATACTATAAAGTTTTGGCATAAAAAATGGGTTGGGGAATATGATTTAAAATCCTAGTTTCCAACTTGTTTGCTAAAACAAATAAAAGGAACTGTATAGTCAGTGAGATGGTGGATAAAACAGGTTTTTCTTTAAGATGGAATGTTACTTGCTCATATAGAAAGGTGAGTGATGTGGTTTCTTATGAATATATGCAGTGTTTAAATGTTTGAAGGATGTTGATTATTGTCATGATAAACAAGACAAAGTTGTCTGGGAACCAAGTAGAAATGGAGTTTTTTCGGTAAGCTTAGCATACAAATTATTGTTTGAAGATAGTGTAAGATCGTCTGATAAAGATGCAGGTAAATTATGGAAATAGCTTGTTCCTTGAAGATATGTGCTTGGTTGTGGTTAGTTAAATTGCGAAGGATCCTTACCATGATATGTTGATGAAAAAATGGTATATTTTTTTAAATGTGTGCATTCTGTGTAAAAAGTATGTTGAATCCATTGACCATATGTTTTTGTAATATTCTTATACTAAAGCCATATGATGTTGGGTATTACCATGGTGGGCTTAAATAACACATACCCTGTAGGTATTGACAGTCTTTTGGGGGACTGATCGATAACAGGGATAAGTAAAAAAAGCAGAATTTATTTGAAAAATCATAAGAGCTATGGTGATGTGGGAGATTTGGAAAGAAAGGAATAGGAAAATTTTTGATAATAGGAGTTTATCTCAATGTTAATTGATAGAAAAGATTCGTGTGATAGTAGATGAGCTCGTAAGCATTAACAAAGATTGGTGGGGTGTTTCATGATTTGATATGATGTATAATATTAATTTATTCACGAGTGAGAAGTCTGATAAGAAAATCAAGATAGGATTAGGGAAACGTCTTAGGAATGGTTGGGTTAAATAACACTTTAATGGATGTTGTTTGGGGAATCCTAGTCAAGGAGGTATTAGTGGTATTGTCAAGGTTTGGGAAGGTAAAGTATTGTTGCACTTTCATGGTTCAATAGGTGTGGTGACTGCAACCGTGGAAATAGAAGAGGATTCTATGAAGATTGTGAAATTGTTTAACCAAGAAGCGGAGTATCCATGGAAATTCCATAGCTTGATTGTTGATGCGAATGATTATTGTTTGGAGTTAGAATGTATTGTTAAGTATGTTTATGGGGAAAGTAATATGGAGGCAGATGGTCTTGCTAAGATCGGGGCGACAGTAAATAATTTGATTGTTGAGAAGTTGATTAGGTGGATGCTGGTTTCATTTTTCTTTGTTGTAGTTTTTTCTATGTTTTGATTAGTCTGTTTTGACAGGAGATATTATATTTGTTTGTCGGTTTTTCTTGAATCTATAAATCACGTGACTTGTCTTCAAAAAAAAAAAAAGAAACCTCGTAGATGCATAAACAAGAATCACAAAAATTGTATCCCACCAAGATCATGTACTTATCTAGCTAGAAATAAAATAGGAGTGCACAAGCCATAATACAAGAAATAAAGCACAAAACACACACACCACAAGAACACGAAGATTTACATGGTTCACTCCAAGAGGGCTACAGCCATGGGCACGACGAACTGAAATCCATTATATCGACAAAAGTTACATTACAGATTTTGGGACATAGAGGTACCCTTACAACCCTCGACAGAAACCAGTCTAGTAAACTCTTTTATACCCAGTCTCTCGATGGGCACCACCTATCGATCTTTTCATCTTTATTCCATAGCTAAACACTATACAGGAATAGACTCATCTCCATTCCACAGCTAAACAACTATCCAGGAAGAGAACCTTTAGAGCAGACTTTCTCTCTCTATAACCAAAATCTTCATGAGATCCACTTCTCTACAAGAAACTAGTCTCTCAATTTACAAGAGGTACATTCATGGTGTTTCTCACCATATAAAGCTTTCTTCTCTCCAAGGGAAAGCTTTACCTCTCATGCACAAGAGACCCCTGCCTTTCCTCTCTCTAGAGGAAGTCATCTTTCTCATATGGTGATCCAAATAGGGCACACAAATTCTCTGCTCTTTCATCCTATATATATAAGGTAGGAGTCCACACTAAATAGAAAACTTCTTATAAGCATTACATATATCTCAAGAACTAAGAGATATGTCTCAAAGTCCTAATCTTTTTAGATTTCTATTTCCTTTAGGAAACTTATCAATATGAATCTCAAACCCACATAATATGAGATTTTTATGTGGGTGATTTTAGATCTTACTATATCCAACAATCTCCACCTTGATATTAAGATCACTTGCTCACCATGCCAACATCCATTGGATAGCTTTATGAATTTTCCATCTTTTGCCAAATAAATTCCTTTATCATTCTTGCTGAAAAATAATGTTTGTCATCATATTTCTGCACCTCAAATAAAATGTGCATACTTTGTCATGTTCTTTTCTTCAATTGAGTGAACAAACACTAGCTTTGTACTGAACCATGCGCTTTGAGACCAGTTGTTTGGATTTCAGAACCCTCTTGAATGCAAAAACAAGAATCCCATAAATTGGATCCCTCCTAGATCATGTACTTATTGAGCTATAAACAAAATAAGAAAGAGCACGAGCCATGATACGAGAAATAAAACATGAAACACACACACCATAATAACACAAAGATATACGTGGTTCACCCCTAGAGGGCTAAATACACGAATATGACAAACTGAAATCCACTAGACCATTGAAAGTTACATTACAGATTTGGGGACATAGAGTTACGTCTATAGCCCTTGACAAAAACCAGTCGAGTAAACCTTATTGTACTCAGTCGTAAGACCGGCACTACCTGTCGATTTCTCATCTCTATTCCACACCTAAACCACTGTCCATGAATAGACTCATCTCTGCTCTACAACTAAACCACTGTCCAGGAAGAAAACCTTGAAGCAACTGAGACTTTCTTTCTCTAAAAGGGGAAACCACCCAAAATCTTCATGGGAACTACTTCTTTACAAAAACCAAGCTCTCAATCTACAAGAGACACATTCATGATTTTTCTTTCCATATGAAGCTCTTTTCTCTTTAAGGGGAGGCCATACCTCTCATACATAAGAGGCCGTACCTCTCATATAGAAGTTTGACTTTTAATTGTTGAAGATTCAAGAGAATGCTAGGAATGATGATACCCATGTGTGCATGAATGTCTGAATAAACCAAGATATACATGGAATTTACTGCAGTTTTCTTTTTTCACGGACATAGACAGCTAGTGCGTTAAAAGGATTTGATTGCCCACTATTTATAAGGAAACTTCTAGATGTTGGGAATTTTGATATGCATTTTCTAATACTCAGTTGATAAGTATGCAATATCGAAGAACCTAACCATCAAACAGGACGCTCTTGAGTAAGGGTACACAACTCAAGCATGGATCAATAATGCCCTTTATACACATCTCTATGCTCAGCAGCATGTACAATAACCAAAGAGGTTAGTTTAAAATCTTTCCAATAGCCAAAAACATAAGGTAAGCCTTACAACTCCAATTTGCTTAAAACTTAGCTAACATATTGTGCGGGCTCGTGCGAGCATTTAATATGTACTAAATTCCACCAAATGTCTCCATGATGGAGCATTAGAGGGAAAAACTCACAAAGATATATGAAATGAGTGTTGCTGCTATCATTTTAAGTGACAAATAGTATATAGTTGTTTTCCTCTTGGAACTTCCTCATTCTTGGAAATCTGGAGATATTAGTGATGCATATTTAAATGTCACTAATCTCAACATCTTGAGTGAGACATAGTGCCTCTTTGTGAGTGAAACTAACGAACGTCATGTTTACCATATTACATTAGCGCAAACGTGGTGACATTCTTAAGGTCAAGCCTAAGAGCAATATTCCTACGAGGAAAGACGAGATAAAAGTTTGAGGGTTTCAATGGAAAATATAGGCGAGACAAGCAAATCACTCTATATGAAAAAGTTATCTTGACCTATTACACATAGCAAAGAAGGTAGAAAGTTCATTCAGCTTCCTGGATGTGGCAAGACATTACATTTATTAACCTCAATTCACTAAACTCATTTCTGAAACAAAAATAAAGCTTAATTCTTAAAAGGGTGTGGTTTCTATAAGGTTGCAACTTTAAACAATCCATTAAAGGTGCACCTCCAAATTTTATCATAACATGTAACTTTGGTATAAAAAATTCTTAGGATTATCTCAAAATCTATTTCATATCGATTTATAAAATTTTAAACTTTACAAATGGTTAAAATTAAGTAGATCTATAAACATATGAAAACCTTGAAAATTGACGATCTAGATAATGTGTTGCAAAATGCACTATTTCTAGGACTCAAAACATTTTTTTTTTTTTTTCATAGTCATACGTCTCATTGTAGAGATGATCTAGGGTTTTCCAACATTAAAACAACCTTTTTTGATAGATTTTTGAGGTGCATCTGTAATTCTACATTTTAAAGTTGCAACCTTATATAAACTTTTTCGTTCTTAAAATAGGACACCTATTAGTAATAGATGTATGTCCTATTTCTAAAATAATAGATGGATGTTAAAATTGCACACCTTTGAGGCCATTTCCAAACTGAAAAATTGAAGTATTAATTCTCAAAGATGGATGTTTATACTTTGAAGAATTACACAAACGGGCCATTTAACTTTTAGCATAAGGATGTCACAATTACTCTAACTATCAAATTTTAAATTAGATAGTTTTAAGTATATCATTGATTAGACTAAAAGTTCAAAAAAGACTTTCTCAAACTTCGCAATGAACACCAAGCCATCCAATTTGACATCTAATGGCTAGGAGTGACTATGAGTCGTAAATGGTCGTATAATACACAATCCCTTATACTTCTCCTTTACATTATGATCAACAAAATACACCAAGTTTCTTCTTTACTATGAGTATGGAATAAGTAAAGTAACTAAGGGTGGTGGACGATTCCTTAAAACATCATTAACTGGTACATGGGGTTAATTATCGTGCGTTAGCACCTTGGGGTGGACATACTCATGTGATCTTATTTCAAGTCTCAACACACGTATCATCATCATCAAAGCCTTATTCCAACTATTTGGGTTATCTATCTCAGCACATGCAGGCTAAGGGGTTGATTCTTTGGTTGACAAAAGGTTGGGAGGAGTAGTAATTAATTTTGGAAGAATTTTTGTACATTGTTTATTTTATTCATTTATTTTTTATTTTATTTTTTTATTGCACATCTTTTATAAAGGGATTATACCATATAAATGTTGTAACACTAGTTTGCAGTTAACGACAAGGTACTAAATAAAGTGTGCATTAGATCACTCCTACGAAATATGGGCACATGTGGTTGCTTATTTGCTTTAGAACTAAGATTACAGTTGCCAATGGGCCAATCCATTGTTGGCCTACTCAAAATTTTATTGAAAAGAGCCTTATTCAGGCCAAATTACTTAATTTCGTGTTAGGCTTGAGCCTGGCTTACTGGACTCATACAATTGCCTAAAGGCCCATGGGTCATTTGGGGTGCCCTTCATGTATGAGGCTGTCAATAAGCAACAATAGGTATGACCTAGCTCTTATAACCACAACTGCACTGAATATGGGCCCAGTCACCTTAGATCGGGGCAGGACCAAGCTCGGCCTGGGAGCATCATCAGGCTGCCTTCGCTAAGGTCAAGTCCATCCCAATTGGTAGCCTTAACCCGACCAATATTCTTAGGGTGGAAAATATCACAAACAAGGATAAGAATTAGACTACCTTTTTTTAAATTTGGATAATTTAAACCCCAAGTAATTTTTGCTTTATCCTCCATTTATAATGTAGAAAATTATGAAATACTGTTACTTAACAGCTTGTGTCATAATAGGGGTACATGGATGAATATGATAAGCTGCTTTCGGTGCTTCATAAAGTTGATGATGTGATCTCATTGTTGCCCATTCCCCAACATTTAGAGCAACTCATACTCATAAATGCCATCAAAGAAGTGGGGAACATTAAGGTAAATTAATAATTTGATTGCACCAAGAGCTGACATGCACTACTATTGCTGGTTAATCATTGTACTATAACTTTGTTTGTTTTTTCTTCCTTTATTCCCGGCTTTTAAAGTTTTTTCTATTCACATCCACATTTTACTAGTCCCACCTAAAACATATGTTTGAGTACATGTGCAGAGGTTTATCCCTTCAGAGTTTGGCATCGAAGCAGGCAAAGCATATGGTTTGCCTCCATTACAAAGAATAAGTGATACTAAGAAGAAAATTAGAAGCGCTATCAAAGAGGCCAGGATTCCACACACTTTTATTACTGGGAATTCTTTTGGTGCTCACTTTGTAGATTACTTGCTAAATCCTCAGCAACAAATGGATGAAATTACAATCTATGGGGATGGCTGAGCAAAAGGTAAGTTCTTATTACCTTAATCTATTCAATAATGGGTAAGAAATGGGTGGAACACAATTGTGAGAAATGTTTACTTGTGCATTTGGGATATGAACGACTTTTAGCCTTCTTTTTTTTTAGTTCTCTTATATATTCCCACATGGGTAGAATAGTTTGGATTTTCGAGCACGTCGACTGGAGAATAGTTTACTTCTATTCACTAGGTCAAAACCTATTTCAGATGATTTATTCAATCTGAAATTATGGGAACCACTTAAGAATTATTAGATGATTATGCTCTAAAAAATTGAAAAACATTGAGTTTTGTAACACTTAGATCTCATCATCTAAAATTGGATAGGTGCTATTCAATATCCATATATTATTTTTTCAAATGCAAAGAGTGCCGTAATAGCAACTTTAGGATTCCAAAGATTTGGGATCCTAAAATTAATTCTTAGTGGAGTTTTACTCAAGGGAGTAAACGGCCATTCTAGTCTTACGGGAGTAGAATATCATTTGACTTTTCAAGAAAGATGTCACCAAAAATTGCATTAACACTTCTAACCAAAATATATATATATATATATATATATATATATATATATATATATATATATATATATATATATATATATATATATATATATATATATATATATATATATATATATATATATATATATATATATATATATATATATATATATATATATATATATATATATATATATAATACTGAGGTTAGCCCACTAGCCCATTTCAACATATGATCCCAACGGTCCAGATGAATCTGAGCCAATCTGATGGTCATGACCTCATTTCAAATTTGAATTTTAATATTTTTTCTAGAAATCCAAATAACTTGAAATTTTAGACATCCATTCTTCTCATCAAGATGCACCTAATAAAAATATTTTAAAAATATTTTATAAGAAATAAATTGACCAAAAATTAAAATGAAAATACAAAATGAGGTCGTGATAATCAGATCAGCTCATATTTAATCTGGGTCGTTGAGTTCATATGTTGATATGAGCTAGTGGGCTGATCTCAACATTTTCATATATATATATATATATATATATATATATATATATATATATATATATATATATATATATATATATATATATATAGAGAGAGAGAGAGAGAGAGAGAGAGAGAGAGAAAGAGAGAGAGAGAGAGAGATTGAGAGAGAAAGAGATAGAAAGAGAGCGCAAAATGCAAGGGGTGGACATGTGTCAAAAGAATAAGAAGGGAGTGAATGCTATAGTGATAGGTGACTCTATTAACATTCCCTCATCTTTTGTTTTTTTTGGTTTGGTGGGAGGGCGACCGTCATCTTTCGGGGGCACATTGAGAATAATGTTTAAGTAAATTTGGGTTATCTAGCCATTTTTAAGCAATGCAAATTACATAATAAATAGGGGAAATCAATGGACTTTTAGATAGAGAGCGTCATGGAGATTTGAGATGATATGGAGAATGAGATACTTTTGGAGAAAGATGAGAGGGAGACTCAATTGTAAAATAGTAGACGAGACTCTGTCTACCATAGCTTTGTTGGATTTGGATTATCATGTCTTTTTTCAAACAATGCAAATCAAATAATAAATAGAGAAAATCAAGGACCTTTTGCATAGAGAAAATCAAGGATATAAGAGATAATATGAAGAGTGAGGTATTTTTGGAGAAAAATAAGAGGGAAACTCATGTATGAAATAGTAGGAGAGATTCATACGATTATATAACATTTAACAAGCCAACTTTGATACAAATATATTTGAGATTAACGATCTTTTATATCTTGAACTACAAATGTTTTTAAATTTCATTTATGTGAAACATTCTTTATTTTAGGAACTTTATTTACACAAAATGTATTTCTTAATGGAAATTTCATAATCTGAAAATAGTTTATGGCCAACTATCGAGTTCCTTATAATGGAAATTTCATTCTTTGAAAATAGTTTATTGCCAATTATCAAATTTCTTAATTTATAATATTTTTCATAATTTGTGATGACTTTTCTTAAAAAGTAAGAAATAAAAAAATATAGTTTCTGACCTTTTTTGGTTATTTAAATAACTATTTATTAATTATGAATTTTATGCTTCTAAAAACAGTGAAATTTTAGAAGATTATTTACTTGTTATTACTTCAAAACTTGAAATTAGAAGTCCATATTACAGAAAGAATGTGCCAATATTCAAGTTTTCATCTATATCAATGTAATTATATTTGATTTATTATACAATATTTTTGTGTATTATTCTATAGTAGAGATTGTCTAAAGTTTTGTGCAATGCATGAGCTCCCTCTAGTATGTATTAATCGAGAAAGGCGTGGCATTATTTTTACAACACGTGTCCCTCTCTCCACTCTCTCAATCTCTCTCTTTGCTTAAAAACTATTGCAATTTATCTGTTATCTCTCTCTTTTTAAAAAATTTGAAAATCAAAGACTTTGAGCTCATCAAGTCTCTCCTACAATCTTTGTCCTTAAGTCTCTCTTGTGATCTCCCTCATTCTCTCGCATTTCTTGTTCCCCTCTCATTTCTCTCTCTCATTATTTCCATCCCTAAATCTCTCTTTCAATGTACCCTTCTGTTTCCTTCCCTGAACTCTCCTTCTTTATCCTTCTCTCTCTCTTCCTTTTACTGCCCCTCTCCCTCTTCATGCTATCTCTTCCTTTCTTTTTCTCTCCACCCAACTCTCCATCTTCTTTGTCATTATATACATGCAAAAGAAAAAAGAGGAAGCTCTCTTTTTCTCTCTCTTTCAGCTCTTCCACTCTCATAAATTTATAAACATTGACGAAATAAATTTTTCCTCCTCATTTATAAGGGAACAAAATATTGTTCTTTTAGAAGTTATAAAAGGTTCTCATATTTTTATTATTGTTTTAATAATTTATGACTGTTTTTTATTAACAAAAAGAATACCCCAAACAAGGAAAAACATAATTCCTTATGAGCTTTCTTACATTTTCTAGAGTAAATACTATAGTATATATGAAAAAAGTTCACCTGGTGTTAAATTTTGGGGGAAATTTAAAAGAAAAATATAAAAAATTAGAGATAAAAAAATAGAAATTTAATTCTCCTCTTTTTCTTACGTTTTATAAACCAAATTAAAAATAAAATAAAAAAGCTCCCAACATATTTATGTTCTTTTACAATTTTCTGTTCGAGCTTTTTGAATATTTTTCAATATATAGAAGCCCTTGCAAATTACAAATAAAAAGCAAAGACTACAAAAATAAAAATGCAACATTGCTCATTTCTTTCTTTTTCTTAAAACAATATTTCTTTGATTTTGGAATTATCTTTTAAGGGATTTAACAAATTGTAATTATAAAAGAACTTACAAGTTGGAAGTAACTATATTAAAACCTTATAGTATTAATTTTTTGGTTATCATATAATGGTCTTTTGTAAAATGAAAAGATATTGTTAAAATAAGCTAAATACGCAAATAAAGTAAATACATTACATTATACTATCATGTTGTTCAAAGTGGAATTTATAAATTTTTTGATTGTGTTAAATAATATATCGCAATAATTTCTCATTATGTTATCTAAAAAGGAATTATACACTTGAATTGTAATTTTTTAGTTTAAAATTTTTTTTAACATAATTGTTCATTCGTATAATATGCAATATGGAATATGATGATTTTAGTTTCGAATTTACCTATATTTTAATATGGATTTCATGTTTCAGTAAATTATAAAAGATAGTACAGGGAGATAATTACGTGTTGGTTTATGATTAAAAGAAAATTAATGTTTGACTAATTTTTTGTTACAAAGTCTAATATTTGTTAGACTATATATAATATATTTTACTATCTTTCTTTACATGACATATGTAATTTTGTTTACATATTATAACTTTAGTATATGTAATTATTTATGACCTATTTTTATAATTTATTTTCCCCAGTATTGTTTTCTATGTTCCATTTCCTTCTGCATCACTTTTGAAATTAATGAAATCAAAAATATACTTTTTAGGCAATGTACAAGATGTAATAATTAAAAACGCAAAATACCATCTCCTTGCTATTGCTTTTGAGATGCTTAAAAACATAAAAAAGCAAAATTTGTATTATTTTTAAGGAGATGTTCAAGACTTAATAATTACAAACACACAAAATAGTAATTAATAATATGTTTCTCTAAATTTAGAGAAATCAAATAGGTATATCATCTACAATTAAAAAACAAGCATTCCATAAAAGTTTAACAAAAAAATATATTAAAATTTTCATTCTCCCTTGCATCCATGTTGCAATATTTTATTTCAACATTAGAAACAGTTTTTAAAGCATAAGAGAAAGGTAAAGAATGAGAAAAAGTTCTCCAACTACATATTTTATAAAGAAAAAGTATTAGTTTTATTTTTATTTTATGGTTCTTTTATTTATAAAAATGACTCCATTTAATCAAGTATGCCAAAGAGAAATCAAATTTTAATTTTTTATTGTAGAAAATTTCTTTATTTTTATTCTAAATAACATAATCTATTTTGATTTTCTAGGGTTTTAAAAAGTATGTATTGTAATTATTAATTTGTTCGTTTTAAAATTATTTGTGACTATGTTTTAAGATTTTATATTAATTATAATTTAATTATAGAATTTGACATATTAAAATTATTCATAACTTAATGTTCCCCTCTCCTCTAGCTTCTATTGCTATTTTCCAAGAGCACTATATCCATCTTATTCTCTTTGTTTTAAAATAACAATTTATTTTTTTCGTTTTTATTTTATTTGTATAGGCAATGTCGGATCCTGGATGTTAGATACAATGGAACATTTATTTTTCCTTTTTTGATGTAGAGAGCAACTTTATTTTTTATTTCAAATAATGCATATGTGTTGTCTTGATTAATTTTTTTGGATTATACAATGTAATTTACTAATTTTTACGTTTTAGCAATAGCGTGTGACTGTCTTTTTTTTATTATCAATGAGATAGATTAATGTGATATTTAAACTTCATTCGGTGAATTATTCTATTTATACTTCGTATTGACTGATTAGGTTTTTATAAACTATTAAGTCGTATTCAATGGGTGGACATATCTCACATGAATAAATAGGGAGCCTATCTCTAGAAAGTATGTTCAGCAAGTGACCAGACGTTTTAAGCACTTTGTAGGGAAATAAATTCCATTTTATTTAGGATATATTATTTTATACTTTCTTTTTTCTTTTTTTTAATTTAAGTGAGTCTCTCCCTTTGCTTCCTTTGTTTTTTATTAACTCTCATATCTCCTAAGTTTCAATTTATCAATGAAAATACAAGATCATTGATGAGAGAGAAGGTAGACGGACTTCTTTTTTTCTTTTTCTGTGTGCTCATTAAAATTTTTTGATTTTAAATATCCTAATTCAACAAAAATATAGGATCCTCCGCTGGAAAATGCAATTTTTGAGTTCTAAAAATTCAAAATAATTTTAGTTTTAAAGTAAACTTCAAACTTTTGAAGTCCGAAAAAGTTCAGAGGTGCTGAAATGCAATTTTTTTATTTTGAAAATCAAAAAACTCGATTATGAAGTAATCAGATTTTTAAATAATGAAATTATTAGGAGCAATGCAATTTAATTATCAAATAAATTTTGGATTTTCAAAATCCAAAAAGGGTGGGGGATGCTAATGAATTCTTTACCATCTGGAAGGTTTAAAATTGATTTCGAAAATCCTCAAAGGGCTACTTTATCGTTTAAAAATTCTCTGATACTATTGTAAAAATGGGGTAAAACTCAGGTAGATGAAATAACGGAGAAATTAATGGTAAGATTTAATGATATTTATGTAATTTTCTAAATCTTTGCTTAAATTGGTATTTGATCTTGCTAATTATTTAATTTCTAAAATTAAATTATCATGAATATGATAGAACACACACTCTCTCTTCTTCTCTCTCACAAGTTCATGAGTGGGAAATATGCAAGTTCATAGGTGGAAAACATGGTTTATCGGTGGAGCTATCAGCTTCAATTTTGTAATCCCTTGTAATTACATCTCTCTCATTTTCTATCAACTCTCTCTCAACCAAAATTGCATGCCACTTGAAATTTAAGATTTTGTTCCATTTTTTTAAGTTCTAAATTTCTCTATCACTTAATCATATACCATGATATGATTGTACCTATCTGTAATGTGATAAGGTAAGTTTGAAATCATTTCGTTGTTTGAAGTTTATTGTTCCCGAAATCTTTTCTGCCTAGAATATTGGTCCAATCCTATTCTATATCTATTAAAATTTTAATTTTTTTAAGATTTTTTACATTGAATATTAATATTTTGAAATAAATAATATTATCTTTAAGATAAAACTCTTTACTTCGAAAATTAAAATTCTGATTTAAAAAATAGATTATGAACTTTTTATGTTAATAAATTTTATGTATGTTAAATTTCTTGAAGAATTATTAAAGTTACAAAAATGGGTGTCCTTTGAGCAACATCATTTATTAGGATTTGTGAAATCTTTTCTGCCCGTAATTTCAATTTTTATCCAAGAATAAATGTATTTGTGAGTTTTCGTGCTTCTCAAAATTGTTTATGACCAATTATTTTAAAAAAATTATAAATAATTAAAAATGGAATTATGAATTTTAAATCTTTCTATTTTTTACTTATCAATTTCTATGCTTTGAAAAATATCTATGACTAGATTTTACATTAGTGTAACCGATGCAAATTAGTTGGAAAAAAATTTTGATGATGAAGATGACGATAATGATGATGGGATTTTAACTTTTAATTTTAATTTTAATTTTAATGTTTGAATAATTGTATCACTTGGTTTTACAAAATTTTGGTAATATAACAGTCTATACACAATTGTTTATGCTTTGAAATTAGTTTATACATAAATCTTTATTTTTAAATTACAAGTTTTAATATTAAAGCCAGAATTGAATTTGTGAAAAACAAATTATATCCACTGTTTTATCCTTTCTCACTATTTTTAAAAGGAAAAAAGTTTTTAGAGAGCTCAAAACTTTTACTAGAAGAGGTTGTTTTGATACCCAAATATCATCAAATTTATCATCTCGATATCGAAGATGCCTGGATGAACGAAAAAAATGGATTTGAAGTTTTGAAAATAGTGTATTTCGTAACGTATTTTTACACCATCAATTTTCATGATTTTCAAGTTTTCATAGATCTCTCGATATATACTATTTCTGAAGCTTTAAACTTTATAAATAACTATGAAAATATATTTTAAGGCTATCAAAAAGATTTCCAGTATTGAAACCACATTTCTCGACATTAGTTTAAGGTAGGCTCTAATTTGATTGTTTGGAGCCTAGACTCTATAACAACCGCACCCTTTTTAAAATCTTATCTTTAATTATAATTAGAAAATAGAGTGAAATATCAAATCTTCTTTATTTCAACTTCTTAATTTTTCATGCGTATAGGTTTTGCTGATGATTAATTTTTGTACTCTCTAGAAAAATATCATACTTTAAAAATAGATTATAAAAATTTTCTAATTGTTTTAACAGTTTAAAAATGCTTCTTAAAAGTCACGAACAATTTTATGCAATAATAGGTATAAAGAAAGTATCTTTTGACGCTTTAAAAATAGATTGTAAAAATTTTCTAATTGTGTTAACAATTTAAAAATGCTTCTTAAAAGTCATGAACCACTTTATGCAAAAATAGGTATAAGTAAATTAACTTTTTTCCCTTTATTTTTTACAATTAAATATTTTCCTTTCAAATTATTGTACCTACTTTCTAGAAATTTTAAATACTAAAAATTGGCATTTCAAGTTTTACTACAAATATTGAAAAGTTTTTAGGAAATATTTTGTATGCTTTTTAAGAACTATCTTAATTAATTTTCTTCTTGCGGTTAAAGGATTTAATTTGTTAAAAATGTTGTTTGCTTCTTTTGATGATTCGTAAAATTATTTTTTTATGATTTTAAATATTTTAGTTAAAAACATTGCAATTGTTCTATAACTAGCATAACAGTTTTTAATTAAAAAGTCGTTTGAATGTTTTGCTGATTCATAAAATTATTTTGTTATGATTTTAAATATTTTATTTAAGAAAATTGTAATTGTTCTAAAACTAACATAGTAATTTTTAATTTATAAATATAGCGGTCCGAAAAATATTCATTACTAACTTATAGCATTTTACTTTTTTCTTTTTTCTTTTTTGCAAACTGTTAAAATTAATTTTATTGTCTTGAATTGAAGAAAAATGAAACAACTTTATTTCCTTTTATATTTTTAATATGTTATAGGCACCAAGTTTTACTGGCTAGCTTTTTTCACAAATTTGAAATTCGAAATTTCAAGGATGTTGTAACTTTTCAAAATTAGAAAACCAGTTTTAGATCTCTTATTTTGGTAAGTTTCGATGTTTTGATGTTTTAAAGTTTCATTTACAAGTCATGTTCTTTTTATTAAGAGATTCAAAAATATAAAAGTTGACGTTATTTTTAAGGCAATTTTCTATATTCATTTTCCAAAATTTTACAATCAATTTCTAAATTCTCAATACTTGAATGTTATCACATAATTTTTGGAATATAAAGATAATATTATTTAAGTTCTACTTAACATCATATAAGTTCACGAAATTTGCATTCTGTATTTGGTTCGTATAACATGTCGACATTAACTAATCCAAGTAAGACACCTTTAAATATTGCTAAAAGATGCAACTCCAGTATCGAAGCCAGTACGGTAGCCTAAAAATTACTTTCACCCCTAATTATGACATTAAAAGCTTCAAACAAAATGTATATCGAGTGTGTATATATACTCTCAATTTTTTTAAAAAAAATGGATGATCAAGATATTGTGCCACAAGATGTACTATTTTTATGGTTTAATATTCTTTTTTTTTTTTTTCTCTTCATATCAATACATCTTGAGATTGAGAGAATCAACTGGTACAGTTTTCAACATTAACAACCTTTTCAAGTAGATTATTGAGCTACACCTTAATTTTGTTGTATAAAGTTGACACTTGTATAAATTTTTCCTTATACTTCTTTTATCCTTTGTTTTTTATTTTCATCTATCTATGCTTACGTTTTAAATTCCACTATTGATTTATTTTTTCTTTGAATATTTTTGTTATTCTTCTATCTCTCGCTAAATTTATAAGTACAACACATGTAAATCATCTCCTCTGGTGTATGAAATGTGATTAACTCATTGTGCAAACCTTCCAACCCTAAGAAAATAAAGCTTAAATAAATGTCAAATATACCGTCAAACGTAGGTGTATGGTTGATGTCATTGAACATATTGTAGAAGCCACAAAAGGCTAAATACCATGTGTCGATTGTGTACGGTACACTTTCCCTGATTGAATTGTGCCTATATGTTAATTTGCCCCATTGTGAAATATATATTATACATTATTTTTGGGTGAGTCAGTGGGGAGAGGGCCCCTAAGCTTTGTAGGAATTGAACTTAGGACATAGTGTTGCAAATTGTCAAGTACCAACCAAATAAACCTAAGCTCTTTTCCGATATAAATCATACTTCAATGGTGTGCAACGCACTTTCCCATATTAAATAGTGGATACATGATAATTGACTCCAAAGTTCACTCTTTACCTTATACAGACGCCACTCTTAGTTCTTAGTAGTTGTTGATAGAGTATCAAACCCATATGTTGGATGATGTGGAGATCCTTAAAAGTTTACGTCTTGAGGAAAGGTTTTGGTAAAATATCTTTAAAGTGTTCAAAATATCTTGCAAAATCACTAAAAATCACTAAAAGGCTCAAAAGATCTCATTTAGTACATCCTCATAAAGTTTATTAAAAATTCTTTAGTTTGCTAATTTGGCGGACTGAAGTGGCTTTAGCTAAATTGTAAAAATGGACATGGTTATTCAATTGGGAAAGTTGAATTGCCACATGATCAAAATAGCACTTGTTGTTTAGGGTTGGCAATACAAACTATGGGCATTTTTTCATTTGGTAGTTCCTTGTTCCCTACACAGAAGAAACAAGGGCATTTTTATAATTGTGCTTGAGTCACCTGAGTTTACCAAAATATTTCTTATTATTTTAGGTTCCCTTAAACATGTGATTTAGGCGCTTTTGAACAATGTTTTGTGGGAGATACCCTTATGAAATGGGTTTTAAAAAGTAAACTCCACAATGTTAATAAGATCTTTATTGCTAGAAGAGCACTTAAATATGAGTTGAGAAAACACTAATGAAAGGATGAAGATATATGAGCATTGTGAAGGGACCACGGGATGAGATCTTGACTCCAGTCATCAGATGACAACAGATGGATGAGATGTTTTGCTCCTTTGCTCTTTGTTAAAAATTTATGTCAAACAAGTTTTCCTATGCAAACGTCGTACCTAGAAACAATTTTAAAAACTAAGGACCCACATCTGACCCACATTTTATCCTATAAAACTTTTAAAATTTTAGATAAATTGATCTTCCCAATCAAAAGCAGCCCCTGATCATGAAACCGTAGGGTTCTGGGCTTTGAGAAGAATTCAGTAACATATACATTGGAAAACTTACCAGCCCAAACGAGCATATATTGGGGAAACGTTTGGTGGATCCTTAGTTTGGGTGATAGAGAATCTCACAAATAAAAGCTACGAGCTTTGGGTTTGATTGCGACCCAAACCCACAATCAGATGACTAATAAAAGTGGTGGATCATGCTTTTAGAGATATCGCTAAAAGGTTAGGTTACTATAATATTAGGATAATATGGAAGAAACAATGTTGAAAGCAAGAATGGTGGCTTGTATAGCATAGAAAATATGAAAAATTACAAAAGGGACCTCTAGATATCGGTAAGCAATGGACCCGATACATGATAAAAAATATCTCGAAGTCTGGGGCGAATCCAATATCACTTGGTACTATTTACTGAAAGGTCTCAGCTGTAGCATACCATTCATATGCTGCCTCGAGTTAGTATTCACTATGGCCTATAGGAAAGGGTTGCTCGCGCGACCCCTGGGCGGGCCAAAATGTGCGTTGGGACCACTCTTTCCACCCTAGTCCCTCGATGGTCTACCATGAGGGACAACCACCATGCCCATGTAGATCCAGATGGTTCTATGAATGGACACAAGGTGTGCACAACCGCTGGTCCCTAACAGGACCCAAAAGTTTTGTGGATATGCAATCTATTGCGCATAAGAGGGAGGCAAGTCATGTGAGAAGTGCACCTGTGGTGGTCATGCGTAGAGGTCGCTCAGTGGATAGGCGAGTGCACGAAGACAGTGTGGACCGGCATGCCTACGTAGCATTGGCAAACGTGGGGTACAAGTATGTCTACTCACGTGTTAGATTTTTACTTTTTAGCCCCCTGGATGCACGACAATATACAAGTCCGAGTCTCACTGACATGCTGATGGCTTTGGCCCTTTATCTGGGGCTGCACTTTGTAAAGAGCGACTGGGTCAGTTAAGTGATATATTGTGGCTTCAGTACTATTACTGGACACCGCACTCAGAGTAATGTGGGTGCAGCTGTGCGTGTTTCAGTGCGCCTCCGACCCCCTATTCCCTGAGGCCACACGGTTTATGGTGCGGTTGTAGAGAAACATTGTTTTGTGGGGCCACAACCTTACTATCGTGGCGCTTTTTGGTGCATGATAGGCTGCATTGCTAGAGTGCAGCCTCAAACTCTTTAGGGGCATATCTTTGTGTCCGGATGTTTGCTTTTAGCAAAGCTTTTATCTTTTTGGGTCAGAATGAAAAATTGGACACAACTAAAAAGGTCTCTCTATGGATTGTGCTCGAAAAAACTTGTTTTAGACAATCCGATTATAGGACACGTTGGATTTTAAATGGCGATAATTTTCCCTTTTGATGGGGAATTTCGCATGTAGGATGAGACTACTTCCATACTGATGAGGATCGGGAGCCTTGCCGTTTAGATCTGATCTAATGCTTATTACTAGCCGTTGCCCCTATCTCGATGTGGAAATATTTTTTTCACTGAGTTGATTGTTTTTGGGATCTTGAAGACTCGAGGAAGTATTAAAGCAATGGTACTTTTTTTCGATAGGCAACCATGTACGAACAAACTTGACTATTTATATTGTTGAATTACTGTGCTTTTCTCTCCATGTTTATGAAGATAGACTACTAGGTCATTTCTTTGGATTGCCCAAATCCTTAGAGGGGTTTTCTCGATATGCGTGTTTTTTTCTTTTTTTTTCTCTTCTAATACCTGCTCAATGACAAAGTATTATTGGAAAATTTAACTGTCAGCATAGACACTCATGGAGCAAAGGTACACCATATGGGCTTGTCACTAGATGGAGATGCGTCAGACATGGATCTATAATGATTATTGTGCACGCTACTTTATGATGAGTGGCATGCACTAATGACAAAATAAGCCAGTGTAAAAGTTCTCTAATTGCCCAATATGTAAGGTTAGCCTCCTCATTCGTTTTGCTCACACTTAAGCCACCATATTGCATGAACTCATGTGGGCATTTGATGTGCCCCCAATGGTCTCCATAATCGAGCATTTGAGGGAAATAATCATAGAGATCTGCTATGAGTGATGTTGGCATTATTGAAGCGGAGGGCACATCTTTATGCACTAGTCACTTCATCATTCGTTGGATCCATATGAAGATATTGATGATATGTTTTTTGTAACGTCGTCTTTACATATGGAGTTAGAGGTACAGTGCCGATCCATGAGTGATAGCAACACCGACTTTTTGCCAAGGTGTGTGCGCCCATGGGTAGCAACGAACCAAAGGGCTAAGCCAATAGGAACATTCACAAGAGGAAAGAGGATACATAGGTTGAGGGTGCTGGTAGCAAATGGGGGTGAGTCAAACATAGATCTCAAACGTGAAAATTCAACCTTCACCTACTACAATCGTGGCATGAACCGTCCACTTTACTATTTATTCAAGTACAGGGGGTGCAAGATGCTCTTTCATTTTTCCTTTAGATGGATTGCAGAATTGGGATAATCAAAACATAGCATGGCAGGAAGTCGAATTTGTATAGCTTCCCTTGATCTAGTGGAAACGTATGCTTAGATGGAGAACAACATTGCTAAGGATGCAATGCATATAGGGTCATTTAGATTTATCATTTATTGTAGATTATATGCCTGGGATGAGGTGGAGCCCACCTTTTAGTGTCTAGACCCACTTCTAAAGAATATTCAATCTTATTTTATAAGGAGATAGTGTTCAAGGAAAGATATGTACGTTATTACTTGCTCTTATTGGGTTTCTCACAAATGGATTGTTAATATAATTGTACCTTCCCACTCCATAAACTTCTTTAATGGTAATATTTGGTATAAAATCCCATTCATAAGATACAAAGATCATAAGAACCTTTAGAAGTTATTTGGACTTTTGTTTAGGTCCCTTAGATGGAGGCTCTGTGATAAAGCCCAATATCAATAATTGTACCATTAATAAGTATGCTTATCTCACTTCAGTTAGAGGCTGCTTATTACTTCAATGAATTTAAGTTGGAGGTTGAGAACCAATCAGGGTGGAGAATTAAGATTGTCATAACTAAGAAGGGTCGAGAGTACACAATTGAATTGACTGGGATGATTCTCTCATGATCATGGGATTCGTTAGTAGGAAATGACATGATGTACTTTGTAGTAACATGATGATGTAAGAGAAGGAATCGTACCCTATTGAAAATTTGATTGGGAGTGATATATGATAAAAAGAGGATTTGTGTATCACGTGTGAGCATAGTAGGCAGTCTTATGAACGTCATGTTGTGAATGTGACGGGATGTGCCATAGTGCATGTTAAGTCGCTCTTAGAGCAATGTAAGTCCAGAATTTTGGCAGATTGTAAGTTGGACACTCTGATATCCTTAGAGAACCATAGACTACCCATTTATCTTTTTAGAAATAATCCCCACTATGAGGATGGAGTAAACCTATTTCGATGGTGAACTGGATTATTGATGGTTGACATCAGATAATTCTCCACTCCAGGAGTGGGAGCATTTTCTTGGTACAATAAGTCAGATGACATGACTGACATGTCTAATATAGAAACAAAGTATTCATATTGATGTATAGCATAATTGGAGAGCATACCGCTCATGAGGAACCTGAAAAATGAGGGATTATAATGAGTGTTGGAGTATATGTGATCGTGTTTTGGTGATAACACGATGGCACAAGCTTTTATAAAATAATACAAAGTATCACAATACGACATAACATGTAGATTTTTAGGCATCACTATATGCGATGTGTCACTAAGAGGAAAGAGAAAGTGATGACATGTAGATCCCATGACTAAGCTTATAGCTTGAGAGAAGTATGGGATCATGTCAAGAGGACTTGGGAGTCTCTAAGTGATTTTCCTTCACCATCATCATTTTTTGTTGCTTCCCAAACATGTATGTTGTTGATTGACCTTTACCATTTATATTAGATATTTAAGGTATTATGATTTGTTCATAGCATAAATATGTATTTTTTATTACACATTCACACTAGTCACTAGGAGGCTTGTTCGTTGTTCGGTGCATCGTCAGCAAGCTTCATCCGGTCTCTCCCACAGTGTTGACCACCCTCAATGTCTGGGATATTGGAGGATGAAACACATAAAGGGTGTGTGAGCATCATCTCGATATGAGATCGAGATGTGATTCCATATCTAGAAATGACATGATCCATATGAGTATATCGTCCTATTGGATCACCCATCCTGTATGATAGCTAAGTGTGAAGAACTGAGATGCTCAACTTAGTTGTTTTTGTAGAACCTAGGGGTGCATTGGGTGTGACGGGATGCATGGTTGCGACTGAACTAGGATCAGCATGGCATAAATCCAATGTGAATCTTAGTATTCTTTATCATTTACATTATGGCGTGTGATTCATACCACATGTGCTTTGCGAGTCTACTACCATAAACGTAAAGGTGTATGGGATGATCCATGTTCCCTATTACATCATGTGAGATATAGCCGGTCACTGACGTAGAGTGCCCTTATTGACCATCGAGTTACACCTCACATTTCATCAAGATATAGCCGGTCACATTTCATTTACACAATGATTATATTAAGAAGTGGAGATTCGATTTTGTTAATTAGTTCGCTCTCCCATTGCCCAAGTTGGGGGCACAACTAGGAAAGCAATCATGTCAAAACAAAATAATAGTAGGGCCACAGGACGACCATTGGCATCACACTCCGATTGGTACCTAGAGAATACATGTATGCTAAAGATGCTCATCAACTACAATGAAATGAGGTTTTTATGTTGGGTTTTCTTTTGCAAAATATTTTCAAAAAACTATTATAACATAATATAATATTTTTTACATCTGAATTTCTTGACTTGCATAAGAACGATGTTTTCATTAGATTTGTTGATTAGGAATACATGAAAGGGGTTGAGTAGTCTCCTGAGCATAGAATATTTCATGAGGGATTAGTTGAGATACTCATTCTAGTGTGCCCCATGTGAATCGAGGGCAGACTGGAGCATTTTTTGAAAAAAGAGAGAAGAGGTGTTCCATATCGGTATGATGGAAAATTAATGTAGTTCTCTGTAGAGATGTATTCCTCCATACAGTGTGAGAGAGTTCTTGTGTTGCGATGTATCACCAGATACTGATTATAGGATCAAACATATTTTTGTGCACACAATTTAGGACGAGTGGGAGATGTGAGATTTAGAGTGTGCCCCTTGTAGGTGCAGGGATGTCCATAAAATTTTTTATATTCTTAGTGGCTAATAGAGAAGAAGGATGTCTATAGGATTATTAGACTTATTAGTGGTAGAGTGAAAGGATATGGGAATCCCTTAGGATATGGGATTTTCAACTAAGAACAAGTTCCAATTGAGGGAATATTATCCAAAAGTGGTATGATAAGATTCACTCATGGGATATTTAGTATAGTGTTTATATGATGCATGTGCCTCTTAAAACTTAGTGTTTTCTCTCATCACAAAAAGGCCCCCTCTCTATCTTTCTCTCCTTTTTTTTTTGCATTAAAGCCTAAAATGAAGAAGCCATAGGTGATATAAGAACTCTCGGGCCTTCCATCAAAGGCTTGTGATTGATGCTATATATACTACTACTACAGTTCTAGTTCTAGTAATTGGTAGTCGGTGTTGGAATGCATTTATGAAACTCCCGAACTGGAAGAGACACATGCAGAAAAGATCACATCAGCTGCATGGGAAGAATCAGATCTAAAAACATTATGTGATTTTTATCCGATATATTTGTTTTTTATGTTTTCATTACTTACGGGATTCCCTCTGGAATCCTACAGATATGCCAAAGTTAGGTAGTAAGTGTCAAGACTCTACGTGTAAATGTGGATTTCAAATGCCTCCGTGACAACAAGTCATATCCATTTAAGGATATAAACAAACACTTATAACTGTAGGGGGTAATCTCTTCGATGACACTTGTACACGTTCCCATTAGTGCGGCATCCATGTTGAAACGTATGCCTATGAGGCCTTACGTGTCTTGGCCTACATTTGTGGGAATTCCATATATCCAACAGTCATATCCATATGAACGTAAGTCCAACAGTCATATCCATATGAACGTAACCCTTCATCCAACGGTCATATCTATATGAACATAACCCTTCAGATACCCGTTGGAGATCAGGGAACCTGTTCATTTCTCAAAGATCCGCTGGAGAAATACAACAGTTACACCTTCTTCTCCCTATAAAATGGGAAACCAGAGAGAGGATGGATACAACAATGAATAGACGTACATCTCTCTAAAAGGCGAAGGGATAAAAATCTAGGCTCTACAATCACCAGCATCACGACACCCCTTCTCTGAAGTCGGGTTTGATCTTATACACGCTTCATCAAATTTTGCTAACAATCCGATATGTGGCTATCATATGTATTTATCATAGGACCGTTTATCGATGACTTGGTCGTCGACCTCACAGACCTCTACAGTCCACACATGGTAGTAAAGTATATTAGCCTTCTAGTCTACACCATTGAGAAAATACCGAACTTCGATGAGAGATGGCCCATAAAAATCTCAATAGTACATATTAGCATTCTGCTCAACACCAACGAGCAAATCTCTGAGCTCAACAAGAGATAACCCATAGAAATCTCAACAATACCACAAGATGGCTAAAATCCCACATACCCATGGCTACATTAGGGTTTTGTAACTCTAGAATTGTAATGTCGTCAAGCTACTTTGTTCTAACCCGCAAACCACGGGTTGAATCATAAGAGTGTTGTATGGCACTAAAAAGTCACATGAATGGAAGACCATCTATAAACCAATCCAACCAAATGGAATTTGCTCCATATAGGGCACCACTAGATATGCAATACATGCCCAATCTTGTATCCCCATATCAAGCTCTCCTCAAATCAAAATATCGTAATGTACGTGGTCTTATAAAGGATAAGGCCTTTGGAAGGCCACAAATCCTATCAGATTGCAGGTACACTCCAAGACATGCACTCTTCCAAATACAATGTTCAAGCATATAACTCTTTCCATTGGATCCATCTAGGGAAGAGTGAGTTCCCATATGATTTTATGCAGATGCTGTGAGATGGCTTATGATTGATGATATGGCTTATATCCTCTGAAAACACGGCCTTCTCACACAGGCTTACGATAATTCTTAGTAATTACTACAGCAATACTCAAGCTGCAACAATTCTCTTAACACATTAATACTCAAAATGTTTACAACAAATAACTAGTGATTACTATAGCAATACTCAAGCTGCAACAATTCTCTTAACCCATTAATACTCAAAATATTTACAGCCAATAACAGAATCACGAGGTATACTCACATGTCTTGACTAGGTACCTTCAACCCTTTCAGCTTAATGGCCCAAATGAAAGAAACATTTTTCTAGGTTTGAAACTTGTAACAAGTGAGGTTATATGGTTAAAGCAACTTTAATGAGTCAAATTATCAAAATTTCCTCGCATGTTCAAGGTTGCAAACCCATATCAAAGTTCTTAAGAGGTGCCTAATTTAAATATTTTTAAGAAGTGATCGTTTTGATAATAAAGTTGTTGATTTAATGACCTCATTAGGCCATTTGACCATCATAATTATATTTTCCTTAATATTAAGGAACATCAAAATTAAGAAACATGTTTTTAACATAGAAGCTTTTGTAAGATTTTTGTAAGGCAACAATATTTATCTGACACTTGCAGCTGTGATGACCTTTGAGGAAGACATTGCTGCTTTCACAATAAGGGCAGTTGATGATATCCGCACACTCAACCGCGTTGTCATCTGCAAACCACCGAAGAACGTCATTTCTCAGCTTGATTTGATCTCTTTGTGGGAGAAAAGATGTGGAAAGAGTCTAACGAGAAACTTTCTCTCAGAAGACCAAATAATTAAACTCACTGAGAGTATGTAAAGCAAGCCAGAAACCTCTATTACTAGTTTTTCACCAATAGTAGTTATGCTCCAAACATGGCTTTAAAAAATGGATCGGTAACCCAAATCGTGCATCCAGATTTTTGATCCGTTTCAGTGGATTCTGGATCAGGTCTACCCAAGAGGTAATTAAAAAATTAAATTTTGAAAAGAATAAAAAAAACAAGGGCCGATTCTGACCAATTCTCTGACAATTAGAGATCTGGCCAGAACCAGACGTGTCATACCGGCTAGTTCCTTGTAGTTTGGGGGAACCAGTTCGTTCTTGACGATTCCCCATCTAAGTTGGCATTCTTAAAATATTGCATTAGGAACTTTTTGAGTGGACTAGTGGAGCCAATCTAGGTCACAGACTGTGATGGTGGATCCACAAGTTCACATATAATTTTGCATGTGAAGATCAGCTGCATCATGCATTTTGCATCATGTTTCAATTTTGACCTCTATCACCAATCCACTAACTATGCTTTTCATGATACGATGTGCCATGCAACATTCAAAGCAAAAAGAAAGCATATGATATGGCATGCTTTGTGCTCTCTTGTAATATTAGTTCTAATATTGAGGTTTGGAAGTAACCATATTGATGGGGATTGATGCTGATGCGAGGAGAAAGAGATTTGGTTCTGATAAGAAAGGGCTGCTCGTAAGGCTTAAATTTGGGGTCATGTAGTTAAGGAATCAAGGATTTTCTTAGAGCTTCCAACCCTCACGCCCCTCTTAATTTTTTTTTATTTTTTTTTCTGAAGAGTTTTATTTTGGGAAGAAAAACTTGGGATTGATTTTAGGAACGTTTTAGTTAAGGGTAGTTGGAGTTTGACATAATTTACGGTGGGGTTTAAGGATGGCATATCTTTGGGAACTCTTACTATTATCTTGGATCCCAAATAGTAGGGGAAGTTGAAACAGTGAGTTTCATTTTTCTTAATTTATATTATTTTATTTTTGTAGGGGAAGGGAAGTGTATATAGATGTACAGGGAGGAGGTTTGGGTTAGAAATGAGTTTTGAGCGTTATCTTTCTCTCTAGTGTAAAGATATTTTCTTTCTTATGACGAAAAAATAAACAAACCCTCTTTTTTCCTCATTTATTTTAAATTTTGGGCATAAATTCATCCGCTTCAAGTAAAGTCATTGTTGTTTACATGGTGGTCATTTGCAACATTTGCTAATTAGATTTTATTAATTTTTATTTATTCAGATTTATTCCCTTTTATTTTTGTTCTTTTGTTTGCTATGGTTCACCAAGGAAGAGTTGATATGATGCAGCACTTCCTCATCCTGAGAACGTGGCACCGGCTATCCTGCACTATTTCTTTGTTGCAGGTCAGTCCAACTTGGAATTGGAAGAGGATGACTTGGAGCTGTCGCATCTTTACCCAGACTACAACTACACTCCCATTGCCGATCTCATTGACGTTTTTGCTGTTAAACCACTACAGATTAAAAGGTCAGCCCTTGGATGATTGGAATTCCCACAAACACTGGGACTCTTTGTTGGCTTTTCTTTTGTCCTGTTTGATGACATTGCCCTGGTTTGTATCAAACATTTGAATATGCAACTTATTCCATCATGGCACGTTGCATAACTGGTCACTCCCTCGTGAATTTTTGTACTGGTGTGTGTTTGAGAGAAAAGGGTCTTCAGAGTTTTAGGAGATTCTCCAAAGAAAGAACACGGGAAATATCTCATCTCATCCCAAACCAACAACTAATGGCTAGCAAATGAATAAATAGTGTGTTTTTGGTCCAAAAAAAGTTCGGTCTTAATATTTATTAAAACAAATTTAAGAAAATATTGATTAAATTATCATTTTATGTATCCTAGAACTTGTCTCATATTGAGCTAGCATTTTCTATCATCAATTGTTAGCCAAAAGGAACTTACCTGACCAACGAGTTGAGAGTCTGAAAGCATATTGGGGCCTCCATATGATGAGTCATGAATATACTATATCTTTCATATCTTCGTATCATTTCAAGGGGGTTGGGCATCCCATTCCATGAGGGAGGGGCACCAATGGAATTGGTCTTTTTGATGAAGGGAAGTTTGGGAATATGGAAAATGGTGACTTGTTGACCAAGTCTTCTTTCCATAAGAGTAGGATCTCACGTGTTAGCTTTTGTTATAGAAAGATATTCCTCTTATCTCCTTCTAAAAAGGAGAGAGAGATGGACCATCCTTTTAGGAGGTTATGGGATAGACTTCCAAATATGATTGTTGTCCCTTTGAGTCTATGCAAATGGAAATCACGTGAGAGGCTATTGTATTCTTGGTTGGTTTGACCAAAGCCCATCTTTCTTAGGCCATTTTGGGCATGGATCTCTCTTGAGCCGCCATTCTTTGGGCAAACTCTTCTTGATGGATAGAGATATAGTAACCCTTCTAATGCAGAGAAGAAGAAAAAGAGAGAAAATTATCATTCTCTTAGAGTAAATAAGAGAGAGAGTTATCATTCTCTAAAGAGAGAAGAAGAAGAGAGAGAAAGTTATCATTCTTCTTAGAGATAAGAAGAAGATGAAAGAGAGCCAACAGTCCTCTTCTTTTAACTTTTTTTTGTTGAGAGAGAAAAGAGAGAGAAGGGAAGAAAAAGGAGAGAAAGAGAGAACATTTTCTTTTAGAGAGAAAAAGCCGCTCTAGAAAGAAAAGAATTCTAGGAGATCATGGAGGGAAATCCTAAAGAAAGAAGTCTCTAGATGAAATCGGCGACCCCAAGAAAGGTTGTTTCTTAGAAGACTATTGTAACCTTTGAGTTAATAGTGGATTTGTCACTATCTCCCCTGAGCGTAGCCTGAAAAGGTGAAGTACATAAATCCGATGCCAGTAGGAATTATTTTTCTATTTGCTTAATTGCATATTTTCTTACTCATACACACACACACATTGGCTTTAGCATAATTGTGTTTTCCATATTTCCTAGTTTCGTTGCTCGCATCCACATTCCTACAAGATGGCCCTAACGTGGTGAGCCCAACAAGTGGTATCAGAGCCAAGTTTCCCTCACTAGTTGGTTATCTCTATCATTGTTTTACGGTATAGCGAACCTAGCGGTTGTAGGACCAGTAAGGAAGAACAAAAATTCCGCTCCTTTAATCTTAGTCGTACTCCGAGCTCTTCCCCAACTTGACTTTCAATAATTGGGCTTAGGGGATAAACAAACCCTTGGGCGGCAGGACGACACAAGAATGGGGTGGCAGTAACGATAGGACGACACAACGATCGTGTGGGAGTTCACGATCGGGGGGCAGTTCATGATTGGGCGCGAGTTCACGATCAAGGGGTAGTTCATGATCAGGCTGTAGTTGATGATTGGGCGGCAGTTCAAGATCTACGGGCAACTCAAGATCGGGGGGTAGTTCATGATCGTGGGGCAGTTAACTGAAACGATCCAGAGATAACTTACCATAACTCACGGGGGATAGACAATGTGTAAGGATAGATAGATTCTAGTACCGGGAGCAGAATGATATCGCCCAATGGGAATAACTGGATCATTATGAAGCCAAAGATGGAAGATCCGCTATACTGTCAGGAGTTGTACGCACCCATCGAAGGGGTAGAGCACAAGGCCGAAAATATGACACATGAAGAGTGAATGAGGCTTGGCTGAAAGGCTCTCAAAACTATGTGATAATGGTTGGAAGAAAATTTGTTCCACCATGTATTGATGGAGACATTCTTGAAGTCATTGGGGGTTAAATTACATGATTTGTACGAGAGGAAGACCATCGAAAATAAGGCGTTCTTGATCCGGAAGTTAGTGAACATGAAGTTTAGGGATAGGGAATCTGTTGTGGAGCACTTGAATGAGGTGCGCAACATTGTTTACCAACTCGCAACAATGAAGTTGTTCCTAAAAGATGAGCTACAGGCTTTGTTTTGTCTCGGTTCACTATCGGATAGTTGGGAGACTCTAGTAGTCTCTGTGAGCAACTCAACATCAGATGAGATAGTGACCATAAGTCAGGTCACTGACAGTCTGCTGAATGAGGCAGTGAGAAGAAAAGCCTTCATAACATCGAACTCGAAAGCCCTCCTCACAAATCGAGGGAAATCCAAAAATGGGGACCGAAACCGATCAAAGATGAAAAAGGGGATCAAATGTTTTCATTGTGGCAAGGAAGGTAACATTAAGAAAGATTGTCGGAAGCTCAAGAATGAGCGGTATGAGGACAATGTCTTGGATGATGGTAGGCAAACCATTGCAGTGGCTACAGATGATGGTATGGTCAGAAACTGTGGTGAAGGGTGAATTAATATTGCATCATGCAACTCGGATTGAGTTGTGAATACGAGTGCATGGGACTCGCTTGGTGGCGCATCATACCTCGTCACCTTCATCGATAATACTTCATGAAAGGTATGGGTGAAATCGAAAGATCAAGTGTTTGTGATCTTTCATTATTTCCACGCTAAGGTGGAAAGAGAGACACGTAAGCTGCTAAAGTGTCTCAGAGTTAGGAGAATGTGATCCACCACAAAGTCGTATTCTGGTGAAGCAATCCTCACAACATGCTACCAAATATCAATCCCTTTGTTTCTTCTAGATAGTCAAATCCCAAAGAGGGGTTGGACAGGAAAGGATATATCTTATTCACACTTGAAGATATTCGAGGCATTAGTGCTTGTGCCAAGGAACAAAGATCCAAGATGAATGAGAAAGCACTACTATGCGTCTTCTAAGGGTACTCAGATAAAAAGTTCTGTTGTAGGTGTTTTAGAGTATTTTTCGACACTTCTATCCCAATTGTAAATAAGGAGGAAGACAATTACGACCTAGGCCCGTAGATGCCAAAATGCTTGTGGACTTTGGAAGCACTGTTAAAATAAACCCTGATTTGGAGCAAAATTTTGAAAGGCGTTGGATCGGTCCCAGAAATTATGCGAGGGTAGAACTTGAATCTCTAAGAATACCTGCCAAGTTTCGTCGCGATCCAACAACGTTAAGGTGGATCAAACGTCAAACCAGTTTTCGAATTCGACCCCTCACAATTTGAAAATCCCCTTTTAACTACAACCCTATCACTGGTAATTCATATGAATACCAGACTAGTTCAGTTGGATTCATAAGGTCTGAAAACCCCCAAATATCAAATTTTAGCTTACCTGAACGCTTTTTGACCATTACGCTGCCAACTGACCAAAAAAGGGTAGGTTACACACTATTCTGGTGCACCCTTGATGAACTAGTTTCCATTTATGAAAACTATGTCTTATGATTTTGGGATCACCTTCAAAAGGCCATTACTTATCCATTTTAAGTTAGGTCGTGCCCAAATTTCAAGAGGTTCTTCATCTCGTCGACACACATGTTTTGATATATTGCACAGCCCATGACACGGCCCGAGACGGAAGAAATCCTAGAGAGAAGTTGCTCAAGAAAACTCATGTGTTGTAGATATTTCCAACAAAGAGATCCCTTCAATCAAACGATCATTTGATGAAGCCCCGACCTTCGATCAACTTGAAAATGGGTCTGTTGCGACCATGACGTTGAGGGCTTGGATCCAAGGTGAACATCATGTGATAAAAGACCGAAAATACTATAATTTGAGGTTGCAAAAAGTGGAATTTTAGGCGACTGGACTCCATATTCTGGCAACTTTGCCAATTCAAAAAGTGGTGGTCCACCCATCAAATTGAGTCATTCTTGTTACAAAACGATCATGGCGGCTTCCCTATCATTCTAAGATGGAAAGATCGAACAAAAAGGTCAAGGAATGGACAAGACCTAAGATCTAAGATCACAAATTTCCCATATTTTATTGGATTTAATCAACAGCTCAACACTTCGATTTGAGGATCAAGAATATTTCAACATGATCTCCTCGTCGGGACCATTACTTTCGTGGCATTCCTTTTGCCGGAAGGTTGCCGGTGGGGCCCGAAACGAGCCCTGAATCATCATAGCCCATGGCCACTTTTTGAGGACCATCTTGCCAATTCCAAGATAGGATTTTTCCCAAAAATAGGATTAGAATTTAAATTATAAAAGTGTAATTTTAAGCAATTAGGGTTAGTTTAAGCATTTACCATTTGTCAAAGGGTGTGCTATATAAGCATTGCATGATCATCTGTAAAGCGGTTCCTCCCATAAGCTAAAAAATTAATAAAATTGGCTTGAGTTTGCTTGGTTTGCAATATTTTTGTCTCTACCCCTATCACCAAAATAGAGAAGAGAGAAAACTATCCCAAGTCACTACCCCTAAAACTTTTTAATTCCCACTTGGAACTCCCCACTCCCAACCTAACCCCCGGTCTGGTTCGATGGCTGCACTAGGTAACCCCTAACTCTTTCTCTATCCTTCCCTATTCTCTTTCTCTCTCTTCCTCACCCTTTCTCTATCTTCCATTCTCTTTTCTCTTCCTTTCTCTCTCCTCTCCTCTCTCTCCTTTCCCACTTCCCCTTTAGTTCTCTCTCCCTTCCCCTTTTCTTTCTCTCGCCCTCCCTCTCTCTTCTCTCACTCTCCTTCGCCCTCTCTCTCTTACGTAACTGGCAGGCGGCTAACTTGTCATCCCGTCTCTCTCTTCCCTTTTCTCTCTCTCCCCTCTCCCTCTCTCTCCCCTCTCCCTCTCTCTCCCTCTTTCTCTTTTTCTTTCTCTCTCCTCTCTCTCCCTCTTCCCCCCTCTCCTTCTCTCTCTCCCTTCTTATCTCTTTCTCTCTTTTGTCTCTCTCTCCTTCTTTCTATCTCTTCTCTCTCTCTCTTGATCCCCTCTTCCCCTCTTTCTTTCTTTCTTTCTTTCTTTCTTTCTCTCTCTTCTCTATCCCTTTCCTCTTTCTCTTTCTCTCTATCTCTCTCTCTCTCTCTCTCTCTCTCTCTCGATCTAAGCCGTCGGTCCCCTCTTCCCTCTCTCTTTCTCTCTTTCCTTTTCTCTCTTCTCTCTCTGTCTTTCCCCCTCTTTCTCTCTCTTACCCCTTGGATCAATAGGACCGATGGCTACGCTGTCAGTCCCTTTCTCTTTCTCCTCCTCTCACTTCAATCTCTCTCTCACTCCACTTAGTTAGCCGCCCCTTAGTGGAGTCATCTAATGGTGGCAGTGGTGCAGACATAGATTTGGTACTATGTAAGCCACTTGAGTGTAGTAAGCAAGACGAGGATCATTTGTTGCCATCTCTTGAAGTTCAGCTTGTTGAAGAGCTCGAGTCTTCTAAAATCGTGGTTCATGACTTTCAAGGAAATCATGATAGTTTCCTTTCTTTCACAAAAAAATATCGTCACGAATTTTTGGAAATTTGGTTGGGTGAATTGGTGGAAAATGATGGTACAATTTTGAAAAATTAAAAGCCCGAACTCTTCATGTTTTCAGACACACAAGAGTGCTATCTAAAGATGATATTTGCCCTTGTTTGATACTGAATTTGATGTGAAAAAGAAATACAATTTGTCCTCGGGATACAGGAAAATAGAGAGGTCTCTTGGATGTTCCTAAACTCTCTACGCTTGAGCTTGGAACCCACACACTAGACACCAGAGTCTAAATAGTTTAGAGAGAGAAAGAGACAAAATCGAGTATAGGGAGAGAGGTTAACCCACTATTTTTTTTCCCTGGAATTGCAGAACATGATTTTTTGAGAGATGCAAAATGGCTGGAAAACTCTGTTTCGTATGGGAAAAAGACCTCAGCTTATAAAGCTACAAAGAGGCTGTAGATTTATTGTAGCGGTGATTACATGCACCACCAACCACTACAAGTTACATGCACCTCCTTAACTTACTTGACAGCTCCGGTTACAACCTCTTGCTTCCCTTTCATCACTAGCTAGATGATCGTTGGATGGTCCACTCGAGCTAGGCTCACAAAAATATAATGAGCCTTGAGCTCGACCTGCATACGTGCTCGTGCTCCTCTCAAGCTGATGCGACGTGCAAAGTGCGATATCATGTACCCATGCACGCGCACACTCACATGCACGTGCACGTCACACTCTTCATCTGCTCCGACCATGCAATATCATTCTCTCCTTTGTACTAAGAGTATAATGCAAGGGAATGCGTACTATGAAATACAACGCAATTAACTCTCTCCTCTTCAATATGGGATTAAAACCCACAGCTTTCTCTCTACAAAAACAGTTTAAGAAAGAATCACAAAAACTTATTATTGTTTTGAAATACATGCAAATATCTTTCAAACAAAAATACTAACATACTCAATTATGTGTGTGTGTCTATTTGTGTTTTTTTTTTTTTTTTTAACAGTTACCATGAATTTTGGCATTTGGATATCTGGAAATACATTTTCATAAATGTATTTTAGTAGAAATGGCACATTTCTGGCATTTGGGTCAAAATTTTGAAATTAAAATGTACTTCCATTGTTTTCTTCATTTCAAGCCAAAAATAAAGAAATTTGTATCATTTCCTTTACCCTCGAAAATTGATTTCTAGCTAGATTTTCCCGTTATAGAGACATCCACTTTATAGAATATAATTAATTCCACAAAAATACCCCCGTGAGTTAGAGATAAAAACTATCTCTAATTTTACATTTTAGAGAGAGAAAGTATCTTAAAATTTTAGACAGAGAAACTATTTTTAATTTTAGAGAAGGAAAGTATTGAAATTTTTTAGAGAGAAAGATTATCTCAAATATTTCATAGAAAAAAACTATTTCAAATTTTAAGTCTTAGAAGAAAATATCTTAAATAGAGAGAGAAATTATATCCAATTTTAAAGAGAGAAGTATCTAAAAAACGTTTTAGAGAAATAAACTATCTCAAAATTTTTAGAGAGAGACTATCAATTTTAGGTTTTAGAGAGATAAAGTACTTGAAATTTTTTAGAGAGAAAAACTATATCAAATTTTTTAAAGAGATAAACTATCTCAAATTTTAAGTTTTAAAAAGAAAACGTACCTGAAAATTCTTAGATAGAGAAACTGTCTCAAATTTTAAGTTTTAGAGATAGAAAGTACTGAAAATTTTGAGAGAGAAATTATCTCCAAAATTTTAGTAAAAGAAACTGTCTCAAATTAAGTTTTAG
Source organism: Amborella trichopoda (assembly GCF_054954075.1). Lineage (NCBI taxonomy): Eukaryota > Viridiplantae > Streptophyta > Magnoliopsida > Amborellales > Amborellaceae > Amborella > Amborella trichopoda. The sequence goes on from NC_142346.1 coordinate 31,672,462, forward strand.
AGAGACAAACGATATCATATTTTAGAGAGAGAAACTATATCAAATTTTAGAAAGAGAAATTATCTCAAATTTATCAAGTTTTAGAGGGAGAAACTGTCTCAAATTTTAGGTTTTAGAGTGAGCAAGTACTTGAAAATTTTTAGAGAGAGAAAATATCTCAAAACATGTAGAAAGAGAAACTATATCAATAGAAAGTATGTCAAATTTTTAAGTTTTAGAGAAAGCAAGTACTTGAAAATATTTAGAGAGAGAAAATACACATAAAAAAATTTAAAGAGAGAAATTATCTCAATTTTAATTTTCAAAGAGAGAAGGTATTCAAAAACATTTAGAGATAGAAACTGTCTTTAATTTTAGAGAGAGAAACTATATCAAATTTTTTGTTTTAAAAAGAGAGTATCTTAAATTTGTTAGAGAGAGAAACTATCTCAAAAATTTTAGAGAGAGAAACTATCTCATATTTTAAGTTTTAGAAAGAAAAGTATCTTAAAATGTTAAAGAGACGAAGTATATCAAATTTGAGAGACACGGTACTTAAAACTTTTAGAGAGAGAAACTATTTTGAATTTTAAGTTTTAGAGAGAAAAAAATACTTAATCATTTTTAGTGAGAGAAACTATCCTAAAAATTTTTGATAGAGAAACTACTTGAAATCTTTTAGAGGGAAATTATCTCAAATATTTTGAGAGAAACTATTTCAAATTAAAAAAGAAGAAAAGAAAAAAACAAGATATTTTATTGAATAATACAAAAAAATATTTAATTAAAAAATTTAAAAAAGAAGAGATAATTACGTATATATCCATAATAGTTTTCGTTATTACTTAAATACCAAATAGTTTCCGTTATTACTGGAATATCCATTTTTTCTCTTCATAATGAAAATTTTTAAAAATGACTTTTTTACCATTTTTCAGTTTTTGAACAACCAAAAATAGGCAGAAGCTTGGAATTTGCATTTTTATTTTCGGTTGTGGAACAACCAAAAATGTCTTGTTTTCGGTTGTTGAACAACGGAAAATAGGACTGTGTATTCTAGAATCTTGTTGGAATATGCAGTCCTATTTTCGGTTGTTCAACATCCGAAAATGTCTTGTTTTCTGTTGTTCAACAACAGAAAATAGGACATTTTTGGTTGTTCAAAATCCGAAAATGTCCTATATTCGGTTGTTGAACAACTGAAAATAAGACAAAAGCTTGTAATTAGCATTCTTATTTCGGTTGTTCAACAACCGAAAATGTTATATTTTCGGTTGTCAAACAACTGAAAATAGGACTACGTATTTCAGAAGTTTAAACTGAGCCCTGCTATTTTTGGTTGTTCAAGAACCAAAATTAGCGTATTTTTTGTTTTTGAACAACTGAAAATCCATCCATTTCGGTTGTTCAAAAACCGAAAAAGGGTTAAAACTTATGAAATCCCAAAAAATAAAGGATTTGTTTGTAATGTGTTTTTGAATAGTTTTTTATCATTTTGGCAAAGATTGAAAAGTGTTTTGGCCATGAATACTTATTTTTTTACATTTTTGTATCTTTTTTGAAAAATTTGAAAAATAATTTTTTAAAATCCATTTGGATATCCTTTAGTTATTCACACTTTAAGTATACTTTTCATTTTTTTAAGGATATTTTTGTATTTTTTTTATACTTTTGAGACTGGCTAGGACCGTAGGTTTACCTATTACTCGGATCCGGCCCTTGGCCTATTTTCGAGGCCGATTCGATTATTCAAACACCGGGTCACACATTCCACCACAATACTATTATAATTTATATGCAAAACCATAAGATATTATGTATTATATGATAGAATTATTTGAATTACAACAGTTTTTGTACGAGCCTGGTCCAAATAATTGATATTTGGGAAAAGTACAAAAAACCTCCAAGCCCACAGTTTGTATGCAACTTACCCCCAACTTAACCTTTTCTCTCATTTTTTTCCCCAAAACAAACCTTCTATGTAAATATCCCCCAAGGGAAAATTTTCATTTTTTTAAGATGGAAATGCCCTTCATGTACACAAAAATCATTTTGGCTAGATCTAATGTTGACTTTTGAACCCCAGTGGCACATTGCCGAAGCGAACAAGTGCCGGACCGCCCTAACATATGTACTGAATCGAAACTGTGTATTGCTGGACCGCCCTTTCAATAGTGTCGGAGTTTGGGATACAGTAACATCTATTGCTGGACCGCCCTTTGCAACTATAGACCACCCTTTGTAACTGTCGAACTGCACTTTACATAATGCCAAAGCCCTATTGCCTTACCGCACTTTACACGATGCCAAAGCTCTATTGTCAGACCGCACTTTACATAGTGCCGGAGCCCTACTACTGAACCACACTTACACAGTGTGGAAGCCCCTGTTTTGGTAGGATAGAGGAGAGAGAGGCGTGGGTAAGTTAGAAGTAAGGGAGGGTAGTTTAGGTATTTTTTTTTTGTTTTTTTGGTTGGGGGTATTTGAGTAGAAAGTATATTTTGGGGTAAAACGTGAGAAAAAAAGTTAAGTTGGGGGTAAGTTGCATAGAAAGTGTAGTCTTGAGAGTTTTTGTAATTTTCCCTAGATATTTTATATGAGTGGGTTACACATGGCTATTTATAATTGTTCTTGTAATCAATGGATGCAAAAATGAGGCAACTACTTTTCTCTTAGCCCTTGATTCAAATCAAGATATGTAGAATTAAAAAACTTTATTTAATTTTTTATTTTGATTTTCATCAGTTCAAGTTGATCGCTCTAGATTATTCGGAGCGAGCAGATCCAGGCAGAAAAAAGAAGAATTAGTGAGAAAATGTGGTTGCGAGAAATTATCGTGGTTTTTCTATTTTTTTATTTCCTTTCTTTAGTCAATCTTTATTTCTTTTAGTGGATTTTGTTTGGAGATTATAAATTTCCATTATTGTTAACCTTCTGATAATAAGATGAATGGAAAAGTTTGTCTGTTAATGGTTGGTAGGAAGTTATCTTTTTAGAAAAGGAAGTATATGTCATTTTTCAGTAGGAAAATCCTTTAGAAAGGGAAAGGTTTAGAAATACTTTTGGAAAGAATTATTAAAGAGATTAATGTCTATTGTATTGGGTTGCATTTGATGAATGAAAAAAGTAGTTTAACGCGTAGAGAGAGGTAGAAACTTCTAATTACTGTGTATTTCTCTTTGTTTAGGAATGATAAAATGAATAAAAATGATTGTCTTTTAAGATTAAGGTGGGTAGGAAGTTTCTTTTTTAGAGAAGGAAAGTGTATGTCATTTTTTAGCAAGGATACTGAGAACTGCGCTCCGGCAGTGATACTGCACACTCTGGCTGTCTGCTCCAACAATCTGAGAATGTGCTCTGGCATTGAAAATATGCACTCTGGCAGCTCGCTCCAGCAACGTAGCACCACGTTTCAGCAGTGCTTCATGACATTCCACTCCGGCAGTAGTATACTGCGCTCCGGCACTACTGTACTTGGGATCACGAAATGATTTGGTTTGTACGAGAAGAGTATTTCCGTCTAAAAATTAAGAACTTTTTACCTTGGGGGGGTTTTGCGAGGAAAGGTCGTTTGGGGGAAAAAAGTGTGAGAAAAAATTAGGATGGGGATAAGTTGCATAAATAGTTCATTTAAAGGTGTATTTTATAATTTTTACTTAAGATGGGTAAAAGGTTGGACATTAAGATTAAAGTGGGTAGGGAGTTACCTTTTTAGAGAAGGAAAGTGTATGTCATTTTTTAATAAGGAAATCCTTTAGGAAGGGAAAGGTTTAGAAAGTCTTTTGGAATGTAGTGTTAAAGGGGTGAACGTATATTGTATTGGGTTGCATTTGATGAATGAAAAAGTAGTTTAATGTCGAGAGAGAGATATAAACTTCTTCTCTTTGTGTGTTTCTCTTTCTTAAGAATGATAAGATGAATAGAAAAATGTGTCTTTCAAGATTAAGGTGGGTAGGAAGTTATCTTTTCAAAGAAGAAAAAGTGTATGTCATTTTTCAGTAAGAAAATCCTTTAGGAAGGGAAATGTTTAGAAAGTCTTTTGGAAGGTAGTATTAGAGGGAAGGACGTATATTGTACTGGGTTGTGAAGTTATCCTTTTAGAGAGGGAAAGTGTATCATCTTTTAGTAAGAAAACCCTTTAGGAAAGAAAAGATTTAGAAAGTCTTTTGGAAGGTAGTATTAAAGGGATGGACATATATTGTATGGGTTGTATTTGATGAATGAAGAACTAGTTCAACGCATAGAGACCCATAGAAACTTTTTCTCTTTCTGTATTTCTCTTTGGTGGTCCGTGGTGGAGATTTCTAAGTCCCCTCATTATACTTTTTCAGCCGCGGCAGTCCCTTTCATTACCTAAGGAGTCTCACTGACGTTTGCTAGACCTGTGGACCATATTACTGTTCCATGAGAATGCAACCTCTCCCACTCAATTATTGGCCCACCTACAAATCCCATGAGCTCTCTCCCTTCCATACACTCCTGTCATATCATTTCTGAGAGTGGGAGGGAGGAGGAGAAAGAAGTGAACAATGAGTTGGAAGAGCAAGATATTGATAATTGGCGGAACTGGTTATCTTGGTAAATTCATGGTAAAGGCGAGTATTTCAATGGGTCATCCAACCGATGTCTACAGTCGACCTTCTACTAAGGCCTCCGATTCTTCTTCCAAGATTCAAGTCATCCACGATTTCGAATCCATGGGAGTTCATATTATCCAGGTTTAATGTTGTCTCCGTATATCTCTCTATTTACACTTGTAAATTTGAATACAAACCCAAATTTACGGGTTCTAAGAAAATTAATAATTGAGTGATTTACATATTGACAATAAATTCTTTTTTAAAATACCACATGTTCCATTTATTGGTGGAAATTACAAAAAAGGTCAATCAACCCACTTTTTTTCATTTTTTCAAAATTGCCCATGAGTCCGAGAACATCCTTGGATAAAATTTAATTTTTCTTCTTTTTGGTTTTTTCGTTATTAGGGCACTACCCTAAAGCTTCGGGCACTAACCGACTAATGAAAAAACTAAAAATTAAAAATTAAAAAAATTCAAATTTTATATTCGAATACAGGGTTCCATCCTCAGACCAAGGGGCAATTTTGAAAAAACTAAAAAAAAAATAAGGTGAACAACCTTCTTTGTAATTTCTTCCTATAAACAGAGAATTTCGTATTTTAGAAAAAAATAATTAGAGTTGGCTTTAGGCCATGGTGTTGTCCACCTCGGACAAGGAATGGGCTAAGGCCAGCCCACCCCCACCTTGCCCTGTTACCCAAGCCGAGCTTGGGCCTGCTTTATAGGGATCAGGAATGGGCCAGGGCTAGCCCTTACCCATTGCCAACCCTAAAATTTATCAACCAAAAACTTAAAATCATGATTTAATCTAATGAGGAATCTCACATAGTGTGTGAAATATATGGAGTTTTTGAAAGAAAGACTAATGTGATCTTGCTGAGGGATATATATTTTTTATTTTTCTTCTTTTCACCCCTTTTATTTTCTTTTGGCAAATCACTTACAAGTAGTTTTATTAATAAAACTAACAAATCCAAGATCTTAAAAACCTTGATGCCATTAAACTAATTTTCTTTTAAAAATGAAAATATCCACAATTCTTATGCTTGGGAATATAAAGACAACATAATTAAATATGGCAAGAAACAAAAAGAGAGTGTCGGAGATTACCTCAACCGGGCTAAGTACACCCCACACCGAATCTCCTCCTTCCGATGGTGCTCGGGATCCATGATCGATTTTTTAATTCTCCTAAATATCGTAAAACCTTCTCAATGACATATGGATTTCACTCTAAAATGAACTACCTAAGGCCTCAATCTCTTACTCTTGCTGAATCCCTTTTGGCTTGATCTCAATGTTTTAGTCTTGCTCAAGCCCCTTTTGGCTTGATCTCAATGTGTTAGTCTTGCTCAAGCCCACTTAGCTTGATCTTTGGAAAGATGAGAGATAGATCAAAGAGAGAGGGAGAGATCTACTAACAAGGGGATCTTCCCCTTTGCTACCCAAAAATCAAACCACCACAAACTGACCTTAGATTGGGCATGTCACCTAAAAACCACTACAAGCTAACCTTAGCTTGGTTGTGCCACCTAGAAATGAGGGAGATATGACTTGGGCATGACTTTTTTGCCTGAGAGAGATTTTGGTTGGGGTATGCCCCCTTAGAAAAACTTGGGAGACTTAGGAGAGATCTTGAAGCCCTAGGTGTGGGGTGCCACCTATAGAGAGATATTTGAGAGAGAGAGCGAGAGAGAGAGAGAGAGAGAGAGAGAGAGAGAGAGAGTGAGAGATAAATCCTTATAGAGATAAGAGAAAATAGGTGTAGAGATTTTATGAGGTAGGAGGGCCTCTTAATATAGATTTTCGATGCTTTGGAGTTTGCCTCAATCCGTAAGGTCAAATCTTGACGGTCAATCTAAGAAGACTTGTTGGATGAGAGATTTGAGTCATCTCTGTGATCCATCGTCAAGATTCAATGAGATGAGCTAGAGTCTTATCTTTCGTTTCCTTTATCTAGTCCTACTAAATCTTTAAATGAATAAAAAATATATATTTTTTATTTTATTATATTCAATATTTATTACTTTGATTAAGCCATCTTGATTCGAGATTTACTAAATCTTTCAAATATTCAACATTACCAGCAAAGTTGGTTATACCCAAAAGATAAGTCAACAAACAAGGGATAACTATCACCCACTCTATGAGAATAAGTTAGTCCATGTGGGTGGGGCGTGCCACGTTTGGTGGCCACACATGGGTCTCACCCAAGCCCATGTTGGACACCTATATTTATGGAGGGTCCCATATAATTTTAGAAAATATTTTATTTTGTATTTAGAATTTTCAAATATTATATTTTATTTATAACATTGAAAAATTAATTTATCTTAATTTATACATGTAAATGAAAAACTAAAATATCAAAAGATTCACAAAACTTCAAATAATCATTCTAAAAAACCATATATCGTAAAATCAATTAGTTTTGATTAATTTTGATGGGAATCGGATCCGTCAGATCTTAGAATTTATCAATACACGGGAGCACTCCATCTTCAACTGTGGATCACGATTTACTTAGCTTTTTCAAACTTACCCAGCAGTTCTCATGACCTATAATCCACTGCAGGGGCTCATGATTCGACCACCAAAGTTAGCCAATAAACTAGGGGATGCATTCTCAGTTTATAGATTTCAAGTTCTCCTCTAAAGACAAAAAAATCATGGTCTTCCAAACGATGATGCTATTATGAGTCTATGGTGCATATGAGTAATCTCTCACACATGTATACGCTTCACCCTCATTAGCGAATCTCAAAACGACTATCTATATACATGTCGTGTGATAATATAACGCTGAGGTTTTAGTCTTGTCTCTAAAGGCTATTCATCATACGCAAGGGCTACAAAGTCCCTCGGCTCTAATCACAACATACTCCGACCTCATGAAGGGCTAACCCACTAAACCCTTCTCGGTAGAGTCCTATGCCTCAGTACCTTGGGGTTTTCTAAACTCATCTGGCCTAGCATGTCAAGCCTAGTCCGAGTATTGGCAAATCGTATTTGCCTAATATGGTTTACAAGAGGACCACATTTCTACTAAGTTTATGTTTCACTATATAAAATGCTCATCTAACTCATAAAGCCTTTAAAGACTACATAAACCTAACAATTTTTACATGATATTAGTATGGAAATGATAGGTTATTCTGATTGGTAACCAAAAAATTAGTGGTCCGCCCACTGTATCAACCTGCAAAAAAACTCCAAAACATTCCCCAAACATATTCATGAAAGTCATAAATTTGGAGCCATCGAAAATTCTTCGAATCTACTGCTTCTGTCCACGTTAGTGGGCGATTCATGGAGTACATTTGGAGGCCTTTAGGGGTTCCAAACAAAGCAAAATTAAGGTCAACTAATTCTAATGGTGTTCGACATTTTCTTAGGTTCTCGGAGCGCCGATTTTTTGGTAAGCATAGCAGCAATTTTCAGGCCGGAACTAGCTACCTTTTTCCTTTTAGAACTACTACTTTATCTTGTAAAAGTTTCACATTTCTAATAAAAGCACATTTCACATAGCCCAAAAGTTTAATTTTTAACCCACTCTTGAAGTCTAATTCGTTCGTTCCCTAACTTGGAGCTATAATTTGGTGGAATAGACTTTTAGGTCATCCTAGGGGCTTTCTTCCGGCAAGATTTGAGTGTGCCTTTGATTTTTTATTTCTAAAATTGAAACTTTAAAGAAAGCACACCCTTTAAAATAATATTAAATAAATGAAAAAATATCTTTATATCCCTTATTTTTAAGTTTCATTTCTTGATAAACCAAATGTTTCAAAAGATATTTTCCAACCCCCTGACCACTTTAAACCTAATTTTTAACTTAAACAATTGAGAGAAAGATATGCTCTTTTTAAACTCAATCATTTCTCTATCTTCACTTATATATCTTAAACTTCTCTCTTTCTCTATCTTCATGTGTCTCTAATTCTCTCTCCTCCCGTGTTTCTCCAAACACATTTTTCTCTCTCTTTCTAATAACCTCTCACCTCCATGAAGCCCTTTTCTCTCTTTAGAAGTTTGGGAGGATGACTTTTTAAAAAAGGCATGTCTTTCTAGATATGTTTGACTTAAAAAAACAGGATTAAATTAGCTCAGGGGGTTCGAAGAAATAAAATCTACAATTTTTATGCCCCAAGATAGCTTTTAAAACTTTGGGTCTATTGTGAAACGAAACTTAAAAATAGAAAGTATGGAGAAATTTCCTCAAATAAATTATATTTTAAAATATTTGTAGACACAAGTTCATTGCTTTCTTTTTTGGAAAAAGTTTATATAAGGTTGCAACCTTAAAATGTAGAATTACATGTGTCTCCAAAAGCCATCGGAAACTGTTGTTTTAATATTGAAAAACCCTCAAATTGATCATCTCGACATCGAGATGTATGACTATGAAAAAAAAAAGATTTTGAGTCTCAAAAATAATGCATCTTGCAATACATTATCTAGACTGTCCATTTTCAAGATTTTCATATATTTATAGATCTATTTGATTTTAACCGTTTTTGGAGTTTAAAATTTTATAATTAATATAAAAATAGATTTCAAGATAATCCAAATACCTTTTTACACCAACAATACATATGATAATAAAATTTGGAGGTGTGCTTTTATTGGATTGTTTAAATTTGCAACCTTATAGAAACCACACCCTTCTCTTTTTTGTCGTTTTTTCTTTTTTTTTTTTTTATGTTCATACATTTGGGTATTCATGCCATCTATGAATTTTCTAAGGTCCCCACAAGAAACCATCACTCAATACCTGCACCGTTGGTATCAACCAACAAAAACAAGCAACTCTCTCCCCCTCCCTCTCTGCCTTCCTTAATCTTTGAAGAATCTTCTATTCCTCTTATTATTCATAAAGGGTAATGCTCCATAACAACAATGGAACTCATATTATCCTTAAACCATAATAATTGGTTAGAAAAACCCCTCAAAAAAAAAAACAATAATTATTTCCTATGGCCACATTTTCACATTAATTTTTCTTCTTCCAACCCCGATCTACTCGCTCCAAATATTCTAGTCTGATATAAAAATCAAAATAAAAAATAAAATAAAAATTTTGAATTATTCATATCTTGATTTGAATAATTCAAAATTTCCATCCAATAACTACAAGAACACTTATAGACAGATATGTATGACCCACTCGTATAACATGAAAGGACTAATACAAAAATAGTAGCCTCAAAATTAGACAGGCATGTGTGACCCACTCATATAATATGTCTTCACAGCTAGTACGTTGGATGGTATCTAAAACGTAGATGAAATATGCATGTCAGTATGTATTATGTATCCGGGTATTTAATATGCAAAGCTAAAATACCAATAGTTTCCACCAAATCCGTACAAAAACTATCGTAGGCCAAATAATTCTATAATATAATTACCAGCCCTAGAGGCTAAGAGACTCCTAGAGGACCACTAATTGTAATAGGGCAGAGTTATGTTCCAAAAAACCTCCATAATATATGGAGTGATTGTATACAATGAGACCATTTACCTTTGGAATAGGGAGGTCACAATTGCTTACAACCATCCGATGTGAAATCAGATAGTTTGGGTGTGTCACAAAGTTGAAAAAAAATTCTTTTAAACTTTGAGCTTGGTCAATGAAATAAATGCAGCCACCCAATTTCACGTCCAATGGTCAAGATTATTATGACCATCTTGTACCATAGGTAAATGGTCTCATCATATACTTTCCCATATATGGACATTATGAATATAGGCATACGACCTGTGCTCAAACGGCATTCCTAACTAGGTGAACAAGTATGTTTACAGGAGTCCCATGTAATATTTTTTTTAATTCTTTATTTCTACCCTAGAAAATTATGAAATATTATTACCTAACATGTGGAAAAATAGGGGTACTTGGATGATTATGATAAGCTGCCTTCGGTGTTTCAACAAATTGATGTTGTGATCTCATTGTTGCCTGTTCCCCAACATTTGGAACAACTCAGAATCATTGATGCCATCAAGGAAGTGGGTAACATTAAGGTAACTTATTATTTGATCATAGCAAGAGCTAACATGCAATACGAGTCCTAGTTATTCCTTGCACTCTGATTTCATCTCTTTTCTCGTCCTTTAATCTTAGGTTCGTGTCTGAAATTTTTGCTATTCTTACTATTCCCACCTAAAACATGAGAGATAATATCTAGCTAAAATCTCCAATTATGTTTATGATGGAGGACATCCCCTCTCCTTGTCTTGTCTCTGTAAGCCTCCCATAGTGATATAATTTTGCATGCCTAGAAGCAAATATGATTGGGTATTTCATCTGTTTGCACTCTAAAATATGTTTTAATACATGTGCAGAGATTTTTCCCTTCGGAATTTGGCGTTGAATCCCGTAGGGCGCATAGTTTGCGTCCATTCCAAAGAATAATTGATAACAAGAAGGAAATTCAAAGGGCTATCAAAGAGGCTGGGATTTCATATACTATTGTGGCAGGGAATGGCTTTGGTGCTTACTTTGTAGATTACTTGCTAAACCCTCAGCATCAAAGGGATGAGATTACAATCTATGGGGATGGCCATGCAAAAGGTAAGTTCCTATTACTCAAGCTATTTACTAACCGGTGGAAAATGGTTAATGGTTAGGCTGCAATTCCTTCCGCTTAATTGCCTCCGAAAAGAAAGAGATATGACTAATAGTCGTGGGATCCCATTTGACAGTATACATTATTTGAATTATCAAGCTCTAATTCCTTTAAGCCACTTTTGAACAGGGGTGCGGTTTGTATGGAGCCTAGGCTCTGAACAATTAAATTAGAGCCTACCTACAAATAGTATCAAGAAATGTGATTTCAATATTGGAAATCTTTGTGATAATCTTAAAATATATTTTTACATTTATTTATAAAACTTAAAGCTTCAAAAGTAGTGTGGATCGACAGATCTATGAAAACTTGAAAATCTTGAAACTTGGTGGTCCAAAAATACATTACAAAATACATTATTTCCAAACTTGAAATCTATTTTTTTCTCATGTCCATGCTTCTTGATGTTGAGATGATCAATTTGAATATATTTGGGTATCAAAACAACCTCTTCTAGTGAATTTTTTGAGGTAGGCTCAAATTTGATTGTTTAGAGCCTCGGCTCTATATAAAATTTTCCCTTTCAACAGAGGTTTACATTATTCTCAAATATGTGCCCTGACTCCGTTTTTATATCGAATGGATATAAAGTTGCTCCCGAGTTACTGAAAAAAATATTTAGTGGATTTTGGTCATAGAATATATGAAATAATACTATTTATATTTGTACAATAATTTTATAATCACCTCTAGCCATCAAATGTGAAATCAAAAGCTGAGGATGTAGTATTGACTACCCTCAAAGTCTAAATTTGAATTTTGGGACTTCAAAGAAAAAGATACCCTAGTCGTTGAATTTTAACTATTATACCTTGAGGTTCTTGCGACCCCTTATGTACGAAACATGACAGTCTATTTTGTCCAATCCTTTTTAAATCCTAAGCAAATGGAGCCTAAACAAACGGAATATACCACCCACCATAGATGTGTTAGATCATGCTAATGAACTAACTGTAGATGCCACAAAAGCGTAACATAGATGACCAGTGGTGCACGGTATGCTTTCTTTTATTAAATTGTGCATGTTAATTTCACCCCACCATTCACTATTTCGACCTTCATGGTTCTTGGTAGGTGTTGATGGAGTGTCAAATCCACTTCTTGTATGATGTGGAAGTCCTTAAAATTACATATCTCGAGGAAACCTTTTGGGAAAATTCTATTAAAGGGCTTAAATGCTCGGCCCCCGACTGAGAAGGGTAACTCAGCCGAGTCCGAGTTACCATGTCATCTTAGGTACCCCCAAAAAAGGGAGAAAAAAAAAAATAAATAAATAAAAAATCTCCAAAAAATAATTAAGCATCAGAAAAAGATAAAAAGATTAATAGAATTACAGAGTGATTACTAGAAAAAGAAGATTTATAGCTTTAAAAAATTGAAAATATGAAATTTCCCAAACAATCTTAAAAACTAACAAAATCTTCAAAGCATTTCTAACCAATATGCCATTATTTTCTCATTTTTTATATTTTTTAACATTTTTATACAATTTGTTTTAGCATTTATTTGGGCCTAGCGAGTTATGTGCCCAACATGCATTGCCCATAGGTCGAGACCAAATTAATCAACGGAGTGGAAGTGGACTGGACGGAGTCCTAGCACACTGGATCAAATTGTCTTACAAAGGCTAAATCCTAAATGGTACATTTACCATTATAGGGTTTACTTTTTAAATTTCATTTAATAACGTCTAATTCCTCAAAACGTTTGTTAAATTTCCTAAATATGCTAATTATGCAACGCCAAATAATCAAAATAATTCTAGCTCTTCAGGGTTGGCAACATGGAATTAATGGTATTTTGCCATTTTGCAATCTTGTGTTCCCAACCCTAAATAACTATACGTATTTTCATAATTAGGCTTGAGCCACTTAAGCGCGTCAAACTACCAAAATGCTTATGATTGTTCAGGGTTCTCAGCCTCGAACATTGGTGATTTAAGAACTTTTGACCAAACTTTTGAGAAGATAATCCTGTGAACAGAAACTTAAAAAGTAAAGCCGACAATGTTGAATGGAACTTTAGAACTAGGATATTTTTATTGATTTGTCTTGTATTCCAAGATAAGTCTCAATTGGGTTTCCATATTTTGTTGAGATGTGAATCCCAAATTTTAGAAAACCAATATTTTTTGGATATTTCTAAATTGGCAAGAGATAGGGGCATAAAGATTTGCCCTTATGTGATCTCTCTAGGTTTCCTATTTATTTGGATAGAGCCTATTGTTTATTATCTAAGTTTTTATATAAATCTTGCTCAGATTAGGATGAGGCTTTGAGTCCACATGGATAGGGATAAAGTTCTTTTTTGATAAAGTTAGAAAAGTTGAGATTGGTTCGACGTACTTGTTTTTGGAACTTTATTCTCTCTATATAAATATGTTTTTCTAGAGAGAGAAAGCATGTGTGGAAAAAGTAGGCCATACATGGGTGAACTTTTAGGTTTGTCCTCTCTTATTGAGATTATTGTAGAGAGAGAAAGTGCATAGTGCATAGAGAAAAATAGAGGGAAACTTTTTGGGGCTTTGCAAAGAAAAAAATTGTAGAGAAAAAGGCTTTGTGGGAGATTGAGTCACTGGTTCTCTCATGTAAATTATCTTGAAATTTTTTTTATTTGATTTAGTAAAAAACATCGATCGTCTTCGCCCGTGGATGTAGTCACAATTGTGACAAACCACGTAAATGTTAGTGTTCTTTTTCAGTTATTTATTTCATGCTTTAAATTTGTTCCTTGTTGCTTATTTTTGTCGATTTTTTTTCTCGGACTTTATTTGCCAAAAAATCGACCTATTGAGTTTAGAGCTTCCACGCACAACAAATGGTATCAGAGCTCGGTTTGGGGGTTTCTGTATAGTAGTAAAGGTTTTGAATGCAACGTTCGCGGTGGAAAAGTTTGATGGAAAAAGTAATTTTTGGAATTTGGCAAATCAATGTTCAAGATTTGCTAGTACAACAAGGTTTACATAGAGCTCTGAAAAGAAAGTCGAAGAAACTGGAATCCATGTCTAATGAGGATTAGGAAGGCTTAGATCTGAGGGCTATGAGCACTATTCTATTGTGTTTATCGAGTGAAGTGCTATTTAATATTGTCAATGGGGATTCGACATCAAATCTTTGGTCGAAACTTGGGAGTTTGTATATAACGAAGTCCCTCACAAATCGATCATTTTTTAAGCAAAAATTGTACACCTTGTGGATGAATGAAGGTACAGATATCCATGAATACCTGAATTATTTTAATAAAATTATTTGTGAATTATTGAATATTGATGTTAAAATGGATGATGAGGATAATACTACAATTTTGTTATCCTCATTCCTCATTCGTAAAAGCATCTAGTCATAACATGTCTTTATGGAAAAGACACCATAGAGATGGAGGATGTGACTTCGACTCTTCTCTTTAACAATTTAATAACGAGACAGGATAATGCTCAGCTACATGCAGATGGTTTAGTGGCTAGAGGGAGATTTGTTGAGAGAAGTGGAAAGAGATATGAAAGACATGGCCGGTCTAGATCCCAATCCAAATCAGGAAAAAATAATATTTATTGCAATTACTGCAAGAAAAAATGGCAAGTTAAGAATGATTGTTTGAAACTCAAAGAAAAAGAAACACGAGCTTCTAAAGCCGCCAATATAATTGATGGAAGCTCAGTAAGTGGAACATATAATGTGTTGTCGATCTCGACAAATTGTGATAACTCTAAAGACTCATGGGTTCTTCATTGAAGATGTTCATATCATACGTACCCTCATCGGGATTGGTTCACCACATATAAAAGCAATGATGGTGGATCAGTTTTTATAGGAAATGATGCAGCTTGCCAGAACATCGGTATTGCGACATTTGCCATCAAGATGTATGATGGAGTTGTCATAACCTTGACTCATGTTAGACACGTTCCAAATTTGAAGAAAAACCTTATTTCTCCTGTTACTTAGACTCCAATGGCTGCAAATTTATTGGAGAAGGTGGAGTTCTGAACATTCTTAAGGGTGCTCTAGGTTTGATGAAATGCAAGAAGATCAGACCGAATTTATACGTGTTCTTGGAAATACTATCACGATAGAGCAGCAATTTATGTATCTGATGATAGTGATTTTGACTTGACTCAGTTGTGGCATATGCGGTTGGGCCACATGGGTGAGAGAGGTTTGACAGAACTTAGCAAACGCAAAAAGATCAATGGCATGAAGAAATGCAAGTTGGACTTTTGTGAGCACTGTGTTTATGGTAAACAGTATAGAGTACAGTTTCGCACATCAGAACGTTCCACAAAATGTATTCTTGACTGTATTCATTCAGATGTTTGGGGCTCTGCATCAGTTGTCTCAAAAGGCGGATCTTTATATTTTGTTTCTTTCATAGATGATTTCTCAAAGAAGGTGTGGATTTACACATTGAAGAACAAAACAGATTTATTTAACACATTCAAACAGTGGAAAACAATGGTCGAAAGACAGTCTGGAAAGAAGGTCAAGTGTTTGAGGACTGATAATGGTAGAAAGTACACTTCCGCAGAGTTTGCAAATGTTTACAAGAGCGAAGGAATTGTTTGTCACTTCACCACTCTGAAGACGCCACAACATAATATAGTTGCTGAGTGCATGAATATAACACTTTTAGAGAAGGTCTGCAACATGTTGAGTAATGCTAATTTGTCGATGGACTTTTGGACTGAGGCGGTCAATACGGCATATTACCTCGTCAATAGGTCACCATCTACAACAATAAATTACAAAACATCAGAAGAGGTATGGTCCGATAAACCTGTTGCTTATTCTCATTTAAGATTTTTTGGTTGTCCTGCTTATGTTTATGTGAAGGATGATAAGTTCAGTTCAAGGTGAAAGAAATGTATTTTCCTTAATTATACAAATCATGTTAGGGCTATAGAATGTGGTGCCCAAATCCTAAGTCGCCTAAGTTTATTGTCAATTGTGATGTTCAGTTTGGTGAATATGTCATGTTAAAGCACATTCAGTATGATGCAGAAAAGGAAAATTGTAGCAGTAGTGCTGCAGTAGAGGTGGAGTTGACAACTCTAGAAAATACTCCAAATTATGTGCCAGAACTTCCCTGTGAGAGACTGGAAGAAGATGTTGACCATGAGGAGGTCGTTGAATCTACTCCACTTGAAGAAGAGCTTTAGTTTAGAAGGGGAAAGAGAATAAAAAAGCCAGTTGTGCGGTACAATGTTGAGGATATGATAGCTTTTGCATTGACTGCCACAAGCCCAGAGCCATCCACTTTTAAAGAAGCTACACAGGATAAAACCAGGTGGAGTGAAGCCATGGACGAAGAAATAGAATCTCATCAAAAGAATCGTACTTGGGTTCTCGTGAAGTTGCCTAAAGGCAAGAGAGCCATTGGTTGTAAATGAGTTTATAAGAAGAAAGATGGGTCACTTAAGACTGGTGGTGATCGATTTAAGGCACGTTTGGTTGCAAAAGGCTATGCGCAGAAAGAAGGTGTTGATTATAATGAGATTTTCTCTCATGTTATGAAACACACTTCTATTCGGGTTTTACTAACCATGGTTGTATTGTTTGATTTGGAGTTAGAACAGCTTGATGTCAAGTCTACATTCTTTCATGGAGAGTTAGAAGAACAAATTTATATGACTCAACTCGAAGGGTTTGTTGTTAAAGGAAAGGAGGAACATGCCTGTAAGCTGAAAAAGTCATTGTATGGCCTAAAGCAATCTCCTAGACAGTGGTACAATCGTTTTGATGCATTTATGATTGGACACGGGTATGTCAGAAATAAGTATGACAATTGTGTCTATTTTAACAAATTTACTGATGGTTCGTTCATCTATTTATTGCTTTATGTGGATGATATACTTATTACTGCAAAGAATGTGTTAGAAAGCAGTAAATTGATGACTCAGCTTTCTAGAGAATTTGAAATGAAAGATTTGGGTTCAGCAAAGAAATTTTTGAGTATGGAGATTCCTAGAGATCGAAAGTTATGTAAATTGTAGTTATCTTAGAAGGAGTACATTGAGAAAACCCTCGCTAGATTCAGGATCGAAAATTCAAAGCCTGTGGGTACTCCTCTTGCTGCACATTTCATATTGTCGACGGCATTATCTCCAAATTCAGATGCTAAAAAGGGATACATGTCACGTGTTCCTTACGCGAGTGCAGTTGGAAGTCGTATGTATGCAATGATTTGCACTTGTCAAGATATTTCTCATGCCGTTAGTGTAGTTAGTAAGTATATAGCTAATCCAGGAAAGGAGCATTGGCATGCAATAAAATGGATTCTGCGTTACCTAAAGGGTACATCAGATGTGGGTCTGGCATTTGATAGAGATAGCAAATTTGGTGACAAGATTGTTTGTTATGTTGATGCTAACTTTGCAAGTGATTTGGACTCTAGTAGATCTAATACAGGTTATGTGCTTACACTTGCAGGAACTCCTATTAGTTGGAGGTCGATATTACAAACGACGGTTTGCCTTGTCTACGACTGAAATAGAACACATGGTTGTTACTTAGGCAGTAAAAGAAGTCATTTGGCTTAGAGGGCTTGTAAGTCATTTGGGCTTACGACAGGATGAGAATGTTATTTATTGTGACAGTCAGAGTGCAATACATTTGGTGAAGAACTAGGTATATCATGCAAGGATGAAGCATATTGATGTCAGATATCATTTTATATGTGAGATCATAGCTGAATGTGATATCTTGTTACTTAAGATTGACACTAAGAAGAATGTTGCAGATTGTTGACAAAGCCGGTTTCATTACAGAAGTTCGAGCTATGCTTGGACTTGACTGATGTGTTGCCCAAGTGAACACCTATGGAGACGCGTGTCGAGAAAACGGTCGATGGGAATATATTTTAGAATTCAAGTCAAGGCAGAGATTTGTTGATTTGTCTTGTATTCCAAGATAAGTTTCGATTAGGTTTCCATATTTTGTTGAGCTGTGAATCCTATATTTTAGAAAACAAATGTTTTTTCGATACCTCTAAATTGGTCAGAGATAGGGAAGTAAATATTTTGCCCTTACGTGATCTCTCTAGGTTTCCTATTTATCTGGGTAGAGCCTATTGTCGATTATCTAAGTTTATAGATAAGTCTTACTTAGATTAGGATGAGGCTTTGAGTCCACATGGATAGGGATAAATTTCATTTTTGATAAAGTTAAGAAAGTTGAGATTGGTTTGATCGTACTTATTTTTGGGGCTTTATTCTCTCTATATAAATATGTTTTTCTAGAGAGAGAAAGCATGTGTGGAAAAAGTAGGTCATACGTGGGTGCACTTTTGGGTTTGTCCTCTCGTCATGAGATATATTATAGAGAGAGAAAATGCATAGAGAAAAATAGAAGGAAACTTTTTGGGATTTTGCAGAGAAAGAAAATCGTAGAGAAATATTGTAGAGAGAGAAAGTGCATAGAGAAAAATAGAGAGAAACTTTTTGGGATTTTGCAAAGAAAGAAAATTGTAGAGAATAAGGCTTTGTAGGAGATTGAGTCACTGGTTCTCTCAAGTAAGTTGCATTGTAATTTTTTTTATTTGATTTTGTTGAAAACATCGATCGACTTCGCCCGTGGATGTAGTCACAATTGTGACGAAACATGTAAATCCTGGTGTCCTTTTTCAGTTATTTATTTCCTGCTTTAAATTTGTTGCTTGTTGCTTGTTGTTTGTTGCTTGTTGCTTGTTTTTATTGATTCTTTTTTTTCATAATTTATTTGCCAAAAATCAACCCATCAGGTTTAGAATTTCCACGCACAACAATTTTGAGCCCTTAAATGATGTTTTTCGAAAAGTTTTTTTTTCCCCTAAATAAAGATAAGTAGATAAAAACTCTAAAGAAAGGAAAAGGATCTACAATAGACCGGAAGAAATTATGGCTATTTAACATCAGATGACAACAGATGACTAAGGTGTTTCATTTGACGGCTTAGTCCATCAAATAACACACCCCCACCATCTATGTATAGATGCACTTTTTCCTGTAAAATATTCATTGCCTGGTGAATACTTTCGAAGAATAATTCATATATTAGTGATCGAATAATATCGTATGCTCTTATGAGATCAAATTGTACATTTATTTCCTTCAACAAAATTTTAGCTGAGAATACTTTTAGGACTGAAAAATATGGGGATGTAAACTACACAACCTAATGACCAATCTAGAAAAGAAATGGTTACACACTCTTAAACTATCTTTAAAAATTCATGCCTTAGGATTGAACACTTTTTTTTTTGCCTGGACATTAAGATCTAGTTGATCGAAAATTCAATTTAGTTTTTCTATTAACGATAAGCATGTGTTGTTTCTAAGGATGTTCGAAGAATTCTATATCAAACTAGTGTTCCCTTGTCGATGTTTTATATGGGGGCCGCATACATAGAACGCTCGCATGTGAGAGTGCTACCCTCTCCCTCTTTTATGGACCTGGTCGAGGTGAGTTACTCAAGCGAGTTTCAGTAACTCATCCGATTCTGGATCATTTTGTTTTTTAAAGAATATATTTTATAAGTACCTCTTTTATCAAGAATATACGGAATGGAGTCCTCGTTAGTGCGCCTTTTGTTTAGAGGACCTCTTAAGGTAAAGGATGGGATTCAAACTCTAGTTGGAGTAGAGTTCACTAATCTCTTAAGGTAAAGTATGGGATTCGAACTCTAGGTGAAGTAGAGTTCACTTATTAGTGATAACCAGTAAATCATTCTCACACATCTGATATGAATTTGCGAAAATATTGTACTTTAAGTTTGAAACTATTGTGTACAGCTAACTCGTCCAAATCTCGCCTCGATCCATGGCTGAGGCCGAGTTACACGGTAGAATCTGAGTTGCATCAGCAGAGTTTAAAACGTTGAGTACAACATTTCTTGTAAAACCGGTTTGAAGTCTATATGTATGAGAATCATTTGTCTCATATTCAACGCATAACTAGAAATTCCCTAAGTTGACACAAGATTGGTTACTTGTAACCTGAGCTCTAATTGTATTTATCTCACACTTGCAGCTGTGCTGAACTTTGAGGAAGACATTGCTGCATTCACAATAAGGTCAGTTGATGATGTCTGCACTCTCAACCGCCTTGTCATCTGCAAACCACCCAAGAACATCATTTCACAACTTGATATGATCTCTTTGCGGGAGAAAAGATGCAGAAAAACCCTAAAGAAAAGATATATCTCAGAAGAGGAAGTAATTAAACTCATTGAAAGTATGTACTCTATTACTCGTTTTCGACAAATTTTAGAGTATATGGCAGATAATTTCTCGAGCATGACGAATAATAAATAGGGTGCCTACTATGATACATTCCATCAAGAATTTCTTTGAGTGGACGAGTGGAGCCAATCTAAGTCACAGTATGTGATGGTTGGATCCACATATTCAAATGTAGTGTTCAAAACTATGTGAATATAAACCTTTCTTTTAAGGGAAAATTTCTCAATAAACTCCATTTTTAGGACCCATTTATCAAGAAATCCAAAGAGTTAAACTATTTCTTGCAGCATAAAGTCTCTATATTTCTATCCTTTAACCCCTTTGACCATGTACTATTGACCTAAACAATTTATGAAATGATTATCATTTACCAAATTAACATCTCCATCTCTCTCTAAAATCCATCTATCTATCTCTCTCTTACCCCTATATCTCTCTCTCTATCTCTTAAATACCCAAAGTCAGTTGCAGAAACCCTTCTCATTTTTTTAAGATTTGAGAGCCAAATTCTGTATTCCAAAGGGGTATGAGAAACCTAGATTCACATCAGATTTCCATGGAAGGAGTGCCCTTCCCTTTTCTTCTCCTCCAATTTCTTCTGCAAATTTTTCTTCATTAGAGCCTCAACGTAATCGATCTCCTCTTCCTCTAAGCTTTAATGACATCCCTCCATAAAAGCCTGTAGAGATAAAGATAGTTGAGGAGATAGAGATAGTTGAGGATAGTTTTTAATTTTAAGTTATCTTGTATTTGATGTAGATATTTCTCTTGATAAGACTAGATTAGTTCGTCATTATCAATAACTGATTAGTCATATATGTATACGGGACTTTGTATATTCTTGATTGTTAATCGATACACAGAGATTTTTATGAAGGATTCAGAAATTTAACATGGTATCAGAGCAATCGATCTCATCGTCTCTCTTGATGGAGGCAAAACCTGCAGCTGACTCAACCTTGAGGGAGAAAAGCTTGGCCCCTGCTCATTCGATTCCCTAGGGCAGGAGCCACCTCTTCTCTCTCTCACCACTTTGATCCTTGAACGTATTGATAACGAATGGATGAGATACCAATATATCAACAAAGAGCCACCTCTTCTCTCTCTCTGTCTAAGTCAAGATTTGATTATCTTCTCTCTCTTTAAATCAAGCTTTGTTTGTCTCTTCTTTCTCTCTAAGTCAAGCTTTGTTTACTGAAATTTCAATCTCCTCACTGTCGTCCAAATATGGTTAGGCACAGGTATCAAATCTTGACTCTTCTTTGAATCTACAAACGACAATATAAGTGGGCATATTTGGATCGTCACCATTTCCCATATTTCTTTGTACATGAAAACGAGACGAACCTAGTTTTGTGCTAGCCTAAAGCGCAACCGTAACTCAAAAAAATTGATAGGGAGGTGATACGACCACTAGTAGAAAAAAAAAAAGGGAGTTGTTTTGAACTCGAGAAGCGCCAAAGCCAATATCTTTGTCGTTGTCGTTTGTCTCTTTTCTTTTGAAATTTCTTTCTCATCCTCGTCGCTCATTAAAATACATAGGATTCTGGTTTCTCCATTTTCTCTCTCTAGAATCGCAAAATATGAGCGCCATACGTATTACTTCAAATCCAGTGTTTCATGACCGTACAAAGCATGTAGAAGTTGATTGTCATTTCATTCGTGAAAAATTTCTGGCCAGAGAAGTTACACTCCCATATATTACCTCCCAACAACAACTTGCAGATTTCTTTTCTAAGGCAATGACTCGTACTCGTCCTGACTTTCTCGTTGATAAACTAATGATGTTCACCCAACCTCAGTTTCAGGGGGAGTGTAGAGATAGAGATAGTTGAGGAGACAGAGATAGTTGAGGATAGTTTTTAATTTTTAAGTTATCTTGTATTGGATGTGGATATCTCTCTTGATAAGATTAGTTCGACATTATCAATAACTAATTAGTCGTATATATATATGGGACTTTGTATATTCTTGAGTTTTAATCGATACGTAGAGATTTCTATGGAGGATTCAAAAATTTAACAAAGACAATTTGTTTCTCCAAATTCAGTGCTCAATCGACCTCCAATCATGGGTAAACCTCTAATTCCCACTTCCTTTGCAACTATTGCAAAACCTTCTTTTCATGGAAATCCTTAACCTTGGGTCGTTGGACAAAATCCATAATTCATTACTTCAGTTTCAGGCTTCAATCGACCTCCTCCTGTTGCCCCCTTGCTATTATTACACCATCTTCTACAGGTTCAGAGCCTTCTTTCCATGGAAATTCTTGGGTCGACCGGCCATGGACCAACTTTTGCCCCTCCTGGCCTGCCCACCATAACTGATCCACGATTTCTACCTTCAAGTCCCTTTTGCCCTCAATCTTAGATGCCTTTTGTTTCTTTGGGCCCTCCATCTCAACGTTTGTCCAGCTTCATGGCTCAAAGACCAGTGAACCCACTACCTCCATCGTTTCAAAACCCTACTCTTCAATCTAATGCACCCATTTTTCAGCCATTAATACAAGCTTTCTTTGGTCTACAAGCTAGTGCACCAATTTCAGCGCCCCCAACCTTTCAAGCCACAAGCTGGTTTTTTGTGAGAGAGAGAGAGGTGTGTGAGAGAGAGAGGTGCGAGAGAGTGAGAGAGAGGTGGAGTTTAGAGACAGAGACAGAGAGGTTAACTTGGTAAAATTGAATCATTTCACAAATTATTTAGGTCAATAGTATGTGGTCAAAAGGGTGCAGGGGATTGGAGGATAGAAAAGATAGAGAACTTATGCCTCAAGAAATAGTTTAAATCCTTGGGTCTTCTGAGAAATTGGTGCAAAAAGTGGGGGGTACGAAGAAATTTTCCCTTCTTTTAATAACCAAAGGAAGATACAAACTATGCTTGGGAATAATAAAAGATACAAGGAGTAAATATGGCAAGAAAAAATGAAGACAGTGCCGGAGATTAACTCAGCTAATTTTCTTATACCCCACACTGAATCACCACCTTCGGATAGCGCGGAATCAATGGTCAACCATCAATCTCATTCTCAAGAAAGCAAGTTTACGAAAAATCCTCCATTGGGATAATAACTCCTTTCAATCACAAATCTCAAACTTAGGTAGAATACCTTGGTAACCTAGTTGAGAGAGATAGCATCTCTTTTCTACACCCTAAACCCTTTAGCCATATTACAAGAAGATGGGAGAGAGATCAAAACTTCCATGAGTGGGGAGGTAGAGAGTTTTTATGAGAGAGGGATAGAGAAATTGGTGTAGAGAATATTGGGTAGGGTCCATCCATTTTTATAGTGCTTCTAGGGGTTTTAACATTTCTTAAGGTTTTCCATAGCTTGCCTCTTTACGTGAGAGTGAATATGCACCATTGATCTTGGGTGACTTGTGGCGTGAGAGAAATAAATCATCCATTCATAGATTGGCCATCAAGATCATATATTTCCTAAACCATTTTCCCATCAATTAAAATAAATAAAGAAATATCAATTATAATAAGTTTTCCAAAACATTGGCTATCTTTACTCTCAACCATAAGTCTTTACACTCAACCATACGCTTGAATGCATAAAAGGAAAGCCACAAGTGATGGCAACTCATTCCCCCCCCCCCCACAACTTGCCATGGTGGGCTTACTGTACATAAATGACCCCCCATGTAGTTTTAAATAATTTTAAAATCAAATAAATATTTTTAGAATTTATTTAAATATATAAATCAATGAAAAATCAATATTTATGTTTTTATAAATCCAAATTTTATAAATAAAATACCTAGAGTTCTAAAAAAAATTCAAATAATAATTCTAAAAATAATATAATACCAAAAAAAATACAATTAAATAGTTTTGATGGGAAAATAATCCATATAGTTTTGGAATAAATAAATAAACTCTGGGGCACTCCATCTTCTCCTGTGGACTACGGTCCACATTTCTTTCTCAAACCGACCCAGTGTTGTCCATGATGTACAATCCATGTAGGGGCTTATTAGTGGGTCACCAAAATCTAGACGGTGGGCAAAGGGTTGTAATCCCAGTTTATGGATTTTAGGTTCTCCCCTAGAGACATACCAAGATCACCTAGACTTGATGCAATCCATAGCTCTATGGTGCGTAGGGGTTATCTCTTGCACATGTACAAACTTTACCTTGAAAGGTGCTTTGCTTTCTAAAAAATGGCTATCATATGTGCATGTCGTGTGATGGTACGTGGATGAAACTTTGGCCCCCATCTCGAAAAACCTCCATCACACACAAAGGTCACACAGTCCTTTGGCTCACTCTTTCGAGTATACTCCAACCTCATCAAAGGTTTAATCTTTATGCCCAAGTAAGATGGGTTTTTCCCCACCAACTGGCTTAGCTCGTCAAGCTCAATCCGGTATCAGCAAACATCGTTTGCTTAGTATGGTCCACAAAGGACCACACTCCCACTAAGTTCATATTCCATTATATAAAAAAGTTCAATTACAAACTAAGCTTTTAATGGCCACATATACCCAATACTCTACAACCAATCCACTAGCTATGATTTTCATCATATGATGTTCCGAACTTTAATATTCAAAGAAAAAAAAGACAAAAAAATTTCATATGATGTCCCATGCTATGTACTCTCTTCTAATATTAGTTGTAAAATTGAGGTTTGGAACAAACCAAATTGATGGGGAATTGATGCTGACGCAACAAAGAAAAGACAATCGGTAGGGAATAGAAAAGGCTGCTCCCAAGTCCTATGTTTGGAATTATGTAGTTGAAGGAGGATTTGTAAGAGTGTTGTTTTTTTTTATTGAAAGAGTTTTATTTTGGGTAGAAAGTCATTGGATTGGTTTTGGAATTTTTTTATTTTAGATAGCTGGAGTCTGACATATTGCAGAGGGGTTAAGTATGGCATAATTTAGATCGCAAGTAGTTAGGTGGGTTTCATTTAGAATTGAGTTTTGCAGGTTGTATTTCTCTCTTGTGTAAACAGCCTAATTTAGGTCACAAGTAAGGTGAGTTTCATTGGAGGTTTGGTGGTTGTGTTTCTATCTTGTGTAAAGAGACCTCCTTTCTTGTGATGAGAAATAAATAAATAAATAAACCCTCTTTGTGTTTTGAGCTCAAATTTATCTTGAATCACGTATAATCTTTTATGTTTACATGGATGTACTTTGCGACTTTCACTAATCAGATTAATTCATTTTTATTGTGCTATGCTTCCCTGATTAGAGTGGATACGGTGCAGGTCTTCCTCATCCTGAGAATGTGGGACCAGCTATCCTGCACTATTTATTTGTTGCAGGGCAGTCCAATTTGGAATTGGAAGAGGATGACTTGGAGCTTTCAAATCTTTATCCAGACTACAAATACACTCCTATTGTCCATCTCATTGACGTTTTAGCTCTTAATCCATTACAGATTAAAAGGGCAACCCTTGGATGATTGGAATTATCTCAAAACACTTTACAAGGGACTCTCGTTGGCCCTTTTATTTTCTTTTTCTCTCCTATTTAGTCGGATACATATCCAACAATGTTGTAAATGGACAACTTATTCCATCATGATGATTTGCATATCTGGTCATTGCCTCGTGGAGTTTTTTGCCTCGTGGATTTTTGTGCATGTGTCCGTGTAGTTGAATAATGGTTCTCAACAAAACAAGGGAAAATAGTTTTCATTTAATACCAAATCAACAACTCCCGCCAAAATCCGTCCCTAAAGGTAGAATTAAGGCGCACCCCAATAATCCATAGGAAAAAAAAGAAAAAGGTTTTAATTCAATATGTATGGATATAAAAAAGATAGAAATTTAATTTGAGTTAAATACTTACCGTCCTTAAATAAGTTAGAAAAATACTAGTGGCTCTCTTTATATATGAACATTACAATCAAGGTTTGTCAATGCAACCTTTTTTTCTTTTGATAAAATTATCCCTTCGGTCCAAGGATGCCAACCTCGAACCATTTTTTTTTTCTTTCAAAACTTAAAAGTTATTGTCCAAGGATTGACAGTTTTTTTTTTTTTCTCTCTCAAAACTTAAGTTTCAGTCCAAGGATTTCAATCTTGGACTGAAACTTACGCTTTAAAAAATAAAGTGGTCCGAGAATGTCATCTTAGGACCGTAACTTTAAGTTTTGAAAGAAAAGAAAAACATGAAGCGATCTGGCGATGCCATCCCATTTTTTAAAAAAAAGCGGTCCGGGGATAGCATCCCTAGACCGCTCGTTTTTTTTTTCAAAACTCAACAGCGGTCCGGGAATGCCATCTTTGGACCGCTTTTATTTTTTTCTCCAAAACTTAAAGTTGCAGTCCGAAGATGGTATTCTCGAACTGAAACTAAAGTTTTGAAAAAGAAAAGGTGTCTGGGGATGGCATCCCCGAACCGCTTTTTTATTCCAAAACTTAAAGTTGGGGATGATGGCATTCTCAGTCCAAAACTTAAGTTTTGAAAAAGAAAAGCGGTCCGAGAATGGCATCCTCGGACCCTACCTTAAGTTTTAACCCCAAAAAAAGCGGTCTGAGGATGGCATCCTTGGACGGAGAGGTAATTCTGTCAATAAAAAAAAAGACGTGTTGACCGACCTTGAGTGTAATTTTTGGTTATAAAGGGAGCAAGTAGCATTTTTGTAACTTATTTAAGGTCCTTACGTAATTAACTCTTTAATTTCTAAAATAGTGCTTCCTGCAACACATTATCTGGACCGTCCATTTTCAAGATTTTCATATCTTTATAGATTAGCTTGATGTGAACCATTTTTGAAGTTTAAAATTTTATCGTTAGATATAAAAATAGATTCTTGAGTAATCCTAAGACTTTTCGCTGTCAAATTTGCATCTTATTACAAAGCTTGGAGGAGCATTTTACTTTGATTGCTTAAGGTGGAAACCTAATCCAATCCACATCCATAAATAAATAAATAATGTGATTGGGTGCAAGGAAACGATCCCTAAATCTTAATTTTTATTAATTCTCAGCCATCATAAAGTGGGAGATATAATCTGTGTGATAACTTTCCATTTGACTGGGTTGGGATCAATGACAGAAGAATATCAAGGGGAGATCATAAAATTTTCGTCATCATTTTCTATCAGGAAATTTATAAAAGGGTATGGTCTCTATAAGGTTGCAACCTTAAACAAATTCAATTAAGGCGTACCTC